>NC_052054.1:33489601-34136934 GCF_903992535.2 Arvicola amphibius
AACCAACATGTTTGCTCTTGCCTGCCAAATAAACAATTAGTCCAGGAGGTCTTTTAGTTCGTAGCCTTCCTCACTGTTGCGTAGTTGGAATCTGACCCATAGATTTTCAGAGTCAAGGTGAACTGTGATGTTTGCCCGACTGTGTGAGTTCTAAGAACTCATTGAAAACCAACTCTGCATGTGTATTCAGTTTTAATGTCTCATTTTTACCATTTCTTGTACTGTTCAATATCACAACCCTTTTTACTTTCTAACAAACAAAGGAAGAAAATTAGTTTAGAGACCACTGGGTACACATTAGGTTACCCTCACAATTGCAGTGGCAAATCTCCCCAAACCCTATTTCTTATAAGCAGATGTTGCTTTCAATACCCTGAGAATGCAGGGATGTTGAAAATAATACACCAAATATTGCGACTTTATTTGAAAACCAGTATCTTGACCCAGTGATGAATCATTTTCCTATAATTAATATGAAACAATAAGTTACTGATGTCTTTGTATAGATTTTATGGATCCCAATTTAAATCATTTTCAGGAATGTGGTATTATATCCTAGCAAGATTTCGTAGTATACAAGTCCTGCCTGGGTGCAGCCCTATGGAGGTTTTTCCGATAGTGTTTGAAGATGGTGATATATTCCAGGTTTAAGGTAGGCATAAGGGATTAGATGTTCCTGATGATTGGGGCAGGGAAATTCTGCAGCCTGGGGAGGAGCACAACAGATAGTTCAACTGAAATGGTGTGGTGTTATTTTAAGCTTTGTTTTGTAGTGTGTGTGTGTATGTGTGTGTGTGTGTGTGTGTGTGTGAGAGAGAGAGAGAGAGAGAGAGAGAGAGAGAGAGAGAGAGAGAGAGAGAGAGAGAGAGAGAGAGAGAGAGAGAGAGAGTATATGCTTGCTTACACATACGCACACCACTGTGCATGTTTGGCAGACAGAGGACAACTCTGTGGAGCTGGTTCTGTCCAACGCTAGCGTGGGTTTAAGTAATTGAGCTCAGGTTGACAGGCTTGCACAGCAAGTGCATTAACAGCTGCACTGTCTCGCTGCCAGGCAATGGCACATTTGCCCTGGAGATCTTCTCCTACTCCACAAACTTCTTTTTGGCTATTTTTCCATTCCCACTCCATCATTTCCTTCTGCGGAATCACCTGTTACCTGCACACTTGCTTCTCATTTTCCATAAAGACAATGGTTTACTGCGAAGTATTGACCAACCAGCTAGGTCAAAGGACGTTTTCCGTAGTGTAAATATTCCAGCTATGGCCGATTTCAAAGCAGCAATGTGCTAAGACGCTGTCAGCTGCTGGGAAAATATTACCACACACGAACTGTGTGAGCCGATTCCAACACAACACTGACTCAAACCCATATCCTAGAAGTAATTTTGGGTAAAAGATAAACTGGTTTATATAAAAAGTTAGATGCGGAGAGTTTTGTTTTTTTTTTTTTTGTTTTTTTTTTTTGTTTTTTTTTTTTTTTGTTTTGTTTTTTTGAAATGCTGTGTTACATTTGGGAACTGATGAACATGAAAGGCTACAGCCTATGATTTCCAGTGACCCCATGATACAGGCCTGAGTGTCAACTTCCCCGCCAGCTTTCAGGTGCATTTCCATTGAGATATGGAGGAATCTATGGTTTCTTTTTGAAGCAGATCTGCGAGTTTCAAGCAGTTTTACCCTGAATAAGCACAGCTGCTACCTCATCAGTCTCCCCGAAGAGCCTGGATGACATGTGAGCAATGGCTGCTATCTCTAATACCCTCACGGACATCATCAGATCAGTGGAGAAGGGTCACCACGGTACCACCATCCCCTTGTCACGTGAGGCACGAGCTCTAGAGATGGATTGCAAGTTCAGGGAATGATGGCAGGTCCACTAGGGTATGTGAGCTCAGAAAAAAGCTGAATGGTCTCCCAATTCATACTTTAGCAGCTGCAAGATGACTTTCTTTTTTCCTCAAGAAAAAGCAAAATAAAGTTGAAAATAGTTCGCAATACTGTACCAATGGCAAATTGTTTAATGACATTAACACGGCTCTCATTTTCATGGATTTGAGAACCTGTCTATTTCCTGCTTATTGCTTTTCTCTGTGTCTAGGGCTTCATGTTGCCTGAAACTTACTGCATATGAAGCGGTCCGTGAACCTGCTGCTAAAATGAGTTGAGGGCAAAGAGGGAGTATGGGGTGGGCTAGAGATTTTTCTGTATGGATTTGGTTCTGAATACAGCAGGTGATTTATGCAGAATATCTCTGTCTTACAAGTTCAATGGTGCCAATATAATTACGGAGCCCCTATCCTGTTATGTATTGTGCTAGATTCCAAGGATATATTACATGACTTAATATGTAATGCATTGAGAAGAGATATAAATATCCTCTAAAATATGCATTTGTTCAGTTCCCTCCCCCATGTGTATGTGTACTATGTGTGTGTGTGTGTGTATGTGTTTGTATGGCATGTCCCGTGTGTATGTGTACTATGTGTGTGTATGTGTTTGTATGGCGTGTGTATGTATGTGTGTGTATGTGAGTGGTGTGTATGTGTATGAGTATGTGTATATGCAGTATGTGTGTGTTAATGTGTTTGTGTGTGTGGTATGTTTGTATGAGTGTGTGTATGTGTGGTATGTGAGTGAATGTGTTTGTGTGTGTGATATTTGTAGTGTGTTTATATATGTGTGTGTGTGTGTGTGTGCGTGTGTGTATTCTGGAGACTTGAATTCATGGCCTCACATACATTAGGCCACTGAGCTACAGACCCAGAGCCAGGCAAAAAGTTTTTATGATACAATCAGTGTCTGCCTTTGAGAAGGACTGAGTTCTACACAATGTGAAGCAATCTCTATCCATCCCGCAAACATAGAACATCACACGTGTCCATTCCCCTGTTGTCATTTTCTGCTGCTGACTGGGGACATACTCCAACTCACCCCTACGGCTGACCTCTGGGGAGGACAGAACTGCAAAGGCAGGAGTGTACGTGAAATAGCAATCTAGAAAATCCGTTCTAATTCAAAAGGAAGAAAGTAAGCAGGGTTCAGAGCTCACACACATTCAGCGAAGCACAAGTCACACTGTTATCTGTAAATGCGGCAACGCTAGGGTCTGCACAACGCAGCTGCCTCAGGACCACCATGTAATCCACTCACAGCAGATTTCCATCCACTGCGCTGTCTGTGTGCAGCCAGAGTCTGTCTCCTGAGTTACCTTTGAAACCACGGAATCTAATGACATAAAATTCTGATCTCTAGCACAACATGATCTCTGCTCACCTACCACTGAGATCATTTGTGGTCTCCAAATTCTGCTTGTAGGTTTGAAAATTACACTTGTATTTGTTGATTCACATGTATGAGCTTGTGTATGTGTGTGAACATGTCTGTATGTGCCTGTGAGTGACTGAATGTGTGTGTATGAGCATGAGTATGTATGTGGGGGGTGCACCATGGTATATGTGTGTTGGTCAGAGGACAGCTTGTGGGATCTGGTTTTCTTTCGCCATGTGGGTCCTGGGGATCAAACTCAGCGCACAAAGATTGAGAGCAAGAACCTTTTACACAGAGCCATTTCACCAGCTCGTCTGCTGCTTTATATTTAAAAAAGGATGTAAGAATGTTTTCTGTGACTGGGTCGACCTTTGCCTAGGACTCACCATTGCTAGGTACAACCTCCAGCATTTGTTCCTAGTGCTTGCTACTTTCAGGGGCGGCAGAAGAGGGGGTGGGCACGGATTTCTATGGGTTTCAACTCCTTTCATCCTCCTCTCTTTCTCTCTTCTCCAATTTTATTTTTTTCCTTTTGCTTTTATGTAGCTTTTAGGACCCCCAGGAAACATAATATTCTTAATGGGCAAAGTTTCGGAAAACAGAAGTTGCTTCTGCAGATAACATCTGCTTTGGGGGCTATAACATAATATTAATCTGCCTCTTTGCCTTGTAAAGTGCACCAAACTAAACTGTATAGAGAAAGCTAGGTAATATTATAATAAAAATTGTCCTGCTCGTACATTTCTTAGAATAGGTGACTAATAATGATTACAAATTAAGTTCTAAAAAGAAAGCGTGGAAGGAAGGAGAGGAAAAGGAAGGAAGGAAGGAAGAAAGGGATGGGAGTCCTCTATTCATTTTGTAGGCCACTGTCTTGTCTGTCACTCCCAAGACACACACACACACACACACACACACACACACACACACACACACACACAGAGAGAGAGAGAGAGAGAGAGAGAGAGAGAGAGAGAGAGAGAGAGAGAGAGAGAGAGAGAGAGAGAGTCTGTCCTTCTCTGTATCTTTGTCTCCGGTCATTATCAGTGTCTTCAGTGTCTCTAGCTGATTGATATTAACCATCATTGGCTGGAAAGCTAGAGACTCAGTCCAGTCACAGAAGCTGTACCCTCCAAGAGCTCTTGTCTGTGACTGACAGTGGGTTCAACAAACTCAAATGCCAGTCTCAATCTATCCCCATCGTCACATGTCTTTGATTAGCTGGGAGGTCTCTCCTTACTATAGTGTGGCAAGGTTACTAAGAAGGACAAAGTGAGGAAGTTGGAAGCAAAGACGACTCCCCACATACTTGCCTTTATTTTCAATATCTCATTTCTCTTCAGCTCAGTAGGTATAAGAACAAGAGGGAAATGAAGGGATATATTGTTTTGATCAGTGTGTAATCACATCTTCTTTTTAGACTCAGTTCGCCATAAAACAAATGAGAAAAAAGATAGGACAAATTATCTCATTGCTACATTTTATGACCCAGAAGACCAACTCCTTTCCATTTTCTATTTATCATCACTACGTTCCATTCCTGGGCCCAATTTTGGGCTTTTTCTCCAATTGTTGTCCTTGTCACTTTCTCATTGCCTTCTGATCCACTCCTATTTCCGTATACCTTTTTCTAGAACCCTTTGCCCCTTGCTGACTTCTTAGTCCCTTGTCCAAGACTCAGTGTCATGTGAATGATGGGAACAGAGAAAACGGGATTACCAAATGGGAGACAGTAAGAATAGTATATGTTTCCATCACCCCAGGGAGAAGCTCTTTTAAAATCCCATCAAATTTTTGTTATACTGTTCCATTGATCAGTAAGTAGAAGTTAGGGGAGCAACTTGGAAAACTATAATCTCTGAATATGTATCTCAAAGAAGATGAAATCAGAATCTAAGACTTAACCCTGGTTTTGGAAAACAGCATATTGTCAAATTTGGACTTTCTAGGTTAGATAGGTGTTACAAAATGCTACTGCTAATCTATGCAACAACCTACTCTAAAGCTTAGTGAAATTGAACTCATGAGTTTGGTCAGGTTGGCCAAGACTTAGACAGATTCTATCATGTGTCTTTGATTATCTAGAAGATCGCTTAGGAAAAGCTGTCTTAAGATGATCTTACTCATATGTCTGTTAGTCAGGGGACTGGTGGAACAAGAAGCCACTTGTCTTATTCTCCAACATGGAAATGGCAGGTTTAAAGGAAGCAGCAAAGCGTAAGGAGCACTTTAGGGCAAACACAAATGAATTATGCCATATTCTTTGGCCAATACAAAACACAAGGCCACTCAGATACAAACAGTGCGGGAACAAGATGGATGCTCTTAATCACACGAGTTGTAGAGTCACGTGGGAGAAGGAGTAGATCCAGGAAAATCACTGCTCCACCAACACCATCAGTCTTTTACTGGTATCATATACACACTTCCCAAGGAATATAAGACTGTCTCCAAGATAAATGGAGACACTGTGGAAATTAATCTTAGTCTCCAATTTCCTGTGTTTCTACTATTTGTCCTTCAACAAGATGATGAACTTCTACAGCCTCTAGGACAGCCTGGATGTCCAAGATCTTTCAACATAGCTCTTGGCTACAGTTTCCATTTTCCCAAGAATACTTAATGAAGTGTTCTTAAAGTGTGCAACGATCGAATTTTTGAAACTTAAGCGGTGAGAACATAAATTCAGAAAGTAGTAAATGTGTTCTACAATTGTTACATTACGTTAATTACTTTCAAGACTAACCCTGTTAGGCATATTGGATTAATTAGCTAGATTATACAGTTAGTCATTCAGTTTTTAATTCTCTAGTTTACCCCTCTATTAGAGCTCACTAAGCCTCATTCATGTCAGGTCTCCCTTTAGTTTAGTGAGAAGCTGAAGAAACATAAACCAATTAGAACCGAGCGTATTTCATTAGTGTGCCCAGAGTCAAAGGCAGAAATACGCTCAGATTTCAGGAAGGATTGAAAGGATCCTGGAACTCTGACAGGAAATCTTATTCTTCATGTTTGGCCTTGGTATCTCTTTCAGCCGAGCCTAATTTGTCTTCCTGTAAAGCAACAGTGTGTGATGCAGAGGGTTAGAGTCTAGAAATACAGCAGTGAGTTAGGCTGACAAGTCCTTGCTTCGTTAGAGGCTACACTATTGTACAGAGATTGCTAGAAAAGTGCAACAATACACAGATTATGTCATGTAGAAATAAAGGCTACAAAAAAATAATGGGATGAAAAGATGCTGAGTTATGACAAGTAGAATTCTTACAGAAGATTGAGAAATGTGCCTATGACAGTGATTGCCAATATAAGAACTGCACTTGATTGGTCCATCAGTATCTTGGCAGTGAAGGGGGAGGGGCTCCTGGGGTTCCACCCCTCCCAGAAAATCTATAGGTTGATGGAGGAAGAAGAAACATCCCCCCCCCCAGTGGGCTACTTGTAATGTTCTCATATTTCTGTAAACAACTCCAATGAAACTCACTAGATACTTCAGCCACTTTAAAAAATAAAAGAATGTGAAAGTTGAAGAAAGGTTAGTTAGAAAGAAAGGATCAGTAGGAGAAGGGAAAGACAAAGGAAAATAATGGATGTGTGTGTGAAGATATGATCAAAATACATTGTGCCATAGTGAAATCCGTTATATAAAACTAATACATGTTAATAAAAACATTAAAATAAAATGTGTCTCTGAGGTGAGGTTTAAGACTGCATGCATTTGAAGAGTGGGTGTGGCTAGAACATCTCCTTATTGGTGTTTTTCAAATCTCTAAGGAAGGAGTATTTCCAATCTGGCTTAGATCCACGCCCAGCATCCAAGGACGCTACTTGGGCATTGGGGAGCAGAGGCTGCTGACTTTAACATGTTAGACCTTAGAATCTTATGGATAGGTAGAAATGTCATTTCCAGAGAAAGGAAGTATGATTGTTTTCCCATTACCATAAATCTTAAAGCAACAGGAACTTAATCCTATAGTTTTCGAGTCTGTAAGTTCAAAATCTATATTTTCTCTATTCTCCGCAGGTCCTGAAGGAAATCTTTTTGAGCCACATCCAGATACTGGTGTTCCTTAGCGAATAGCAGCATAACTCCCAGATTTTCCTCTGTTTTCACAGAGTCTCTTCTTACATATTTTTTTCTGACATTTTGCAGTCTGTTATGTGAACACTCTCATTACACTGGAGCTTAGCCCAACTCAGTTTGATATTGTCTTAAATTTTATTTTCACTTTATCTAAAATAATACCTATTTCTAAATAAGACATATTATGTGATTCGCAGGGCACAAAAACCTTGAAGAATAGCCCCGTTTCACCTAGAAAAGGGAGAGAGTTAAATGAAAGTTATTTAACACTAACCTAGAGGGAAGCATGCCTAGGGATGTCAGGGGAGGTCACTTCAATGAGGAAATAAACAGTAAAACATAGAAATACTGATGGATTCTAGATTCAAAATGGCAGCAACCTTCAGGGGGGAAAGAGAGGGTTTGATTTCACCAAATTGCACCCTCCTTTCAGCAGGACGATACTACCTTGACAATTGAGCATCTATTAGGTTTGAAATCTGTATATGGGTCCATGAGTTTTTGGTAGACACCTGTTCCTTGCTCCTAGGATCACAGTGGTTACACGATGTTTCTTCTTGGCCCATTGTCCCTTCTCTAGTCCTCTATTAGCCACTTCATTTTGGGAACCTTCAGCTGTAATGACTGGATAATAACTGTATTAATATTCCCGCAGATCCCACTGAGAGGCTTTTCACACTGTGGCTAGTAGCCATGTCTTTGATACCCCAGAGTCCTGACTCCTGCTGCAGATATAAAAGCTGTTGCTTCCCATGAGGTCTCTTTCTCACAGAGGGTGATGAGGTCCTGGGAGTGCCCAGGCAGTGGGTGGGGGAGAACAGCCCTGAGGCTTTAGGGTAAGGGGATTTAAAAGGGAAAAACCGCAAGCAGGGTGGCACAAGTCTTGTTTTGGGATTGGGTAAAAGTATACAACTTTTGAATTAATTGATTGGATCAATCATGTACCTACAAGGACATTTGAAGCAAGCAGATGTAACTAGATGTTGTTTGTGTACTCTGGTGTGTCACTTTGATCAGGGCAGGCACAGTTTCTTGGGAATGTCTATGACTTTGCTGGACTGCATTCACCCCTCTAGTTATATTCTGTCTAAAATGGAGTTCTTTTTCAAAATGGAGTTTGTTCTGCTCTTTCAAGTCTCCTGGGTTTTCTAGACCCAAAGCTTTGGGCACTTCTACACGCTTGTCTGTTTCTCTGTAAAACAATTAACCAGAACCACAAAGAATTGACTAATTAGGAAGACACTATCCTGTGTATTTTCAGAGGATTGGGGATATTTTAGCATAGGCTTCTAGATTTTTTTCAACTGATCAAAGTTTGGAAAGAGCAGTTTTAGAGAGTGTCCCTCGATCTGGAGTCATTTAAGTAGTTACTAGTGACTTTTCCTTTAAGGTGGTGTGGGTGTTTAAGGGAAAACTTTGAGAATCAGGTGGAGTATTTGATGCCTTCTAGGAAATGTGAGACGCCTATGGAAGGACCCTTTTGTAGACTATCTGATATTTAAAGGGTGGGCTTTCTAGTGGCAGACCTGAGCTTACATCCTGTCTGTATGACTTTCCAGCTGAGTTCTTCAGTAAATCAATCTTTCCATACCTGTTTCCTCTACTTTAAGGGGAAATAGCCACCCCTTTGATTCTCCTTGATCATTAAATGCAATGTCAGAACACTTCTTTGCAGTGTGAATTGTTCCCATCTTTCCTGTTAGGCTCCGGGTTTCTTCACTAGGCTAGTCTCTTTCCTTGCCCACTACTGATGTTTGTTGTTGTGTTTGTTTTATCGCATATGCCAAGAGAGGGGACAATATTATTCTTACCATCAGTGCAAGACAGAGACTTTACCACCCCCAATACTTCTATATATTTCTAAACCAACTGTTTGGACAGAATCTCTGGTTCCTGTACAGTTCTGACTCTGTACATCAGAACATCTGCTGGGGATTTCTATGTGACCGCTCTACTCACTCACAGAATTCATCATCTGCTCAATCTCCAGGTGGAAGCTATCACCTTATTCCCAGAGCTGGTTTTGACTCCTCTTATTCCATATCAATGACATAGTCCTTGATGCCATCCTAGAGAAAACATAGAATGGACTTCAATGCCTTCTTATCCCAGAATCTTCTATGCTAGAAACTGAAAGTCTCTTCTGTCCCTTTACTTCTTTTCATCCACTGATCCTGTAGGCATCAAGTGCATTTGTGGAGCCCCTCGTGTGTACCCCTGAAGCAAGATTAATTTAGTTGTTACCATTTTCATGTTATACATGTATAAAAATGGTGCAGCCAAATATAATGGCTCATTTCTGGAAACACCCAGTCTGGATTTGAATCCATTGCTATGAATTTCTCTCACAGAACTAAGTTCCTTAGTTTTACTCAGCCACAGACTTCTCATCCATGCAGTAGCCACTATGACAATGCCTTTCCCCATGGGGCTCTTAGGATTTAGTGAGTTAGCTCATGTCGCATCTTGGAGTAGCTCTAAACATGTAGTAGGCATGATACATATGAGAGGCCCTAACCGACATCTGCTTCTGCTCTCTGCTGCCTGTCCTTCACCGGATTCCTTTCTTTGCCTACACAGAGCTGTTAGGAGATTAATTCCATTTTGCTGAGTGCTCATTCCCTCCCTAATAAGGGCATTTTCTTTGCTCGGCATGCAGGACACTGTCAGACTCACCTCTGGCTGTTCATTAACAAACCTCCTCCTTGTCTGGAGAGCTGCTCCCCAGATGGCTTGCTTCTTCCCAGTGTTTGTCTCCTGTGTGTCAGGATACACTTTTCCCCTCACTATTCTCTGATGGCTCTGAGGCCTAATAAAATATGAATATTCATGTTCATATTTTGATGGTTACATACATGATCACTGCATCTCCATCATTCCCTCCAGCCCATCTACCACCCCCAATTAGTATCTCTTCTTTGTTAGTTACATGTATATTTATATGTACACACACATACACATATATGTGTATATAACCCACTGAGTCCATTTAGTTTTGTTTGTATGCACGTGTGTCAGGGAAGACCATTTGGGATTTGAAATTTCAACTTACACAGTATAAGGTCTCTCTGTCTCTTATTTTCTGTCTCTTCTTTATGAGAGATCTTCCCCAACCATGCTGGTTCTTGGTGATCCATGGGAATTCTTTTTTTAAATGAATTTTATTGAGCTATACATTTTTCTCTGCTCCCCTCCCTTTCAACCCTCTTGATATGGGAGTCCCCTCTGTGTGCTGTGATTACCATTAATGAATAAAGAAACTGCCTTGGCCTGTTGATAGGTAGGTGGGGAGGACTGTACTGAATGCTGTGAGAAAGAAGGATGGAGTGATAGACATGATAGATAGGCATTCTCCTCTGTTATCAGAACTCTGCATCTTCTCCCTTCTTATGTGGACTGAAGACCAATGCCCCCAACCCTCCAGAATCCTCCAGGCCTTCACCACCAGACTGGGACTGCTGAGGCATCTGGTCTTGTGGACTGCGCAGTTTCTGGGATCTCAGCATCTCCAAGGTGAAGACAGTTATTGGTGGTTTACCTGGACCACAGCATGTAAGCTAATCTAACACCCTCCTCCATCATTCTATCCTTCTGTTCTGCTAGAGAACTCTGACCTAATACAGATTCTAATGAGTCTTACTATCTCTACATGTAGGCAGAGCAGATTTGCCACTGATTTCTGACATACAGCAGACACACTTAAAACACACACACACACACACAAAGAGAGACAGAGAGAGAGAGAGAGAGAGAGAGAGAGAGAGAGAGAGAGAGAGAGAGAGAGAGAGAGAGAGAAGGAGGAGGAGGAGGAGGAGGAGAGAGAAAGCAAGCGAACAGCATTTGTGGTATCATTATCCCTGCTCTTAACAGCAAATCTTCTAAACTCCTGTCAGTGGAAAAAGATAGGGGGTGGGGGAGGAGTGGTTGGCAGAAGGAGGAACATCTATCTCATCACCATGGAAACAGATTTTTGCATCCCTGAGTTGGTCTTTGAGCACCAGGTGGATCACAAACAACCCAGATGCACCTGAACTTCAGGAAGAGAAGCATTTGCTTTACCCACTAGCCTGTCACTACCAAATGATTTCAGAGTGCTGGACAGTACATTTTTAAAACAATTTTGGAGGATATTTTTTGAAATGATTAACTACATGTCATAGCAGTGATGAGAGTCTTGGACATTTTTCTTTCCTTTTAGAATGTAGCTTACCACTAAACAAGCATGGGTAATAAGATTTACCATTTACCCACAATTTATTATTTCAACAAATGGGACAAGGAAACCTTTCTGGTAATAAAGCTTTCCAAGATTTTATGAAACCACTTAAAAGTTTTATTATTTTTTAATTCAGAGTTTCTTGCTAATTAATAAAATTATTACCATTATTCTTATTACTGATGTGGGACAATTCTGTGGCAGTTGGTTCTTTCCACCATTACATTGGTTCTGGGGATCAAGTTCAGCAAACACCTTTAGCTATTGAGACATCTTGCTGGTCCTCTGGCTGAGGTCTTAATAGTGATCATTCCAATCAAGGTCTTCTAAACGGAAAATGGCTCTTCCTAAAATTGGCTCCCTTATTCTGTTGTGTGATGTTGTGGAATATTTGTACACTGTGGGAAGATTTATTGTTGTGATCAGTGTAATGAAAAACTGAAAAGTCTATAGGTAGGCAGGAGGTACAGGCAGGACTTGGGGTGGGGAAGAGAGGGGAGAGAACTCGCGATGAATCTAGGTATGAGAGACATCAGCCAGATGCGGGATGAGTCAGACACACAGAATGGGACAGAGATAAAAACAGCATGGTAGAAAGTAAATTAATAAAAATATGCATTTATTTAAGTTATAAGAGCTAGTGGGACAAGCCTAAGCTAAGGGCCAAGCTTTCATAATTAATAAGAAGTCTCTATGTTGTTATTTGCTGACTGGCGATCCTGATGAGAAAGCATACTATAGTGTGACCAGTTTCAAAGTCTAGTCCATGACGGCAGAGAAGTCAAGGCAACAGGATCTTGAAGCGCCTGTTCTCACCGCATGCACACTCTGTAAACAGAGTAACTAGTGCCTGCTATGGCTCACCCTATTTTCTCCACATACGCGTTCTAAGATCCAAGCCAGTAAAAGGTCCTGCCCACAATTAAAATTGGTCTTCCTATATCAATTAATGCAAACTAGATGATCCTCAGCGGGCATCTTCTATACCCTCAAAGTCACCCTCCAATTGGAAATGCAAGCCACATCCATTTCAGGGTGGTTGTTTCATACTGCGCATGCGTCACTGTAAAGCAGGCTTAACGCAGGTGTGCAAGAACCTGGGTGATCAGGCCTGTCTTTTGCGCTAATATTTTTCCCCCCCGGAGAAGTCGTCTCAGTGTCTCCATTCATTGGGAAACTGGCATTTGGGGTAGAGGATTTGAATTTTATAGTCTTGCTAAGAAGAATTTCACCTGGGTTCAAAGGCATCCACAGAAAGGACTTTGGCAAAGCTGTGTGTTCCTTATCTGGGCCGCTTTTAAAACATCAACTTTCAACATAAGCCTGTCTGCTCGCTCTCTCTCTCTCTCTCTCTCTCTCTCTCTCTCTCTCTCTCTCTCTCTCTCTCTCTCTCTCTCTCTCTCTCTCTCTCTGTGTGTGTGTGTGTGTGTGTGTGTGCGCGCGCGCGCGCGTACATTTATGTAGAGGTGAAAAGTCAACGCTGACTGCCTTCTGTTCCTCCCCACCTTACCCCTTGGGACAGGATCTCTTTCTGATCCTGAAGCGTGAAGATTTAGCTAGATGGGTTGGAGGAGAGCTGAGGACCCACCTTCCTGTGCCTCCCTAGGGCCAGGATGACACCCATTCTTCCCATGTTCTTCTGCTGGTGGGGACGAGGGGAGCCCCCAGCACCCACAATGGGACAGCTCAAATTTTATAAAGAAGAAAAGCTCGTCTTTGATCTGGGCAGGATAGAGATGCAAAGACTATGAAGAAAAAGGGAAATTCTCAGGGAAAAGGAGGCTTATCCAATATGTAACGTCTTGCCAGTCAAACCTTAAAAAGAGAGATTTGCCAAAAAAAGGCCTTAAGAAGATTAGTTCTTATAAATGAACTAATTTTTTTTCAGAGGCTGGAACTATAAATGAAAGATGGCTGAGTTGATTGCTCCAGTCTGCCATACAGTTTTCATAACAGGGTGAAGGGCGGTTTTCTTCTTAGTTTTTCTAACTGTGTGGGTCTAAAGGCACAGTTCCAAAGTTTCTCCCTCACTCTCTGCCCGTTGTCCAGTTGTGGGTCTCTCTATAACTTCCCATCTACTGCAGGAAGCTTCTCCCAAGTGGGTTGAGGGAGGCACTAGTGTATGGGTGTAGCAGTATGTCACCAGGATGACTGGCATTTCTTAAAACTAAGACATAAGAGAAGCGCTCTGCTCCAGCACCCACCCTTGCTTTCTTGCCTTCTTCTTCCCAGTTTTCTACAGAGCTACTGGAATGTTTGCTGCTTTGCTTTGTTCGACTCGGAGTACTACCCCTTCATCAGAGGGGTATGAAAGGGCCTTCAAAGGTTTCCTAAATCCTCTGTTAAAACAAAAGATGGGAAGCCTCCTGGGGGAAGTTTCACTGTGCCATTATGCACAGCCACTTGGTGGCGCCAAAAAGTAAGATCAGCCCTGTATACACTCAATTCTAGAAGTCCTTTAAAATAGAAGGGGGAAGATAAACAGTCCCTTTTTGAGAAAAGTGTATGACTTTCAGTGAAGTTCTTTTCTTTCTAAACAATGTGGGTGGTCAGTAGTCCAAGAAGCAGGTAACTGGAGAAGCTTCTCAATTCCTCTTAACCTTAACCCATTTAAACTCAACTGCCATGGCTTTCCAGTATGTTCCTTGGGGACTGGACTAAAAGTGATATCAGATGTGTTTACTGTACTGAAGACTTGAAGTCTGGGACTACTACTCACTTGGCTTAACATGTGAGTCCTCCCCTTGGCTTTCATGGGAGGTGGTTTCAAATCTTCACAACACTATAATCGGACCAGTAACCATGACTGCCACTTTACATGGAGAAGCTGACTGAGGAACAGTGCGGTAGGGATTTTAACCCACCACCGGTCTCCAGAGGACTTCATCTCAGCGTTGGGTTTGTGTCTGAATAACTCTTTACTGTAAGGTAGTTTACTTTCAGTGTGTGTGTGTGTGTGTGTGTGTGTGTGTGTGTGTGTGTGTGTCTGTGTGTGTGTGTATTTGTGCATACAGATGTGCATAAATGTAGTTTTGGCTCAACATGGTTGTTGAGAGTCTTCCTCTATTGCTCCTCACCTTATATTTTGAATTAGATCTCTTGCTGAACCCAGAGCTTGCCCTTTTGGCTAGATTTTGGCCAGCAAGCTCCAGGCATGGCTGTCTTTGCCCCACTACCACTTGTGTGCCGTGCTGCCTGGCTTTTGCCTGGCTTTTGCACCCGTGCTGCGGATTTGAACTCAGATCCCCATGCTTGCCTAACAAGTTCTTTACCACTTAGTAATCTCCCCAGCCATTAATCTCTTCTTTAATTTTGACTCTTTGGAAAGAGGGAGTTTCTAAGGAAAAGCCTTTTAAACATGCACAGCCCCCATACATGATAAAAGTAAGCATGCTTACTACTGCATTGCTATTGTGGGAAAGATGGCACTCACATAACTGTTATTGGTTCAGAATTTCAAGTTGAAGCATGTCCTTACGGCTTCACAGACACATTTGGCCAGGGACTCTGACAGTGCCAGGATAATGCTTTTGGAGTCTGACAGTTCCAGATAATTTCTGCTTTAGCCTGTCGTCCCTAGACAGCAATATTCGCACTTTCCTGACGTGGCTGTGTTTTTCCTTTTATTGTTAGAAGTGGAACTGGACTCTTGGCCTGGCCTTCCTCCTCTGCTACAGTTTGAGGGACTAGTGGCTAAGTCTCCAAGCTGAGCCCTGCAAAAAGAGGTAAGAGACCCTGTCCCAGAAACGAAGGCTGAGAGTGATGATAGAGGAAGACACCCAATGTTGACCTCTGGCCTCAATATACCCTTGTACACACGTGAGCATGTACGCATGCAAGACCTGCACCCCTTCCCCAGATTGCTCTGTGTGGCTTTAATGTCTCTTTATTACTTTGTCGTTGTTGTTACTTGTTAACTATGAGGGATGTGTTAATGGGAATCATGGGAATCTATTTCAGATGCTGCCAAACTGCAAGCGGATTCCTAGCTAGTTAACTAATCTGTACTATTATCACCAAGGCATGTACACGGAGTCCTATGAGGGACCTGAGTCAACCCAGGAGCTCAGTGCTATGGCAACCTAAAAGACCACGTTCCCTTTTCTGAAGGATGGTTGTGTAGGTCCGTTCTCCCTTGCTTTTCTCTTGACAGGAGAACTTTGCCTCTTTGCCTAATAGGTGCCTATGCTGGAAAAGCGATGTTGTGGCTGAGTGAATGGCAGCAGAAAATAGAAGGTTGTCAGGCTAGTTGCACAGATAAAAATAAGTTGACATTGAAGTTAGGCAGCTCTGTAATTTGGTTCTGGGATGCTCTGGTTTAGATTCTGTGGGCAGTGAGCTAGTTAAGTACTGGTCAAAATGTGGGGCTTGGGATTATCTGTGAATTTTAATTATCCCTTTCTTGTCTTCTATTTGAAAAGATAATGGACATCTGGCCACATAAGCAGATGATTTAAAAGCCACACTGTCTTTTGGAGTCTGTTTCTGGCCTTATGAAATGAGACAATGCCTTTGGAGGTGGCAACATAAATCTCTTTTTATCTCTGAGGGTTCTCTGCCTAGTTTAGACAGATTACCAAGCTGGAATCTATTGTTGTTTGCAGCAATTTTGCATCTCTGAGAAGCTTGCATGAGAGAGAGCCTTGGAAGGGAGTCATGGACCATATTTATATATCAAGGACACCGTCTCTCTTCAGGGGAAGAGGGCAGATTAGCAGGTAGGACCCTCCTTTTGATAAAAAGGCTTTTGTTCCTCATCTGGGATGAATAGCAAAACTGGAAGGGAGACAGAATATGATGAAAAGCCTGTCCTCTGGTCAAGGTATTTGGATAAGCCTTTTGTATAGTGTCTTAGTCATAGCTTCTATTATTGTAATAAAAACACCATGATCAAAAGTCATTTGGGGATGAAAAAGTTAATTTCTACTTACAGGTTCTTCATTGTGGCTTATCACCAAGGGCAGTCAGGGCAGGGACTCAACAGGACAGGAACCTGGAGGCAGGAACTGATGCAAAGGCCATCCAGGAGTATTGCTTACTGGCTTGCTTTCCGCAGCTTGCTCAGCCTGCTTTCCTAAAGTACCCAGGATCACCAGCTTAGGAATAGTGCACTCACAGTGAACCAGGTCTTCTCAAGTCAAACATCAGTCTAGTCTGGTAGGGAAATTTTCTCAAATGATATTCCCTCTTTCCAAATTACTCTTACTTATATCAAGTTGACATAACACTTAGTAATTATAGCCCTATATGGTGTTAACTACCAATGAATTTAAGTAACTATGTCATTGCTTTGTCAGTAGAGACACTAATAATCAAATCTTTAATAGTAGTAATTTTGTGGTTTTGCTGTGTTCGTATTAGAAGATAAACAAAGACAGATCTTAGTTTCTGTGCTATTCCTTGGCCTATTTTCTCAAGGGGACCAGAATGAGGGATTCAGTTTGCCAGACCTGGGTCTGCTTCCTTACTGCTTAGAAGGCAATACTTGGAAAATAAGATGTTGGGAAAAAAATCAGATATTCACATATATAGACCCTGACAAGATGTAAGGAGATGAGTTTACCTCTCCACCTTAAATAAAACTAAAAGACCAAAAGGTATGTGAGGGAAAGTTTAGTGGGAGGAGATGCAGTGGGGGTACAGGTGCTGATAGACAGGGAGATGATGTGTAGGTGCAGCGTTTGTCACCACAGCAGGCTTTCTTTTTATTCCCCCACCCCCACCTCTACTTCCGCTGGAACCTCATAGCTGCCCTCTGATCTTGCAAGGCTAGTTTCAATAATTCTTTAGGCAAACATGACTCTCCAGCAGCTTTTATGACTTGTGTTATGTGGTGCACAGAAGCAAAATAAAGAGTGTTACCCACTCTGATATTATCTAAAGTGAAGCAGATATCTGGGTTCTAGAAATACAAGGGAAGCTTTAGAAACCTGCATCTTCGTCATTTATGTGTGGCTTTTCTTTTGAATGTAAAGTGTTGAGCGAAGGGAGCTGATAATAGAGTAACAGCCAATGACAGCTCGCAATGGGGCAATGTTGTAGCTAGGACATCCACCATTTGGAAGCTTATCAAATGAGTCACTTGCTGTCACATGTTCATTCTCGTGTGCGTGTACATGGTGCATGTTCAAGAGTGTGTGAATATATGTGAATGTGCCTGTGGAAGCCAGAAGTTAATATTGGTCATCTTTCCTCAGGGGCCATTCATCTTGTTATTGTTTCTGAGACAGAGTCTCTTACTGACCTGCACTTTGCCAAGTAGGCTTGGTTAGTTGACTGGAAGTCTCCAGGATCTACCTGTTTCCACTATAAGTACACATCACCAACTCTGCATTTTTAAAAATAGGTTCTGGGTATCAAACTCAGGTTTTTATGCTTGTGAGGTGAGCATTTTTATCAACTGAACTATCCCCCTAGCCAAAATGTTAATGCTTTAATTCACTAATTATTTATTTCCTTCTGAAATATTTCAGGTTGGTTTTCAAAGGGGAAATGGAAGTAAATTGCTATTTGGATAAGAGATTATTTACAAGAATTAATATCATAGATAGACAGGCAGACAGACAGCAACATGGCAGGGTCTCTGAAGAGAGTGGAGTCCCCTCTTCTACAGTCTAGAGGAAGGAGGGAGGTTCTTCTATGTTACATGGCTGATGAAAGCCAATAGCACGTAGTCGTATTGTGTATAAGTCAGCAGTGAAGATGGGGAGGGAAAGAATCTAGAAAAACATGTTACATAAGTGCTAGAGCTGAAATTACTATAGTTTCCAGAATGAACACAGCTCAAATAAAATGGAGGGGTTTTATAAAATGGCGTGACCTTGACTAACAGCATGTGTAGTGGAAGCTTGTGGCTAGGTAAGAATTGACTACCAGACAGAACCTCTGACCTGAAAAGTCTTTGGGAGAAGATTATATAAGTGTATCTATATAAGCTGGTCATAGATTTGCTCTCTTTGATTGTTCCACCAGATGTTTAAGGATGAGCATTTTTTAGAGTTTCAATGAGTTCTATCTTCCATCCTTCCTGTTTACTCTTCTCCATGCTTCTCTTTGGCTGAGTGTTCTCTTCTCTTTCCCTGATGTATTGAGTCACAGCAGAGTGACTTTTTTCCCCCCTGGAAAGTTATAATGAGATATGCAGAGTATACGGGGTTCCTAGCTTAAGAACTGAAAAGCTTCAGGTAGATAAAATTGTTCTAAACTGAAGTGTTTTAATTGTAATAGAAGAAGCAGCCCTTTGAACAATCTCCCCTGCAATGAATCCTTTGCTACATAAAAGACTCCTTTTATGATGTAAATAACGACCCTTTGTCTTAGCTGTTGACAAGAGCTAAATTTAAAGTGGATGATCTTGCTGAACAATGTCAGACTAAGACTAGAAACTTTATCACTTCCAAAATGACTTGACTGAAATAAGGATCACATGTAACACGGCTGTCATCTACTATCAAGGTTAAATAGCGAGAGTGGAAAGTCCTAGGACGCTGGCATAGTGCCACCTTCTCCTTCAAAGGCCCGGAGTAATTTTTCTTTGTACTTGAAAATGAAAACGAGCTCTGATCTCAGTGCATGGCTCCAGTGAGTCAGTGTCTGTCTTTCTAATAGAGTTGCTACATCTTGTGCTGTATTTTCAGCTTTGTTAGTAATGAATATAATTACTGACACTGTATAACGATTCCTTAAATTAGTGCAGTGGGGAAGTGTTCATGAAATAACACGGACAGAGGCCTCAAGCTTTCAGAACCAGGCAGCTGCATTTGTTGTTAGACTGCCATAGAATATACAGTTTGCAACCACAGCTGTGACCTGAGTTTTAGGACAAAACCCCAGTCTTTGATTTGACCACCTAACCCAACATACCAATCGAAGAGACGAGTTATGGTAAAAAGCAGAGGGAAGATTTATTCAACGTGGCCACACTGAAATAAATAAAGGGTACAGTTAGTCCTAAGTCCATCTTTGGTAGCTGACCAAGTTTTAGGTTTAAACAGGAAATAATGGGGCAGTGTTGCTCAAGACATGTTTGCTTGACCATTGTCTCAGCTTTCATTCTGAACGACATAAAGACATTTTAGTTGGAAAAACAGCTTGGTTCTCAGGGGCTGAAGGAACCAGTTCATTCTCAGGAGACTGTAGTTTCTATCCTAGGATGCTACCCCATCCTCACGATTAACTGCCTTCACCTAAAGGGCTGTCTGTCCTGTGAGGTTCTGCTCTTCCTAGAATCCAAGGTACAGAACAAGGAATACAGACCTTTAGGTGCTTGGGATTTTGGAACAGGACATTTAAAAAGGATGACAATGAGATGCTACAGGTACTATTATCATTTATGGCTTTAGTCTGCAGGGGATGTAATAGGTGAAGTATGAAGGGTTTCTACATAGGCACTGCTGAAGTGATGAGCATAACTTCACAGACTCAGGCTTGAGAATCTGAAATGAAGTAAAGGAGATAAACAAACCAGAGCAGAGATGTCAGGGTTTCAACCTGCTTCTAGTTACTTTGTACATCCAAGTGAGGTCAATGCTTTTTAACAAAAGCAACTTGCGAGTGCCTGTTACAGTACCGTGTTTGTAGAGCTCTTTGAAACTATCTTGTGAAGCATATTCGCCTTCCCTGTAATGTCTACAAAGTAGAACTTAGACACCTTTCAAAAATTCTCTTTCCAGCCACCTAAAAATGCATTAATTAAGAGTTGAATTGTCCGTTCTTTTCTAATACTTTCTTCAGTAGAGATTCATAGTATATGTAATAACTAACCAAATCAATTTAGCTGTGGTTTTGGTGATACATATAGGCACCAGGGTAGTTGACATCTGGCTAAAATATGGTGAAAAGACTGTTAAGTTATGAATGAAGTTGGCAAGTTAAAATATTGTTGCAGAGGCTGCTCATTTGTTTCTGGCTGCTCAGACCCAAAATAATCACTCAGAAACTATATTATTTGCAATACTATTTGGCCAATAGCTTAAGTGTATTTCTAGCTAGCTCTTACATCTTAAATTAACCCATTTCTATAATTTTTTTTACCATGAGACTTGTGGTTTGCTGGTAAAGTTTCAGGTCACATTTGTCTCCTCTGTAGGCTACATGTGTCTCACTGACTATGCCTACTTTCTCCCGGCACTCAGTTTAGTTTTTCCACCTAGCTCTATTCTGCCCTATCACAGGCCAAAGGAGCATCTTTATTCATTAACTGATAAAAACATATACAGAAGAACTCCCCATACCAAAATATTATTTTAAAACACCTCTGAAATTATTTTGTAACAATTTATTCTTAAACAATGTGTTAATTAGAGGTAATTTTTAATTAATTAATAAAGGTGAACATAGATGTTTACTTGAAACCCTGAGAATTCTTTCTATTAGAATTTTGGAGGAAAATAATTCCCTGGGGACTCCACCAAATCTCAAGAGAGACCCAGCTCTCCTCTTTCCTGTAGACAAACTCACCTTCCCATTGGAGCCCATTCCCATTGTTTTATGTTAGCCACAAATACATGGAGGCACTCTCTACCTGAGAACTCCTGGCTACATTTCCCTGGGAATCTGGTTGGCCATCTTCACTCTCCTTCCTGTTTTTCATTGCAAATCCTTCAGTCTCATTCCCAGTCCAGTAACATACCTTTTGTAGGGGCCTGTCCTTCTTCTCTGCCTCCATACCTTAGGGACTCCATCAAATCTCATGCTGGGTCCAGCTTTCCTCTGTCTGAGGACCCTCCCCATTTCTTGCCCATCTCCAGTCCTTAATGTCAGTTCCTAATACCAAGAAACACACTCTATCTGGAACCCCCGGTGGCAATATCTGGTTAAAAACTTTAACCAAATTATCTAAAAAGTGAAGATAAAAGATTCAAATTAATAAAATTAGAGTTAGAGGTGGAAAGGTTGACATAATAACAGATGCAGAGGAAACCAAGGGGACATAACAAATAAGGATAGACTTTAACAATCTGTACTCCCCAAACTGGAAAATCTAGAAGAAATGTGATGTGGGAGGGTCTTCTGTTTGAGTTGATTTCATTGGTTAATAAAGAAACTTCCTGGCTCATTTGATAGGCCGGCCCTTAGGTGGGTGGAGTAGGCAGAACAGAATGCTGGGAAGGGAAGTTAATAAATTGTCACGCCTCTCCTCTCTGAGCCAGATGCGATGACGCTTTGGGCCAAGATGGACATACACTAGAATCTTCCCGGTAAGGCACCACTTTGTGGTGCTACACAGATTATTAGATATGGGTTAATCAAGATGTGAGTAAGAGGCTGAAACTAATGGGTCGGGCAGTGTTTAAATGAATACAGTTTGTGTGTTGTTATTTTGGGGCATAAGCTAGCCAGGTGGCCGAAAGCCGGGCGGCGGGAACGCAGCCCGCTGCTCCTCGCTACAGAAATGGATACATTTATTGATGTATATCACCTACCAAAGTTAAGTTAAATCAACTTCCAGTAAGCAGTTTAAACAGATCAATAACCTCTAGTGAAATAGAATCAATAATTAAGAATCTCTTAATCAAAATGAACAAACAAATGAACAAAAAGCAAGCAAACAATAAAAATAAATAAAAAAACACCCAGGGTCAGATGGATTCATTGCAGAATTCTAACTGATCTTCAAAATGAATTAATGCCAATACTCCTTAAATTATTGCATAAAATAGAACCAGAAGAACAATTCCTGATACATAAACATTTACCCTGATACCTAATTCACACAAAGACTCAACAAAGAAAGAATTACTGACGAATTTCCCTTATGAACATAGATGCAAGAAAATTTAACAAAACTGTTGCAACCCAAATATAAGATTACATTAAAAAATTTATCCATTATGATTAAGAAGGCTTAATTTTAGAGATGCAGGGATGGTATGGCATCAATACATGTCATCCACCATCTAAACAGACTGAAAGACAACAACCCCAATAATCATCTCATTAGACAAAGGAAAAGTCTTTGACAAAATCTAATACTCCTTCATGATAAAAGTCCTGGATAGATTAGAGCTACAACATACTGAAGGCAGTTTGCAGAAAGCCCACAACCAACATCAACTTAAAATGGAGAGAAACCCAAAGCAATTCCATTAAAATCAGGAGCAAGACAAAGCTTTCTACTCTTTTCATACCTACGCAGCATAGTATTTGAAGTCTTAGCTAGAGCAATACAACATCTGAAGATCAAAGGGGTACAAATTGGAAAGAAAGAAGTCAAAGTATCATTATAGGTCGATGTTAAGGTAGTATACAGAAGTTACCTTAAAAACTCCACCAAGAAACTTCTACAGCTGGAACACACTTTCAGCAAAGTAGCTGGGTACAAATTATCAACCCCAAATTAGTAACTTTTCTATATACAAATGGACTGAGAAAAAATTAAGGAAACAATGTCTTTTATAATAACCTCAAAAAAATCGAGGGTAACTAACCAAGCAAGTGAAAGACTTGTATGATAAAAACTATAAGACACTAAAGCAAGAAACTGAAGAAGATATCAGAAGATGAAAAGATCTCACTTGTTCATGGATCTGTAGGATTAATGTAGCAAAAATCACCATCCTATTAAAAGTAATCAACAGATTCAATGCAATCATCAAAATCCTAGCAGAATTCTTCACAGAACTTGAAAGGACAATTTTTAGCTTCACATTGAAACACAAAAGACTTAGGAAAGTTAAAACTATCCCGAAGAATAAGATAACTGCTAAAAATATCACTACCTAGTTTCAAATTTTACTACAGAGTTATAGTAATAAAAACATTGTGGTATTGGCATAAAAATGCAATCAAACTAGAGACCCTCAAACTAGGTTGATCAATGGAATCAAACTAGAGACCCTGACATGTGTCCTCATAATATGAACAACTGATTTTTGATAAATAAGCCAGAAATACACACTGGAAAAAGGACAGCATCTTCAGCAAACGATGTTGATCAAACTGTTCAGCTATGTGTGGAAGAATGCAAACAGATCCACACTTATCCCCCTGCACAAACTCAGCTCCAAAAGGATCAGAAACTTCAACATAAAGCCAGAAACCCTGAACCTGAGAGAAGAAAAGTGGAGAATAGTTTTGAATCATTGGCAGAGGAAAGGACTTCCTGAACAGAATACCAATAAGACAATAAGATCAACAATTAATAGAAAATACTTCATGAACCTATAACGTTTCTGTATGGCAAAGGATACCATCATTTGGACAGAGCAGCAGGCTACAGAATGGGAAAAGATATTTATTAACTAAACACCCAATAGGGGGCTAATATATAAAATATATGAAGAATTAAAACAACCTAAGAACACAAATAACCCAATTAAAATGGGGTATATATCTAAACAAAGAGTTTTCAAAAAAATAAAAATGGCTGAGAAATACTTAAAGAAATGTTCAACATCCTTACTCATCAGGGAAATATAAATAAAAACTTATTTCATCTTACACCAGTCATAATGGACAAATTCAATAAAACAAATGACAGCTCATGCTGGGGAAAATAGTCTGTGTAGCACCACGAAGTGGTGCCTTACCAATTAGTTTCTAGCATACATCCATCTTGGGCTGGAGCTTCATCGCATCTGGCTTCTCTGTCTGAGGAGAGGCATGGCAGTCTGTCTCACTTAGGAGAGGTATGGCATCTTACTGATCCTTCTACCTCACTTCCTCTTCCTGTTCTGTCTACTCCACCCACCTAAGGGGCGGTCTATCAAATGGGCCAGGCAGTTTCTTTATTAGCCAATGAAATCAACTCAAACAGAAGACTCTCCCACATCACCTCAGGAAGCTGGGAATCGATTTCCCTCAATATCCAGCTGTACCACTCTTGGGCATCTGGAGACAGTTGGTCATCTATCTCTACTGATGTTGTATTCATATTAGCCGGAAACTGGAAACCATCAGTGGATGAATGGATAATGAAAATGTGGTACATTTATGCAGTGGAATATTACTCATTTGTTTGAAAAAATGAAATCATGAACATTAGAGATAAATGAATGCAAGTAGAAAAAAATCATTCTGAGTGAGGTAACCCAGACCCCAAAAGATAAATATGGCAAGTATTTTCTTATACGTAGATGTTAGCTGTTAAGTCTTCAATAAACAGGCTACAATCCATATAAACACAGGGGTTAGGTATAGAGTAAGGGTGGGGGAGAGAGTGGTTTCCCTGGGAATGAGAAATAGAATATATATTTATGTATGGATTATACACATGTATGTGTGGGAAGCTTAAGAAGGGGAGCAGGGAAAAGGGACATAAAGGAGGGAATACAGGAGGAACAGCTAAAACTAAAGGGCATTTGAAGGATCATAGGGAAAGCTTCTATATTAGGTGGTTTTAAAAATATAAACATATATGAAAGAAATCTAAATGTAAGTACTGAATAATGGGGAGACAAAGCCTCAACTAGACATCTTTCATCACCAAATGAAACCTGTTATATAGCTCGTTTATTTTACTCTTAGCTATTTGACTCTTTTGGGGATCTGTCATCAGCTCCCAAATAAATACACCTGGAGAGTTATTATTACTTATAAAAGCCCAACCTTAGCTTGGCTTATTTCTTGTCAGCTTTTCTTTACTTAAATTATTTCAACTACTTTTTGCCTCTGATTTTTTCCTTTTCTTACTTCTATACATCTTACTGTACTTTGTGGCTGGCCCCGCCTATCCTTTCTCCTGCCTTGCTATTGGCCATTCAGTTCTTTATTTGACCATCAGGTGTTTTAGATAGGCAAAGAATCACAGCTTCAAAGAGTTAAACATATGCAACACGAAAGAATGCAATACATCTTTGCATCATTAAAACAAATGCTCCACATCATAAACAAATGTAACACACCTTAAAATAATTCCACAACAGAAACCCCAAGTCCTAGGGATGGATTGTATCTAATTGAGTTGTTGGCCAGAGGAACCTCATAGACGCCCCCAAGCAACCCAGGCTACTGTCAAGGCTATGGTTTCTCACCACAAGATGATGTTAAGACCCTATTGTCGAAAGCAACATCTACATAACTCACCGAACACAGAGATGTTAAGTTGGTATCTACCTAGAACCTTCACTGTTACTGACTAGGATTCATGGAACTGGAAGTACTTAGCACACTACCAGAGGAGAAAGGTAAATACCAACCCAAGTACAAACCATGTGATCTACTATATTGACCTGCCTGCAAGATGCACTGGTACAATAATAGCACAGAGGTTATGAGAGTAACCAACCACTATCTGATTAGTTTTAAACTCCATGAGTTGAAACCCACGCTCAACACTGCTTATGTGGCCAAGAACCTAATAGTAGATAAGCCATGGACCTATGAGAAGACCAAATATTACTGTTCTGCCAAAGGAGCACAGTCATAAAAATGACCCCTAACAACTATTCTGCTATACTCATAGATCAGTGTCTCATTCAGCCATCATCTCAGAAACTTCCTCTTGAAGTAGATGCCACCCTACACAGAGAATCACATCTGAACAATGTGCAGAGAATGCAGGACCATGGAACACACAGTGCTAAGTGGGATGTCTCCATCAAATCCTGCCCTAGAATCAGTGAGCTCTATGGAAGAGGAGGCAGAAAGATCGTAAGAGGCAGTGGGGATGGAAGACACCAAGAAAAAGGTTTTCTACACACAACAGGGCGGACACACACGTGAACTCACAGAGACTGTGGCAGCTTGCACAGGGCCTGCACAGGTCTAAGCCAGATGGGGAAGTGCGGAGAGGGGAAGGGACCACACAGCCCCCTCCCTAACCCAGAAGCCATCTCCAACTGACAACCATTCATAAGGGAAAATTAGTTTTCTCCAACTGAGTCTCACTGGGTATACAAACCACACTTGAGGGCAGGCCCCATGCCTAGCCCTGAAGTGCCAACTCAGAAAGAACTCAATGTTATTGTTGGAGGGTGTTTGTCTCATAATGCTTTGTCTGAGCATTTTATTTTAACCTTACAGGTCTTTTGCTTATATATTATGGTTTCCAATTTTGTGTTTTTCATAGAATTTATGTGTGTGTCTCTTGTGCTTCTTCTTTGGCTCTTTTTTTCCTGTTTGTTTTATACTATTCTGTGTTTGTTTTTTAAAAATTGCCTGTTTGTTTTCTATTGAGAGAGAAAGAAAGAATGTATATCTAGGTGGCTAGGGAGGTAGGGAAGATCTGGAAGAATTTGGAGGAAGGGAAATAGTTATCTGAATATATTGTATTGTATGAAAAAAAATCTATTTTCAATAAAAATAAAAATTACAATAAAGAGAATTATTTATGGAGAAATTCACTAATAAGCCATCTGCTATCCAGAGATAATTGTTATTTGTGTTTTCTTGTAATCTATTGTTCTGGGCATGTGTTATGTATTTATGAATAATTACTGAGAGACAGTTGAGGAAAATAACCGACATCATTTCCCCCCCATTGAATACTTCATTGTGGGTATTTCATATCATTACACAGAAAGCATTTTCCAGCAAAGCTTGGGCTATTGTCCATTGCTAGTTTCACTATTTTATATTTTTTTCATTGTCAGACATTTAGGATTTTACATTTTCCCATGATGACAAATAATAGGATGGACAGCACGGGCCTATGTCTAAGACAACATCAACCCTAGAAATGGAACCAATGGGCAAAATTCGGGGCCTCTAAGAAACTGCCCTGTGGAAGAGGGAATGACAGAAAGTACCCCCTTCTCTGCTCTTCCATGCAAAGCCAATGCTCTGAAAAACGCTGGCCAATTTGGTAGAAGACCAAATAAACTAAATGCTATTTAGTTTATTTTAGTTTTTTTATTTAGTTTTACATTTGTTGAGTGTCTTGAGTATTGGTAAGATTGACATTCCTTAATTTTACTGTCCAATTTTATTCTTTTTTTTCTGTGAATTTCTGTAAACGCTTTCTTCATTTGTCTAGTGTCTGTGCCCTATTGACTTTTTTTCCCCTCCTTTTTGAGACAGGGGCTCTCATGTGATCCTGCTGGCCTGGGATTCACTATGGAGACCAGATTGGCTTCAAACTGTGTCGACATGTAACTTGCTAATGAATATTATTTTCATTCTGGGAGGAAAACAGGGAAGATTTAGGCTCGGTTCTTTATTCAACACGCCTTTTAGATAACAGTGAGGACACTAAGAGAGACTTACATAGATCTGATCTACATGGGAAGTAGAAAAAGACAAGATCCCCTGAGTAAATTGGGAGCAGGGAGATCTTGGGGGAGGGTTGGAGGGGGAAGGAGAGAGGCAGGTAGGGGAGCAGAGAAAAATGTAGAGCTAAATAAAAATCAATAAAAAAATTCTCTTTTGATTTTCCCAAGCAATTAAGTGAGGGCTCCTCAGTGCAACTTTGGGAGCAAGGCTGCTCCCTCTGAAGTGCAGCTGTGTCAAATGTGAGAAATTCCGACTTGGTTTTGTTCTGAGTCGTTAATCAACTGAACATCGGGGCAACGTTTCTCCACCAATGGCCTGTCTCCTCCCCTAGTCTGTGAACTTGCATGGTGTCTTTTTGCATCTGACGAAGTGAAGTTTTAACAGCTGACAAACAGCAACACATGAGGCTCTGTGTAGACGGCTATATGAAGGCGTGACCCCTTTGCATTTTAATCTCAATTGAGACTGGTAGGAATGGGTCAAGGGAAGACAGTGAAGAGAAACAGCAGGCCCAAAGCCCAATAAACAAAACCTGAAGGCAATTACATCTCCAAGTATTAATAACATCAACTGTGTTCAAGAGTTGGAAGCAAAGCAACGGCAGCTGTGCCTCAGTTACACCTTTCCCATCACTCTGCCACACAGCCTCCCTTCATGGGAGCAGCCGCTTCATGGCACCATTGAAGAATGTTTCCATTGGAAACTTTTGTATACAGTGGAATTTCACCCAATTGTGAGCCTGAAAATTTGGGCGTTCTGAACTGACTTGTGATTCCCAGTAGGGAATTACATTGTTTGTCTTGGATGTTCTCGGGTGATTTTAGTTGTACCGACTTCTCATTGGCTGACTTAAATCTTCACAGCTTAGGAAATAGCACTCCTGGCTGGGGAGACAGCTCAGTCAATAAAGTACTTCGTATGCAAGTATGAGGAATGGAGTTCAAGTCTCAGAAACATCAGTAAATTCCCATGTTAAAAAATCGGAGTGGGGATGTGAGCTTATGATGCCAGCATGCGATACAGAAACAGGGGTCAGCTTACTGGCCAGTCAGCCTAGCCTACTTAGTGAGTTCCAGGCCAGTGAGAAACCCTGTGTCATAAAAACTGGTGCATAGTTCCTTAGGGACAACACTTCGGGTTGCCCTTTGACCTTCACGTGCTTACACACACACACACACACACACACACACACACACACACACACACACATACACACACACTCCTACCTATAGAATGAGCCCCCCTTTATTTTTAAGGACAAAAGAAAACTGTTTCAGGCCTTTGAAGTAGCGGGTTGTGCTATGCCACTGCTTCCCACTGACTTTCACACACAAATAGCATCCTCTGTAAGGTATTTAAAGGGAAATGTGAATATTTGTTTAAGTAATGTGGCAATCAATATATTATGAGTGACTTTAAAAGGGAAGAAAGGCCTTGAGCATGGAGTACACGGTGGAGTCTCATAGTTCACTCCCTACCTGTCACTCTATGGAGGTGGCAATTGTCATTAATTTCCTTGGCATAGGCAGCCTGGTCACCCAGGAGCCTTACTGAAGCCTCCAAAGTTTAAGGGCATAGAAGTTGTGTGATAACTGAGCTGTTCTTCCTGTGGATGAATTTTCCATGTATTTATTTTCGTTTGTCTGAGAAATGAGAGGCAGTTGGTGTGACTCGCCCCCTGCTACTTTTCAAATGAATCACTTCTCCACTTATTACATGGCACATAACAGCTCATCAGGATGCAGAACCCAGGGTATTCTTACTCTGGTAAATGTGCTAAACCTTGTAACCTTGATATGCCCTTGATGGAGCAATATATGAAAATAAACAACCATTTAAAAACTGTGTAAAGGTGCTGCAAAGCTATTTCGGAAAGAAGATGCACAAATGGCCAGTGGCTGCTGGAGGAAATGCTTCTCACCTGGGAGGTGCCATGCCACAGTCATAATGAGATACTATTAAAAAGACAAAAGATAACATGGGTTGTTAAGGATGCAGAGAAAATGAAACCTTTACATTGTCATAAGGAATAAGAATGAATACAGGCATTATGGAAAGGGCAGGGGCATGACTCACACCCTAAAACCATCTTACCAGTGGATATATGCAAAAGAGAGGAGAGTAGCTGGCTAAAGAGCTAGTTTCAGTTTTCAGTGCATTGTAGCATTAATTGCAATGGCCATATTCAATCAACCCGAGAGTCCAGCAGTGCGAATAGGTAAGGAAAAAGTGATAGAGATACACTGTGGGACATTATTTAGTCTTAGGAAGGAATTTTGAAGTTCGTAGCAAAATGTGGTAGCATTTTGATTATAACAAAATAACCTAGATCATAGCTTATAGTTTGTTTTTGTTTTTGTTTTTTTTTTTCTGAGACAGGGTTTCTCTGTGAAGCCCTGGTTGTCCTGAAACTCGTTCTCTAGATGAGGGTGGCCTTGAACTCAGAGATCACCCTGCCTCTGCCTTAAAGGCATGCATTACTGCCACGTAGTGAGGAAAGGTTGTTCTTGTTCAAGGCTTTGGAGGGTTCCATCTAAGACAAGTCATATCCATTTCTTTGATGCCCATGTTGGGTGTAGGGTATGCCAATGCTGGGAAGTGCAGGGTGAGGTAAACTGTGCACTTCATGCCAAGAAGAGAAAGGAAAGACCGGAGTCCTGTGATATTTTTCAGGAGCATATCCCCAATGAGCAAAGGGCTTTCCTTAGGCCAGACTTTCAACACATAGACTTTTAGGTGACATTCAACATCCAAGCTATAACCATGGAAGGACCTAGAGAATATTATTATAATGACTTAAAAGTGAAATAAGCCGGGATCTGACCTGGAAGCACAGAGAGAATTCATTCACACATGAGATCTAAAATATGTCAAGTTCATTGAAGTAGAGAGGAGAGAGGAGATGATCAGAGGCTGGGAATGGGCGGGGATGGGGAGGAAATGCTGGTACAAGGCCAAAAGCTTCAGTGAGACAATATGTGCAAATTTTTGAGACCTGCTATACAGCGTGGTAATCACAGTTAGTACTTATTTAATGCCCAGTTCACAATCAATATTTATCCTGCCTCTACTGTGCCATGGTGCCCATGTGAAAACCAGAGAACTATGGGAACTGGTTCCTTCCTTCTACCTTGTTCTGGAAATCGAACTTGGGTCATCTGCCTTGACAGCAATCGCCTTTACATACTGAGCCATTTTGTTGGTCCCAAGTTCAGAATTATTAAGAATAAATCAGAACTATTTACAGCTAAAATGACAACTAGATTTGAAGGGAGGTTGATTTTTTAAACAATATTTTTATTAATTATTTGTGAATTTCGTACAGTGTATTTTGATTGTATTTACCTTCCCAATGCCTAGCAGATACATTACCAACTCCCAACACGGCCAACTTTATGTCTTTTTATTTTAAAAATCCACTGAGTACAATGTGCCACTCCAAAACTCTTGTATATACAGCCACCCAGTGGCGCATAATTGACCTACCAGGGGCCACACCCTTAATCAAAACTAACTCTGCTTCCCAGCAGTGATCAGTTGCCAATAGCTCCTCAGCTAGGGGTGTGACTTTGTGGCAACCTCTACCCTCATGCTGGGATTTCATTCGGCTTGAATTTGTCTAGGTCTTGTGCATGCTCTTCCAGTTTCTGGGAGTTCATATGGGCAGCTGCCCTGCTATGTCTGGAAAACAGTTTCATTGTAGTTATCCACCACCTTTGGTTCTTAGAATCTTTCCATCTCCTCTTTCACAATGATCCCTGATCATTCAGAGGAAGCGGGAGATACAAATGTCCCATTCAGGGCTGAGAACGCCAAAGTCTCTTACTCACTGCTCTTCGACTGATTGTGGGTGTCTGTGTTGACCTCCCCCTACTGCAAATAGAAGCTTCTCTGATGAGGGCTGAGGGATTCACTAATCTATGAGCATAACAAAAAAATCATTAGAAGTTGGAGTAATAGTATGTCTATTTAGCAGACTTTTAGTGTTAGATTCTCCCATGGGGTTTAAGATCTATCTGGATAGAGGTCCATGGCTCCTATCAGGGTGTTAGCAATGGGTTCATCTTGTGGAGTGAGCCTTAACACCAATCAGAGAGCATTTGATTGCTCCTGTGACAACCGTGTTACTAACGCATCAATGGACGTTTCTTGCCAGGCTAGTTGTTATTGTAGTTTTCAGGGTTTACAGCTAGTAGAACTGATTAATTATACTTTTTCTCCTTGGGTAGTATGAACAGAATCCTATTTTTCATTTCATATGCTATGAAAGCTAGCCAATAGGGATGAAGTTTCTTGTATGACTTTGAAATCTTTATGTTCTATAACTTAAGTGCCTTCAACAATAGTCTTAGTTTCATAATCTATAAGGTATCCAAGAGCAATGACAATAACCTGTAACATTTGGGAGCCTATTGGGTCCCTCTGGCCAACATCTCCAAAGGAGGTAGCCCATTCCTGGGACTGGGATCTTTGCTTTCTAGCCTGTGGTGTCTAGTAGGGTCATTGTTCCCTGCTTAAGAGGGACTCCTTTTATTTCTTTTTATATATGCACATGATATATTTTTAAAACCTTCTGCAAGACACATGGCCAAGAACCGTTTTTGTCTTCAAGCCATGCTTGCTGGTTAAGTTGCTCCTTGCCTTCCCGTAAGTTGCCATCCTTCCTCTCACCCTAACTTCTGTATACCCAAAAGCCTAGTTCAGAGGCACAGCCTGTGAAACCCTCTTTCTCCAAGACCTCCTTTGCTGGGTAAATTCCTTTTTTTCCTTCCTACACCCCCCTACCTACCTCTGGCCCTCTCCGTACCCTTAGGCTTATCTATAGAAATATGGCATTTCAATTTTTCTTTTACTTTTTTTTAAACTGGTGAGACACTTTTAGGGATAAGTCCCCTAATTGGTTACCTAACAAATACATCAACAGCAGACATGCTAAAATTGATGGGGGAAAATCACAAGGTCTCAACCCTACACAAAGAACCTACAGGTAACTAAAGAATGTGGAGAGCGGGGGAAGCACTCCAACTGGTCGTTTATCTAATACCAAATCATAGCTTAAGTAGATATGCTAATCTGAACGTAGAAAATTATTATGAAGTCCAGTGTCAGGCATCTAATAAATACAATATAAGTATTATTCTTATTATGGGAGATAAAAGGTTCTCATACAGCAGTGAACATCTTCCCTGCTTACTCACTCTCAGGGCTGACATACAGATAAAAATTTATAATCTGTCCACTGTACCCAGACTTTGTCCCTGTCACTCCCTTTAGGTGCTCTCTCCAGATCTGTGACATAGCAATCTATTGGTAAAGAACAGTACACACTTGACAACTTTTCTTGACCTCCGCGATTGTGGTTGCTCTTTTCTTCTGGGTGGACTTGTTGATGTGAATCTCCTGACAGGTGTGAACCAACAGCTTCTGCGGAAGCAAATGGAAGTAACCAGCACAGACTGGGTGGGTGGGTAGGGGGGCAGGATCTCTTTCCTAACTTCCTTGAAAATTCATGACAGTTTTCAGAGCTTAGCCAGACAGATGAGCACCTCTCTGGTTCTGTGTGCAGCCGCTGAGGGCTTTGATCTTCTCTGTTGATAAAGATTCTATGTAACACTCTGTCAACATTCTGTTTGCTGACAGCTGCATTTCATAGCAGATGGCAGAAGCATTGGCTTGGGGGGGGGTGCTCCAAAGAGTGCTGGGAAGAGTCCAGGCTAAGGAAGCAGACCCGAGGAGCCCATGGTTGCCAAGCACAGTAACTGACCTGGAAACTAGGCCACTGGGCTCTGAGTCCTGACTAGGACTTCCTCCTACTCAGACCCCCTTGATAGTGGATTCGATGTTTACATTCTTTCAAACTCCTAGATTATGCCCCTCATTCCTAGTGGTAAGTGTGGGACCTTTGTGACTGACCATAGTATGAGAGCAATTGAATAAGCTTAGTGGCCTTAGAATAGAAATTCCTTGCTTCCCCACCAGGAGAAAACAGACAGAAAGACAGATCCATCTATGTAGCAGGAAGTAGGGGCTTCTCAGATACTAACCTTCTCTAGCTATGGCATCCACACTTATGACTTAAAATCTGTACATCATGAAGCCAAAGTTGTATTTCCAGCAGAGATGCATTTCTGGGCTCTGTCCCTCTCTGCTGTTTTACATTTCCTTCAGTGGGCAACTCAAAGTTAACAGATCTGAAACAGGGCTCTTAGGGTTTCTCCTTCGGTCTTTCCAGCCCTCCTAGAGGCAACTCATTTGTTTCTGTGGCTCTGAGCAGGAACGACATCTTTGACTCCTTGCTTCCTCTGGTACCCGCAGTCCAGTCCATCAGCAATTTCGGTCCATGCTTCCTTAAGACCATGCCCAAGATCTACGTTTCCCACCTCTGTTTGCCATCCTGAACCTGAGACATGTGGACTGGATTGCCAACGGATTTCTGAGGGGTCTTTTTATTTCCCTTCAATGATCTTTCACTGTATTTTTACTAAAGTAGACAGGGTAACACTACAAAGTTCAAATTAGATCATTCTTATGCTCAAGTCCCCCCAAGGCAAAAGCTAAATTCTGTGTGTGTTGATTCCGCCTTTATCTCCAGTTCTCTTCTGACTTCATTCCTGGCAGCCCTCCTGCCTTCCGTGTTGTTCCTCAAATAGAGGCGGGCTGTATTCCTACCTCATGATCTTTACATAAGCTACATTTCCCTTAGTTTCTGTGTTCCTTAATTCTTTTCTATGACTTCAGTTTTCCAGCTATCCTATTTAAAATTCTGTCCCATTCATGCCTCCTATTCTCTCCTACTTATTTTTCCATCAACACTTACTGCACTGGGCTTGCTATACTTGCCATTTGTGAGCTTCCTGTATGTCAAATCCATGAAAACAGAGACTACTGTTTCGGTGTTTAAAAAGCATTTATTTTTTTATTGACAGTTTTGACTCCTTGCCGGTGCCTGTATGAGGATTCAGCAGCCAGAAGAGGGACTCTAGTGTCCTCCTCTGTACTCTCTGCCTTTTTCTTTGAGGCAGAGTCTCTTCCTGAACTTTGGCCTCACATTTTCTCAGCTGTGTTGGAGGCCAGTAAGTCCCAGGGGTACTCCTGTCTCTGTTCCCTCTGAGCTGGGGTTACAGATTTGTGCAAGGCTCGTGGCTCGTTATGTGGGTGCTGGATCTGACCTGTAGTCTTCTTGATTATTGAGCAAGTGCTCTTAAGCGAGGAATTGTTTCTCTAGCCCCACTTCTCTCCTATTCACTGCTATTTGCTGAGAACCTTGACGGATAATAGGTTCTTTCTAAGTCCCTATCAAATAGCTATTGAATGAATGGACTTAGATTGAGTAAATATGAATACCTTAATCCACCTTGATGAATTGAACCAGGCTATCTGGGGTGGAGAGTAGGCACCTGCAGCTTTTTAAAGCTCTCTAGGCAATGCTGCAGCGATGGTAGTTTAGAATTTAAGATATTCTTTTTCCAATAGTGCCCATTAGGCCATGTGCCTATCTCATAGAAACCCTGAGCATAGAGATGACACAGGCTATTTGTCTCCTTTATCACTATTGAGCATTTGGGGCAAAACTCAGTGATTTAACAAAGGAAGAAAGAATTGTGACCAGAGTAAATTAAAGCAAAGGGAAAGGCTGCTTTTGTTTTCACCGATAGCAGTTTTTGCTATATCAATACCAAGCCCACGGCATTTTCAATAAAACAATGGAATTAGTTCTATAATTACTTTTGCCAACACAAACCTACAATGTCTGGGAGCTATAGGTTTTAATAATGTTTTTCAGATTACATTTGTTCATGTGATTGCCAGAGGAGGCCAAACTATTGATTTATTTCATCAGGCTCTTTTTCTTCTTCTTTGGCCCTGGCTGTCTTGCTTCTCTGACTAGGGCAGATAACACACATGCACATAAACACATACAATCACACATGGAAACAAATACATGTACTTATGCATGCACACTCACAGTCTTCACAACCCTAAAGAAATGTTAGGATAGCTTGCTGGATAATGAAGAAGAGAACGTTTGACAAGTCTTTTTCTTTCCTCTCTGTCTGCTTAGTTCTGCATCTAATCTCATCTTCATTCCCTTCAGCTCTTACAAGTTATACTATTGACCTTGCAAAACACTCTGGCCATAAGGGCTTCTATCCCTGAGCTGGTTCTGCATCTGGCTCCCACATCTGCTTCTGGTTTTGTGCTTTGCACTGACTGTAAGAAGGCAATGATGGAAAATATAAATTTGTGCTGAGTGTCTCGCTTTTCTCCCTGCCCCACCCCCAGGTTTGTCTGAGGCTAACAAGGACCAAACCTGGAAAAAAGAAGGGCGTGAGTTTGCTTCCATTTCCTTCTGTGAAATTGACTACGTGGGTGGTGTATCTGAGAGAGCAGCTTGTGATAATTCTAGTCCTCGTCTACAAATAGCAAGAATGAGAAAACAGGACGTGAAGAACCTTTATTAGGAGGTGAAGAATTTTCATCAGGAAGTAAAGAATGTTGATCAGGAAGTGAAGAATCTTGATCAGGAAGTGAAGAACCTTTATCAGGAAGGGAAGAACCTTTATCAGGAAGGGAAGAACCCTTATCAGGAAGGGAAGAACCCTTATCAGGAAGGGAAGAACCCTTATCAGGAAGGGAAGAACCTTCATCAGGAAGGGAAGAACCTTCATCAGGAAGTGAAGCGTATCCCCAGGCTCAGTACCCCATTCTTTGATAATTTTCAGCCAGTGATTCACTCACACCTAGAAAACAGGCAGGTTTTTTTGTTTTCTGCCAAGATTATATCTTGTATAACATCACCATGTCTCAGAACGTGCTAGAAGGGTTCTACTCCAAGGTTTCTGCTCATGTGACCGGTGATGGGGCCTGAGATGATTTTGTAATGCTTCTTCTTATCCCCCTCCACTGCACTCTCTCCCCACCGATGCTATTTCCTTCCTCCCAAGCATGCGGAGTTGAATGGAAAATTTATACGATTAGTGGAGCAGTTAGAAACTCCAGTCGCTGTGGTTTTCTGCTTCTGGTGTGGGAAGGAAGGTCTAACTGAACAAGACAGTCCCTGTGCTGTGGGAATGGAGCCTACATTGTGTCCCTGTTTGTTCCTACCACAGCAACCAACCCTGGGTGTTGTATGAGAAGGAAGAAGGTAGGGAGGGATGCAGAAAGAGAGAGGGAGTGAAGGAGGGGCTTTGCCCAACTCTAGTCCCTACACTCGGCCTGTCTTTCCCCGAGAACATCCTCCAGAAACATCTGTCTGGGCTGTCCCCTTGGCAAAGTCGGGGCCCTGTCACTCTCAGCTTGTTATTTTGACAGGTTTTGAGGGAGCAAGGACATCTGGATGTTTAGGCGCATCCTTTGTCCTCCTTGGCTCTGGAGACTTTTATCTGGTCATTTGGTTCTAATTCTCTCAGCATCTAAGGTGCTCTAACTAACCGTTTCTCAGAAAAAAATAAGACAAGGGCAAGAGAACCAGAACTTCTTCTCTTGGTTACTAGGAAAGCTTCAGAAACCAAGATGGCTTCTGATTACTGCTTTATGAAGAACATAGAAAAGTTAGCTGACTCTTTGATTTGATTTTTTTTTAAATAAATAAGATAGTATTGAGGATGAACAGATTTGTTAACAGACCTTGGAATAATTTTACAGAATCCATGCCATTGTGTTGTCTCCCCTGAGGCAGAGATATCGAGATTGACTGATCCTCTATTCAAATGCTGCCATTAAATCCCATTCCAGAAGGATGCTCCTGGTGTGTGCTCTCTAACATGTCCTCGGTGTTCTAGCTGTAAATCACCATGGAATGAGGAGCGGGCTGGGGAAAGAAGAGCTGACAAATTGAGCAGCGTTCTGCGATGCTACCGCATTATCTTCTCGAGATTTAGCACTGAACAGCAGTGTGTGCTGGCTGATTCATCACAGTGTAGAGGACAGATGATCAGATTCTAGCACTGGGAATCTGTGTCTTAGGCATCGTTTTCATCGTTTAAGCAGAGCCGAGGATCCCAAACCACTCTAGTAGATTATTTCTATTCTGAGTGACACAATTCTATCCTTTCTATCAGATATGGTGAATGGAAGCTGATGGGATAAATGCTAAGTATGCACCTGATAAAAGCACTAAATTAACACATAATACTGTTTGTTGAAAACTAGCATATTCTTTTCCCAATCATGAGTTACAGATGACCAAATAATTCAAAATTATACTGTATAGTAAAAGCACTCATTATAACCAAGTGTTTATAAACTGTTAATCTTATGCATATATGGTGAAGAGAAATTGCATCTGGAGCATTTTCAAACTATTCTATATCATATTTTAGTGTCTCCTGGGAGTGGATTATCCATTAACATGAAAGATTGCTTATAGTCTCCTTTTTCCCACCGTGGAACAAAAATTCTTTAACCATGCAAATGAAAATGAACCACAAAGATTTGAATGATGACAATATGCAAGATTTTTTAAAACTGAAATGTTCACTTTAATGTTTAATCTTATGGTAACTATGTGATAGAATAGAATAGATAATTTTATATTTAATTACAATAAATTCCAAGCCTATATGTGATGTAGGAAGGTCATCTGTCTATCTGTTGTTTCATTGGTTAATTAATAAAGAAAACTGCTTGGCCTGATAGGTAAGAACATAGGTAGGCGAGGAGGACAGAACAGAATGCTGGGAGGAAGAGGGAAGTGAGGCAATCGCCATGCCTTTCCTCTCTGGGGCAGTTGCCATGAAGCCAGCCACCAGGTCAGACATGCTGAATCTTTCCTGATAAGCCACCACCTTGTGGTGCTACAGTGACTATTAGAAATGGGTTAAGCAAGATGTGAAAGTTATCCAATAAGAGGCTGAAACTAATGAGCCAGGCAGTATTTAAAAGAGTACAATTTCCAAGCTGGGCGGTGGTGGCGCATGCCTTTAATCCCAGCACTCGGGAGGCAGAGGCAGGCAGATCTCTGTGAGTTCGAGGCCAGCCTGGTCTACAAGAGCTAGTTCCAGGACAGGCTCTAGAAACTACAGGGAAACCCTGTCTCGAAAAACCAAAAGAAAAGAATACAATTTCCATGTAATTATTTTGGGTAAAGATAGCTGGTGGCCGGGAGCCGGGTGGCAGGAAGCAGCCCGCTGCTCCTTTCTACAGAATGGTGCCCAGACGTGAATTATTGAATCCACAGAAAGACTGAGAAAGCTTGAGAAAGAATAGAGTAAAGCATGTTTTCTTGGTGGCACCAATTTCTCGGGTCTGCTCTGCTTGCTAGACACAAGCAAGTGCTCTCATCTAAGAGAGGCTTCGTGACTCAGCTTTAGCTGCAAAAGTCTGCAGCTCTTTAAGAGGTCCTGCCACCAAACACTTAGGTGGTGTTGATGAAAAGCTGACCGCATGCTTTTCAGTTTTCAGCTGTAGCAGGAAAAAAAAAACTGTACCATTTTAAAATGCTGTCTTTCTGGGCCATCCTGCCAGGACAAACTCTGACTCTTTCAGGCAGGCAGTCCGACTGACTGTGGTCTGTGAGCAGAATGCTGCAGCTTGCTTGCTGGCAAAGACCTTGAAACACCATAGAGTTGTGGCAATAAAAATGGCTACAGCCAGTGCCTCTGCCATGAGGCTGGAAAGCTAAGAGGAATGGGCTGGATCCAGCCGCCAAAGTCATGGCTTTAGTTCTGCCAATATTGTTTGGTAAATTAAAGACTCATATGGTCACAAAAAGAGAGATATACAGTAAAAGAAAGATTCAAAGTTGAAGAAAACATCTAAATGGTTTACAGTGTATTAAAAATATATGCAGGCTAAAGGTTAAAGTTCTTAAAAGTAAAAAAAAAAAAACAAAGAAAAAAGAAAGAGAGAAGTTGTGTGTGGTGGTACACACCTTTAATCCCAATGCCTGGGAGGCAGAGACAGACAGGTCTCTGTGAGTTCAAGGTGTTGTAGCACACACCTTTAATCCCAGCACTGGGGACGGATCTCTGAGTTCAAGAACAGCCTGGTCTAAAGAGTTATTCCAGGACAAGGATATACAGAGAACCTGTCTCAAAAAGTAAAAGTAAATATAAAAGAAATAGAGGTTAAAATAAAGCCGCACAAAGATGGAAAATACACAGAGAATCTAGATACTGTGTGCTATTATGCTCTCTTTGTTTGAATGCTGAGGAAGGAACAACAGCTGCTAAAAGATATTTATTTATAAATGCTGCTGAACTAATCCAAGATAGATATTTTGAAAATACCTTGACTTCAAAATTTGGATCTAAGGTTATGATGCTTTGGAAAAGTTCTTCTTTTGTTTTCACAGAGGATGAGACCCTGTGGATTGCTTCTATCCCAATATGGTATGATAGACCATGCCCTCCTGAAAGGTTGCTGTGAACACCCTCAAGAAATTACTTCACTCAACTGCAAACTGAGATGAAGCTGGCACACAGGTTACACCATGAAAGATCTGATTAACAGAGCCCCCATTCAGCAGGAAGCAGCTTGGAGAGAAATAACTGCTCCCATATTCCCAAATATTGTTTATAAATGTTCTTTTATATTTAAAGGGGGTATGATATAGATATGAATAATTTGCATTGGTGTGGATTTTAAGGTCAATTTTATATGTGTATGTATTTCTGATCTTGATTAAGGTATTGTTATTGTGTAGTTCATTTGAAAATGTAATGTATAATTAGGAAACATGGGTTGTTAATGGATAATCATCGATAATAGTCAAGCTCGTAGTCACGTTAGTTAGATTTTCTATATGTGCACAGATATATTTCAGATAGGTATTCTTCATATCTTTCAAAGACTACAGAATATGGCATTTAAAATGTTTTAATAACTTAGGGATTTTCACGACAATGAGACACGTCTGCTCCTGGCAGCACCAATCTACTTCAAGAGGAAGATGGGCATCGAAGAGGCTGCTTATGGAGTTTGTTAGCAATTTGGGCAAGAAACTGCTCTTGCCTGGACTGATGCATAAACTGGACATGAAGAACCTGCAGAGAGAGGACTGCTGAACTTGCCTAAACGTGAGATGGTCTTTCGGGGTTCCTGATTCATGAAAGAGTCTGCAAGACATTCTGCAGGACACAGCAGATAGTGACTAAACTGTCTTTGAATTTTCCTGCTTCAAGGAAATGTCTGCTGGATACTATGGGCCTGTAGGCCGAAGATGGATGCCCCAACAGTACAGAGGAACTTCGGGTGACTGTTGAGACAGCGAGTTGTCTCTGTCATTTCTAGAGTTTGGAAGTTGCTTATTTCTTGTTTGCTTAGGTAATATTACATCCTTCTGGAGTCTTTGATGGAATTGAAGAATGGTTAGTTATAGTTATAATTTTCCTTTGTTATGATAAAAGATAAAATAGATATAAATATTGTAATTGTAATTCTTGCTTGATAACTGTTTTGTTATATGTAATTTTACTATGTTAAAATGAAAGCCTTTCTTTTTTGTTTAAACAGAAAAAGGGGAAATGATGGAGGAAGGTCATCTGTCTATCTGTTGTTTCATTGGTTAATTAATAAAGAAAACTGCTTGGCCTGATAGGTAAGAACATAGGTAGGCGAGGAGGACAGAACAGAATGCTGGGAGGAAGAGGGAAGTAAGGCAATCGCCATGCCTTTCCTCTCTGGGGCAGTTGCCATGAAGCCAGCCACCAGGTCAGACATGCTGAATCTTTCCTGGTAAGCTACCATCTTGTGGTGCTACAGTGATTATTAGAAATGGGTTAAGCAAGATGTGAAAGTTATCCAATAAGAGGCTGAAACTAATGAGCCAGGCAGTATTTAAATGAATACAATTTGTGTGTTATTATTTCGGGTATAAAGCTAGCCATGTGGGAGCTGGGTGGGACGAAAAGCAGGCCTGCCTGCCTCGTCACTACATATATCAGATTAAGTGACTCTGAGAGTCTTCCTCAGCCTCCCCTGAGGCTGCTGTCCGGTTACTGTTACTATTAATTGTATCACTATGGGATATTCACAGTCTAGCATGGGCTGATTTCGAAAATATTTCTTCAAGGATTTTTTGTATCTTAACATCAAGCCACTTGAGTGAACTATTTTGGCAGTTTCCCAAACCACTGAGAAATTCTATGCAGACATTCCCAACCAGAAAAGAAAGGTCTCTCTATTCTTTGTGTGTCATGACATCCCCATCAGGGTGGGTTGGTATGTAGGAAGAGTTTAAGAAGCACATATGAAAATTCACAACAAGACATTTCAGATAAAATTTATGAAGTGGTAGTTTTAAATTTTCATAAATTCCAGAGCATGTGCTCTATCTGGGATTTGGAAAGCTCAGATGTTAGAGGCCTAGACCCAGCTTGGCACTTGGAGAAGTTGGGAATAACTTCAGAGGTGAGGCCTAGTTGCCCCTTCCTCTCCCTCTCTTCCATTCTGGCTGCATTCTGGCTATGAAGTGAGAATTGTTTCTCCATGGGCTACAGAATGGTATTCTGTTGACTAGCTATGTCTAAAAGCCACAGGGCCAACTGGCCAATGACTGAACCCTCCAAATAAACCAAGCAGATCTCTGTTTTTGTAAGTCAATTCCTTCAGGCATTTGTAACAGTAACAGGAAACAATCTGATGCTCCAGTCACTTAACATCTTGCTCATCTTTTTCTAACAAAATATGCAACACATGAATATGTTAGTAGTGGTTTCAATCCTTAAGGAGAAGAGAGGGAAATTATATTTTCCTTGCTATTCTGTTTTTCAAAAGTATACATGTTTAAAAAATAAGTTTACACTGTGCAGTATTCACGTACTGTAGTTAAACATGAAAGCTGTAAATTTCCCTTCAAAGATCTAGGAACACAATGCAACAGGAAGTCTTCCAGGGAGCCTGTGCCTATGGGGCTTGTTCATGGTATTGCTTTCCCTACCCGGGATTCAATTTTCTAAGTAAATGAACTTGATGAGAAGGCAAAGACAGGGGGGTGCTCATGCTGAAAATGAGAAGTGAGCTCTCCCATATTAAAAGAATGTTTGTGAGGCCTTCTCAAAGTTGGAATCACAGCAGGGATATCCTTTATGATTTAGTTCATCCATGTCACTGTACTTTATTTTGTAAAAATAAAAATGATTGCAATTCAAATTCCTTTCAGACTTACGCCTTCCACTGTCTACTTCAACCACTCTGGCTTCTAACGTGCACATTTGAAACACTGGCCAAATGTACACTGATTGTGTCTCTATGGGTATATGGCCTCCCTCCCTCTGAGGCCCATAAGCAGTTTCTATAGATTTATCTGTGTGGCAGGTGACAGGGAGTTGAGCACTTTGAGTTGGTTTTGAAACTCCAAAGCTTAGAGCTTTGAGCTGCAGGAGACAAGCTAGTGGGAGTCCTGCTTTTCTTCGGGTATATGGATCTGTTAGCCTGGATGTGCCAGGCTGCACAGTGCTGTGTGTCTGTGGTCTGAGTTTCATAGATTCTTCCTCGCCTTTTGGAGTGGGACACTCAAGTCTGTGCCATTATGTCTCAGAAGTGTGTGACTTGCTCTTTGACTTTTCTCACAGAGGCTCATATTTGAATTTGATTGACATTGGGAAGGAGATACTGACACTGGATTTTTGAGCAATGCCAGAACAGTGAAGGTTTTGGAGACCCCCAGGGATAGACTGGATAAGTTTTGCATGATGAGTTAAACATAAGTTTTTGGGCACAAGAAGAGGAATGTCGTGGGATGGATTTTAAATGCCTGCCCTGTTGCGCATGCTGTCAAGCCTTGGTCTGAGTTATTGGGAGTTGATGGAAATTTTTAAGAGGTGGCACCCAATGGGAGGTCTACTAGTCATTGGAGGTGAGGCCTTCCTGCCAAGGGGTATGTCCTTAACCCCTCTTTTTCATAATATTTATATTGATAATCAGGGAATTTTACATCATGAACCCTGAGCACCCTCACCTCCCAGGCCTCCCAGGTCTGCTCCTCTTACCTTTAGAGACCCCCCCCCAAAGAAAATAAAGTCCAATTTGTGTTTCCAATACACTCACTGGATCATGGTCAAACTCCTGTGGCCAACCCCTTAAAAGAAACCAAGTCCTTCCCCACCCACAGCCCCGCCAGAAGCCATCAGTTCTGGAGAGCTACACTTCAGCATCCTCTTCTGTAGACAGAGACTGCATGTTTGCATTCATTTCCTGGCCACTCAGACCTAAATAACCACACAGAAACTATACTAATTACAACACTGTTTGGCCAGTGACTCAGACATATTTTTTTTTTTTTTTTGTCGCGAAGAATTAGAAACTGTTATCAGAAACTTCCCTATCAAAGCCCAGGACCAGATGGTTTCAATGCAGAATTCTACTCAGACATATTTCTAACTAGCTCTTACATCTTGAGTTAACCCATTGTTATTGGTCTATGTATTGCCACGAGGATGTTACTTACCAGGTATGGTTCTGGAGGGCATCTTTCTCTTTCGGCAGCCACATGGCATCTCTATGACTCTGACTACTCTCTTTCTATACTTCTGTTTAGATTTCCTGACTGGCTTTGCTCTGCTAAGTCATTGACTGACACACTTTTATTCATCAACTAATAAAAGCAACACATATACAGAAGGATGCCATGGACTGGCTCAGGGGAGCCACTCAGACGGTGGGAGAAGCAGGGTCTTGGTAATCAGTATGCCACAAGTTTGATGAATGACAGACAGACACAACACACAAGAGAGTGGTTGGAATCTGTTGTGATTTTACTGAATTCATGTTTTCATTATATAGTATTCAAACAAAGAACAAATCAGAAGGTCATGTATCATTAGTTGGCACAGTATGAAAGCCTTTTTCAGTCACATCAGTGATTTTTAAGAAAAGCATATTATTAGGAACAGGTGTTAGACATAAGGCATCCTTTGAAGAGGAAATCTTGTCCTTAGGAACGTAAATCTCAGACAAGTGGTTTCATCTTATCTAAGAATAGAGAGCTTCTATCTTATTATCACTATCATGGCCCTTTCTCTTTCTAACCCTTTCTTTATTTCATCTAGTGACCAAATATGCCTAATAAGTTCTCTGCACCTGCTGAAATATACTTTTTTGTACCTTCTTATGCAGCAGACACCATGGGGGTTGGGATCTAGCAAGCCTATCCGTAAGGTTCAAAGTATACTATAACAGTCTTTGTCCATCAACATTAACCCATCTATTCCCTTGCTCATCATACACCCTGTGTATGACAAAGATTCTACTGTAGTCTTATACATTCCCATGCTGTGCTTCCCTATCCCAGAGCTGTTCCTGAAGAGATAATCCTTGTCTTGTAGATATATAGAATACCATTATTAAAAGAGATTGTGCAAAACCCATATCCTGCATAGACAGCTAATTGAGAAACCCATCTATGCCTCAGCAGTGGCTAATACCAGGCTGTCTGCCATTGACCTCCAGGAAGCCTAGTCCCATAGGACACATAGCTCCCGTCTGGTATAATGACATATGTCATGTCACACAGACAACACTGGAGTTGATGTGGCAGAAGGACATCCAATATCACTCATCACAATTTTTTTTTTGGTTTTTCAAGACAGGGTTTCTCTGTAGCTTTGGAGCCTGTCCTGGAACTAGCTCTTGTAGACCAGGCTGGCCTTGAACTCACAAAGATCTGCCTGCCTCTACCTCCCAAGTGCTGGGATTAAAGGCATGCGCCACCACTGCCCCTTCTCTTTGATGGCTTTCTGTTTAAAGTCTGGTACTTTATTGGAGGTAGGGTGGAGAGGGGTTATCACAAAGGTCTCTTTGACCCTTTCTCACTGTGAGTCTGCAGTCATCAATAACATGGCAAAAATAGCTCCTTTGTTCTTTGTAGTCAGTGGAAGCATGGATCATGGATTTACAATAGGTTTCTGGTCATGGCACAGAGCGCAGATATCCACATGGTCTCCAGAGACAGCAGGTGACACTGACCTCAGCATGGTCTCTTGTGGCTGTACAGACCACAACATCAACCTGACTCTCTGCTGTTGCACAGGACATGGGTGTCATCCCTCATAGGCAGCACAGACCAAGGAGACCAACATGGTCTCCCTTGTCAGGGCAGGTCACTCACATTGGACTTTTGGCAATAGCATAGCCCATGAACACCAACGTGGGTTCAGGCTGCAGCACATACCATGATTATCTGCATAGCCTTAGGTGATAATGTGGAAAATAGACATCAGCACAGACCCTGGCTGCAGTAGGACTATGGACCCAGACATAGGCCTTCAGGAAAAGCAGGGACCTGGACACCACCATGGACTCAGATGACAGCATGCCCCTCACACGTCAACATGGCCTCAGGTGGCGGCATAGATCATGGACTTCTGAATTGCCTTTAGTGATAACAATGGCCACAGACATAAACATGTGGACCACACCCTATCCCATTTTATATTGCCTTTTATCCCCCTGCCTCACAACCATGAAGTGACTTGACTCTTCCTCAGCACAGCCCCAAAACAAGAGGGCCCCCAATCAGGGACTTAAATCTCACAGCCTATGAACCAAAAACTTAATCTTTTTTCTGCATATATTGATTTGTCTCAGGTAGTGTTTATAGTGACAGAAAGCTGGGAAAGTATTTATAGTGACAGAAAGCTCAATCTATTGACTGAGATTTCTGTCCCCACCTGGTCCCACAGCTGTTCAACCTCAGAGAAACATACAGACGTCTACATTAATTATAAACTGGCTGGCCTGTTAGCTTCTTGTACCTCTTATAACTTAAATTAGCCCATAATTCTTCTCTGTGTTAGCCACGTGGCTTAGTATATTTTTCAGTGCGGCAGTCACATCTTGCTTCCTCTGTGTCTGGGTGACGACTGCAGACTCTGTCTTTCCTCTTCCCAGAATTCTCCTATTCTTATTGCTCCACCTCTACTTCCTGCCTGGTTGCCCTGCCTATACTTCCTGCCTGGCTACTGGCCAATCAGCATTTTATGAAAATAATACAAGTGACAGGGTAAAAGATCATTGTCCGATAGCATCAATCCATGTAATTTATATAGAATTATTAAAAATTAATAGTCAAAGTCGAGTGTGGCAACTCCTATGGTATGGGAGGTCTTTCTGTCTATGTGTTGCTTTTAATCGTTAATGAATAAAGAACTGATTTGAGCCTATGGCAAGGGCAGAACAGAACTAGGCAGGAAAAGCTAGGTTGTATGCTTGGAAAAAGAAGGGCAGAGCCAGAGAAATGCCATGGAGCCATTGGAGATAAATATGCTGAAACTTTGCTGGTAGGCCACGATCTTGTGGTGATATAAAGATTAATAGAAATGGGTTAAATTAATATGTAAGAGTTAGCCAATAAGAAGCTAGAGCTAATGGGCAAAACAGTGATTAATTAATACAGTTTCTGTGTGATTATTTTGGGTCTAAGATGGCGGGGCAGCCAGGAACCAACAAGCAGCCTCTCTCCATCCAACACTCCTACCTATAATCCCAGATCGTGGAAAGAAGAAGCAGGACAGCTGAAGGCTCTGTCTCCAGATGGAGTCATTGTACTCAGTGTATGGATCTGGGGGTGCGGGTAACATCTCAGTCCACAGAAATGGAGAATCAAGGAACCGCTGTTCTTAAAGTGAACCGAAACAGAGCTCAGGGATGTTTAAGACCACTGCTGGGCTGTTGTGAGGCTTGGCACTCTTTGGTAGTAAGACTTCTTAGGAGAGGGCATACTTTAAGAAACAGACACAACAGCACCCATGTAGACAGAGCTCATGCCCACTAGTGCTACCCTGCTGTCCTTCTGACTCCTGGAAAGGTCACGTGCTTCTATATCAAATGTGCCTTCCTGGTTCACTCTCTGTATTCCCTCTTCTGTCTTTATTTTCTGGAGCTTTAGTAAGAAAGCAATCCGGTTTGGAGTTCTGACTGTCCCAGCTTCAGCCACACCAGTGCTCAGAGGACTGCAGTGTTGGTGGGAGAAGTGGGTGCCGCAGCAGCAGCCGGGAGGGCAGCAGGTGCAGAACTGTCTTTGAGCTAGAAGCAGGGATTAGGAGGGGCTGGGTTCCAGAGAGCCATCTGGCTGCTCTCCTCTGAGTGTGACCCATGCCTGGCAGGTAGCCTGGAAAACACCTGTTGCAGTGATTGGGATCCTGAATCTGTTCTGGTTGTAGTATGCCTTGGAATGCTATAGTTAGTACCAGAAAAAAAAAATGACTTAGGCTGTGAAGGACTCTTTTCACCTTAAAATAAATAAATAAATAGATAAATAAATAAATAAAAATAAATTCTCACTCCTGTTCACCAAAGTCCTTGGCTCAGGTATAAATTCCAGATTGTACTTCTAGTGTAAACTGATGTCCCTTAACATAATTATAAAATTGAAAGCAAGCACAACACGGGAGTAAATACTTTGGACTGTAAAAATAGATACTTGCGCTCACAACCTCCTAGCAACCTGCTGTCGTCTGCATTACACTCAGTGTTTACAGGTAATTTAAATGATGACATTTTCTCCCTTACATCAAGCATTATTTCACCACAGAAATAGATCTCTCATTTTACTGTAGGTAGGAACTAGTGCCCAGGCAGATGATCTGAGAGGGCAGAATATCAGTCCTTGCAACTTGAAGTCCCATATAATTTTGTATTAAGGATATAATGAGAGGGGGCAGGAGGGCTCACTCAACAGTTAAGAGTGCTTGCTGCTCTTCCAAAGGATCCCAGTTCAATTCTCAGCTTCCACCGGCAACTGCACACACAGAGCATACACATAAATAAGAATAAAAAGAATGTAACCAGAAATAAAGAAATCTAGTTTCATCTGACTATAAATTTTGTTATAAATATTTTTTGAAATATTTGTGTGGCCTTTTAGAACTTTCCAAGAAGCTTAACAGATGCAAGCCAATATGAAGATATTTTAATTTTCACAGATTTCTAAGTGTTCTTACTTTTGTCTTATAACTCACTGGGCACATTAATATGAGTGTTTCCATTTGGCATGCATTCCCCAGCTCCCCTGTGACACTGTGCATCCTTTCAGCACTGGGACAATAGCATATTGAGCCTGAATGTCAACAATAAACATTTCTTAAACATCTGTCATATGTAGATCGATGATAATAATTGCCATCAGTCATTCACGGTCCAAGTAAAAAGATCAACCCACAGACTGTCAGTGTAGCACAGCCCTGGGATGGGCTCACACCATCAAATCTGCATCTCTGCACGCCTTTCAGCAATTGCTAAGACCCCCACAGAGATTTTACTTAAGAGAGAGATACCTACCAAGCTGCCAACTAGAAATTAAAGCTGAGAAGATAACATGTAATTGGGAGAATTAGTTTATTACATGTTAATATAATATACTCTATGAAAAGCAATACCTTCAAAAACAAAAATATTAGTGGTAAGAAGAACACTGTTCTGCCTTTTAGGAATGTCTTTAATATGTGTATTAGTAGGAAACACTGGATTCCCATTTCTATGTGCATATTTGGTCTGTTAAATTCTGGTGAGACACAGCTAAGAGCGTCTAGGAAAGTATTGCAGCTATGTGCCAGGGAAGTACATACACATTTTGCTAAAACATCAAGCAGTCTTTTTCCCCCAAACTGTTGATTTTATTTCTCTCTTCCTACTTTCTTTTCCCAGAGAAAACGTGTAAGATATATTTACTAAGCAAATTCCCAGCATAGAATATTACCTGCAACCACTGCACTATGCACCAGGGTTCCATAACTGACTGTTACCAGAGCTGAAACCTTAAAAAAACTGACCAACATCTTAACCTTGATGTCTTTCCATTTCTCCTCTCCCCAGGCTCCTGATAACCACCTTTTTTTTTTTTTTTTTTTTTTTTTTTTTTTCCGAGACAAGGTTTCTCTCTGTAGCTCTGGCTGTCCTGGAACTCTCTCTGTAGACAAGGCTGGCTTTGAACTCACAGAGATCCACCTGCTTCTGCCTCCTGAGTGCTGGGATTAAAGGTGTCTGATTCCATCAACCAGTCGACTTTTTCAGATTCTAGCTTAAGTGAGATCTTGTGAATTTGTCTTTTTGTGCCTGACTTATTTCTCTTATGCAATATCTGCCAGGTTCATGTCTACTGTCATACATAGTAGGATTTCCTTCTCCTTGAAGGCTATGTACTAGTCCTGTGTACTCACATGCATGTTTTCATCATACATCAATAGATACTGAAGGTGGTTCTATATTGTGAATTGTGCTGTGATGAGGGATACAGATATTGGTTTTTACAGACAAATTTCATTGCCTTTGGGTATAGATAGAGATGGGATTGTGGGATCATATAGTAGGTTTATTTTAATTTATTGAGGAAACTCCATACTGTGTACACACTGGTTATACTAATTTCTACCCTCATCAGCTGTAACATGAAGGGCCGGCTTGTTGGGGTTTCTGTCCCACCCAGTTCCCCACAGCTGTTTAGCCCCAAAGAAAATCACACAGAGATCTCTATAAGTTATAAAGCTCATTGGCCCATTAGCTCAGGATACTTATTAGCTCTTGTAGCTTATATTAACCCATTATTCTGATCTATTTTTGCCATATGGCTCGGTATCTTTTTCAACTGGCAGGTCACATGCTGCTTCTCGGTGGTCTGCACAGGACTGGGAGGAATCAACTTCCTCCTTCCCAGAATTCTCCTGTTCTCATTGCATCATTTCTACTTCCTATCTGGTTTTCCTGCCTATACTTCCTGCCTGGCCAATCAGCGTTTATTTAAAACATGATTGACAGAATACAGACAATTCTCCTGCACCAATCAGCTGTGCCCTTTGTCCACATCCTTGCCAACACTTGTCTTGTAATTTCTGTTTTCTTTTTCCTTTTTTTCTTTTCTTTCTTTTTTTTTTTTTTGGTAGTGGCTATCCTGGCGGGTGTGGGCTGTAACTTTACTGTGGTTTAGACTTGCCTTTTCCTGGTCATCAGCAATTTTGATCAGGTTACTCTCTGTGTGCTGACTGCTGTCCACTGGCTATTGCTCTTGCTTTCAACTCATGTGCTCTGTAGTAGTTTCTTAATGATTAGTTGCAATGTAGAACATTTGTATTGTTCTGCATTGAAAGCCACAGGTCTATTGGCATTTTGAATTGAGCTTGTTCTCATGAATTTTGAGCCCTGGCTTGTTTGGAAGGTACTGCTTCACTGAGTCTGTAGAGTTTTGACATGCTATTGAATGATACTAAAATTATCACTGATCTAATCGGATCACTAATTGGAAGTTACTTTAAGGACTGGATTGTTTTGTGATCTACCACAGTGGGTTCATGTTTTCCTTCAAATCTCATCACTGACAACAAATACTGCCAATCATTTTCCTCAAAGAGTTGGATTACTTCTCTCACTTTTGAGAAATTGTCTTCCAAGTACTTAAGTTTGAATAACTAAAGTGGTGTGTGTGTGTGTGTGTGTGTGTGTGTGTGTGTGTGTGTGTGTGACACTTATTCTTTCAAGTTAAGTATTATCCCATAAAAATCTCAGCTGGCTCTGCTTAAAGCTCAGATGCATACAAATGTTCAGGACAGTTACCAGCCTTCAGCAAGCTGCTTTATGTTATATCCCATTTAATTACTCAACATATTGACTCAGGTTAGATACAATTGGTACTTTTCACTATGTGTGACAATGAAGAAGTCAGTGATGGCTACACTGGGCATCGCTGCCTTGATCCATGGCAGATGCCAGAAGTCTTACCCACTCCTAGTTGGACTGCCAGAGCAGACGTTAGCATAGTGAAAGGGGGCACCAGCAGCAGTGTGGACATAGTGGTATCCTTGGGAACCTCACAAAATGGTGTTGAGACTTTGAGAATGACTGAGGAGGACAAATGAAAGGCATTTATCCTATCTGATTGGACAGGAGACAGAGGGCTGGGAAGAGAGGCTAAGAAACTGAGTCATGGGTAGATGAGCTTCTAACAGGTTTATGAGCTTCAGAAGGACTCTTTCTAGTGGAAAAAGCAGTTGTGGGGCTAGAGTATGCTAGGCTAATGCCACTAAATAAGATTCATCTAACAAGCAAATGATGTATGACATCAAGCACCTATCACCTATTAGTGTGTGTATGTGTCCCCGTGAACTAGTTCCATTTCTTCCATTGTCTTCAAACATCCTAAAGCAATTTAAGGGAGAAAATTCTAGCATACAATTCTAGGCTATGGTCCATCATTTCATGGAAACAGAGGCAAGGATTCAAGCAGCTGTCACATCACATCTATAGTTACTAAAAGAGGGAAACACATGAGCCCTATGCTGCCTGCTGCTCCTAGGCTTAGACAGCTTTCTTTACTCCTGCACAGTTTAGGGCCTGGCCCATAAGATGAAGGCACCTACATTTAGGACTGGTATCCCCAACTCATTGACAAACAAGCCAATCTTCCACAGACATGCTCACAGGAGGAGCTGAACTAGACAATTCCTCAATTGAAACTCTCTTCCCAAGCTATTCTCCATTGTATCAAGATGGTATTTAAAACCATCACAGTGTGTGTGTGTGTGTGTGTGTGTGTGTGTGTGTGAAGGTTCACATGTGTGAATGTATGCAGATGTAGTTGTGTGTGCATGTGTGTCAAGGTCGTAGGTCAAGCTCAAGGTATTGTTCCTTAGGCGCCACCCACCTGTTTTTTGAGACATGGTCTCTAAGTGGGTCTTAAAGCTTATCAGTTAGGCAGGAGAGCTGGCCTGTCAGTCCCAGGGATGCATCTTTCTTTGCATATGCACTGCTGGAATTTGTAAACAGACTGCTCATTCATTTCCTGGCCGCCCAGACCCAAATAATGACACAGAAACTTTACTAATTTCAACACTGTTTGGCTAATAGCTCAGACTTCTTATTAACTAAATTTTACATCTTAGATTAACTCATTTCTAATTAATCTGTGATACACAGATTAATCTGTGTATCAGCCTACCGATAAGTTTTGGCTTATGTTTCCTTCTGCAGCTGCATGGTGTCTCCCTGAGTCTGCCTACTCTCTCTCTATAGCTCTTCCAGCCTGATTATATTCTGCCCTGCGATAGGCCAAAACAGCTTTATTCACTAACCAATAAAAGCAATACATATACTGAAGGACATCCAACATCAGGGATTAAAAGCCTGTATTAGTAGGCTTGGCTTTAAAAAAGTTTTTCTTTTTACATGAGAGTTTGGGGATTGAACTCACGTCCTTGTGTTTGCATGGAAGGCAGTTTAGCACCTGATCCATCTCCCCTGCCCTCATCTATTTATGGAATCTTGGAGTCCAGGCTTATCCTGAAGAGGAGGCCATCAGTGTCTAGTCTCCCAGGTTGAGGGGAAGGTGTCATCTTGGCTGTATTCTCAGATGACGGAACGGACTTTCTTCTTAGATCCCATGGGTGCTGGCAGAATACAACACAGTTATGGGGTAGGGTCTCTCTTTTGCTGGTGACCAACTGGAGGGGGTTCTAAAGCACTGTAGTCTGTCTATGATTTCCAGCTATGTGTTTATGTCCCAAACAGGATAGTTTCTTCAAAAACATTAGGTAAATTCTTTCCCTTTCTATTTTGTTCTGAACGGGCTCACCCAGGATAGCCCCTGCCTCTTAGAGTAATTCAGTTTCTCTGTCTGAGACCCAAACATTTTTATCATGTAATAAAATCTAGTCTCCAAGCTCAATTCATATTTATAGGGAAGGGACAATACCACACCGATGTGTACGTGGATGTTGGGAGGGCAGAAAGCATCTCGCCCAGGGCCTCAGAATTCTGTCCACCAGCCAGGGACACAAGGATGTTCGAAGATTTAAAGTGGGAGAGAATCAAAGCATTGCTGAGATACTGATTCCAGTGGGAACTAAGGGTCGGGTGGGGAGGGGATAGGCCAGAAAGGCGGGAGGAAAATAACTGCTCAGAATTGCCCCATTGGCCATTCCCTGGGCAAGCTCACAGATAAAACTCCCTTAAGCCCTGTTCCCTCCCTGTCTGCTGTCTTCGTGGTCTCCTAAGGGTGAGTTTGAAGACAAGGTAAAGCTGTCTTTCCAGTTTCATGGAGAAACTTTTGAAAACTGTTTCAAAGACAGGCTGAGCTGTCACTGATTACTTAATTTGGAAAAGAGAAAGGTCCTGCCGACCTCAGGCAACAAACCAACACTCAGGGCTGAATCCACGCAAAGGATTCTTTCAGGCTTATGCACGCCTCTCCATGGCTCCTCTGTACCAGCAGCGGGACTGTCCCAGCCGCCCACGGCTACCTTCCCCAGTAACCCTTGATCTTCCCACGCGGTCACCAAACGCTTCCTCATTGACACTTTGCTTTTAATTAAGTTCCTGTCTGCTCACAAGTCTGGGAAGATTCTAGGAAGTCTCAGGTGAAAGTAGAATTTCTGAGCAAGGATCTCGATGTCGATGTCTCGGATCAGGGCCGTGGGAAAAAAGCAGGAAACAGATTACTGTGGGCAAACAGTTGTAGGAGTTCCTTGGCTTCTGTAGCCCTCTCCTCTTTATTTCAGATGTTTTCCTAGAGCGGCTGAGGTAAGCCCAGGGTCCTCTGTAACAGGTAAGTAAAGAATGCACAGGATGAGCAATAAATAACTGATTTAGTGGCTCACAAACAAAACATGGCAGTAAAAACAGTGAGGAGAATCCCCCAACCTAAGAGAGGCTGTTTTAGAAGGTGGGCACATTGGTGCAGGCCTGCATTCTCAGCACCAGGGAGGCAAACACGGGTAGAAGGAGCATTGTGCTTTAAGACCAACCTGGACTAAATAGCCGGTTCCAAGCTAGCCAGAATTATGTAATAAGGACAGCCATCTAAACAAGAAAGAAACCACAAAATACCTGCCCTAAAACAAACAAAAATATCCACTTTTGGGGTGCGGGTGGGATTTCATTTAATCTCTGGCTGCAGATGAATGTGGAGCCTCACCCAGACCCCTCTCCTTTTTAACAGAAGTCTCTGTCTCCAACGAGGATGGTTGACTGACATGGATGATATCATCTGGTTTCGGGTTGTTTCCCATTTCTTTCTTTAACACCATAATTTTGAATTCTTTTATCTTTCCTGATCATCTTGACTTGGGAACACTGCCTAGTATATAAATTACACGAGGCTCTTCTTCAAGAGGGGTCATTTGTGGGGAAAGATTGCTTGACTAGAATCTCCAGCTCACCCTGCTTGATCTAGCCATTCCTCGCTCTCCAAATCCTGCCTTCTCAGAAAAACCGCCACTCAACGGCTCCTCCTCTGAGGCTGCCAGCTCATCAATCCCTGTCCAAAGCGTTATAATTGGGCACAAGCCCAGTTTGTAGAGGATGGGTCATCTCCCTGTGCCTACAGGGTATTTAAGTCCTCCCCTTTAGAAAGGCAATGCGATATTTTTCTTTTCCGCACCTTCCCCCTCCCCAGTCTCCGAGGGCTGGAGAACTCACCTGGATAGTGCTTTGCCAATTTAAATAAACCTGTTCTTTTAATTTTTAATTCTGCTTGCTCAGGCTTTGAGGTTTCTTTGGCTCAAGCTTCCTCAGTGTGTCTGTCATCAGTCAACTTCCTGTTCCCTGCACGATATAGGACTTTCAGCTGTTTCTCCAGCACCATGTCTGCCTGTCATGATGACAATGGACTGAGCCTCTGAAACGATAAGCAAGCCACCCCAAACAAATGCTTCCTTTGTATGAGTTGCCGTGGCCATGGTGTCTCTTCACAGCAATAAAATCCCAAAGTGAGACAGAAGTTTTCAGGCAGAGTTTTTTGTCAGGACTTCCAGCTGGCTCTATCCTGTCTTCTGGCTCCCAAATAATCACACAGAGACTTATTATTAATTCTAAATGCTTGGTCAATAACTAAGGCTTGCTATTAGCTAACTTTTATATATTTTAAATTAACCCATTTTTCTTATCTATGCTCTGTCATGAGTTGGTACTTTTTTTCAACATGGCAAGTTCATCTTGCTTCTCTCTGAGTCTCCTTGTGACCTCCTTCTTCTTCCCAGCGTTTCCTTAGTCTGGTTCTCCTGCCTAACCTTATCCTGCCTAGCTATAGGTCAGTCAACTTTATCAAACCATCCCAATGACATATATTCACATGGTGTAAAGGAATATCCCTCAGAAGTTGGTTCAGGGAGAGGGATAATTTTGTGATAGGCCTGACCATGTGTTTGTTTGGAGGAATTTGAACTTTGGTGCTTTGGGTTATGAAAGCAATGGAATGCTTTAGGCACTGCTTAATGGGCCATACTAGAAGAAGCATGGAAGCGGAGGTGCTAAGAGTTATTTTGTACTGTCAGAGGCTCACTCAAGATGTTTCAGAGGAGAACAATTTTAGTATGTTGCCTAGAGAGCATTCTTGTGATATTTTGGTGAAGAAAGAGACTGCTTTTTGCCCTTATCTGAAGACTGCCTGAGGCTAAAGTGAAGAGTTTTGGATTAATTCCATCGGCAGAAGAATCTGAAATGTGGTTACTAGTATTCATGCTTATAAAGATTTATAATGAAGAGGAGCAAGCTGAGCAGGGTAAATTACAATGTGTAAATTTTGAGGAGAAAAAAGAGCACCAAGAAGTGGAATAGATATAAATCCTATGTTCAAGGAGATAAATGGATTAAGAAATGGAATAAATGGAGTGGTGACCTCAGGGAAAGATCCCACCCAGCTAATATTCTAATTTGTGGATAGAAACCAAAGAAAGTCTCAGAAGTGGGTATGGTGGGGCATACCTTTAACCCCAGCACTGGGAAGGCAGAGGCTGGAAGATCTCTATGCTTGATGCCAGCTTGGTCTACAGAACAAGTTTCAGGACAGGCAAGCTTAAGCAGTGAAAGACAGAACACTGCTGAAGATGTATTTAAATGAGCTGGCCATGTTTCATCTCCAGTAAACAGCATAACTTGGCAGTTTTGGCCACATGGTTCTGGTTTTAGAGTTAAGAACAGAAGAAATGGGTTATGGAATTTTCCTCTGTGCCTCAGAAAGCTGCTGAGCCCAGGCATGTGTCAGGGGTGTTTCTGATGGAGGCCTTGTAGAGAGGCCATTGCATGAAGCTGTGAAGTTGAATCCTGGGTTGCCGTGGAGAAGCCAAGATGTTAGAGATGCCAGAGTTGTGGGATACCTGCTGAGCAGAGCTGCTAACAGGGAGTGGAAACATTCTAAGAAAAGGAAGTTTGTTGTACTCAACAAAGCTGAATGGAATTGGAAATCTGAAGAGCATTTTGACATCAGACATGGAGGTGCAGAGTTTAGAGTTTTCCCAGCTGGTTTTCTGTCTTGCTTTGGTCCAATATTTCCTAGCTATGCTTTCTTCCTTGCATTTTGGAATGGTATGTATATCCTGTGTCATTTTATATTGTAGGTATGTGATCTGTTTCTTGATTTTGTAGGAGATTACAATTAAGAGATTGCATGAATCTCAGAAGAGACTTTGAACTTTGGATTTTTAAACATTGTTGAGACTGTGATAGACTATGAGAACTTTTGAAGGTGGACTCAATACACTTTGCATTATGGTATTGTTACAAGCTCATGGGGTCCAGGAGGTGGAATGTGGTAGTTCTCATAATCTCATAGGGAGTGGTACTATTAGGAGGTATGACTTAGTTGGAGTGGGTATGACCTTGTTGGGGGAAGTGTGTCACCGTGGGGTTAGGCTTTGAGGTTTCCTGTGCTTAGGATTCCTCCTAATGTGTCAGTTGACTTCCCGTTGCCTGGAAGATATGACTCTCAGTTACTCCAGCACCACTTCTCTCTGCATGCTGCCGTGCTCTCTACCGTAATGATGACAGACTGAAACTCTGAAACTCTAGGCAAGTCAGTGAGTAGCACCCCTCCTTGGCCTCTGCATCAGCTCCTGCCTCTGTGCCCCTGCCCTGTTTGAGCTCCTGTCCTGGCTTCCTTCAGTGAAGAACAGCTATGTTGAAGTGTAAGCCAAATAAACCCTTTCTTCTGTCGGGGTCCAGCCTCAATGGAGTTCACACATTCCAGGGTAGGGCCATGTGCATTAGAAATATTAGATAGGAGGAACAGAGTTATGAAAGATATACAGAAATGTAGGATAGGCCCAGAACAGCAATCCAGAAGGGCAATCCAATGAGTTCTAAATACCCATGATTATTTTCCATATGCTTGTATACTCCAATCCAAAAGGAGAGGAGGAAAGCAAAAGACTGCTTTAACATGATACAAAAAACAGAGTAATTACCTGCTTCAGTACCTGAAACATCAAGCAGCTATATCCTGAGTTAAACATTCTGTTGTTTAGGCAGGGCATGTAGTGACTACACCTTAGAACAAGCATTCTGTAGGCAGCCACTCCCTGGGTCAAACCTCCTATCATACCTTGAAGGAGCAGGAATAGGCTTGAATCCTCTGACCTTTGGCCAGGGTGGAATGAATCCACCTCTGTGGGTCATCTCAATACCCAAAACATCAAGGAACCACACCCTTGATCGATACCTTGTTTGTAGCCACACCTTAGCCAGACCTCTTGTCAATAACGTTGAAAGAGCAAGAGTAGGCTTAAACTCTCTGACCTTCAATCAAGGTAGAGCAGACCCACTTCTGTGGGCCCCCACACTGGACAAGTTGCTTTTTGGTCATGGTGATTCACCATAGCAATAGAAACCCTAATTAAGACACCAGTGTAGCCCTACTTGTTCTACAAGGGTGTTGTAGTCAGCAAAGACTATAGAGAATACAGCTTCTCAACTGAGACTAGATTGTTGGGTATTTTCTGCATAGATGAGCAGAAGGAGTGTCTAGGAGAGGTTGTGGTATAGATAGTACTTGAAATTTTGATAGTGAGGAATTCCCTCAATTCTAGCTGGTTGTATCCAATTACCTCGGTAGTCATCGATACACACCTAGGTTATAGAAAGGATCTAAAGTTTTTTATAAAGTGTGTATCTTACAATAAGTTAAACCAAATGAAAACACACGAGGCAAGAAAATACAGCTAGAGAAAGGTCTGAGGTAGGAAAGGCAAGGAGAAGGTTTATATGAAAAAGATATGCACACTTCTGTTTGCTTGACGAGGCCATAAATTTGCATGTAAGCCTCTTGGTGCCAATTGAGAGCTGGGGCGTGCCTTAAGTTATGACAATCAGTGCTACAAGATCAGGAGAGCCAGTTGTTCAAGAGCAGCACGGCTATTCCTGGTGCTGAGAATGGGGAGGAATTTCTCCCATGGGTCTGCAAAGGATGGGCATTCAGTAATTGGGAAAAGCTGTCAGCAGTACAGTTGTGGCCATGAAGGGCTCAGTGTCATAGAATGATCCAGTGACAGAGTTTAAGTTCCCAGTGAGTGAAAGTAGTTACCGGTGAGTGAAAGTAGTTACCAGTGAGTGAAGGTAGTTAGTTATCAGTAAGTGAAGGTAGTTAGTTACCAGTGAGTGAAGGTGCCTTCCCACTGCTCAAGGTTAAATTTCTTTGTTTAATTTTATCTTTCTTTCTTTCTTTCTTTCTTTCTTTCTTTCTTTCTTTCTTTCTTTCTGTCTTTCTCTCTCTCTCTCTCTCTCTCTCTCTCTTTCTTGCCAATATAAGGAAAAAATTATATGGACTATAAAGGTTTTTTCTAGGGCTAAATTTCTTGGTGTTTGATGCTCTATTAACCTGGGCACTAGCTGCCTTAATTATCTTCTTACTGGGCTCTGCAATTATTGCCTGCAGTTTCTCTTCAGGTTGTTTTATAATTACTTGTCCTTTTTCCTCCATTAGATAAAGAAATCATGTTGTCTGAGGCTTTTCATGATAGTGGGTTTCCAACAGGGATGGATGACTGACTGCTTGCTCATGGTATGATCTGGCTTCAGTTGTTTCTTTTGATAAAATAATTTCTTAATCCTTTAATCTCTCCTGATCTTCTTGCCCTTGGGTGCACTGCCTCGCACATTAATTCTTTGATTAGAAACCTTTGTAATTTTTATTTTCATGTCTCCTGCAGTCCATGCCATTTAAAATGAGCCTGAAAAAAAAAGTTAAGTAATATTCTGGATCTTTAGAGGACAAAATAATAATAACCCTCATAATTTTCAATCATGGTTTGTTTTTATTCAAGTGTAAATCTAAAACTTCTTGACTATAAGATGAAAAGGGTCACTGTTTCAGCATCAGTTTTAATTCTGAGCATGAGCATCGCATTCTAGACTCATAATTTCTTCCCACCATTACAAGCCTATTATGTTTTACTAGGTCTAACATCTATACTAACGTAAACAAGGATAATATTCAAATGTGTCAACTCTAAGTTACTCTATGTGCAGATGAAACTAGATAGAGTATTTTAGCAATAGAAAGAGGATTTTAAAAATGAAACAATAGTAAACTCTGTGTGGGGTTTCACTGAGCACCAGTTCTGAGCTATGATCCCAGCTGTGCCAAGAACCAGAGGGTGACTATTTATGAGACAATTGCAGAAATGTACATAGCAAATCTGATTCTCCCTGGAACTCAGCAATGAGGAAGCACTTCCCTTCTGAGAAGGCTTTAACTTTCCCACTGAGAATCTCCCAGAAGAACCAGATGATTAATTCTCAGTGCTTATGTTAACCTTTTAGTGAACCAGTATAAAGTAAAAAATAATAAATAAATAAATAAAAAGCAAAACAGCAACAAGATTCCCCAAACTCAAAATTCCCTTGTGAAAATTGATGCAATAATATAAAAAGGATAATATTCAAATGTGTCAACTCTAAGGAAATGAAGACCAAGGAGAGAGAAAGGCACAGGGCACCTCTTCAAAGCTAGCTATGACCAGGAGTCAGCACCGTTATATGCCTGTTGGAACAGACTCCAAGGCAGGTGGAGGAACAGAAAGGAAGTTTTTTTACACTGGAAAGCAAAGAAGCCTTGCCTGGAGCTGGTGACCCAAGGAGGGGGAGGTGGGGTAATGAGGATTAAGTTTTTTTTAGGGTCACAATTGCATAGTTGGCTTTTCTAGCTTGTCTTGATCTAGAAATGAAAGGGGCTGGAATTAGGGAAGGTTTTGGTTATTAAAAACTCCTGGTCATTCTGGGTCAGTTGTTATTGAAGTTATTTGGCTTCCTGGATTGTTATTAGAGATAGCAATATGACCATATTAATCTACTTTTCATTGTTATAATAAATAATAAAATACCAGAGAGTGGGAGCTTTATCAAGAAAAGAGGTTTATTTAGCTGATGCTTTTAAAGCTGAAAGTCCAAGGTCAGGCAATCCTAACAATTATGGTTGGGTCCTTTGGGTGCACCACACTCTGTGGTTGCAATCACAATGGTAGGGGCAGATAGGCGAGGGAGTGACCACATAGCAAGACAATGGGAAGTGATTTGGGAGTAAGTTTGTGCTCTTGTAACTACCCCATCTGTTCTGGTTTGCTTCATGTTGTTGTTATAAACAGCTTGATCATAATGTCAAGGAGGCAAGGGACTATTTCAGCTGGTAGGTTATATATAGTTCTTCATCAAGAGAAGCCAGCGCAAGATCTCTAGTGGGAACCTGGAGGCAGGAACCGAAGCAGAGATGAAGGGGTGCTGCCTACTGTCTTGTTCTCTACTGCATGCTTAGCCAACCTTTAGGGTACAGCCTGGGACCAGTTGTGTGGAGATGGAACTGTTCAAAGTAGTTTGGGTCTTCCTACATCAATTAGCAAGTAAGAAAATGTCTCTTAGACATGCCATGCCCACAGGCTAATCTGATAGGAAGCAATTCCACAGATGAGAAACTCTCTTAGGTGCGGTGTGGAAAGTCCTTCTAAATATGCGTTGCTTTTATTGGTTAATGAATAAAGCTGTTTTGTCCCGTGGCTTAAAAGAATAAAGCAAGGCAGGAATTCCAAGCAGATGGGGAAGAAAGAAGGCAGAGTCAGAGAAGAAGCCACTAGATGCCAGACAGAAGCTTACCAGTAGGCCATAACCACGAGGCGATACACAAATTAATAGAAATGGGTTAATTTAAGATTAAAAGCTAGCCAATAAGAAACCAGAGCTAATAGACTTATATATAGTATATATATATATATATAGTATATATATATAGTATATATATATATATAGTATATATATTATATTATATATAGTATATATATACTATATATAATATAGTTTCTGTGTGATTATTTTGGGTCCAGACAGCCAGGAAATGAGCAAGCAGCCTCAGCCTACATAGGTGTGTCAAGCTTTGACAACCAAGATTAGTGATCACACACCATCTATTGGAACAACTAACTTTCTCCAAGAACTTAGTGCCAATCACTTCAAACCACAGAGTTTCCAATAACCTAACTACTTCCCATTAGACTTCATCTCTCAAAGGCTCTATCAGGTCCCAACGCTGCCACGCTGAGGATCAAACTTCCAGCCCACGAGCACTTGGAGGACACGCTAAAACTAAATTAACATTGCACTGCCTTCTAGCAAGTCTGACCTGTAGCAGACTCCTTTCTCATGCTGCTATTATTTAAAATGGGCCTAAATTCCTATGTAAGGTCCATGACAGAACATTTCTAAATGTGTGCGTGTGTGTATGTGTGTGCGTGTGTGCATGCTCACATGTTTGTAGATACATATGTTTGTGTGTGCATGCGTGTGTGTGTGCATGCTCACATGTGTGTGGGTACATATGCTTGTGTGTTCATGTGTGTATGTGTGGCCACAGAACATCAGGTATATTCCTCAATAGCTCTCTACCATTATTTTTAAGATAGGGTCTTTGACTGGAGTGCTTCAGTTCATCTATAACGGTTGGCCAGCAAATCCCCAAATCCTTTCCCACTGATATTGAAAAGGATTTTCATGATCATGGGAATAGTCTCTTTTCAACAGAAAGAGGAACCTCGTTTGCTTTCAGATGATGATGGGAGAGGAAGGTGTTTAATATTGCTTTTGCTTGTTCTCTCTTCTCCTCTGCTTGCCAAATATTTCATCTCTACTGTGTTTTACACACAGTTGCTAAAAGGTTGTTCAAATGGTTCTAAATGTTCCCTAAGCTACTGGTCTCTCTGCCCCAAATTTCATGCCAATCTTGCTCAAGGAAGGAGCTCTGTACGTGGGCACACTTGTCCTCAGACCTTTTGGGAGAAATGCTCGTCCATTTATTTTCCCGAGTCATGGCAGGGTAACGTTTAGAAAAGTTAGAAAACATTTCAGTGTCTTTCCTAGGGCAAGAGAGGGAATAGAGAAAGAAATTCAGTGTGTGACGCTTGCAATACAAAGATGAAAAATAGGCCAGTATTGACAGTCTTAGGAATCTGTAGCCAATCCATAGGCTCAAGAGGTCAGAAATTTGAGAAAAGGGCTTCAGGAAAAATATTTAAATTCCCCTGTGGTACACCCTAAGTCTTGTGCTCACAGTGTTCTCGCTACACTTCACACCTAAACTCAGACATCTCACGATGATGAGCAGACGAACAGGGTTCAGTGAGATAGAGATGGGATGTTTGAAAGATTTATGGCATGGGCGACCCTGGCAGGTCCCATGGCCAGTGGGAGACAGACAGATAATGCCATGCAGAGAGAGCTTGGAGAGTTTATTTAGTGGGTATTGGGAGGGTAGGGGGTATGGGAGAGAAAAGAGAGAAAGAGAGAGAGAGAGATGGAAAGGGCATGGAGGAAGGAGCAGGGAGCTGCCTCTCCAGAAGAAGAGTGGGCAGAGAGAGAGAGAAAAAGAAGAGAGAATGGAGACCAGTTTGCCTCTGTGGGAAGTGAAAGATTGGGAGTGGACGGAGCTTGTCTCTTAAAAGGACAGGGTACCCAGGTGACAGGGCTGGCCAGCATAATTATAACAATATTTCGGTCCGAGAAAGACTAAAATCAGCCAAATGACCATTCACCATCTTTTCCATTTCTTCATTGCTTTGATTGTGCAATAGGGACACGCATAGAAATGCACACACAACTGAAACTCATTTCATCAAGTAATGCTGACTTCATGTGTGGCAAACCCACTTTATAGTTTATCCAATTCCTTCTCTCTTTTATTTTTATCTTTCTTTTTTTTTTTTTTTGAGACAGGGTTTCTCTGTAGCTTTGCAGCCTGTCCTGGAACTAGCTATTATAGAACAGGCTGGTCTTGAACTCAAAGAGTCCCTCTCTCTTTTAAACAGTGAGTGTGAAGATTCACTAAACCAAGGGTCACCATCCCTGAATGGGTCTTCCTCCTCAGTTTGCAAATACTAATTTAAAATTAAGCTATAATGTACATTTGATTTACTGATAATCTTCCTTTTAAGTACCACACAAGAGAGGCAATTCCTCAGTCAGCATAGGTGAAGAAAAGACCAAAAGAGGGAAATTGGTATTTACAACATATCCAAGTAGCAGGATCAGTCAAATTTCATTACCTGTTATAAACTTCCTTTTGCAGGTAATCCAATGCAACTGTTTCTCTCTACCCTAGGATTTTTTCATTCATTCATTCAGTGATCAAATACAGCTTTGAACTAACTACTCCTTTGTTGTATTTTGAACTTTGAGGATGCAATAGTGAAAAAGACAAAGCTACTGACATGGAGCTTGTGTTCCATTAAAGTCAATGTTCTTACCACCTGTGGTGGTCACAGCAAAACCAATGAAGGGAATGGCTCGGGATCAGAAAACACTGTCATGGAGTCAGAAGCCAGTGAATTCATAATGAATTTCCTGGAGAAGAAAAAAAGCACCAGCCCTTGGTCCCATAAGCATGGATCAGTGATAGTAAATCACCATTCTTGTGGACTTTGTCTACCACAGCTCTGTGAAATACATGGTGTCTTTCATGTCATCAGCATGTCAAGGCTGTGTCATGGTAAATGTCAGAAATATGGAGGAATCAGGTCTACTTTTAGTTCTTATCCATCTGTGCACTGTCAACTGTTCCATGCTGCTTAGAGAGCTAGACTATTGGATTAAGTTAGTAGTATTCAAAATACTTAGAATTCAGTATGGGCACATTGCATATCTGTCTGATCTCTGTCTATCTAATTTTATCATCTATCTATCTATCTATCTATCTATCTATCTATCTATCTATCTATCATCTATCTATCTATCTATCTATCTATCATCTATCTATCTATCTATCTATCTATCTATCTATCTATCTATCTATCTATCTATCTATCTATCTATCTATCTATCTATCATCTATCATCTATCACCTACCTATCTGTCTATAACCTATCTATCTATAAATATAAATCTTTCAACTTATCTTATGCAGTTAATGTAATATATAGTGTAGAACACTCACTAAAATATTTCAGCATTCACCAAGCCATTTATTGAATCTTAGAAATTATGGGTATGCAGACAATAAGAGACGATGGAATGTTCAGCCTTAAACGGGACACCTGTATCACACCCTCTCTTTCTGAGCTCAGGGATTTTTGCAGAAGACAGTGTGAAAGAGTCGAGAGCCAGAGGTGGTGAGTGAAGACAGGGATCAGAGCTTCCCAGCCACAACAGGGCAGCTGCACATGAGAACCCATGGTGCTGACGACAGCATGAACATGATCCCAGGGTGGAGAGGGGTGGGGGAGTGAGTCCAAGCCCCAGATAAGGAGACACTGGCAACTGGTAGAAGCTGGTAGAGGGAGGGTCAGTTTTCTGTAAGGGTAGGTCGAGTATGCTCTAGTGGAAAACCACACATTCAAAAGTGTACGGACAGCACAAATGGGACTTCATGGGTTTAAAGAAAATATAAAGGCATTCAAATCATGTTGAATAGAGAAAGAAGAAGGATCATAGAGAAGTTGGGGGAAGGGATGACTACAGTCAAACAGATTGTATTAAATTCTCAGAGGACTAATTTTTAGAGAAGAAACTATGAGTGTGGTCTTCTTTTTAAAAAGTGGCCACCACAAGACAGCTGAAATTGTCCTTTGAACCACAACTGACATCAAATCTTCACAAGTGCTCTTCACTCAATGACTGTGTTTTTAGAGGGACGTTCTGCCTGGCAGTGGTGGTGATACTGTTCACAGTCCTGAGCCATCTGTCAATTCACTTCTGCTGGGATAGTACAAAGCATATTACCAACTTAAAGCTTTTATAACAGTATCTGAGAACTTTCATATACTCCGTGTCTTTGTCAAGAATTAAAAAAACATCTTTTATCTCTGATAAAAGATCTGGGAAGTCCTTCTGTGTTGTTTTTATTGGTTAATGAATAAAGAATCTGCTTTTGGGCAATGAAGTAACAGAATATAGTCAGGCTGGAATATATATATATATATATATATATATATATATATATATTCCACAGGAGACAGACACTGGATGCTGGACTGAATCTTACTGGTAGGCCACAACCACATGGCGATACACAGATTAATAGAAATGGGTTAATTTAAGATATAAGAGCTAGCTAGAAATACACTTAAGCTATTGACCAAAAAGTATTGCAAATAGTATAGTTTCTGAGTAATTATTTGGGGGCTAGGAAACTGGAAAAAACAAACAAGCAGCCTCCGCCAACATATTTCAATAATTGAAAAAAATTAAAACTATTTACTTTTATATGCAGATGATTTCATGGAATTTACTTTCTACTGTCTGGTAGTTTTACTCTTGAAACTAGTGGTTTATATGGTTGATTATGTTTCAGCTTCAAAATAGAACCTATACTGTCCTTAATAAGCTCCTTTATTAGTTTTATATAAGTTTAATATATTTAATTTGTTTAAGTTATATTTACTGAAAACATTCCCTTAAGATTAAGGCATTTCTTTGAAACTATGGAAAGCATTGACACATAACAGAATGTCACTTGTTAAAGCCATTATCTCAAACTAGAATTTTTCAAGTGTCTATTCTGTAGTCTACTTCATTCTCTAGAATTGTTAAATTGATTCACTTGATGCTACAGAGCTCATGGAACAACCTGTGTATTAGGCCCAGTTCTAGGTCTTGAAGACAGATGGTGAATATGACAAGGACTGGCTCTCAGGAAGCTATGTTCTGTGCAGCCCCAGTTTGCACTCCCACGGTGTCTTCAGGGTAAAACAGCCTTTGCAGGATCGCTACAGAGATAAACATACCATGCAAACCCCACTATTTTAGATTTCCAACACTAGAGATCGGTCATCAGCTTCAAATAATTCTCTGTTTGTTATTAAAATCTCAGTCCACACATTCTTTAACTTTCTGTGATGTTTAATTAGTTTTTAAAAAGGAAGGACTTAGATTTACTTGAATTTCATCTTTTAGAACATCATCCAGAAAATGAAGTACTTAGAACCATCAGAAGCTTTTAGAAAATGAGCTAAATCTGTAATTTCCCCATGGGTATTTCCCACAAAATTCCAGTTTTCATAAACAGAAACATTCTTCATTAAAGCCACACTTTCTTTAGTTTTGACTAGAACACATTTCATATATATTTCCCACCTTTGTTGGAAGCACAAAACCATTAAATACTCCCAAATATTGAATTATATATTTTAATTAAAATGTTAAAGCATTTTTACATAAAATTGAAGTGTGGTTGGAAATAATAAATTTAGGAGTTTGTTTAAAATGTGTTTTCTTATTTCAGTGTCTAAATATATACACCTCCTACCAAGTTTGTAGACATGCTCATATAATTCATGTTTAAAAGTTATAGTAAATCTGAAAATGGCAGGTTGCTTTTACTATATAACATGGCATTATAATTTATGCTTTTCTTCATGGTTCATGTCCTTCAATAGGGCATGAATATTATTTTGATATATTAAACAAATGTAAAACAAATTTTATTTTGAAAAGCATTTGGAGCAGAATTGGCATTTGATATTTGTCTATATTAACACCAACTCATTCATGGTTTTGCTGAAATAATCTTATTTTTCACCACAGAAATACACATTATATGTTTCATTATCTATGGACATACATTGTATAAGAGGACTTGGTCTGTCCTTACTTTTTGTATCAAGTTGGTAGATGGTTTAGCCCCAGATTCATTATAAATCTCATGTTTTCTTTGTTCTGCTGCACATTTTTAGAAAAGTATCCTCAGGATACTTCAGAATACTTCAAAGGGAAGGTATAAACCTTGTACACTAATGACCAACACAGGAATGAAAAGGCTTTGACAGCAAAGCAAAGAGAAAGTCAATGGCTTGAGAACAGCATCTGCTGGGTAAGGAAATTGGGAGGACCCTGGGGCGTTCCCAGTAGGTCAGTGTCTTGAAGGATGCAGGAAGGAACACAGCCTTGTGACACTGACTCCGGCAGGCATGCTGACAATATTTCCTAGGCACTGTGAGGGCTTGGCAGGTGGTTTGTTCAAGTGATTGGTCCTCTTCTGACCTCCACATATCAGTTGAGCTAATGAATCCGTGTTAGAAGTGTCTTATCAAGGTATACTCTGATACTGAAGATTTGAGTATTTTAACAGCTGCTAACAATGTCTGTTTTCAGAACTTGGCACCTCAGTCCTGAGGCTTTAGCTTCTGAGGCCTCGAATCACCTTAATTTCCTACTTCTTTCCTGATACCTCAAACTGGGCGATTTGTCGTCTCCTAAACACCCTGCTCCCTTTCCCTTGTCCCTCCTTTGTAGTATTCCCTCCATTTAAAATGTCTTTCTCCTGATGTTCTGTAGCCTCCCCAGCTTTACCATCTGTGAGCCAAGTGTTCAGACACATGAACCCGTGAGAGACCACCCACACACAAACCACAGAACAATGCATGATCAATTGATGGGCTAGGGTTTCATTTTCTGATTACGCTATAAACCATAGCTATATATCTAAAGGTTGTACCCAGGAGTTGTGTCCTGGCTGTCAGTGGTGGAGCTCTGAGAGCTTCTGAGAATTTTAACCAGGCCCTACTCTCCTGTTTTCCACTCTCTACCCTCTGGGTATGTGGGTACCTCCTCCACAGGCTCCCGCTGCCTGCCACTGGGGAGCCACAATGAATTATCTCTTCCCTTAAGTTGCTTCTGTAATAGCAGTGAGAAAATAACCAACAAACCCAGTGTAACTCTTCCTCTATTTCAAAATTGGTAATGTACAAGTTACAAAAATAAACTCCAGGAACATATATACAAAAAAAAAAATAAAAATAAAATGTCTTTCTTCCGCAGCCATTGCTTGATGAATTTGTTCTGTTCGGCTGCAATCTGACTCAAATGCTGCCTTGTCTCTTCCATGCCTTCCTCTTCAGCCATCCAATACTTTATCTCACCTTTTTTATTTTTATTTTTATTGAAAATAGATTCTTCTCTCATACAATACATTCCAACCACAGCTTTCCCTCCCTCCACTCCTCCTAGCCTCACCCCCACTTGCCCTCTCTCCCAGGTCCACTCCCCCTTCGTTTTCCTCCTCAGAAAGAGCAGGCCTCCAAGAGATGGCAGCCAAACAGGGCAAAACAAGACACAATAAGACAAGGCCAAAGCCTTCATGTTGAGGCTGGACAAGGCAGTCCAATAGGAGGAAAAGAGTCTTAAGAGCAGGCAAGAGAGTCAGAGATACACCCGCTTCCACTTTTAAGTACTCCCTATTGTCAGTAATAAAGGAATGTAATGAAGCCTCTGCTTTGTGAAGCTCTTTCTGAAAACCCAGCTCAGCTCTGTCTGCTGAGGTTTCTCTGGCCTCAGAATGAGGAGTGGACATTACTTTTTTTTTTTTTTTTTTTTTTGTCTTTTGAGACAAGGTTTCTCAGTAGCTTTGGAGCCTGTCCTGGAACTAGCTCTTGTAGACCAGGCCCCTAACTATTTCAGGAAGAGATATTTTGAACATATTTTCAATCCCATCTACTTCCTAGTTTATTATCTGGCACAAAATGATCATTTAAAAAGTAGTATATGATGGATAGAATTAGAAAGAATAAAGCTTTAATATTGTTTCTTTTAGACCACTTATGTTGCAAATGTTCTCATAATTTCCCATCCACCTTTTCTGAAAGTTCTTTGTCAAATAACTTTTGGCAAATAACCTTTTAAAACATCCTTTTATATACATATTTTTATGCACATATCTATCTACATGCCCCGTATTCATTTCTATAGATTCATTATGAGTTTAGGCCTAACTTTCCATGTTAGTCCTGATCACCTCCCTGGGTTACATCACCAGCTGCTGCCAAAATAGCTCTGTTCCTGAGTTTTTCTGTAAGACATCCCAGAACTTGGGAAGTACATCCTCTTTAATATAAATGTTAATCTTGGAACATAGATACTGAAATAAGCCTTGAAATTATTCATATGCAGAGGATCTGAAAGCATAATAAGTCATTCAGGAAGTAACTCTTTTTTGAGGAGACAAAATAGGACACAAAGTCTTGGTTGTCCTTTATGAAAACTTTGGAACTGGAGAGTAACAGGTGGGTGAGGTCACCCATGTGCAGGAACTGAAATGTGCAGTGTTTGTATGAAGAACAGAACTAGAATTTGAGTTTGAGTTTCTGAGAAAATTGAAATCAGAGAGAAAAACAGTTGTTGATGAAGAAAACACAAAAGGCCTTCATTAAATTTACAATAAGCTGTGAAAATGCTTGTAGTGTAGGGTGCCCATGACACTGTAGTGTACCCATGACAATGTAGGGTGTCTGTGACACTGTAGGGTGCCCATGACAATGTAGGGTGTCTGTGACACTGTAGGGTGCCCATGACAATGTAGGGTGTCTGTGACACTGTTGGGTGCCCATGACACTGTAGTGTGCCCATGACAATATAGGGTGTCTGTGACCCTGTAGTGTGCCCATGACAATGTAGGGTGTCTGTGACACTGTAGGGTGCCCATGATACTGTAGGGTGTCATGATGCTGTAGGATGTTCATGACATTGTAGGATGTGCATGAGATTGTAGGGTGTCTATGTCACTGTATGGTACCTAGGACATTGTAGGCTACCCATAACACTGTAGGGTGTTTGTGACACTGTAGGGTGCCCATGCCACTGTAGAGTGTCCATGAAGCTGCTACTTATCAGAAGAGTAAGAAAACAATTATGGCTGAGAGTCTGAAAGCTATGTGAGGAAAGTCTAAAAGGAACCAGGGAGAATGACGCCTAGAGGATATTAACCTGCTGTGCTTCATAGAGTGATGTTGCCGTTGGGATGGCAGACATAGACATCAGGCTGCTTGTGGTGTAGAAGTCAGTCAGAGGAAAACAAATGAAACGGGTGGAAACAGCATCTGCAGGTGTAGGGCTTGAAATGACTTTCAAACGGAAATATGATCAGCTATGTGTGGAATGTAAAACTGTGAGACATTTAACAATTCTACAGTGCTTATGATTTCCTCACCTTTTTTGGTTAAGATTGAAAATGAAATCGACGTGCAATTATCTACCTTGTATAGACACCTTTTAATACATACTAATTTTTTTACATAGTATCTGCTATATCCCAGACTGGTCTGGAACTCAGTGTGAAGCCAAGAATGATCTCGACCTTCTGATCTTCCTTCGTCTACCTCCTGAAATCTGGATTACTGGTATACAACTGCACGCTTGCCTTTCTCTGGGGCAATAGACTGAACCCAGGGTCTATGTCTGCTAAGAAAGTACTCTACCAACTGAATTGCAACTTCAGCCCCCAACCTACTTTTCATATGGGATGTATATGTTTTAATGTTAGCCTTTTTTTAAGGAAAGATAAGTAAACACATAGCCAAGTGCTTACATTTTATATAATAAATATATTTTGACTTAGAATGTTTTACATTTAAAATGGCTTTGCAAAGTGATAGGAGGCTCTCACAGAAATGTTCTGAGGAACTTTGGGAATGTGATAGGAATGATGGTGATAAGCCTTTTGTACTCATTGCCAAAGTCACTGGGTTTTTTATATTAACTATCTGTAGCTCTCTCTCTCTCTGTGTGTCTCTCTCTCTGTCTCCATCTCTCTCCATCTCTCTCTCTCTCTCTATTTCTCTCTCTGTCTCTCTCTCTGGGAATCATACTTGTTATAAAATACTCTGATTTATTCTTTAATGTTGATATCAACTTAGAATCTGAAGAACTCCAGAGATCAGTTTAAGCTGTCATCTATTCTGTCCCTGGCATCAGTCCTGGTCACCTTCTTGTGGTCCCATTGCTCTGTGGCTTCTGCTGGAATACCTCTGTCTCTCTGCTGCCATATAACACATCTCCTAGAATAGACATCCTTGGATGTTTCTCAGTGTCACAATAAGACACTGTGCATTCTTTGTTCTCCCAATGGCTTTTTAGTGGGTAATAGGCTTTGATTACAGTTTAAAGAAGATAGTGTGTTTGCCCCTCAGCACTGCCGATAGCTTCAGGTTGAACTTGAGACGATTTTTTTCCCTCAGTAGCTCTTAACTCTACTACCCTGTGAACATTTAATCAACTCCTCGAAATAGTGAAAGAAAAGAAAAAAGTTTGCCCAATGATCACAGGGATAAACTAGAGTTGCTGCATCATGCTCTCTGCTTGCAAATTTAATATGAGATCAATTGAGATGATCGGTTTAAACAGCGTATTTTCAAGAGCTCTGCACTTGCTCTTATTAGATATTCACCAGACATTGGGACATTATACAGTACAATTACATCACCAGTTTAATTCTTAGCTGTGAGGAAAATGTATGTGATCATATCATAAATGAAAAGAAACAAGAATGAATAGACATTTGTACCATTTTACAAGTCTCAAGCAAATTGGGAAGTCTAAAGAAAAGGATGTTGGGATAATGAGAGTTTTGTCTGATTTCCAAATGCTCGCAGTTGACAGGAAATATTCAGTTTTGCCTCTCTTCCTCACAGGCCTTGTACTTTTCAGTGCCCCGTTCTTCCTTTGTTCCCCAAACACCTAAACCAGCCAGAAGTGGGAGCCATTAGCCTCTGCTTCAAGGGAGCGCTTCAGAGGGGTTTGGTGTGGCAACACTAATCTCTCTTAGGAATGACTCTAAAATTTCAGTTTTTAGACATTGGGAGGACTGTTATTTTGAGACTTTTCTTTTCTAGTCAAGATGTGGAAATACACTTTAAAAGAGTTCCCAAGTGTTTCAAAACATGATCTGAAATAAGCAAATAAGGAATTTTAAAGCGGGAAGGTACCTTTTCTCCTCAAGGATTTCTTTTGTGGCAAATGAGCTCCTTTAAGGGGCCTCGCTTCTGGTGTTGAGTGGGTAACAAAAAAACAAAGCAAACAAAACAAAAAACTGAGTTGGAAGTGTGTTGGCTTAAAAGATCCAAAGCAACAACAGAGAAAAATTATTCAGGGCTGGAGAGGGCTCAGTGGTTAAGAAAACATGCTGCTCTCGCGGAGGAATGGGGGGGTTCATTTTCAGCACTCATGGCCGGCAGCTCAGCGAGCCACTCTCTTCTGGGCTTCAGGGATACCCGAACACCGAACACATGCTGTGTACACACACACACACACACACACATACACACACACATGCACGCACACATGTACGCATGCATACACACACACACGGACACACATGCACACACACGGACACCACACATGCATGGATACATACATGAATAAAACAAATCTTTAAAAAAATTTCTAACTTTACAAAACCAAAAAAAAAAAAAAAAAAAGAAGTGGCTTATTGTTTTCCCCATTCCTATGATTCAGTCACTTTTGCTGTGGGTGGCTAAACTGATCACGCGAAAACACACCAGGTGTGCAAACACTTCAGGTGCTCTTTTACTCAAATACTCGATTGGGAAAGTTCTCTGTTGCCCACTATGTTCCTACCACACAAACTTCTCTTCAGGACCAGTTTCATGACTGTCTCTCTGGTAGGCAGAATGAGGTTCTCTCAAACTTGGGCAGGGCTTCATTCCTTCAATATGTAAACACACCACTTTGCACATCAAAAGATCTTTGTCGATTGTGATGAAGGCCTTTGAGATGGGGAGATTATTCTGCATTACCCAATGGAGTCCAGTCTGGTCACACAGGTCCTCAGAAAGCCTCCCCAGCTGTCATCAGAGGGAAGACTGAGTGGGGAAGCTCCTCAGAGATGTTTTAAAGATGGAGGCCGATGAGAGCAACCCCTAGAAACTAGAAAGACAAAGGAATGGTTTCCCTCTGGAGCCCGTAGAGAAAATGCAGTTCTGTCAAAATCCAGAGTGTAGCCTGTTGAGACCTGTCAGAGTTCTACTCTACAAAACGGGAAGCGAACACATTGTTTTACTGAGGTAATTTGCTATAGCAGCAATAAAAAAAATGGATACAGCCTCCTTCTAAGGTGATATGAACTTTACTGAGAATAAATGGGCAGCATTCGATAATTAATTACAGACAACTTCTTCTCCCCGACGCACATCTAGAGGGATGAGGCTGGGGTTGCTGTACCATGGCTGGGATAATTGGAAAAAAAAAAACAATTTTAGGAGACTTCAAGCCTTAAAATACAAACTTTAGACCATGGATGCAACCTCTTAACAGGCCACGTAGTTGGATTATTTTAAAGTATGAAAGTTAGAAAATCCTAAATCAGGGTTCTGTAGTCGCTTTTCACGTGGGAATCCTCAGGATTTACATTTAAGAATTTGTTTTTGGAGTAGGTAAGTTGTCCAGACACTTGTGGGGAATTATATAAGCCTCTTCCCGCCCCCCCTTACTTATTCAAATATCCGCGCTGCTGCTGGAAGATGAATATTGGGCCCTGACAGGCATCTGCGATCCTGCTTCAGCATAATCTCTCACCCAGCACTTTCTGCTAAGGCTAGCAATTCTTCTTAGCCTGACACGGGACACGAGATAGACAGCTGGAGTGGGCCACCAGCGGGGCAGAAAAGGCCACGATAAATCGAAATGTAATTCGGCTCCAGGGGACCATCATCCAGTACAGGGGTGGGGGAGGGGAAGCCTGACGCCCTGATTTCGTGTATGCCCAGGGAAGCCAGGACGTGTACTTTGAGCGGTTGCAATGGCCTCTCCGTGGCAAGGCTGCTAATGAATGCACGGCCGATTCTCTCTCCTTCTCACACCGGCCCGTATTGTTCAGCTGCAGTTTATCACCTACCAAGGGACCTGTTGATTCCTGTGACATCTTCCTCGTTCCAGGCCTTCATTGCCACGTCTTCCCCGTAACCAGCTTTTCTCATTGTACTCAATCCTCTCTCAAGGAGCTGGCCAATCTAATCCACCACACTCGGTGGCAGGATTTCCTACTGTGTAGGATCTGCTCTGCTGCTTTTACCCCTCCTGCCTGAGACATGCTCTGTGTGCCAGCAGGAATGGTCCTCAGTAAGTCACGTATTCTGCTCTCCTGCACCAGTGGTTTCTTTCTTACGGCGGGTGACATCTTTTCACTCATTTTACCTGAAAACCAGGAGAGGCCCAAGAAGTCTATTATTTGTTACTGTGGGTCCCTGTAATATATTCAACCCAGTTACTTCTTTTCCTGAGTGTTTTTTCCCCTTAGGCAGTTCTCTGTATGCAGCCCAGGCTGGCTTTGAACTCACAATCCTCCTACCTCAGACGCCCAAGTAGTGAGATTACAGAGTGTGTTCATCATCACGCTCAGCTTCCAAGGACTTTCATGCGAACTCTTCCTTTGTCTTACGCGCGGTGGCTTCCAGTTTAACTGTCCTTGGACATGCACAGCCACTGGCTTCTTGTGTACAGTGGAGAGGTGGAACCATTTCATGGGGGCAATGATAGATTCTGATTTGTGAGTCACGAGAAAATGTCACTCTAGAGTTGGATGCTGTCCCCCAAGGACAGTCTGATCAGAGCGACTATTTGAGGACTGAGAATGGACTCTGGCCAAGGGGAAGAAGATGGCCAGGAGCCCTGTCAAAGACCATGAGGAGGGGCTGGGCAAAGCATTGGGAGAGCCTCCATTGGGATGGGAGAAGCTCTGAAGAAAATACTTTAGGTACTTTTACAACAGAAGGCTTTCTGGAATAAGAGATTAGTTTTGGGGTTTAGACTAAATTCCTCCAGGAACCAGCTTGTCTAAGAGAACACAGAGGTGGAATAATAAATATGTAGCTGCAGTCTAATTCTCATTTAAAAAAATGTTTTTGAAGGGCCTGTGGGATGGCTTGGTGGGTAGAGGAGCTTGCCTCCAAGACCGAGGACTGGAGTTTGATCTGCAGGACACACATGGTGGGAGGAGAGACTCAACCCTGAAGAGCTGTCCTCAGATCCCTACATGGACACAGTGGCACTTCCCCCACGACACGCAATAAATGAATACATGTAGTACAAAAATTTTAAAGACTCTTTGAAGATTCAATCTTAGTTGCTGTTCCAATCACACAAGTAAATGTGGTTAAAAAGACAAAGAACTTTGGTTCAAAGAGCCAGTTTAAAAATCAACAACAACAGACCAAGAAGGAAAGCGAGGAAGAAAAGATTATTGAGACACAGAAATGGAAAGCTAACAAAGAGGCTCTTCATTATAACAACACCATGGGTTGTTGCCACTTTCCTTCTCCCACCACAGAACAATTTAGTCTGGTCAGACTACTCCTCCGGGGAGATAGGCTGCTAATTGCAACCACCTTGGCAGTGACCTTAAGAAAAAGTGCTGTGGCATCGAGAACAACCAGATTAGTTGTGTTTGATTTATTATGGCAGCTAATTAGGCGAGCCTGTGACTCAGTGATATTCTAGTTTAATTGAGTAAATGAACCTCCTGCAGGCATCAATGGAGTCCCTTGCATGGTAAGTGGTAGAGACTGAAGGTGGTCTTTGGAAGACCAAGCCAGGCAGTGTGTAATCACTCCCAGGAGGGAAAGATTATCATTATTATAGAGCTAAGTCTGGATGCCACCAGTGTCTTCCATGGCATGCTTTAGCTGGTACAGTGTTCAGTCTCTGTAAAGAACTTCAGGTGGCCTCTTGAGCTCTGTCACATGTTTTTGATAGAAGCCAGACGAGAAGGAAAACAACTCCTGTATTTGCATACAAAGCCAAACAGTATATCTTCCTGCTGGAAGCCGAGACACGTATTTGTAGTCTGAACTTCCGGTATAAAATTCAGATCAGAACCTCTGCTCCTTTTTAATGTGGACTAAGCTAAGATTAGTTGCTGTTAACAAACACAGTTGAAGTGTCCTTCTAAACTGGAAAATGTCTACCTGGAATCTCAGATTATGACTTTCTTTAGAAATAGTGTCTTTGTGAAAATAGTTAATTAAGGTGAGGCTTTGAGATGGGCCCTAGGTCCAGCAAGTAGAATTCTGAGAAGCAGGGAGAACACACACACAGAGTGACAGGGAAGAAGGGACACTGAGCCTTGACCCTTGGTTCCAGTCCATTTGTTCAGAGTTTCTGGAGCGATTCACTAAAATGCCACCTCTGTGTGTTCCCAGCCATGCACCCTGCCCCTGGGACTGCTTGCCAGACATCTCCTGTGAGCACCATCAAGTGTGTTCAACTGCTCAGAGAGTGTCATTGCTTTTTGTGTGATTTCACTAGCCCTCAGAGGTCACACGATGGCCATTTGTAGCCAACTGAAGTTACTGTAAACAGGGCTCGAGACTCATGGGGGGGGTTTCCTTTAGACAACAGGTCTTCACTTAAATAAAAGATCGCTGCATTGGTGAGAGCCTGACCTCTGACTTTGCTGTAAAAGCCTTTGGAGTACTAGTGTATGCTCTTTATTTAAGAGCTTCGAGGAGCGGGGCCCTGGGGTTGGGGTCATCTCTTCGACCAGATAAGGGGCTGATGCCTTTTTTTTGTGACTCATAGAATGGGTTGGTTTTACAGACAGCCCGAGTGCCGACATCCCTGTAACACACTCTTTATTGCCTTTTACCTCTTGTTTTCATTCTCCTCATAGAGTGGTTGTAACTTCTAAATGACTTAAACATATAACGAACCCTGCCTAGCACTTTGTAAACACCAGACACCCATGCTTTCTTACTGTTAATTCTGGGTTGTTTACCTCAAATAGAGATGCTAATTGGATACTGGCTGCTAAGGAATAGGTACTGTTTTCAGCCAATCAATGTGTTTAGGTTACTTGTGATTCAGGCCTATCGTTTTTCAGAGAGCCAGTTGCGGTGACCTTCTGCCTGGAGAAAGAGGAGACAGATATTCAGAGCTTTTCAGAAAGCTCTGCTAACGGAAACTGATCTTGTGGCAGATGTCTAGTGACAAAATCCTCAGGATAACAGGGAATGGTCATTGAAAACACAAACAAACTGTTAAAACTACAATATATAACATAAAATGAAGAGCCCCCATGCTTACACGTGTTGTAGTTTAGGTCTGCTTTGAGGATGTCCACCCGAAACTCGTGTGCTAGAGACTTGGGGTCAGCCTGGCGATGTCTAAGATGCTAACACTTTAGGATGTGTGGTCCAGAGAAAAATCACTGGGATGCATCCTTTAGTAGGATTAATGCAGTTTTCCAGATTCCCACTCACTCCCTAATAATGGATTGTAAAACCAGGTAGCTAGCATACGTTCTGGTTTTCCTGTGCCTTTGCCAGCGTGAAACCATCTGCCACAAGTTCCTGAGCAGAGCCAGACAGATGGAACAAATGATCTTGGCCTCAGCCTCCAAAACTCTGTAGATTTATTAAGTACTCAGGCTAATATATTCTAGTAGAGTAACAGAAAATAAACTAATACAACACTTGACAAAATGTAAGCGTGAAGATGGGCAGGAGTGTAGTTCAGTGGTAGAGCATTTTCTTAGCATATGTGTGATGTGGGATTCCCCTCTGTATGCTGTGAATACCATTGGTTAATAAAGAAGCTGTTTTGGACCTGTGATAATGTAGAGCAGAGGAAGGTGTGGGGGGAAACTAAGATGAATCCTGGGAAAAAGAAAGCAGAGTCAGAATAAGCCATGTAGCCCCACCGGAGACAGACACCTTTACCTGGTAAGCCACAGCTCTGTGTTAATACACAGATTAATAGAAATGGGTTAAATTAATATGTAGGAGTTAGCCAATAAGAATCTAAAGTTAATGGGCCAAGCAGTGTTTTAAGTAATATAGTTTCTGTGTGATTATCTCGGGGCTGAGCAGTCAGGAACAAACATGAGGCTCTCCTTACAACATATGTGAGACTTTGGTTTCAATCCTTCGTGTGCACACCTGTGAGACATAGACACACACACACACATACACACACACACACACACACACACACACACACACACACACACACCCCTACCTGTCTGACCCTCTGCCACCTACCCATCCATCTATCTGAAGAAGCTTTTATGGAAAGACAATTTCTTTTAATGAGGTACAATGAAACGTTTTAATGTATAAGCCATAGTAAAACAGAACTTCTAGTTTTGGTGGAGGGCTATCACACTTTTTCAGCAAATGAGTATTTCCTCATTTATTCATCTTTTCATTCATCTAATAAAAATGCCGAGTCCCAAATATGTGTCTAATATGGTTTAGTCTTTGTAATTCAACCATGACTGATGGCTCTGTCCTTGACTTCAAAGATCTCACTCAGAAGCAGAAAAAAATGAGACAGTAGAAGTAACCCAGTGACCAACCCAGTGACCCCAGCTAACACCCTGGCCAATGTAATAAAAGGAGTGGTGGGAGGTGTTCCCCGTCCCTGGCCACCCAGCTGTCTGGCTAGCTTATATCCCAAAATAACAACACAGAAATTGTATTCATTTAAACACTGCCTGGCCCATTAGTTCCAATCTCTTATTGGCTAACTCTTACATATTCGTTTAACCCATCTCCATTAGTGTGTATCGCCACTTGACTGTGGCTTACCGGCATGAGTCTAACCAGTGTTTATCTCAGAGAGGAGAGCCATGGCGTCTGCCTGACTCTGCTTTCTTTCTCCCAGCATTTTGTTCGGTCTACTCCACCTATCTGCCCTATCAAAAAGTCAAGGCAGTTTCTTTATTTAACCAATGAAAGTAACACATAGACAGAAGATTCTCCTACACCATTTCCCCTTTTTTGTTTAAACAAAAAAGAAAGACTTTAACTTTAACATAGTAAAATTACATATAACAAAACAGTTATTAAGCAAGAATTATAGTTACAATATTTTTATCTATTTTATCTTTTATCATAACTAAGGAAAACTATAACTATCTATCCATTCTTCAACTCCATCAAAGACTCCAGAAGGATATAATATTACCTAAGTAAACAAGAATTAAGAAACTTCCAAAACTCTAGAAATGACAGAGACATCTTGCTGCCTGGACAGTCACTCAAAGTTCCTCTGTATCGCTGGGGCATCCAAAAAGAAAAAGAAAGAGAAGAAATCTAGGCTTAGGAGAGAAGGAGGAGAGAATGAGTGAGAAAGAGAGGGACACGCCCGGGGCCAGAAGCCAGGCAGTTGTCAGTCAGACATGGAGACAGAAGAAAAGAAAGGAAGAAGGAATGAAAGAAAGAAAGAAGAAAGAAAAAACAAAGAAAGAAAGAAAGGAGGGAGGGAGGGAGGGAGGGAGGTAAGAAAGGTAAAAAACCCTGTGGCAAATGTATATAAAGAGAAACAGACTAAAATAAGAGCTAAAATACGGCTGAGCATTCATAACTAATAAGTCTCCATGTCATGATTTGGGAGCTGGTAGGTGACCCAAAAGAAAAAGCCTGGTAAACATGGCATTTTATCACAACTTGGAAAACCCTAGCTAAGACATCTCTCTTCCCTTTTTTTTAAAGCTCATTTGTGGAGAATTCAATAGTAATCTTAAAGGTGTGGCTGTGGATAGAGGCCAGGGAAGCCAAAGCAATAGTGCAGGTATCTAGAACTGTGCATGGGATGTTGTGACTTGTAGGTACGCCCTTTGAGGTAAGCAGGAACCATCCATAGAGTGACCCAACCACCTTGCTCCTCCAGTTTCCGTTAGTGCCCCCTCTGCCTGACTGAGAGCAGAAAGTCACACACAGCACTGGCAGCATTGTCAGAAGTAGAACTGGGAGTCAAGGGAGGAGCGTGAGTGCCCCAGCAGCTGCGTTTGGTCAGCTGTAGGTACACAGTGTTTTCTGTGGCTACCAGCAGCAGGATAAGCTTCAAACCTGCAAATCCACGATCCCCATGGGCCAACTCCAGCTGTGCTCATGTGCAAGAAAGCACAATCCATGCAAAGAGGAGTTACCTCCAAATGTCAAGTCTCTTGGTTTTCAGAGGGATGATCTAATCCAAGATTTCTCAAAACTGCTCTCTCTCTCTCTCTCTCTCTCTCTCCCTTTTCACTGCTGTGTGTACAGGTGTGTAGAGCCAGAGGACAATGGGTATATACTCTATTATATTTCCCTTGAGACAGGGTCTTTTACTGAAATTAGAGTTAGACTCATAGCCATCAAGACTCAGAGATCCTCCTATCCCTGCCTCCTATTGACCTAGGGTTATAGATATGTGTGACAATGGCAACCAACCTTCCTTCCTTCCTTCCTTCTTCCTTCCTTCCTTTCATTTGGGTGTTGGGATTTGAATTCAAGCGCTCATGTTTTTAACATGCATGTTTACCCATCTCCCAGTCATCAAAAGTCTCTATTTTGGGGGCAGGTGCTAGTCACTCACAGGCCAGCCTGAACCCTCAAGGCCTGGGCTGCCAGAAGACATCCAATCCCTGGGCCTGCACCGGCATGTGGGTCCCATTATGATGAGCAAATGTGTGGTGGAGAACTGGGAGAGAAAGGGAAGTGGAACACTTCCTGTGCTGTGGAAAGGGGCTGAACCGGAGAAGTGAAGGGAGTGAGGAACAGGCTGATGTGGGTGACCTGCTTGCCACCTGGGGTCACAGTGTAGTCCAGGCCCAGGCTGCTGTCAAGGGCCATGTCTGTGTCTGTCGTCCTACTATAACCAGGGTCCATGCAGCCATCCATGGCTTATATAGCCACCCAAGGCCACAAGAGCGCGTACTATCTGGGTTCCCACCTAGAGCCATGTTAGGTACCCAGGAACCATGCTGCCACCAGAGCCACACTGGTCAGGGTGGTCTGTACTGCCCCCAGGGGCCATGGTGTCGTCCAGGCCTGGTATACTGCTAAGGGCCATGTCTGGATCTATGGCCCCACAGCCAGGATCTAAGTCAATATCTGTAGCTCCTATTTTAACTGAGGGCCATGTGATTGAGCAGGCTGTGATCAGCCACCTGGAAACATACAGGAACGGTACAGATCTGAATGGCACATACTATTATTACCCAGTGTCATGGTGACATCTGGGCCAGGGACCCTACTGCAGCCAGGGATTGTGCTGATGTCCAGGTCTCCTGCTGCCATTCAGGGCTATGCGGAATCCCACCTGGGGCTGCACTGGAGTTAGGGAGCGATGCTGTGCCTGTCTGAGTGGCCTGTGCTGACCCCTGGGGAACCAGTGTTGTCCAGACCGGAGCTGCTGCTGACGGTGTCTGGGTCCACGGTCCTGCTGCAACTGGGGTCTGTGTTGATGTCTGTGTCCTCTGTCACCTGAGCAGGCCATAGGGACCATGTGTGATGAAATCAGAGGGCCATGCTGAGCCAGCCTTGTGCTAGCCCTGTGAAAGCTGGCCCTGCCACTCACTGGATTCTAGAAGGGAGAGGTGGCCCTGATCCTCAAAGGAGAGCTGCCCTACCCACCCCTGTTCCAGAGAGATGGCCCTACCCTTCACCACAGGTGGGGAAGAACTGATCCTGATGGTGAGGGAGAAGAGAAGCTGGCTCTGCCACTGGCCTGAGAGGGGAGGTGGCCCCAGTGGCCCTAACTAACCAGCTCAGCTACCACTCTGATCCACAGCCGGGCCTTGGGTTGGCCCACCCTAACACCTACTTCATCTGTGACCTGCTTAAGCTCATGAAGGGACTGGTTCTATGGAATGATACCCACAAGATTTCCATGACTTGGGGTGATGGAGGGATATCCGAGGGGAGTTTCAGTAAGGCTCAAGCGATGATCGTGTTCCAGAAACCAGAGACCTTGAACCAGACCAATGACTTATTGCAATGAACACTTACAAGTAGAGCTGATTGAACAAAAGAGTCTACTGTGTGACACCCCATGGCTCCGAGGACGAATGAAGAAGTGTCGGAAAGATGGAGGAGTGAAGAAGGTTTTGTTTTGATTTTTTAAAAATTTTCTTTTTGGGGGGATGTTGCAGGGGTTGGGGAGGGTATGAGGAGACTTGGAAGTCAGCAGAATTAGGTTGTGTGATGTGAAATTCCTAAAGAACCAATAATGAAATGATGTTGCATAAAAGTCTCTATTATGATATAGTTCATCATGTTTCCTCTGCCTCTTGCTTTAAATACCTGCCCTCCACCTCCTAAAAACCACCTCTGCCATAAATTTCACACTTTGCCAACTGCCTGCTCTTCTTGCCCCACACTCCATTCCCTTTGTTCCAGTACCGTGAAGGCCAGGCCCTTGTTAGGGATGCAAGAGGGGACATATGGAGGGAGAGGCACAGGGTGGCATGGGATTACAGTGGCAGGGTGGGCAGAGCCTCTGTGTGCTCAGGGAGTTTGGGTGGAGGCGTCGCTCCAGTCCCTGGCCCAAACACAGAGATTTTTGTCTCCTCTTATAAGCACAGGAGAAAATTGGGGGGAATTGGGCCTATAAAACTGATGACTTCACGTTTATGTCTGAAATAAGATGACAGATAACACTATTTTCAAGAGTCCCTAGAGATCGGTGCCAGTTGGAGCCATGTGACTACTCACATGCTTGTCCTTAATATTTGTTCTCAAATGAGACTCGTCCTACCCAACAGGGGGGAAGCAGGGGTCCCCAGCAGCTGAACTGGCTTCATGCTTCCTCTAGGCAGACTGAGCAAGGCTAGAAAGGAAAAGTCTGTCAGAATTCTTATGAATAGAGATTTCATGAGGATGAATTCTTAGAACAAAGTCAATGGCTGTAGAGCCAGTGATCGTTGCTAACTGCCGCAATCGATTTGTTTTTGAACTGATTTCTGCAGTTCTAGGTGCATGTGTTGATATCTGCATTCCTTACTCTGCTGTGAGCTCCTATTTGCTAATGCTTGCTCAAAGATTTTTGTTTTAAAGGTATTAGAAAATGTGATCCCAGAAAAAATATCTGCTCCTTACTGAGAGTCTAGGACATGACAGGGACTGTGATTAATTTTCTAGTTGTGCACACTGGCTTATGTGCTTAGAGGTGTCCCCCTTTTACAGGCGAAGAGCATCAGACACAAACAGCCAAAATCTGCAGGTCCGGCAAGGGCGATTGGGGTGGAAAGCCAGGTGGCCAACCTATATTCTTTTGATCTGGGTTCTTATATTTTCAGAATTGCTGCTAGAAGTGTAAACCTGACAGTCAATTCAATGATTCTTAATATATGGAGAACAAATTAAATATCTCTAAAGCCCAGATCTGTCATTAAAATTGGTGTTACTCCCAAATTCTTTTTAGAACATCTGTGTTCACCCTTATGTTCTTTTAGTAAATTCCAGTATATTATCATTTAGTGGCGAAGAATGGTCTGTGACCAGGTAAACGTCTAGAACTTTTGAGTACAACAGTAAGATTTCTAGAATATTAAAGAGAAATTACCTTTTATAGTTCACATAAAGATCTGAACTAATAAATGTGAGGATATTATTCATACACAATTATGCACAGCTTGGGTTTCCTTTTAAATCTTATTTCTGAGATTGTAATATAATTGCATTTCTTTATACCCCTTTCTTCCTCCAAATACTCCCATATACCCCCACTGATACCCTTCAAATTCATGGCCTCTTATTTCAGACATTGATACTGTATGCATATATTATATGTACATACATATTACTTAATAAAATCTGATCAGTCTGTATGATATTACTTGAATGTATGTTTTCAGGATTGACTGTTTGACACTGGACATTTAGTTGGTGTGCTTTTCCCTGGGGGAAACCAATTTTCAGCTTGGCTCTCTCGAAACTGATAGTGATTGTTATGCCATCATCCTGACTAAAAGACTCAGGACTTTGGAATCCTATGGTGGTGGGTGAGGTTGCAAGCATCCAAACCCCAACCCGGCCCCTGTTTTAGGCCTGTGCATATAATGTTATGCATGTCTCCAAGACAATGTACATCTTTATGTATTTTTAAAGCTCAAAAACAAAAACTCTGTTGCATCAATTTGTACAAAATTTGCATCTGTCTGTGAACTCACATACAGGGAATTCAGATGGACAGAGAGGCTTTCATTTGAAAGGATGAGACCTGGAAGGCTCGTACCTGTAAAACCAGCACTGGGGAGGATGAGGCAGGAGGATGGCCATGAATTTGAGACCAGTCAAGACTAAAGAGGGAATTTTGAAGTTGGGGCCAGCTTGGGCTACAGTGTAAGACTGTCTCAAAAAAGAAAAGAAGAAAAAAGAATGATGAAAGAAAAGGAAAAGAAAGTTTAAAAACTTTGAAATTTGAAAAGGCAAGGCAAATTCATACAGACTATTAAAGTTTTCTAAGTAATTGTAGCAGAATTCAGAACTGAACACAGGCAAGAATGCTGGCTGTTTTTGTCTACTTGACAAAAACCTAGACATGTGGGAAGAGGAAATCTGAATTGAGAACACATCTCCATAAGAGTAGCCTGTAGGCAAGTCTGTAGGATATTCTCTTGGTTAGTGATCGATGTGGGAGGACCCAGTTTATGGTGGATGGTGCTACCCTGGGCAGGTGGTCCTCGGGTATATAAAAAAGAAGGCTAAGCAAGCCATAGGGAGTAAGCCAGTGAACATCACTCCTCCATGGCCTCTGCATCAGCTCCTGGATTCTTTTCCAAGATTAGAGCCACATGAAGGATAAACAGTAAGGATGGTCTAAATTAGCCGAGCCTAGGAAGTTATGATGAGGTCAAGCAGGAGAAATTCAGAGATGATTTTAGACCTGATTCTTATCTGAGAGGATCAATGTGTATCCTTACTTCTGCTTCTTTTATGGAAAGATAGAACTATGTAGCCTTCTACTTTTTTATGGGAATATTACCCAAATTGTTATCTGCATGAGAGAGTCCAAAATGAATATTTTCTATTCCATGCCAGGTTTAGCCTAGATTCAATATAGTCTAATTCACAATGGCTTCTATTCTCATCTGTTGGCATATGGTGTTGATCATATGGTGTGCAGTAAGACAGACACAAGGTTTCCAAAAGCTAAGAAGTATTTTAGAGGCCTGAACGCTACAAAATAACAAAGTCGCATTAGAGCCCTGTTGCTAGGCAAGTCGAAGCCAGCTGTGCGCAAAGTCTCTGACAGCAGGACATTCCGTTCAGAGCTCTGCAGTGAATACCAGTGTCTCTTCTTAGGAGCGGAGCCTATTATCAAAAACACCGGCAGAACAGGTCTCTGCAGATGCTCTAGAGGTATACATGCGGGAACACCGGGAAGTCAAGAGTCCCGTCCCCTTCCCTCAAAGCCTTCCTACTTTCTTCAGAGTGACAAATTGCAGCATGCAGGAGAGTGGTAACAGACGACAAGCTGCACTGCTGCCTTTTATTACTGAGGAGGGGGAGAGTAGTAAGCAGTGTACGAATAATCGTCTGATGAAGAACTTTGTTCTTAGAGAGGAAAAATATGGGCAGGTCAACCAAGCCTTCTGCTTATAGATGATACTACCGATAAGAAAACTGTTAAAACAAGTGTAGGAGTTGTGCATTGGTAGCATTTTAGCCATCAAATATTTTGTGTGGAAGGAAGGCCATTTATTGAATTTTGGCTGGTGTGTTGTATTGACTGTTGGGTGTGGGAGGTCATAGGTCAAGTTCTGGCTTTGCTCTTAGGTGTGTGATCATAGGCAAATTACCTCACAGTTCCAGGTCTTTCCTCAAGTATAAACTGAAAAGTTTAAGGTTTTGTTCCTAGTGTCCTTATAAGTAACTCTCAAATCCCTAGAAATATTAATTCAGAAAGATGATTTCTGTGTTTGTGTGTTGATGTGAACCTATGATTCAGTTATTTTATCTCTCAAAAGAAAAAAAGAAAGTTTAAACAAACATTTATTTTTAAAAGAGATTATATTTCCACACATACAGAGAAATGTGGGAGAAAATATCTAAAATAATTTATTTTAGCAAAAATTTATATCTTTGTATTTATTCATAAAGAAACAGGATGACTTCATATAAAATGTAAAATTTAAAACTATATATTCTAACAATTGTAGTGAGCACTCACCTTTGCTCCTTTTAATAACATCCCTATTCGTTCACATACCATCATACACCAAGACAACAAGTGCTGGTGACAGCCAGTCTACACAATGATGTCACTTCAGCCCCTCACTTGTGACTGTGACTTAACTTGCAAGCAGGATCTTTGCAGATGCAAGCAGCGGTGGTGGGTGGTACTAGAACAGTGGGTCTCAACCTTCCTAACACCACAACCCTTTAATACAACTCATCTGGTGACCTCAACCATAAAAATATCTCAGTGCTACTACATAACTCTAATTTTGCCACTATTACGAATCATAATGCAAATATCTGATATGCACGATATCTGTTATGAGAACTCTGAAGGTTTTGCAGCTTATAGCTTGAGAACCATTGTACTAAACAAAGGTGGTGTTCATGTAATAAGAGGAAAATTAGAGTACAGACACCCAGGCGCACAGGCTTTGTGTGATGCTTGAGCAGAGACTGGTGTGTTAAACTAGGAACTGACAGAAACTACTGGAAGTTGCAGGAAATATCTACTCCAGAGTCTTTGGAGAAAGCACAGCCCTGCCAGCAATTCCATTTCTTCTAGCAATTGCATTGTTTTGAGCCATTCAGTTGGTGGCACTTTGCTTTAGAAGCCCCAGGAAGCCAATATAGGTATCATTGTAGAGGAAGTTGAACAATCCTTTCCAAAATGGTGCTGGTCTGTATTATATTTCAAATAATGCACAAAAATAAATTTTCTGTATATTTCTAAATATGAAAAGCAAGAGAATAAACCCTGTAGACTATAATATATGACAACATCTTTTTTTAACTTATGAATGGGCTAGAGTATTTGAACAGAACACACAAAAATACTAACCATAAATAAAATAATTGGTAAACTTTACTCAGATGAAATTAAGATCTTCAGCTTCTCAAAATACACTGTTATATGAGGGAGTAAGCTATACAGTAGATAAAAATCTTGACAACATAGATAGCCATCAAAACACAGTTATTCAGAACACATCAAGTCCTGCAGACACTACAGTGTTACATGGATGCAGACAGGAGCCTTGGGGATGTTTATGCATTGCTTCAGGGACTTTAAAATTTGGTGAGTGATGTGGAAGGCAGGTGGGCATGAGTTATGCCTGCAAATTTTCATCCTCTGAGACCAGTAGGTACACTACCAGAAATGAGTGCTTATGTAGCCAGCAAGAGACACCTGCAAGAATATTCCTAATGATGTATTTGTTAGTGTTTACCAACAGTTGAGCAGAAAAGTCAATCATGGGATTATTATATAGCAAACTCTACAAACCTATAAAACCCAAAGAAGTAACAGATAACTACACTGTCATGGCAGGCAAAACGCTGAATAAAGAACTTAGCCATGAAGGTAGATGAGCTATCTGACTTTGGCCACATTTTTGTCAAGCTCAGCAACAGTAAAAGCCACACCATATGTTATAGTTGTTTGAAAGAAAATGGCCCCCCAAAGGAGTGGCACTATTAGGAGGTGTGGTCTTGTTAGCGAAAGTGTGCCATTGTTGGGCTGGACTTTGAGGTCTCTTTTGCTCAAACTTCCCTCTGTATGACTGTCAGTTGACTTCCTGTTGCCTGAAAAATGTACACTCTCAGCTCTTGCACTACATCTGTTTGCTGGCCACCAGGCTCCCTGTCATGATGATAATGACTGAACCTCTGAAATCATAAGGAAGCCACCCCTACTAAATGTTTTCTCGAGAAGAGTTGCCATGGTCACGGTGCTCTTCACAGCAACGAAAACCTGACAAGGACAATAGTGTTTACACATGCGGGTTTGGTTTCTCATATGTTTGAAAGATAGCACTTGGGGGTGGGGAGATGGCTTGGTGCATAAAGCCCTTACCACACAATCATTACTAGAGGTCATATTCCCAAGACAAAAGTAAATGCTGGGCGGACATGGTAGCCTGTCGGTCATTCCAGCAGTTGAAGGTGGAGACAGTGGATTCTCAGAGGAAGCTGGCTAGAAAGACAAGCTATGGGCTCAACAGAGACACCTCAGACACCCCAGTGAATAAGGTTTTGAGGAAGACTCCTGATGTCAGCCCCCCCCCCCACACCTGCACACATATATGTGCCTACACACATACTCAAATACAACCCCAGATATGAGCTTCCAAAAATGGAATGGTAGCTATGATTAGTGATCATGCTTGAGGGAAGGAAGAGATGGTGGCTCTGCATGGGCTCCTGAATTTCATGTCATATTCTCTCCTCATATTACTATCTAGGGTATATACTTGGAAACAAATCCAAATAATACTTGTCTCTGTTGTGCTTTTTTTGGTACAGGTGTTTTATTTCATAGTAAGCCATTAGCTGAAGGCAGCCAGGCATGTAAGACAAATTCTGATTTAGGATTTAGTGTGATTCAACTGCTGGGACGAGACCACCTGGAGCTCTTGCCGTCCTTGCTTTGGTGCCCCCTTCCACTGGTTGGTCGGCACTGTGCTGACTGTGGTCATAGGGAGTAAAGTTGGGGGCATGTAATCAAGTTCACTAATGTGATTCCCCTTAAAACATGATGGCGAGCTGAAAACTCTGCCCTATATAGAGGGCCAATGCACTCAGAGTTCTGTTCCAAATAAGTCAGTTTTGAGAGGAGTCCCCCAAATCCTATTGCAGCTGAGAAAGCTATCACTCATCTCCTTGAAGTGGCTTCTCACAGTGTGCTTCCTTATCTCATTGTTCCTTATTACAGACACACTGAGAGTCACAGGTTAGCTTCTCCCTGCTGTGCTTGCCCATCCTGCCATGGAGCTGGTGAGCTTGCTTGTTTAGTACACAGAGTCAGCTTCACTGAGGCATGCTTATCTCATTCGCAAAGCCACATTTATTCTGTTGGGTGGCAATTAACATTTATAAATTAATTGGACTCTTTTTCCCTGCATATCTCAACTAAAGATCAAATAATCTGACTAATGTACCCCAGAGGAAAATGGTGTAGTCTATTTGTGAATTAGTCTTTTAATCTTACTCTGTTTCCAAAGCTTTCTTTTTTCTCCTTTTTTGTTCCACTTTAAAGAAATAACTAGTTTTGTTCATGTCATTTGCTCATGAGAATTTGCTTAGCTTCTATTTCTATTATAAGTATTTTCAAAGTCACGAAGTCCCTTTTAGTTTTGTTAATACTTATGCCTTTTCTCCATCGACTGTCTCTTTAAGCTGACTATAGCTTTCTAACTTCACATATAATCCTATATCCTGAGCATATCATAAAATCCTCTTGAAAAAGGTAACTGGAAAATAATTCAAGCTGAAATAACTTTTTTCTCATTATTGTATTTTTGAAAATACAATAAATGTCACTGTGGTGGTTGAAAGAAAATGGTCCCCAAAGGGAGTGGCATTATTAGGAGATGTGGCCTTGTTGGTGTCGGTGTGGCTTTGTTGGAGGAAGTGTGTCACTGTGGGGAGGTGGGCTTTGTGGTCTTCTATATTCAAGCTATGCCTAGTGTCCCAGACCACTTTCTATAGCCTGCAGATGAAGATATAGAACTCTCAGCTCCTTCACCATGTCTACCTGTACACTGCCATGTCCCACCATAATGATAATGGACTAAATCTCTAAACTGTAAGCCACCTCAAGTTAAATGTTTTCTTTCATGGGAGTTGCTTGGTTATGGCGTCTCTTCACAGCAACAGAAGCACTAATTATGACAGTTACTACTCAAATAAGGAGACTATCAACCAAAATCTGGAAGTATCTACAACCAACACTGGTGTGATCCGAAAAGTTTTCAGTTGTTAAATTGACTTGTTTGTTTCTACAGGTACCAGTCTGCAAGAAAACTAAAAACTGTCCCCCAAATCACAGCAAAAAAACCAAACAAAAATGGCAAAGAAAGGTGTTTCCCAGAGATAATAGGGTTTTTTTGTATATATTTTTGAAAGTTCTTTAAATTCCTAGAGGCTTCCTTGTGTGCATATAGTCACATATACTATGATTTGGAGTGAAAAGATAGCTATTATTATTATTATTATTATTATTATTATTATTATTATTATTATAGTTCATTATGCTTTGTTTATTTTTTTATTATTTTATCATTTGACAGTTTCATACATGTATGCAATGAGTTTTTAACATTTTCAGACTCTACCCCTGTTCAACATCCCCCTCCTTCCAGCACTGATAGCCTTCATCTCAGAGTTCCCCTTTCATGCTCATGTGTTCGTTTTATGTGTGGCTCACTGAATTTATTATTTACTCATTGTGAGTGGGTGGGAGGTCATGGCAGAGTAATAGTAACTTATCTGTAGTTAAATCATTGACAAAAATGACATTCATCCACCAACAAGCTTGAATGTCCAATAATTCCTTTGGAAAGGTAGAATCTCCTGAGCCACTTCATCATTCATGAAGACATGTTGATAGGCCCAATCTTGTGCAGCTTCCTTATGTAGTGAGTCTTCTAGAGCAACAGCTAATGACATATACAGGAGAAATATTTTCTGTTGCACATTGTCCCATGCATGCTCTTGCACTTATATTAATTCAGCCCCCCTCCCCCTTCCATGATACTTCCTTATATTAGGAGAGGAATATTTGGCTGTTCCATTAACTATTTACTACCCAATTCTAAAACAAGTAATCAGTACAAAAGCAGAATATTTAAGGCATTAAATAATAAATAGGAAAGAAAAAGGTCTACTCTAATAGACTTTGAATACCTCTAACTCTAGAGAATGCAGTGTGGGTTAGTCCCCTCCACCAGTTCATAGTTAAATACCCAATAGTTAGTTGTTTCCTTTGAAGAAATTGTTTGATTTTGTGATTTTAGAGTACATGGTCCAGAAGCTGAGTAACGGTAAACACGAATGTCTTCATTAGGGCTTCTATTGCTGTGAAGAAATACCATAGCCACTGTAAGTCTTAAAAGGAAAACATTTAGTTGATGTGGAGGCTTACAGTTTCAGACATTCAGTCCATTATCACTATGGTGGGACATGGCAGCGTGCAAACAGACATGGTGCTGGAGAGGTAGCTGAGAGTTCTACATCTTGCAGGCAACAGGAAGTGGAGTGAGTATCACACTGAGTGAAACTGGAGCCTGGGAGACCTCAAAACCTGCCTCCACAGAGACATACTTCCTCCAACAAGACCACACCTACTTCAACAAAGTCACACCTCCTAATAGTGCCATTCCGTTTGGGGGTCATTTTCTTTCAAGCTTCCAGAACAAGCAAAGAAAGTTTGGAGCAAACGTGGAGGTACACTTCTGTTTGGCCAGTCAGAGTACATCATTTTAGTTTTCTTTTTGTGTTTTCCTTGAAACAGTGTCTCATTGTACAGTTTAGGCTGGTCTGGAACTCACTACATAGCTCAGACTAGCCTCAGAGTCGTAATCATCCTTCCCCATCCTTTTGAGTGTTGGGAATAGAAGTGTGAGCTACCACCTGTGATTCATTTTCTTTTTTATTTACTTATATTAGCTTTCTATATTGCTCTAGTGGACATTCAACTTTTTGGATCCGTACATATCAACCTTCTTAGTAGCTTGGTCTACAGGTACATACCACTGTGCATGACTAAGAAGATATCAAGGTTGTGGGATAACCCATCACCTCTAGGTATGGCACAGCAGTGGTATCAGCATACCTCACTTTAGTGTGATATCGAGTGAGCATTTAAAAATACTGATCTTTTTGCAGCTGTAAGCTATGTTTATCCCGAAGAACTTAAGTCAGGAACAATCATCTCCTTTTCCATCTCTCCAAAGTTTGATGGGCCTTTAGTTTTGTTTTGAAGTATTGTTCTCTCTTACTCATTGAGATGGGACTACGTGGTAAGGATTATGGAATTACATGGCTAGAAAAATTGTTGGCACTATAGGTCAAAGAATCCCTTGGTAGATGCCCAAAACAAAGCAAAACATAACAAAACAAAAGAAGAAGAAGACAAAACAAATCAAACAAAAAACTCCCCAAACAAAACAAGCAAGGCAAAACTGCTAGCTGATTAACATAGTAAATCTATGAAAAAAGTGTACTATTTTATGTCTCAATTTACAATAATTAATGTGGTGTGTATATGTTTACATGTGTACATGAGCATGCACATGCACATGTATGTGTGCATTGTGTGGAGGCCAGAGACTGGTGGTGTTTTCTCTAGTAGCTATTCACCTTGTTTTTTGGAGACCGTATTTCTTACTTAAGCTGGACCCCATCTTTGCAGCTAAGCTGACTTCCAGTAATCTTCTAGGATCCACTAGTGTCTATGCCACAGCACTGAGCATTGGGGATATACACACACTGTTGTGCCTAGCTTTTTACCCAAGCGTTACCGCACCAAATTCAGGTTATCTTGGTTGTTTGGCAAGTACTTTAGTGATGGAAGCATCTTCCCAGTATTGTGAAATATTCCTTTACTCCTTGTGAAGAATTGTCATTGTGATTGGTTTAATAAAAAAAAACCTAAATGGCCAATAGCTAGGCTGGATTTTGGGGGAAGAGAGAGCGCTGAGAAGAAGAAAAGGGGAGTTGCCAGCCAGACGCAGCGCAAACAGGATAGACACTATGGAAATGAGATAATAAAGACACAAGGCAGAAAGTAAACTACTAGATATGGGTAAGTTAAGTTACAATAGCTAAGCTATTGGCAAAGTTTTCATAATTAATAAGAGGTCTTTGTGTGGTGATTTGGGAACTGGCTGGCAGGACATAGAAAGACTCGCTACACTCCAATCCGTTTACTACTAAGTCATTAGAAAAATTAATACTACCACTAAAAACTATAATGATGTCCCAATTGATAGTTTTACCAGCTATTGTATGTACGTGTGTGTGTGTGTGTGTGTGTGTGTGTGAGGCTCTATGTATGTGCATGTATTGTGCGTATGATATATATGCAGAAAATGGACAAGCGGTGCTTTGTGGGGGGAAAGGAGAGAAGAAGTGGAAGGTGAAGGGATCAAGGCCAGCCACTTGCTGTGTCTGTAGGTGTCTGTGTTCAGCCCTAGTAGAGAAGGACTTTGTTCTCAACCCGAGTTGGCTCCTGTAACACGCACAAGCCATTGCTAGTTTGTGTCACCTTAAAGACAGGACGGCTGTCATCTTTCAGATTTCTCTTCCAGCAGGCAGAGCGCCTTATGGCAGAATTTTCATTGTTGTTGTTTTAAGGATCCAAATTTGGAGGGCACTTTCATTTTAGAGAGGTGGAGTCCAGCCAAAGCCAAGTCTGTCTGGTATATAACACTTTTTTTTCTCATGGGGTACGTTATAGTTTCAAATAAGATACATTCTTCCTCTTGGAATAAATGACCTCGCTTGCAGGAAAGCTGTCCAAGGTGAGGATGGAACACATGCGGCAGAGGAACGGCTCCAGCTCTGCAGCTGCCCTGAGGAATTCCCCTTGGGAGCCTTGGCCCAGGCAGCAGCCCACTCCATCCTCCTCTGCTTGCAGACAACACGGTGTAAACACATCTGTTGCTTCTTTATAGGAACTAAATAAAACAAGAAAACAGAAAATTTGCTTGGAAACTTTTCTGAGGTGAAGAATCCAGTTTTAAAAGTCTTTCCTGAGGTCACCTTCTTGGCCTCCTTTGAACTCATCAGAGACCGTATGTCCCCCTCTCTCCCCAGGCCCCTGTCTGAGCAACTGTCTTCTCTATTGGTTTGAAGGGAGTGTTGAGTGACAGGGGTGACCTCAGTCTCCAGGCTTCTGTGCCTGCTTTACAGACGGGGCCTTGACAGCTACCTGACACATGTTGTTTCTGGAATATTTTAATTCTAAGTGCTTTATTTTTGCTGAACTATTTTATTTTCAATCATTGCTTATTTTTTATTGATATTTTGCTTTTTCAAATAACAGCGGTTGCCTAACTATGTTAATTCTTATAGGCTTGTAAGTTGCAACTATTTACTGGCACTTTTAACTAATATTTATTTATTTATTTATTTATTTATTTATTTATTTATTTATTTATTTATTTATTTATCTGAGACTGTGTCTTGCTATGTAGCCTTGGTTGGCCTACTATTCACGACGTAGCCCAGACTGATTTAAATGAAGACAATCCTCCTGCTTCAGCCTCTCATATGCTGGAATTACAGGCACATGCATCCACAGATATGCTTAACTCTTTTAAGGACAAAAATAGTATAAAATTCTAATTTCCTAAAAAAAAAAAAAAATGGCACCAAAGTCTGCGAGGTGATTTCCGGAGCCTGGAACTGCAGTGCCAAAGTTCATTTTAGAGTTCGGGAGACATTGTCAGATAACTCCCTGTCACTCACCGATAGTGCTCCCTCACTACAAGGAGGCATTCCTAATCTTTGCCAACTTGATAGATAAAAGCTGCATATCGCGATTCTTAATTTTTACTGACATTTAACACTTTTCCATGAACTTACTGATTACCTCTAACTCTTTCCCCATAAAATACTTTTTAATACCTTTGTTCAGTTTTTTCTATTTTCTTTTTGGTCATTTTTGTAATTGATTTATGATATACTCCCTAAGGTGTTTTGTGTTATTAACTTGCCCGAAGCCTAGACTGGAAATGGTCAGTGCCTGTCAGAGAGAGATTAGCTTGACCATCGTGTGGTGGGAAGACATACTCACTTGTGAGTGGCATCATTTAGTGGGCTGATGTCCTGGGCTGTAATGGAGAAAGGCCTGAGCAGCGGCAGCACCCATGGCTCACTGCTTCCTGACTGTGGCTGTGATGTGACCCACTGCCTCAGGCTCCCCCTGCTTTGATTTCCTTGCTATGATGGGCTGTGCCTTCAACTCTCAGCCAGAATAAATCTCTTTTCCTCTTAAGTTGCCTTGGTCTAGAGTATTTTATCACAGAAACAGGAAAGAAACTAAAATATCCCCTTTTGGCTATTTTCTTATTAAGTTGTAATTTTTGGGCAGCCACTCTTGGGTTCAATTTGTTAAAAAATTTTTGCATGGGCAAATCTTTTATTATAGTGTCTGGGTCAAGTATTGTACTTAAATGACTTCCCCTAGCTCTAGAAATACGAACAAATTTATATCTGAATCCCTTTTACCTTTTCTCCTTATTTCCTTCCTTCTCTTATTTATTTCTATTTTTTTATTTTGTTTTGCTTTTTGTCTTCTGAGACAGGGTTTCTCTCTGTAGCGCTGGTTGTCCTGGAACTTGCTGTGCATACCAGGCTAGCCTCTGACTCACAGAGACCCACCTGCTTCGGCCTCCTGGTTTCCTTAGTACTTGGATTAAAGGTATGCATCACCATCATCTGCTGCTTCCTCGAACACCCATTCATCCAAAATTTATATTAGCATAAAGGAGAAATATTTTTCGTTAAAAGACTAACCAACTAATAATTTATTTAATTGTCATTTTTTTTCCATTTCTCCAAAATGATACAATATCAACTTCCTAGACAACTAATTTGACCTGAATATTTGAAGTTGGATTTTTGTTCAAACTTGGGCTGCCTTAACAAAATTCTTAGCCTGGGCAGTTTAAACACAAGCAACCTGTTTCCCAAAGTTCCTCAGCCTAGTGGTGGTATTGTTGATTTCTGATGAGGGTTCTCTTTTCAGTTAGCATTCATTGCCTTCTCCCTATGTCATCAAGTGGTGAGAAACATCTGGTTTCCTTCTCACAAGGGCAGTAACCTTGTCAACATGGCCTTCACCCGCATGGCTTCATCTATGGCGGCATCTCCAAGTGTCATCCGATGTGATGGTTTAATATAGGAATTTGAAGGAACACATTTAATCCATAATGGTTTTCAGAAAGCACTAAATATAATTATCAGTTAATATCTGAGCAGAGTAAAGAGCATTATTTCATGTCTCCAAATTTTGTTTAGCATATACTCCATTCTACTCAAATGATCTTAAGGCGAGCGGTCTGTGCCCCGCTGACAGGCAGCTCCCAGTGCATGCACCAACAGTGCTACAAGCCAATCCTTGCAAAGCAATGCTCTAACAATTATCACAGAGCCATTCATTCATTCATTCATTCATTCAACAACAATAATGTGGACAAAGGGCCATGGAGAGGCGTGTAGCCTTGATTCCAGAGATTGAGCCTTGGTTGAGCCATGGGGAGTATGAAGAGAATACGATCTCTGTAGGGTACAAGTATTCTCAGTTAAATAACTTATAAAGACTAACAGGGGTTGTTTTCACCTTGGTCTGTGATGATTTTTGCCATCAAATAAATGTCACATATAAATGCTACAAGAGAAATCAAGAAACACTTTTTTTTTTTAAAGAAAATCCAGCTGTTATTAGTTCACATGTACATCTGTAGGAAGAATTCTATTTCATGTGAGCTAAAAAGGACACTTGAGAGAGCTGTGACTTTCCTGCTGGGGACTTATTATCACATCTTTTTAAAGGTTTCCTCATTAAAAGTTATATATATCTGTGTGTGTGTGTGTGTGTGTGTGTGTGTGTCCGTGTCCAGGAATAGTAATGAATAATTAAGAAAAATGAATTTCTGTTCTATAGAATCTGATAGGGACCAATTATCCTAAGAAACCGGTAAGCCACATAAATATTGTATCTAGGTCAGCAGCAGATAATCAAAAATATCTATGGTGTTTGCCGTTTACTTGAATTGCCTTGTTTGAGTTAACAGGCAATGCACAGTGTGTGTGGCTGTGGGCTAGGTTATCGTCTGTCAGGTCTGGATCTGATGTCCATTGCAGCTTAAGTGAGCCTCTCAATGAAATATACAGTGTAGCAAAAGCTAAGCAAGCGGAGGAAAACACTTTGAATTCCCCAGTCCCTTGGACAAATAATGTTGATGATGTTACTCATTAACTCCAACTAAAACAGGGGCCAAACAGAAAAAGAAAAGAAAACCAACTCCACATGTATTATTAAAGCTAAAGACATGTCACTTATGTCTATGACTTTCTGTGGGAAGTAATGTGTGCATTACAGATGCTGTTCATGTCAGCTATGTATGTAGCTACTTGGTGTCCAGAAAAATGTCAGGATGAATGGGTTTTTATGTTGTTTATTTTGCTTTTGAAGAGACAAGACTAACACTATTTTAAGCTCAGGTCCCATTTTGTGAGAATCTCACCTAGCAGGCACCCCGCCTCAGGCGTCCTAACTGTGTACCTGAAAATTCCGAAAAAAGCCATAAATGGTCCAAAACCTGCATGGCTGCCTAGAGACCTGAGGACAGCCAATCAGAAGCTAGCCAAACAAGTTTTTAAAGTAACAGGTGTGATGTAGGTGGGTCATCTGTCTATGTGTTACTTTCATTGGTTAATAAAGAGACTGCTTTGGCCCTTTAATAGGACAGAAAATTAGGTAGGTTGAGTAGACAGAACAGAATTGTGGGAGAAAGAAAGCAGAGTCAGACAGATGCCTCAGGCAGTTGCCATAGCTCTCCTCTCCAAGATGGATGCAGGTTAAGATCTCTCCCGGTAAGCCACCATCTCGTGGTGCTACACAGATTACTAAATATGGGTTAAAGCAAGATGTGAGAATTAGCCAATAAGAGGCTGAAACTAATGGGCCAGGCAGTGTTTAAATGAATACAATTTGTGTGTTGTTATTTCAGGGCATAAGCTAGCTGTGCAGGAGCCGGGTGGCGGGAGGCGGCCCGCCGCTCCTTCTACACAGGTGTTTTTGTCAAAATTTACAAAAATCCCCTCTTGATTTAGCATCAACTACAGCATAAACATATCCTCCCCAACCCAATCCACAAATGCCAATGTGTTGTTCCTAGTAGGTGAATGGTCTGTCCTTACATACCAGGTAATGGAGCTCTCCTGAGAGAAGGAGGAACACTGGACAAGAAGGAAGGCTGAGCTCCAAGACAGTTCCCAGAGGACACCGCTGCCTCTGGGGTGAGGAGGAAGTGTGTTTACGCCTTAAACAAAGCAGCGGTTAGTAAAAGATGCTGTTTCGTGGTTTGTAGCATATTAAGCTATTCAAAACAAGCCTTTGCTTGGTTATATTAAGAATTTATTACTATAATTTAGAACATAATTATACTTCTGAGATAATTTTACTGTATTTTGATGTCAAAAACCTTAATTTTCTATACCAAAGAGATGATGAAATTATATGTTAAAGCCATAATTAAAGTAGTAAAGAAACCAAGAACTGGTGTTCTTTAGAATTCTAACTCATGATGTTAGTTAATACCACAACCTATCTGAAGGCTGTTATCCAAAAGGGACACTGTTGGGGAACTGGAATCTCTGTAGTGCACATTTGTTAGTGCCAAAGAAATATGAGTAGAATTGCAGTGTTAATAAATAGACATTGCATATTTGAAACTTGAGAACAAATTGCAAAATATTTTTGGGTTTATTGAAGAAAATCCAAATCTTCCTAAATCTGCCCAATTAAGTAAGATAATCAGGGAAACAAATGAGTAAAACCTACCTGAGGAAAATACTCAGTTTTCCCTGATTTAAGCTATGTTAAACTAGATATGGCTTCTTGTCAATCTGTCCCCTCCCTAATTTCCTTCTCCCCCAATTTATTCTTTCTCCCCGAATTCCTCTGTTGCTTCCCCCTTCTCTTCTTTTTCTTTCTTTCCATTATGCTAACTGTTTTATATTTTGGCATCCTGTCTCTCTGTTCTCAATATCTTAGCCTCATACTCCAGGGTATGTGGTTTTGTGTTTTTGCAGAAATAAAAACTTGTATGAACAAAACTGTATTCTATTAACAACTTAACATGAGTAAAAGAACCTTCAAAATGAAGGCTATTTGCCAGCTTAGTGGGGCACAAGTACAATTCCAGAGCTCAGGGGCCAGAGGCAGGAAGAGCAGGTAGGTGTTCAAGGCCATTCTTGGCTACTTAGCAAGTTTGAGGTGATTCTGGCTTCATAGCCCTGCTCTCAAAAATTCAAAGCAAAGCAACAAGAACAAGACAATTAAATTCTAGCATAATACATCAGGAATTATGGAATCAAGGAATTATGGGGTATAATGACTAAAAAAATAATATAAAGTAAAGAATACAAAATTTCAGAAGAAACCAAACTTGTTTCCTCAAAATTTCCTAAGAATTTTTTTCCTAAGAAATTTTGACTTAAGAATCCCTACTAAGAAATCTCAGTGTGTGTCTAGGGATATTTACACAAGATGGGAAGTCTTAATTTATTTTAAGTACATCAAAAAGATGGCAAAGTCTGATTCGTGGTGCACACTTGTAATCCCAGAACTCAGGAGGCTGCATTAGGAGAATTGAGAGCTTGAGGCCAGTAAGAGGGACTTGTGAGCCCCACCTCCTCATCAAAAATGAGGGAAATGTGGTTTTCAAACAACCAGCTGCAACTCCTTGCATTCAGACAAAGAGATTTTACCTAGAACGTGGGTGGGTAGGCTAACTAGGACAAATTAGGAATAATAGCCAATCAGAGCCAATATGCAAATAAAGCCCTACAGGTAAACCTCACTCCTTGTAGCTCAAAGTCTATGAGGCTGAATTAAAATTTGAAGAGGCACAGAGGTAAATTACGAGAAAAAAATCTAACTGGATAGGCTTGATAGAAGGGAGGAGACCTCACCCTCACTGGCCATGGACTTTCGGGGGTTGGCCAGCCTGGAGAGGGTCAAATTTGAGAACAAGTTTGGGGACAACATTTGTCTGTCTTTTAACCCCTTTCTAAGGCAGCTTGTATTAATCTGTACTCCCTTTTGAAAATATTTCCTGGCTGTTACTTTTTGTCTTTAGTCCAAGAAAGATTAAGATGAACAAATGTTTGGACTTGTGAAGCAGTTTTGAGATAGTTTACTGTTAAAATGTCAAATCGGCAGTGATTAAAGCAATATCACAGATAGAATTTGTGTATGTAAATACAATGAAGTATTGTTGTGGCTTTGCATTTCTCCCTCTAGAAAGGGAGGTTCCCAGAAGGAAAATGTTACAGGAATTGTGCTGGCACGTTTTATGTAAACTGAGACAAGCTAAAGTCATCTGAGGGGAGGGTACCTCAATTGAGAAAATGCTTCCATAAAATCTCTCAAGCCTGTAGGGCATCTTATCATTTAGTAATTGGTTGGGGAGGGAGGACCCAGCCCATTATGTGTGGGCCATCCCTAGGCTGGTGTTTTTGGGTTTTCTAAGAAGGCAGGCTGAGCAAGCCATGTTGAGCAAGTCAGTAAGCAGTACCTATCCATGGCTTCTGCATTGGCTCCTGCCTCCAGGTTCCTTCCTTGCTAGAGTTTCTGACCTGACTTCCTTTGATGATAAACTGTGATATGGAAGTATAAGCCAAACAAACCCTTTCCTTCTGTCTTAGGGTTTTATTGCGATGAGGCGACACCATGACCATGGCAACTCTAATAAAGAAAAGCATTTAATCGGGGTGATTGGCTAACAGTTTCAGAGGTTCAGTTCATTGTCATCATGGTGGAAAGCATGGTACTGGGAAGACAGACATGTTGTCAAAGAAGGTGCTGAGAATTCTACATCCAGATCATCAGGCAGCATTAAGTGAATGAGACACTTCTTCAACAAGGTCACACCTACTCCAACAAGACCACACCTCCTAATAGTGCCACTACTTATGGGCCTATAGAGGCCATTTTTATTCAAACCACCACACCTTCCCAACTTGCTTTTGGGTCATGGTGTTCTATCTTAGCAATAGAAACCTAAGACACTTTTTCTTAACTCTCTTCTCCCTCTCCCATAGAGTCTTAAATAATATTAGTCACAAGTAGTTATAGAGTTGAACTATAAAAAGTGAGTTCTTTTCAAGTTTTAAAGATTTATTTTTATTCTTATCTATGTGTGTCTGTCTGTGTATGTGCATGTACGGATGCCCACAGAGTCCAGAAGAGAATCATATCCCCTGGAGCTAGTGTAGAGGCAGTTGTGGGCCATCCTGTGTTAACTTGGGTCCTCTGGAAGAACATCACACGTGTCCTTTTAACCACTTGGCTGTTTCTCTAGCCCCCTGGATTTATCTTTAGATAAAAGTAGAAAACTAAAGTGAAGCTCTGACTGTGTATAAAAGTAATAACATATAATGCGAAATTCCTGACATCACTTGAGGCTTATGATAAAATATCTAAGTTAGATAAATTGGCATGGGCTGTGTTAGACTGTAAAGGTCTAAATCACACCTATGTCCTCCTGGTGTTTGCCAAGTGTGGTGAGTGTGAAGGCTGGTACAAGCTGCACTGCCCAGACCTGCTTCTCGGCTTCTTCTTCCTTTGTCAGAGCTGGTGTCAGAATGATGTTTACTGCTCATAATTGAGCAAGCAGCACTAACTCAGAGGCGGGGCAACAGTTGTGCTTGCTATCCCAGAGGGAAAGCTTAATTTTCTGAAGAAGCCAGTGTGGCTTCTATGAAAGGGCAAGATGCTGACGATTTCCCTTAGGAATCAGAGCTGATGCCTGAGTTCTGAGGTTTACTCTGAGGCCCAGGGGACAAGTGCTATGACAGGGGTTAAGGACAGCAATGCATCAGGAGTGCCTGGATGGCTTTCAGGTTCAGGGGAGACTCAGGACTGTTTACACAAGGAACCTGGCTTTTCAAAGCACAGATATTACTGTCTTCTTGCCTCAAGGATTAGAGAACTGCTTTTGTTTTCCATCTCATAATTGATTTATGAGGTTGGTGGTTAAATATTCAAAATGGTCTTGAGTTTGTGGCAAGAATGTAAACTTATTTGTACTCTGAATCTTATTTCCCTGGCAACTGAAATTCATTTTAAAAAATTGGAAGGTAAAGATGTATTTTTGATAGGAATCACCAGAAGAGACATATCTGTGACTTTATGACCAGGGCCAAGTGGTGCTTCTTCTGTTTATGAACTTATTAACCTTTGACCCCCCATCCAGGCTCAGTACCACACTGTGCCTACTGGATGAAGAATGAGTGGGCATGGTCTCAGGCAGGTTCTGGCTTCATGGAGAAGTTCCCATACAGTTTATTTTTCTGGTAGATGACAATAATTAACAACACTCTAATAAACAAAATAAGCCTCCAAATATTTGGACTAAAAGATGCATATTTTAAACAGCTGAGTAAGAGGCGTCATATCAAAAATAAAGTTTCAGTCTATTTATTTATTTTTATGTGAATAATACCCACTTTTATGCTATTGTTAATTGACAATTTATCTTTTTGTCAATATTGATTATCTTGGAAAAGATCAAGTTACAAAAGAACACAAATAATGAATTATCTTCACCATCAATTCACTTTTATTGACTTTATTTTCTTTCTGACTAAATACATTAAGAATATTCCTTAAAGGCTAAATTTACAAAATTCTTTTTAATTGTCTAAAACAAGCAACTTTGCCTTTTAATTCCAATAACCTTAAAATCCACTTTCTTAATTACTAGTAACAATTTCTATGAATTTTTCAATGGGTTTGAGCGCCACCAGCTGTGATTTGATTAGGCATCAAGCTCTGGGAATCATGGAGGGTGTGCCTATCTTTGCTTGGTCCCGCTGCCATCTGGGCGATAGCATCTACAGAGACTTAAACCCTTTGAAGAACTCCCAAAGACTGTTCCATTATTCTTTCAGTAGTTGGGGCAAGGCTCCCAGCTAGCCAGTGTCGCCAATAAGAAGTCTTTTCTTTAGTTATCTCACCAAAGGACTCATGGATCTTGTTGCAGCGACTTGTGAGACATAAAACAGTGATTAGGTGTAAATATTCTCTTGCTTGTGGTATATTTATTACCTTAAAAGAGGTTTGAAAGAAAATGGTCCCAAAAGGAATGCCAGTAGTTGGAGGTATGGCCTTGCTGTCGGAAGTATGTCACTGTGGGGACAGGCTTTGAAATCTCTTTTGCTCAAGCTTCCCTCAGTGTGACTGCCAGGTGACTTCCTGTTGCCTGCAAATGTAGGACTCTTAGTTACTCCACCAGCACCATGTCTGCCTGCATGCTGCAACGCCCCTGTCATTATAATAATGGACTGAACCTCTGAAGCTGTAAGTGAGCTGCCCTTCCACCATCCCCCAATTAAATGTTTTCCTTATAAGGGTTGCTATGGTAACCGCATCTCTTCACAGTGATTAACAACCCTAATTTTTTTAAAATTGATTTTTATTGAGCTATACATTTTTCTCTGCTCCCCTCCCTGCCTCTTCCCTCTCCTTCAACGCTCTCCCAAGGTCCCCATGTTCCCAATTTACTCAGGAGATCTTTTCTTTTTCTGCTTCCCATGTAGATTATATTCATGTATGTTTCTCTTAGAGTCCTCATTGTTGTCTAGGTTCTCTGGGATTGTGATTTGTAGGCTGGTTTTCTTTGCTTTATGTAAAAACCCTAATTAAGAAAGCATTGATAATAATAAGAACAATAAAAAGTGGAGAGAATCCAGCTATTGGTCTGTATGCTACAGGAAGATGCAAATGGACACCACTTTCGTTTTCTGGCCACTCAGACCTGAAAAATCACACAAAATATATTAATTACAACACTGCTTGGTCAATGGCTCAAGTCTTATATTCTAAATTAACCCATTTCTATTAATCTATGCATCACAGTAGGCTGTGACCTACGATAAGATTCCAGCATCTTTCTCCAGCATCGTTTTTGGCAGCTACATGGTGTTTCCTTGACTCTGCCTTCTTTTTCTCTGCATTCAGTTTAGTTTTCCTGCCTAGCTCTATTCTGCTATGCCATAGGCCAAAGAAGCTTCCTTATTAACCAATGTTAATAAAACATATTTACAGCTTACAGAGGGGAATCCTACATCAGGAAGCAGAGCTGGAGGGATGGGACCAGGTAGGGAACAAATTTCAGATGCCTAACATGAAGCTGCAGAGCTTGATGTTTGCCCTGTTGAACTTCACTCTTGCTGTTTGGTCTGATCATCCCTTGCATTGCCCACTCCCCTTCATCTGTTTTGGGAATGTTTATCCTGTGCCTTGGTATAATATAAAGCTATAATTTTTTCTTTGGTGTTATGGAGCTTACAGTTAAGAGATTGATTGTGTTTCAGAAGAGGATTTAAATTTTAAAACAGTGTTGGAACTGTTAAATATATGGGGACTTGTGAGGTTGAAATGAATGCATTTTGAATTATGAGATGGCCATGGGCCTATGGAGACAAGGGATGGAAGGGTCTGACTTAAAAGCAATGTATTTGATCGAGTTGATAATGATGGGCTTGTGGTAACTAGTGTGGATTGACAACTTCATAAGATTTAGAATCACTTAAGAGAAGAGTCTCTAGGCATGCGTGTGAGGGATTATCTAGAGATTAATTGAGGTGGGACAATTCAGTTCAACTGTAGGTGGCATCATTCCCTAGGCTGAGCCATAGACTGGAGAAAAAAACCCAGAGAAATCCGCTGAGTGCCAGCATCAGTCATGCTCTATCACCGGGCCGTGGGCACAATGTGACCAGCTGCCTCCAGCTCCTGCCACCATGACTTCCCAGCATGAGGACCTGCACCCTAAACCTGCACCATAAAACAGGAAGGGACACTCCAACAAATGGTATTGAAAGAAAACATATCCACATGCAAAAGAGTGAAAAGTGGTCCTTACTTTATGACATGCACAAACTAAAAATAGATTAAAGACTAAAGCATATGACTGAAACTAATCCGCCTGGATAGAGGAGAATCTTTATGACTTTGCTTTTGGCAGCTGTTTACCGGATATTTAACCAAGAGCACACACAGTAAGTAGTCGACAAGCAAAGTTCTATCAAACCAAAAATTGCCAAACAAAGAAAATAATAGAGAGAAAAAGCAACCTATAGAGTGGGAGAAAATATTTTTAGTAATATACCTGATAAGGATTAATAGTTAAAATATATAAGAAGACAAATAATTCAATAGCAAGAAACAAAACAAGAGCAAAACAATGACAAAATTTCAGTCTAATTAAGAAATGAAAAAATGCCTTGGATAGAATCTCTCCAAAGAAAAAGACAAATATTCCAGTAGGCAAAATAACTAGTTAGGGCCTTGATTATCAGAGAGAATGAAATAAAAATTCCAGTGTAGCTCATGTCACACTTTCAGGATGGCTGTTAGGAAAAAGATCCCCAATGACGACAGATGCTGGCAAGAATGTGATGAAATGCGAGCCCTTTTATATAATCATTAGTAGTATGCTCTTTTTTTAAATGCATCAATTCTGGAAAACAATGAGGTTTCTCAAAATAATATTAAAGCAATAGCATCACATGATATAGAATCTCATTTCTACATACAACTAAAAATAGAGAGCAAGATCTCAAAGAAATATGTGCACCCCCTCCTCTTTTGCATCCTTTAAAATATAACATTTTTTGCTTTAAAATAAATCATTGCATATATTTATTGCAATGGTGCTGTATGGCAGGAAATCATTTTTTACATGTATATATTGTACAGGTACACTGACCCTACTCCTTCCTCTAATGCCTGGCATCTAACTATGGCAGGAGTTCAGAACATGATGGTCCAATCACGTGCCACGGAAGTTGCAATAATTCTTTAATACGTCATTTGGTGGTTGAAATGATATCTTAGGGTAACTATTTCTGTATTACTATGAGAAATAGAAATATTGAATGCAGCGATCTGTAGCCTGATAGCTCTGTTGACTCTGGTGTTGCTCAGCTCCCGTTTCTTCATATGATTAACTGCATACATCCCACATTTTGGCACCTAACCCTAAGTTGCATAGTTCCTATTCTCTAGTGTGTGATTAGTGATCCTCATTAGGCTGCCATCTTCAGAGTGCAGGAATTCCAGCCTCTTCCCTTTGAGTTTTGGTGCTAAGGATATTTGCAACATGCACTAGATTAAACTAGGTCCCACACCTCCAGAGCACTGGCACAGGTGTGTGTCCCAATGCCAGTGTGACGCTTTTGTCTTACAACTCTTCTGAACAGTACTATCCCCCGTAGTTTCTTTTTATGTATTTGTTACATCAGATTGTTATTAATATTTTCTTTAAAATAGCATGCCCTAAATCAATGAAAAAAAAAACTTTACATTCTCATTCTAATCAAAGCATTTTTTTTTTAATGCAGCGCCATTGAGCCAAACAGAACTGGCACCGTTGCTAGCACGCATCTTATGAATATGTACAGCAACTACCTCCCAACCGTTCCAGATGAGAAAGTTAAATGTGACTACTCTTTCCTGTGAAAAGCTGTCCTAGACTAGCAGGTGGGCCTGGGAGGAGGTTCAGAGACACAAAGGGCTGAGGAAGTAAGTAACATTTCAGGTTCGCTGAGTGGATGAATGGTTAGATACTTTCTAACAAAATCTTTTTGCATTTTTCTTTCTGAATCCACTGCCAAGCATTTTTTTTTTAAATTAAGAGCTGAAAGTGTTTTTGTTTTGTTTTGTGTTGTTTAAAAAAATTGTTTGCTTTTGTTTTTGAGAAGAGCAGAAGAATCCCGTGCTCCTCTGTAACAGAATCAGACAAATGGATTAAGTGACCACCTTATATAGGACATGTACTAGATCCATATAACTGATTGCATCCTCATTAACTCTCAGTCCTGTTATAACTACAGGGGATTGAATGCGCACTTTAGGCTTCTGTGGGCACTATGCACACACACACACACACACACACACACACACATACACACACACACAAATATTCAAATACTCTTTTAAAAAGTGGCTGGAGAGATGGCTCATTAGTTAAGAGAACTTGTTCTTGCAGAAGACGCAGGTTTAATTTTTAGTACTCACATGGTGACTTGTAATTATAATTCCAGAGGATATGCTATCCTTATCTGATTTCCTTGAGCACCACACACACACACACACACACACACACACACACTGCTTAGATGTGTGTCATATATGCAAAAACACTCATACTTATGCAATAAAATAAATATAAAGGCCTTTAAAGTGTGGTTCTGTGTTTAGTATCTGTCTTACTGTGTCATATACGTAACTTCATATTTTATAGAAACTTGTTTATTTTAAAATATTTCCTCATTATTGTGGAAAGTGTTTCTGTTTTAGCAAATGCTTTCCATGCAAATTTGAATAGCTTTTTTTTAGCAGGTTTTCAAGTGAATTGAACAGTCTATGATAATGACCATAGTTCAGCCCCTCAAACAGAAATAGCTTCTTAATATGTTGGACAAAGAAAAATAGTCCTTTCTTTCCAGCCCTTACCAGTCCAGTCTACTGTGCAAAATAACTACTACAAAAGCAACTGTATTGCATCTCTTCCCCCATTTTCCTATGAAACAACATTCACGTGCATGAACTAGTAAGATACAACTTTACATAACTGAATCTCACTGAGTGAATTGTTCCATAACATTTTTAAATACGAAGTGTTATGGTTTAGGTCTGCAATGTCCACTAGGCCTCATATACTAAAGGTTGGTAGCTCATAGACTGAGGGTTGGTAGCTCATAGTTTGAGGGTTTGTAGCTCATAGACTGAGGGTTGGTAGCTCATAGATTGAAGGTTGTTTCTCACCACTGGTGCTGTTTGGGGAGGTGCTGAAAACCTTAAGAGACAGGGTCCAGCTGGAGAAAGTAGGTCACAAAGTGCTTTCCTGGTGTGCTCTTACCATGGCCCAGAAATAATGAAGCAGCTGACCATGGACTGAAAACAGTTTAAAGTAAATAATCTCTCCCTTTCAGTGGTTTGTGTCAGATATTCCTCACTTCTGTGACCCACATACAAAGTGGATGAACATCAGTTGGTCTGAATATTTCCCATCAGCGGGCACAGGTAGTTAGAAAGTTTCTGTCGTCTGTGTAACTCATGTTGAAGACCTCATGCTGTGGTGGTGTTTCTATGCAGGCTTTGTTAGAATAAATGATAGCATGAGGTATGACCTCATGGGCAGTTAGTGCCCTGTGAAAGGCTTTCTGGGATGCCCAAGTGGTGTGGGAGGTCTTTCTGTCTATGTGTTGCTTTTATTGGTTAATAAATAAAGAAACTGCCTTGGCCTAGAGCAAGGTAGAACTTCGTTAGGCAGGGAAAACTAAGCTGAATGCTAGGAGAAGGGAGGAAGAGTCAAAGAGAAGCCTTGTATCCTCTCTGAAGAGAGATGCTGGAACTTTAGCCGATAAGTCAGAGCCACATAGTGATACACAGATTAATGGAGATGGGTTAAATTAATATCTAAGAGTTAGCCAAAAAGAAGCTAGAGCTAATGGGCCAAGCAGTGAATTAATTAATACGGTTTCTGTGTGATTATTTCAGGAGTCTAGGCAGCTGGGAACAAACAAGCCTTTTTGTTCTTTGGCTTCACAATATAAAGACACAGTATTCTTTCCATCTAGAGGTTGCAGCATCAAGACTGACATTTGGAGACTCACAGAGTGGCTCTTACAACATGTCAGTTGCCTCTCTTTGGGATGACTCAACCTTCAGAACATTCTGGTAAATACATCTATATCGTTTATAAATTAGCAAGTCAAGTCTGAGGAGGTTTTTTTCTTTTCCTTTTTTTAGACATTGCTTTACTCTGTAGCCCAGACTGGCCTCAACCTTGTGATCTTTCTGACTCTGCCTCCTGAACATTGAGTTTATTGGTGTGTGTGGCACACTCCTGGTTCAGTCTATGGTGTTTTGTGGCAACAGCACAACTGAATGGACAAAAGGGTTTGTTTGTAATTTTTGCTATTGCCGATAGATAAAAAGCACATCCCAGATGTATTTTTTTCAACAAATGTAGCTATAGGATACTCAATGGGTATTTTTATATTTCTCATTATACTTTAGAGTGGTCTGAGTACTTGGAGAGACAGTAAAGAATAAAATACTTATTGTAAGTAAATACTTCCACAAGATTTTAGCCAATATGGGAACATATTGAAGCACTCATAAGCTTCATTTCGAATCCTACTGAAGAAGGCACCTGGTAATCTTGGGGAATTAGGAAAGGATTTATGGAAGAAGCAGCAAAGTAGACATGTCTTAAAGAATAATTGGAATTTAGCTACATCATACTAAAGCTTATTTGGAGATGTTATGTTGTAGATACAGAAGTGATAGTACTATTTCATGCTGGAGAGGCAAGAAATAGACAAAGATTGCTTGAGTGGAGTCTTTAAGGAACCCATATTCAAATGGTGCCAAGGGAGAAAGGTTTTCAGTTGAATTACCTAGCAGAAGCAATGGGGAAAAATATGTTTCTAAGAGTGATGGATAATGGGATTTGGCCACAGCATAAGATTTGTGTAAATGATAAAAAAAAGAGCCAAGGAAGGAAGGGAAGATTAAGAACAAGTCAAAAAGGCCTTGAATTGTTGGCAAAACCCTTTGGATGTTCTCCTATAGGGCCTGGTGAACAGTTATGGAGGAGGAATTGGAAGTCATATTATAAAAACAAGATAGAGTTCTGGAGAGTGTGCCTGTATTATAGAAAGAATTATATTTTAACTGCTTGCAATTTCTTAAAATATTTTAGACAAAATTAGTTAAAAACTGCCTCACAAGGGAACCTTGGGAGAGGGTTAAAGGGGAGGGGAGAGGCAGGGAGGGGAGCAGAGAATAATGTAGAGCTCAATAAAAATCAATAATAAAAAAGCAGGAAAATTGCCTCACATTTTGAAGTGCTCAGGTACCTAGTAGCCCATTGCTGATTAATGTCCTAGTGATTTTGCAAGAAATATTTAAAATTCTCCCAGTGAAAGAGCAATGTCCTTGCATTTGATTCATTAAGGTTTCTCGGGGAGACCGTCTAGAGTAGGGTAGCAACAGAAGCAAGGAGAACAGCCAGGAGGCTATTGCAATCGATCACAGTGACTTGGGGAAGGAAAGGAGTACAACAGGCTTTCTTTTTGGCCTCCAGCCATCTCCAAAAATAACAACACATAGGCTTTTTTATTAGTTATAAATGCTTGGCCTTAGCTTAGGCTCATTTCTTGCTAACTCTTATAACTTAACCTATTTCTCTTCATCTACATTTGCCTAGGGACTTTTTACCTTTGGTTATTTCTGTATGTCCTACTTTTCTTGCTTCTTCTATGTCATTCTGTCTGGCAGCTGCATGGTTGGCTGGCCCTGGGTCCTCTCTCTCTCTCTCTCTCTCTCTCTCTCTCCTCTCTCTCTCTCTCTGTCTGATTCTCCCTTGTTCTCTTATCCTTCTCTCTTGAGCCTAGATTTCTCCTCCTACTTATCTCTGTCTGCCAGCCTTGCCTATCGCTCTCCTGTTTAGCTATTAGCCATTCAATTTTTTTATTAGACCAATCAGGTGTTTTAGACAGGCAAGGTAAAACAAATGCAACACATCTTTACATAATTAAACAGATGCAGCATAAATAAATGTAACATACCTTTACACACTTAAAGTAATATTCTGCAGCATAAAAAAGTGTAACAGATATTTATATAGTTAAAATAATTGCACAGCACAGGAGGCTTGTGCTAAGGTGATGGGACATGGTAGAACCATCTGCTGGGAGAAGAACAGTGTCAAGATGACTCCAAATAAGAAAAGGGTGTGGATGGGCAGTGGGAGAGGACTGTGCATTGACTTTATTGACAGTTTCATACTGGTTTGCTCAGCAGTAAAAAAAAATATTAGTTCTGTCATATTTATTACTATTTTCTCAAAACGATACAAAATCATTTTAAGATTTGTTTTATTCATCATTTTAATGCTTATGAGAAATGTAAAGCTTTTATAACAGATCCTCCAACATTTAGAACTTAGGAATTTACTTTGTCCCTCATAATCATGTGAAGGAGAATCTTCTAGGTTTGCGGAGTGTTAGTCCATATGAGATAGAAGGACTCGGGTTTCTTCATGTTAAGGCTTTCTGGTCTGTTCTGAGTTCCTGGGCAAGACTGGGTCACAGCTACAAGTAGATCGTAGCCAGTAGGAAGGGGGTTAAGACCTTGTCAGTGCATTCTAGACACACAATGTTTTACCTATGATCTATAGGTGAGAATTCAGTCACAAGGCTACCGTCTGTCACCTAGTCTGAAAATTACCTTGTAGCCATGCATCTGGTATGATTTACTTTTTCCTATAGATGATTAAAGGAACCATTTTAGGTGGCTATGTATAAGCTGTTATTTGATCAGTTCATTGAGGACTTGTTCATGTCACTGTTTCTATATTCATGGGAAAGTTTATGAAAAAATGTCAGATGTTGTATGCATGAGGTCAACAAAAGTTTAGGAGCTATACCTGTGAGATTAGCCATTGCTTTTTTCTTAACCCTGCATTTAAGTGCTGAAAATCCTTTGATTCCTGTTTAAAGTTACCTATTCATGTAAGGGTACTACATGGGCAAGAATACCATGAATTAGTCAAACTGCCCCTCACTTTAAAGCAATTCATTATTAAGATGGCATGTCAGTCAGGCTTAGTGAGCCTGACATTGGGAACCTGGTTCTCTCCTCAATGATCTGACATGGTATGCTGGTTGGTATTTTGCCAATTTAATATGAGCTAACACTGTCTAGGAAAGATATAAAAGTTTGAATGTATTTGGCCCCCATAATCTCATACAGAGTGGCACTGTTAGGAGGTGTGGCTTTGTTGGAGTGGGTATGACCTTGTTGGAGGAAATGTGTCACTGTAGGGGTTAGCTTTGAAGTTTCTTATGCTCAGAATACTTCCCAGTGAGTCAGTGGACTTCCTGTTGCCTCTGTGTTAAGATGTAGGATCCAACGCCACATCTGCCTGCATGGCACCATGCTCTCTGCCATGATGGACTAAACCTCAATTCAATGTTTTCTTTATAAGACTTACCATGGTCATAGTGTCACCTCACAGCAATAGAAATCTAACTAAGACAAAAGAGTAAACCTCCTTGGAGAAAATACCTCCATCAGATTGGCCTGTAGGCAAGTTTGAGGACCATATTTTTGGATTAATGATTAACATAGAGGCCCCAGTCCACGGTGGATGGTGCCACTTCTGAGCAGGTGATCTTTGATTGCATAAAAATGGAAGCCAAATGAATCATAATAGCAAATCCATCATCATTGTTCCCTTCTTGACTTCAGGTTTTACCTGCAGCTTCCTTTCGTTGGGTCCCTGCCTTGACTTCCCTTGGTGATGGAATGTGATCTGGCATGTGGTAAACCAAATAAATCCTTTAATTCTTGTTTCTTTTGGTGTTTTTCACTGTAATAGTAAAACAAGCTAGGACACATGGATTATCAGGACCAAACCTGGTATGGACGCAGGTAATGCTCTACATGTTCATCTACTTGCCTTTTGTTTTTTTTTTTTCTTTCTCATGGTTTATTTTTTTTTTATAGTTAAAAATTTCCATCTCCTTCCCTCCTCCTCCCCCTCCCTCCGCTCCTCCTCCCCCTTCCCGCCCCTCCTTCTCCCCCTTCCCTCCCCTTCGGAGGACCTTGGACTTAGCATAGAGTGGGGAACCCTGATGGCTTCTACTTGCCTTTTGGATCCCCCTTTCTTCCCTCACTCATGGTCAGCTCTTGACATGACTGGGAGGCCTGAGCATTCTTTGATGTAAGAGATTTCTTCCTTGATTTACTGACAGTTTGCATTGCATAGAAAAGTAGTGTATTTCACAAACTTCTGTGACCAAAACTTCACTTTCTTCCTTGTTCTTTGCTCAAAACCATATGCTTTTACTGTCTTTCTTCTTTTAATTAAAAAAAAAAAAACTAAGAAAAAAAACTAAGACAGGGCTTTAGGATGTAGCCCATGCTGATATCAAACTCTCAGTCCTCCTGCCTCAGATTCCCCAGTGATAGAATTACAGGTCTGAACCACCACACGTGGCTTAAAACATAACTTATGTTTGAACTTGGAAATGGAGAACTCACAAGGAGCAACAGACAAGAGCATATTAAATATCAGGGGACTGAGTAGGTGCCATCCCCTGTTGAGTGCAGCTGGCAGGTGATGTGGTTCACGATGATAGGATGCTTCTAAAGACAGTGTTTAAATACACAAATGTGTGGATTACTGCTTTTATTTCTTCTGCTGTTGTTTTTATGTGTTCCTCTCACTTTCTATGAAGCATGTATCAGCTTACATCTAATTTGCTTCTTCCCTATCCAGATTCCATTATCTTTATGCAAATGCCAATGCTTAATTATTGCTCATGCTTCTGTTGTCTGACATCTAATAGCAGCTACCCAGGTATCACACAGGGAGGTACCAGAAGATTTTATTCTTCTCCAAGAAGCCTTATTCAAATCACTACCTTCTCTGCTGTGGACTATTGTTAAATGTGTCATCTGTAGGATCCCTGCCTTTTCAGGCTTATTCTCTGAGAGATCAACCTGAATGCAAAAAGATAAAAAGAATGTACATAGTTGGATCCATCCTGAGTCATGTGAATTCAATGCATGCTGCAGCATAAGTCTCACGTGTAGATACAGGAAGATGCCATGTTAAGAGCTGAGAGGAGCGGCGAGCCGCTTCCCACCACCCAGCTAGCTTAACCCCCGAAATAACCACATGGAAATTGTATTAATTTAAACACTGCCTGGCCCATTAGTTCTAGCCTCTTCTTGGCTAACTCTCACACATTAGTTTAACCCATCTCTGTTAATGTGTATCACCACTTGACTGTGGCTTACCGGCATAAGTCTAACCAGTGTCTGTCTTGGAGAGGAGAGCCATGGCGTCTGCCACACTGCCCTCTTCCTCCCAGAATTCTGTTCTGTTTACCACGCCCATCTAAGGGCTGCCCTATCAAAAAGCCAAGGCAGTTTTCTTTATTCAACCAATGAAAGCAACACATAGAAAGAAGATCCTCCTACACCAATACATCATCTCTGGAGAGATCAACCCAAAATGCTAGAGCACCACACGTGTATTCTCAGCTCAATGCAATCTGCTTCCCCTGTGTGGCTAATGTCGTTGGTCCTTCCAGCCTCATTGCTTTGGTATCCTGCGTTCCTGCCTTGCTCCTCTGACCTCCTCTACTACATTCTTGCATCAACACATGTAGTAGGCACGTATCTAGTATTTGTTAAAGGAGTGGAATTAACTAAAGTCTTCACCTCTGTGTGCCTTTCTTCAGCTCAGTATTTGCTCTCTGCATCTCCAGTGTTTGCCTTTTAACTGGAGATCCTTTACCCAGGCAATGTTCTGTTTTGCTATCTGGGCTCTTCCAGGTAGGTGAGAGGTACCTATCTCACCAGTGGTAGGTGTTTGTTGCTGTTTTCTTTGATCATTCCTATAAGGTCTATGTGGAGGTCCACAGATGTGAGCCTGTTCTCCCACCTTGACTAACGGTCAGAGAGTTTGAGCTTACTGTTTTACTTTTTCAAAGTTGTTGACAATATGTGTGGCTACAAACAAGAAACCCTGAGCTAGGGTGTGGTTATTTGGTGTTTTGGACATTAAAATAGCCCATAGAGGTAGATCCACTCCACCCTGACCAAAGACCATAGAATTAAAGCCTATTCCTGCTCCTTAATTTTAAAATAGGAAGTTTGACATAGGGAGTGGTTGCCTACAGGATACATGGTCTAGGGTGTATTTACTGCATATCCTGCCCAAAGCATCAAATGCTTTACTCAGGAAATAATGGCTTGGTGTCTCAAGTACTGAAGCAAGTAACTGTGCTTGTTGGCCTTTGTGTCATGTTAAAGCAGTCTTTTGCCTTCTTCCCCTGCTTTTATACTGGGGTATAAAAGCGAATGAAAAGTAAACACAGGTGAATTCAGTATTCAGTATTCACTGAGTTGCCCTCCCGGTACTATCCTACGTCTTTGTGTTTCTTTCATATCTCTGTTCCTCCTACCTAATGTTTCTAATCCGTATGTTCCTACCCTGGGACGTATGAACCTGTCATGGCTGGGCCATGACAGAAGTCACCCAAAGTGTGGCTTAGAACAGGTCTGCACCCATCACACCATTCCATACTCCCGCTTTCCTCAGAAAGCTGTGAGCTACTTGGGGGTCAAAGACAGGATGGGATCTGTAGTGGGAGCTGTGGGCCTGCTATTCGTCCCGCCTGGCTCCCGGCCACCGGCTAGCTTATGCCCCGAAATAACAACACACAAACTGTATTCATTTAAACACTGCCTGGCCCATTAGTTTCAGCCTCTTACTCATATCTTGATTAACCCATATCTAATAATCTGTGTAACACCACAATGTGGTGCCTTACCGGGAAGATTCTAGCGTATGTCCATCTTGGGCTGGAGCTTCATCGCGTCTGTCTCACTGAGGAGAGGCATGGCGATTGACTAACTTCCCAGCATTCTGTTCTGTTTACTCCACCCACCTAAGGGCCGGCATATCAAATGAGCTAGGCAGTTTCTTTATTAACCAATGAAATCAACTCAAACAGAAGACCCTCCCACATCAGGGATCTTCACTGGATATCTTATATCTAAGTAGAATGCATGGCACACCTCCACATGAATGAAATTACTAACAGCAGAAAGTACAAATGCAGAGGACACTGGGATGTTCTTGGTTGTCAGTCAGCTCATTCCCTCTGCAGTAGATAAACTTGCTGGGAAAGCTAATGGCTACCATATTTTCTTGGTGAATATGAACCCAGGGTATTGTCTTTATTATATTTGATGAATCAGCCTTCCTTCCCTTTCTATAATAATACACTGAACCTGTCAAGCAGAAGTAAATGCCCATGTCAGTGAGCTCACCCCTCCTCCAAGGCGTGCTACACACACAACACTGGTTTCCTAACTCTTGCCTACAATAAATAGATGTCTGCTAAGTGGGCTGCTCTAGAGTTTCTTCTGAGATTTTTCTGCAGTTATGACTTTGAGCTACCAAAGGCTTTCAAATGTCACAAATAACCGCAAACCTAGATTCCATTGTAACTCAGGACAGGCATGTGCTGCAGAGTCCACTAATCAAAACATGCCACCAGCTTGAGTTGGGAGAAGAGTCACGGGAAGACGGTCTTATGCAGAACATAGCTGGTGAGTGCAGGATGGAAGCATCATCAGGACAAAGGTGCGGCATCCACACGGATGTCCTCTGGGCACAGATGGTGTGCTGCGCTTGCTCCGACAGGTATACTTGTCTATTTTGAATACTTAACCTTTCACTACCACCTGGGTCTTCTCCTCCTAACAAAACATTACCTAATAGTTACTTCTTGTTTAAAGTAGGCAGGGTATAGGTCAATTTAACTGAACTTTCCTATTCAATACTCACAATGACACTGTATTTAAGTGGCCATTTCCAAAGAAATGTGTTTTCTAATTATTCCCAGGAAAGCTCCAGGTCATGGTATTTAGAGCTTTGTTTCTCCAATGACCTTGCCCATTTCCCTAAATTCTATGGCTTTTCTCATCCCCTACCTCCCACGTAGGACACCATTAAACCAGTGCAGGGAAGTAGAGGGAGCTTCGGCTTTAGAGACAAAAGACTGTAATGAGTCCTGGCTTGCTGCTTATTAGTTATGTGACCTTGGACAGTTAGTTTTCTGAGACCTTCTTAGGAGAGAAGGTAATAGGATCCTGAAGAATATCTATTAGAATGAAGAGAGAAAATAAGCTGGGTATGGTGCCTGTCACCACAGCACTTGGAAGGTGGAGATAGATGAGCGCCAATTCAAGATCTACCCAGACTACCTACACAGTGATCTTGAGGTTTGCTTAGGCTACATGGAACCCTATCTCAGAAGCAGTGAGGAGTTGACAACAGGTAACTCTTTGTACACTGGCTTCCCTCGGATGGGACTTGTATGAAAGAACCCTGGCTGGTTCTCTTCAGCGAACTCTGAAGACACTAAGAGTCAGTCACTCAAAATAGCAGTGTGGTTTTTCATTGATTTTATATTTTTATTTTAAGTTGCCCTACTAAAGACTCTATCACAGTTGACTAACAATGATATTGTATGGATATTTCCATGATTAACTGGGAACTGAAGATCTTTGCAGCAAGGGCCACAATTTGGCAGAAACAACACGCAGTACATACTGGTTCGAGAATATCCTTTTCCATTCTCTTTTCTGCCCATGAGTGACGCCATTGTTAGGGTGGGTGACCGGCTCCTGTCTTCTTCTCCTGCTTCAGAGTTTTGACAAGTATTTATAATCCTGTCAGGGAGTGTCCCTCAGAAGTGACTTCCTGGGACACAGACACTGAGGGTAGGAGCTTGAGAGTTCCAGCTTCATTGCTGTCTGGAGACTTCAGAAAGGTTCACAGTCTTAGTTTTCCTAAAATAAAAGGATAATGTCAGTAGCACAGTCATGATGATCAAAAGAGGAAACACACAGATTTGTTTGTTTACGTGAAGGAATAATTATTGCAGACCTGGAAACCATTTTATGTTCATGATCTTTTAAATGGGAGCCTACTCCATTTTAGCAGAAGTGGGAGTGACTTCCTTTGGCCTTGCCAGAGAAGAGCAAATACATCAAGACACACTGTTATCACTAAGTTGAGACGTGTCACACACAGACAACTGTGGCAATTTAGAAACACGGAAAAGGTAACAGCCTTTTAGGGGGATTTTGAGTTGAAATCTGAATCACAGACTTTGGTAACACATGGAAAAGCCCATTCTCTAGGTCATTTGGACCCCACCAGATGCTCTTTAGGATGGGAAATCTTCTACTTCCAAATACCAATTATAATTTCCAACAGTCTTAATCATGTAATTACATTAAATTTCTCTAAAAAGGGTCTCAGAGCTTTTGTGTACCTTTTTTCCCCCAGGAGTCTTTGCCATTTGATAATATAAAGGACTACAAAAATTGACTCAATAGGAAAAGTTTGCTTTAAAATAAAAACATTCAAAGTTGAAGATGAAACCATATCTCCTCATATTTTTGCTGCTATTTCAGTTTTAGCATGGGGGATAAACAGCTCTTTTTAGAAAGTCAGGATGAAATGGTTTTACTTTTTAATTTCAATTTAAAACAAACCTCTCAAATTAGTTAGGCTCTGGAATTTATACCAGCCTTTCCCTCTTGATTCTCAAATGCCCATTAAGCCTTTTTAAGGAATTACTGGTGTCCACCGGCATCAAGAATTGCATTATGCACACTGCTTACTCAAGGAACTGGCTTCAAATGAAGGACCCCAAGGGAACTAGTTCTTGCCTAGTTTCTTTTTTCTTAATAGTATTAGTTTCTGTTTCTATGGAAACTGTCTGTCCTCTTTGGTTATTTGCATAAGATGCCTTTAGATTTATTAAAATAGATGCAAATAGAAGAAACTAATAGTCACATTCTGCTTTGAGGATAATGTCACATGAACATTTTCACAGATGAGTTAATAAACCAAAGTACATTATGTGAAATTATGTTGATATAAGATGCCAATTGCAACTGAAGACTATGCTTTTGAATTTCTTCATGTTTCTAAAATACCAACATCAGAATTCAAAGAGGGAAACAATGCTTAAAGATCATTTAAAACAAATATAGTAATCCATGCAAAGAATGAATAAAAATGTATTTCCATACATACATATACTTAAGTATAGAATGACTTTATGGATGTTAAATGCACAGTAATAGGCATGCATAATTTATATTTTAAATACATTTGATGTTACATAAATATACATAATTAATAAATAAAAAGGTTTTCAGTCTGACCAGTAATCAAGAAATAAAGTTTACAATAATAGCATGTTAAGTGTTTACACACTGGCTAGTCTAGATGGAAATGAACAACAATGAGCCCCAGGTGGAAGCGCTGTGGGGCAGCAGAATGTGAGCAGAAAGGATATGCATTGCTGCAGTTTTCTCAAGAGCACACGGAAAAAGTACATTGCCAATCTTAAGCATGTACAGGCTACCGAACTCAGAGCCTTCACATGTAAGGAATTTACCAAACAATTTATAAAGAATTAATTATACTATTAATGGTAGAAAAAGTGGAACCTGGATATAAACAAGATGTGTTTTTTGGATATTATTTACACAATATAAAACATATACAAACCAATTATGAGTGAGTACATCCCATGTTCATCTTTTTGGGCCTGGGTTACCTCACTCAGGATGGTGTTTTCTATTTCCTTCCATTTGCATGCAAAATTCAAGATGTCATTGTTTTTTTTTTACCACCGAGTAGCACTCTAATATGTATATATTCCACACTTTCTTCATCCATTCTTCCACTGAAGGGCATCTAGGTTGTTTCCAGGTTCTGGCTATTACAAATAATGCTGCTATAAACATAGTTGAACACATGCTTTTGTAATATGATTGGGCATCTCTTGGGTAAATTCCCAACAGTGGGATTGCTGGGTCCTGGGGTAGGTTGATCCCAAATTTCCTGAGAAACCTCCACACTGCTTGAACTCTACAGCATGGATGGACTCACTGTGAGCCTTGTCAGTTTGGTTGCTCACCTTCCTGGACTTAGGGGGAGTTGGGAGGACCTTGGACTTAACATAGTGAAGGGAACCCTGATGGCTCTTTGGCTTGGAGAGGGAGGGAGTGGGGGTATGGGTGGATGGGTGGGGAGGGAAGGGGAAGGAGGAGGGGAGGAGATGGAAATTTTTAATAAAAAATGAGAAAAAAAGAAAACATATGTATAAGGGATATTTGTAAATATTAACACACACATGCATGCATGTGTGTGGGTGGTGGTATGGATGAGCTTATGCAAAGATATGGAAGCAGATTTAGTGGCAAGACTTTAAATTAAGGAAGCTGGATGAGGACTATTCTCTACTACTTTCTCTAGAGCACTTGATTCCCTGTTGGTAACTATGAGAAATAAACTGAATGTTTCATTTTAGAACAGACAAAAAAAAAACATATACAAAGAGTAGCACAATTAAAATGGAAGCTTAAAAACTGCTACTATTACCATTTTCATCGAGATGACTCTGTAGCCCAGTTTCACCTAAAATTCTCTATGGAGCTGAGGATAACCTTGAACTTCAGATTCTTCTGCCTCCACTCCCTGAGTCCTGGGACTGCAGGTGTGCAGCATGAGGCCCAGTTCAATCACTGCTAGAGATGGAACCCAATGATCCCCATGTGCTAGGCTAGCACTTTACCAACTACGTCCTCAACCCTGAAATCTTGAAAAGTAGTCCTTTGGACAAGTATAAAACCCAAAGTCCTATATAAAAGAAAACATTACATCAGTAGCACTTTTTTTCTTCAGAAATCCATAACAATGTTCCAGGTTGTTTTGAAATATGAGTCATGTATATTGAAGCCCTGCAGCAGAGTTAAACTGATCCCTTTCAATCTGTTCTTCCTATTCAAACTGTTGATATTCATAAAAATCAGTCTTGTTATTTTAGTTGCTGCTTCAAAGTTGTCAACTGTCAATTGAATATATGATAAGACCTATTATAGGTTGATTGTATTACCACTCAATTCGTATGTTGCAGTCCTGGCCCCAAAGGAAATAACATTTGGAGACATGTACTTTTAGAGGTGGCAGGGTCCAAGTAAGATAATGGGGAAGGGACTCTATCATGGGGTTTTTCTCTTAGCCATAGGCTACATGAAATATAATACAACCGTGTGTTGGCAAAGGGTGTTTATTCGTTTCCCGGCCAACCAGACCTGAAGTAATTACACAGAAACTATATTAATTACACCACTTGCTTGACCAATCACCTAAGCATATTGCTACCTAACTCTTATATCTTAAATTAACCCATTTCTATTAATCTGTGCATCACTACCAGGTTGTGGCCTACCAGCAAAGTTCTGGAGGGCTCTTGTGGGTGACTTACTCCTTCGACAGCTACATGGCTTCTCTTTGACTCTGCCTACTCCCTCCTCTTCTATCTACTTGGAATTCCTACCTTGCCCTATTCTGTGCTGCAATAGGCCCAAAGTAGCTTTTTAATTAACCAATGGTATTCGCAGCATACAGAGGAGGAGAGAGTAAGCGAGTCAAAGCAGAGCCATGTGCTATTTACAAGCAAGGAATGGAGACCTCACCATAAACTCAATTGTCATGTCCGTTGGTCTTTGACCACCTAGCCTCCAGAACTATGAAGAATAAATTCCTGATGTTTAAACCATACTTTTGGTTAAACCATCAGTATTTTTTTTAACGTTTATTTATTTTTTAATTCATTTTACATTCCAACCAAAATTCTCCTTCCTTCCCCTCCTCCTGCCCCCCCCCACCTTATTTCCAGCACACTCCCATCCACTTCTCTCATTAGGTAAAGGCTCCAAGGGAGTTAACACATTAATTTGGGGCAGGGTCAAGCCCCTACTCTCTACATTAAGTCTGAGTATGGCTTTCCCTCATAGGGAATAGGCTTTAACAAGCTAGCTCCTGAAGCAGGGATAGATCCTAGTCCCACACCAGGGGCCCCTCAGATATTCCAAGCTTCACAACTGACTCCTGCATATGAGAGGACCTAGTTTGAACCCATGGAGGTTCCACAGTGGTTCATCCAGAGTCCATGAGTTCCATGTGCTTTGTTCAGCTGTATGTAGATTTCTCCAACATAATCTTGATCTCACTTGCTCATGTATTCCATCCTTCCTGTCTGTGACTGGATTCCTGAAATTTGGTCTGGTGTTTGGTTGTGGATCTCTGCACCTAAACCATCAATATTGTGGTCAGACTCTCTCAACGGGCTTTCCAGGATGAGAGCTTCTCGAGTTCTTCAGCCATTCTCCATACAACTAGGACATCCATGTTCCACACCAAATTCTCCAGCATCCTTGGGATCTGTACATGACTCCTCCTGTGTTTATGTTAATCTGTCCATTCAGATTGTCCTTTTAGACTCACAGTCTAGAAGGAAATTCTGTTCTTGTTTCAAAATCATCGCTTTCATATGGTCTCCAAGATTTTCTCATTCATAATCAAATTTGTGTTAGGATAACATTATAGGAGATTGATTATTACAGTTATGAAAATTGCCATGTTTGATTGTTCATTGGGAACATATTTACATGAAAATCACTTCTCAGCTCGCTCTTTTTTTTCTTTGCTTCTCCACCTTTGCATGGCCAAATTCAAGTGAGTACAACAGAAATATCTATTAAGTAAAGTCTGAATTAATGATACCTTTACTAGTGTTCAAAACAGGTTAATATTCACTTACTTATATGTTCAAATACAATGTTTTATAATAATTGCATAAATCAGGTTTCTTATTAGTATCTATTTCCTTAAAATGTTTCAGAAATTTATGTCATGTAATTCTGAAAGTTTCTAGGTAAAAATTAAGACTTACCTAGTGAATGGTTAGCATTGATTGTCCATTCTACACGATTTTGAATCAATTAGAGGGAGTTTTACAGATTAAGTAATGTGGGAACACCCACTGGAAATGTGGGCGGCCCCATTGCATGTGCTGGACTCTGGACTACACAAAAAGGACAAAGTTAGCTGAGTCCTCCTCTCTTCTCTCTTTGACTGTGGGTGCAATGTGCAGATGCATTAGGTTTCTCTTGTCAGGTTTAAGTCAGACCAATTAGAAAAGTTACTAATGAACTGGGCATGCCCAAAGCCCTGGGTTTGATCTCCAGAGTCTCTCTCTCTCTCTCTCTCTCTCTCTCTCTCTCTCTCTCTCTCTCTCTCTCTCTCTCTCTCTCTCTCTCTCACACACACACACACACACACACACACACACACACACAAAATCCATGTACCATTAAAGTAAGTCAGATGAAATTTAATTCCCTAGTAGGGAGGAAAACATAGTCTGTTTAGGCCTATGCAAGAAGGGAGGGGATCTGCATAGGGTTCTGTGAGGAAGTAGATTCTGATATTGTGTCTTTAGTTACCTTATGCACACAGTATAGGCACAATGTCACTACAGCTATAAACTGGCAGGGGAGCAGTCCTCATCTCAGCTAGGAGGAGGCAGGTCCAAGGACTCTGGTGTTTTTTCAGCAGTTCCCCCCTTTTTTGGTTTGAGTTAAGACATAGCATGGAAGTGGTGTAAATTTTGTCATGATCCATCAAATTCCCAGTGCTCTTATGAGCGATCTGTGGACTTATGCTCAGCAGAATAACTGACTCATGGACGTGCCATGCCTGATCCTGGCTGAGGGGCCTGGCCTCGTCTCTTCTTCAGAATATTTAAGAATCATTCAGGTCAGCTGCCTCCCACCATCAACATCATGGAGAACCAGACGGATACTGCTCTCTCCTTTCTTTCTGTTCCCACCATCAGCATCATGAAGCACCAGGCGGATACTGCTCTCTCCTTTCCTTCTGCTCCCAACATCAGCATCATCAAGCACCAAGCAGATATTGCTCTCTCCTTTCCTTCTGCTCAGCTTGGCCTCTAGGGTGGTTTTCTTCTCTTCTGCATAAACAAATGTAATCTTTAAAAAACACAAGTCTAATTTTAAACCTGCGTAAGAAACCAGTATCCATTAGCAAAGTATGTTCTCTCAGTTCCTAGTATATTACTTTTCAATTTAGCTGTCTCAATCAGCATAATTTAACAACACTAAAAATAATTTCTAAAACAAAATCTTCTGAAAATAAAAATAGAGTCCATTCCTTTTCTCATTTAAGAAATGAGTCTCCTGCCATTTTGCTACCAAACCTTTAAACACCTTTAATTAAGTACTGGCACTGATTTAAACTTGAGATCATTCTCCGATGACTGTCCATGAATCGTTTGGAGTTCCCATCAGTGAAAGTACAGGACTAAAGAGGTAGATATTTTTCTTACACCAATTTTCAGATGTGGCATTTTTCTTAGATTAGCATTAGAAAGATTAAAAATACAACCCTCCAGGGACCTTAGTTATGACAGGGATTATTTCTTAGGACATGAACACTTGAATCTCACTTCGAAGAGAGGTCACCAGAAAATGGGGACTTCTGCTGATAGGATGCTGGCTCAAGAAAAGAAAGGATTTTGTTGACAGAGATAATTTGTTTTTCAGCAAGTGATTATCAGTCAGCCAATCGTTGATCGAACACAAATTCATTGAATTTCAGATTTGAGGCCGGTATGGTGCACTATACTGGGTGTCAGTAGAGCAGAGAACAGTATAGTCGTGACAGCAGAGAAAATGGACTTGGGTCAGATATACAAACTCATGGCTATGTTATTGTAAACAGGAGTCCTCTGGGTTAAGGGGATTTATTTCTTTGAAAGTATGGGAATTAAGTGCCTGAATTAAACTAGGCTCTAAGACCAGACATTCTTGGGAAAATAAAGTCTACGCTAGAAAATGGGATAAAATACTTAGGATGCCAGAGGTGTGTGGACAGCTGAAGAATGTTCTGGATCATGGAAGAGCACCGACAAAAGTTTTCTGACCAGATGTTGGAAAGGCTGCTGTCTTAAGCTGGGTTCTCTCCAAACAGATGTTGGGGTGATTTGCAGCCAGCCAGCTGTTCATAGGTTGTGCTCCCAGGACTAGGACCTGTAAGGAGAGGAGGATTGCTTGAGAGCTGGGATGTCCATCGAACAGCTAACAGTTAAGGGCTTTGTGTACTGCCCGGACTGACGGGGCTTCTGCCCTTATGTGGGGACAGGACTCGGAGCGCAGTGGAGCAGTTGGGAACCTCAGGAGTGGGTCTGAAAGGGAAACCACGGACTGTGGCAGCTTTGTTGATGTTTAGCCCATGTGTGACCAGAGCTGAGTGACCCAGAGGGTGAGTGAGTAGCATTGCAAGAGGCTGGGCTTGAGGGCAAGGGATGTGGTGTAGGGGCGGGGTCTTGTAGGTTTTCTTAAGAATGCCCTCCCTGTCCTACGAGCTCCCAGACATCACAGAGGGGAAGCTGAAACACAATTGGGCTGTGCACCTCTTGTCCACTTTCCAAGCGGCTCGGTGGTATCAACCACCCTTCAGTATACCTGTTCCAGCGTTTCTGGTTGTTCTTTTTCGGGGTTTCCAAATCCGAAGGCAGGCAATAATATAAATGATAGCATTAACAATGCCTATGGCTGTGGCTTGTGAAATACTGGCTGCCTTGAAGAGTGTTCAAGTACTAAAGTTTGCAAAAGCTTTAGCTATGATTATATTATATCTCACTGGCTATTTCTCAGTCAGTTCCCAAATGTAATATCCCATCTAAGAATGGTGCTTCTTTAATACCAGAAAACATGTTCCTGGGTCAAACCACTATAAGGGCTGCTAACTGCTGGTGTTAGATTTTCTTTCCTATGTGGCTTTATTCTGCATATCTAATTCATTAAACTCACCAATTAAATGATATTTTAAATGCTTACCAGAAAGAACAAGTAGTTGTAGGAAAATCACATGCTGTGTTGAATCATCAGAATTAGATATGAGGAATATGTGCTTTGTGTTTAGATGCTTGTTCTGTTCTTCATGATGAATCAATTTTGCCCTAATACTCCAGTGTCTGATCCTTCGGAAGCTCCTGAGAAGTGGCGGAAATGATTCTCATTCAGATCCTTTCCCTGGAAAGATGAATCATGCTAATTCATAAAAACCACTCTGATCTCTGGCTGACAGTTTAATAGCTTTCCCTTTAGTCCGTTGGTGTAAGAATCTAATTTTGGGCCTATTCATTTGTCCAAAAAGGTCAATGTAATTTCCTGATAGCTCCTGTTGCCTCCCCCTAGGATGAGTTGTCTACTGAACATGGCAATGGTGTGGGTACCAATTTGCGTAAGGTTGGGCTCAGATGTCTTTCTTGCTGAGCGCTGCTATATAACATCTTTACCTGAGCATCATGGGAGACCTTAATCTTCACTCACAATCAAGCTCTGCGCCTTGCCATTTCTATCCCCTTAGAAACTCTTCTATTTCCTGTGACTAAAGGACAAATGTATCACCACCACTATTTGGCTTGATTATGTCCCCCATCAGTTTATCCAAACAGCCTACAGTTGTTTGCCTCCGAGGCAAATCCCCAGATAAAACTCTGACTCTGAGGGTACTCTTCTTGGGATAACCTGTGAGAGCTCCCATCAGCCTAATTAACATCTTCACTAGCCAGGACTTATATTTCCTTACTACTACTACCTCTAAACATACCCTATGCTCTTTACTGTATATAAAAAAAGTATCATTTGTCCTTAGGAAAGCCTTTCAAATGAAAATATCACATAGATACAATGGGCAGTGTTTCTAGTTGGAAAATAGAGTGAGTCATTTTCTTGATGTGTAAAGGTTTGCTGGAATTATATACTTTGATGAGCTCTGAGATCATTTGCTATTGAAAATTATAAAGATTAAAACCTATCACCCTGAAAGATAAGACTTGAATTGTGGGGAAAAAACTCAAAACTTCTTTGCTCATGTTCTCCCTCCTTCTGTTCCTCATTAGGACCTTGGGAGCTCAGTCCAGTGCTTCAATGTGTCTCTATCTCCATGCATCACCAGATGAAGGTTCTATAGTAATATGCAAGATAATCATCAGTGTGGCTATAGGACAAGGCCAGTTCAGGCGCCCTTTCCTCTGCTGCCCAAGGAACAAGCTGGGGACATCTCCTTGGACACCTGGGAACCCCTCTAGAGACAAGTTTCTTGCCAACCCTAAAATGGCTCCCATAATTAAGATATTTACTTCCCTGCTCCCATATCTCCCCCTCCTCCATCCCAACCATCCCATTCCCTCAAGCTCTCCCCATTCTCTCTTTCTCCCTTCTCTCCCCCCACCTCCCTTTATCTCCACCTCACCCCCACCCCCATGCTCCCAACCCCTGCCCGGCAATTTTGTCAATTTCCAATATTCAGGAAGATAACAATATGTTTTTCTTTGGGTTCACCTTCTTACTTAGCTTCTCTAGGATCATGAATTATAGGCTCTATGTCCTTTATTTATGGCTAGAATCCACTTATGAGTGAGTATATACCATATTCCTATTTTGGGGTCTGGGTTACCTCATTCAGAATGGTGTTTTCTATTTCCACCCATTTGCATGCAAAATTCAAGATGTCATTGTTTTTTACCGCTGAGTAGTACACTAAAGTGTGTATGTGCCATACCTTCTTTATCCATTCTTCTATTGAGGGGCACCTAGGTTGTTTTCAAATTCTGGCTATTACAAATAGTGCTGCTATAAACATAGTTGAACAAATACTTTTGTGGTATGATTGGGTATCTCTTGGGTATATTCCCAAGAGTGGAATTGCTGGGTCCTGTGGTAGGTTGACTCCCAGTTTCCGGAGAAAACCCTGCGAGGGGTGCGTTCACCCACTGAAACGGTGGGACAGATCTAATGGGAGATCACCAAGGCCAGTTGGAATGGGACTGATGGAGCATGTGATCAAACCGGACTCTTTGAATGTGGCTGATGGTGGAGGACAATGGTGCTGGGCTTTGATTCTACTGCATGGACAGGCTCTGTGGGAGCCTTGTCAGTTTGGATGCTCACCATCCTGGACCTGGGGGGAATTGGGAAGCTCTTGGACTTCCCATAGTGTAGGGAACCCTGACTGCTCTTTGGTCTGGAGAGGGAGGGAATGGAGGTGGGGGTGGAGGGTAGGGGAGGGAAGTGGGAGGAGGGGAGAAGATGGAACTTTTTAATTAAATAAAATAAAATAAAACAAAAAAAAACAAAAACTTAAACAACTAGCTACAATTACTAATTCTGTATTAGAAATGAAACAAAATAACCTGACTGGAGTATTTGGAAAACATCATCATTTGGTTTGGGTATTGGAGCATGCAGTAGTTTGAATGAAATTGACCCCTGTAATCTCATAGGGAGTGGTACTATTGGGAGCTATGGCTTTGTCGGGGTGGGTATGACCTTGTTAAGAGGAAGTGTGTCACTGTGGAGGTGGGCTTTGAGGTTTCCTATGCTCAGGATACCTCTCAGTATCTCAGTCAACTTCCTGTTGCCTGCAAGATGTAGGACTCTCAAGTCCAGCTCCACATCTGCCTGCACACCACCATGTTCCCTGCCATGATGATAATGGACTGAACCTCTGAATCTGTAAGTGAGCCACCTCAATTAAATGTTTTCCTTATAAAAGTTGCCATGATCATGGTGTCTCTTCACAGCAATTAAAAACCCTAAGACAGAAGTTGGTACCAAGAGTGGGGTATTTTTGTATTTCTGTGATAGGCCATGCTTTTGCTTGAAAGAGTATAAACCTTGGCCATGGATTAGAAAAGCCATTGAACATGTTAAGTGCTGCTTAATTAGCTATACTAGTAAGAGCATGCAAGGCAGTGGTGTTGGGTGTGATTTGATGAATGGGGGGGTGCCCGCTCAAGAGGTTACAGAGGAGAAGAATTTTAGTATGTTGCTTAGACATTGTTCTTGTGATATTTTGGGGGAAGAAAGTGACTTCTTTTTGCCCTTGTCTGAAAAGTTTGCCTGAAACTAAAGTGAATAGTTTTAGATTAATTTCACTGGCAGAAGAAATCTCAGAACAGACTAGTGTAGACCAAAGTTCCCTGGGAAGATATATCACCAACAACAGTGGGAAGGCATGCAGAGTTAGGGTGAGAAATGACCCAAATTGGATGAATGCTACTTAGGGTATAGAAGACTTGGATGCTATGAGAAGGGGTTTTCATTTTACTCTTTGTTGAATGTTTTCTATGGGTCAAATTTGAATTTGTTACTCAGTTGTGGGAAGGATATCTCAAGAAGTTCAATATTGGAGGAAGGAAGGCGAGACAGAAGGGTGATCAGGGCAGCTTCAGTTGGAGTGTGAGAAGACAGGCCTGGGAAACACTGAATCACAATAGGGGAGCCTTATAATGGGTTGTAGGTGGCAGTGGGGAAAACGGTTGAAACTATTCTGGAATTTATCATTTCAGCACAATAGCCAGCCTCAAATGGGTCCCAGTGATCCCTACTACCTGGCTTTTCTACACTCAGATGATCCTTTCCCACACTGAACCCAAGAGTTTTCTCTTTAGCCAATAGGATATGGCAGAAGTGATGACAAATAACTTAATATTAGGTCACCAAATAATTTGCCTGTGTCTTGGTCATGGCTCCTGTATATCCGCTCAGGGGAAGAGCTTTCTTTCCATGAGCAGCTGATGGGAAACACATGTGGGTAGAGAAGTCTGGGACCATATGAATGACTAGATCTTTGTGAGTTGTGGTGGAGTCTTTGTACACTGTGTGAAAATGTATTTCTGTGATTGGTTTAATAAAGAGCTGAATGGCCATTAGCTAGGCAGGAATTCTGGGAGAGAGAGGAAGTAGGAGGAGATAATCAAGGCACAGGGAAAATGCCAGGAGACCCAGAGAGGAAACAGGAGGTGCAAGATGGAAGAAGCTAAAAAGCCACATGGTAAAATGTAGATTAATACAAATGGGTTAATTTAAGTTATATGAGCTAGTGGGACAAGCCTAAGCTAAAGCCAAACTGTCATAATTAGTAAGAAGTTTCTGTGTTATTATTTGGGAGCTTGTTGGCAGGACAGAGATTCATGACAGCGAGTCAGCTTGCAAGTCAACTCTCCAGCCCAAAGAAAACTTTACGTAACTAAAGTATTATAATGTTTATATGAGTGTGACCTCGTTGACGTTTTAACCATAGCCAGGAGAAATCCTGAGCCTGAAATACCCAACCAAATCTTTCCCAGACTCCTAATACTCAGAAATAATATCAGGTGGTGTTTTATTTTTCTTTAATTTTATGTGTCAAAGTTTGTAGAATGTGTTATGTGACAGCAGACACCAAATGCTTGAGGTGACAAAGACAGACTAGTTTAACTACAAAATGAAGCAAAGGAAATGGAAACTAGTTTTATCTAGAAAATGAAATTTCCTAATTTTAAAACACACTTTGGTTGTTCTAGCTCTTTACCTCCCTGTTCATCAGGCATCTGGAGATGGAGACTTGGAATTCACTCACAGGGTACAAACAGTACTTCCAAGCTGAATAAGTCATCAGAATCACGCAAGTGCTTGGTAGATGGGTGGCTGTGTCCAGCTCCCTAGTGTCTTGGTTTTACAGGTTTGAGGATGGATCTTGAAATAGTTGTTTAGGTGGTGCTAATGATTTGAGTTTAGGAATCAGAGTTTGAGAACCACTAGTACAGTGTAAAAAAAAGAAACTAAAAATGCTAGCATTTATTAGAACTAATGGTTCTTTCTCTAGCAGTACTTATACATTACAGAGTTGAAATAACTAGATGACCTCTATGATTTGGATTCTGACTATCCCCTGAAGTTCCACGTGTTAAAGGCTTTATCTTCTTTGTTGCTAGTGGGAGGTGGTGAAGCTTTGGACTGGGGCTGGTGACAGACCTGAGGTCACTGAGACATGCTCTTAAAGGGGATTGCAGGATCCTGACCTGTCATCTCCCCATTGCTTTCAGTCAATGACATGAACAGTTCATTTTGCCCCACATTCCCTACCCTTCCCATTTGTCACAACCACCAGAGGCTTAAAGCAATGGGCTCATCTAACTGTGGTCTGAGACCACCAAAACTGTGAGCCCAAAGAAAGCTTTACAGATTATCTTAGGTGCTTTTCATAGTGATTAATTCAGTGCAGGGTGGTAATTTTTGTAAACAATAATTAACTTAGAAACTTTTGCAGCTTAATGAGAACTGGTCGGGCTCAGAAGTGGGGAGAGGATATTGGTCTTCTGCACAGGCTCTGCCACCAGCCATTGTGGGCACCCACCTCTGCACTCTGCAGTCATTGTCAATGACAAAGTGACCATTGAAATGATAAAGGTGTTAAATTCATGATGTAAGTGTGGCTATTATATTTTGTTTTATTTTTAGCTGCCAGGGGAGCGTTCATCCTTAGCTAGCACACATAGCTTTTTGTTTCTGTTTTTGGTTTCCTTTCTGAGTACAGACGTGAAATATTCAAATATAGAAAACGTTCTGTTACTCTCATAAACACAATGCCCAGGGTGTGTTATAGAATGCAGGATTTTAAAGACTAGGATTATTTCAATAGCATTATTCACAAACTATAAGATATGGATCTCACATCTTTTGAGGGGGAAAGGTACTGGATAAGACAGCAAATCTGGCATAAATTTTACATTAGTTTGGAAACAAACATGCAAGGTAAATATTTGACTTGCTTTATAGGGTATAAAGAAAATGGCAATTTTTATGGATCCAGAAGGAACCCCATTTCCCTTTATTCTCCTACTGCTCTTTGCTCTTCATGTTGTATCTTTGTAACCTAGAAGTGGGTTTCAGGTGATCAGGATTTGCATGTTTAAAGAAATTCTAGAAGAAGTTTAATGTATTCAGTTATGCGCCCCGGGATTTTCATACTTCTTCTTAGATCACTGTGATAAGTCTCTAGAGATCTATCTTGTTTTGACAACCAGGAGGGCAGATGACATAAATCCCATATCAAAACTGTGCAGCATGAGCTGCTGCGTCTCTGCACACAAAGCAAGCAACCTTCTAGATGGAAATCCATTTCCATAATGAATAACTGCTAATTCAGAAGAGAGGGTTATGTTTCTTTGCCTTTTCGAAAGTTCACATATATACCAATTAAATGTTGGATTCATAGAATTAGCCAACCAGGAAAAGGCGATTAGTTGAGCTTTATGTTATCAATGGTTTGTGTCTGTGTGCCTGCGTTTGGATGTGTGAATGGTACACATGGTGTGTATGGGGAATGTGCATGTGTGTGCAGGTCTTTAAGGGTTGGCTCTTTTCTTTGCATGTGCATGACTAATTTTACATCTCCCTTAGACATCTCCCTGCATTAAGATGAGAACAGAGTGTGCAATCTCTGATGTTTTGAGAGAAGGCTGATTCCTCTTAGACTAGGGTACTTCAGCTTTAGTAACTGATCTTCTATCTAGCTACTTGAGATGGATTTTTAACCTTGTTGTCAGGTGGTGACCACACTAATCTGGTTTTCCTATCAGTCAGTTCTTGTGCCTGGACTCTGATGTAAAATTTTGTCTTTCAAATCCTGCACCCATTGCCTGCTGCATAAGAAATCTCACATCGCACATCTTGCCATGCATGACATCTTCCTTACCCCTTGAATAGTCCCTATAGGTTTACCTCCCAGTCTGGGATGTAGCTCTGAACTCAGGTTCTGTCATCGGTCTTTGGACCTCTTCGGGGCTGGTGACTGTTGCTGTCTGACTAGTGTTGTTTCATTTAGACTCTTAGCTCCTAATTTCTCCAGTTCATCTCATCATCAGCGAAACCGTACTATGTGTTCAGGGAAGACAAAGAGAAGACTGAGTTTGGGATGGTGCATATTATAAAGAAGAAAGATGACAGCCCTTTGATGTGGTGTTTCACCTGGGAAGCTGACGCCTAAAGCCACACTGCGGAACTGTAATTCCGTTCTGTCAGTTTACTGGTTCATTAAGGAAAAAAAATAGATCTACTTGAGACTATCACTTCAGCTCAGTGAGCCAATTAAAACGTCTCATGTTAGCAGGTATTTTACACTAGTCAGTTATCTTTGAGTTACTCCCTGATGCACACAGACTGGCCTGAATGTCAGTCAGGTTTTGTGAATGTGTGCTGAGATACCCCTGCAGAGAGACACTTACATAGTTCTTACTTCCTCAGTTGGTTCTCTTTTGCTTCATTACAGGGTCAGGCTGTGCCACCCAGAATATTCTTGTCATAATCATCTTTCATAGGCAGGAAGAGCAAGACAGCTCTTTGATAACCTTTTATTAGAGTAACACACACACACACACATACATATAGTAACATGTATATGTATATAAAAGAAGTCTCCTAAATTCTCAGAGGACAGGGAGCAAAACTCTGCAGCCTTCAGATTCTGTGTGTATATATAGAAGCTTTATGGCCTTGGATGCAGGAAGAATTTAATTATAATTTATGTATGGGGAATAATTGCTTTATCCGAGTATTCACAAAGAAATAAATAGGCTTATGCTACTTTCCAATTTGGACTAAGAATTGTCTTCTAATATGTTTTAATTTAAAGGTTTCCAACTTACTGATACTGTCACCAAGTGCATCCCTGTAGGGTTTAGAGTAATAAAGCACAATTGCTTGTGGCATGGAGTAGAGGCAGTTTTATGTGTGTGTGCGCATGCGTGTGTGCGTGTGCGTGTGTGACACACAGTTTATGGTATAAATGTATGTGATATATGCTGTATGTGAATATTGATGTGTATATATACATATACATATATAATATGATATATGTGTTTGCATGTAGTGTGTGATATGGTGTGTTTGAAGTTCATGTACTGTGGTGTATGATGTATAGTGTATGAATGTGGTACAGTGTGTGTGGTATAAAGGGTAGTGTCATCCAAGTCTTTTGGCATCAGACACAGAGCTACAGGATTTGGAGTCTGCTGTGGTATTGGCTTTTAGTCTCACCTGTGTGATGGTTTGGATAAGAATGTCACCCATGGGCTCATACATTTGAATGCTTGGTCACCAAGAGTGGCCTAGGAGGTCTGCCCTTGCTGGAAAAGGTCTGGCCTTGTTGGGGGAAGTGCATCACTGGGGGTGGGACTTGGGGTTTCAAAGCCAGTCTGTGTGTCTCTCCCTTCCTGCTGCCTGTGCATCCCAATGTAGAACTCTTAGCTCCTTCTCTATCACATGTCTGCCTGCATGCAGCCATGCTTCCCACCATGTTGATGATTGACTAAACCTCTGGAACTACAAATAAATCTGAATTAAGTGCTTTCTTTCATAAGGGACACCAGAACCATAGCAATGGTGCCTCTTCCTAGCAATAGAACAGAGACCAAGGCACTTGTTCTAGTATTTCCTTACTAGGCCTTCATTGCTGTCTTTTGGTATGGTAATGTGTATCTTATGCCATTATACATTGCAAGTATGCAATTTGTTTTTGTGGTTACAGGAAGCTACAATTAAAATTTGCGTTGAATCTCAGAAGGGACTTTGAACTTTGGAAATGTAAACAGTCTTGAGACTAAAAGACTATGGGGGCCTTTTGACATTGGAGTAAATGCATTTTGTATTATGGTACGGCCATAAGCCTATGGGGGGCCAAGAAGTGGAATGTGGAATAAGAATGGGCCCCAAAGGTTCATGTATTTGAATACTTGGTCTTCAGTTGATGGAGCAGCCTTTGCTCCACCATAATGGAATTTAATCCCCTGAAACCATAGAAAAATAACTAAGACTGTGGGCACGTGTATGTGTGTGTGTGTGTGTGCGCGCGCGCGTGCATGAGTGAGTGAGCGCATGCATACGTGTGTGAGTGGGTGCGTGCGTGTGTGTGTGTGTGTGTGTGTGTGTGTGTGTGGTGTTTATTTCCCAGGCTGTTAATAGCACTAATGTTCTAATGGGTAAATACCATATATTTATTTATATCTGCCCTTGAACATATTTTACATTCTTTTAACTTATTTTACCCTCTGAGCATAGTTCTCTGACCTCACTCTTGTTTATTCTATGCCAAAACTTAACACCAATGCACCCAGATCTCCAGAAAAGTCATGTCACTGCCAGGTTGACACCCTGCATACCTGTGACCAAATATGCAAATAGAATCTTGGGAGAGTGTGAGTCGTTTATGAGCTCTCTGGGTTTTCCCTCAATGGTCCTTTCTTTCCTTCTAGACAGTCCCACTCTGTAACCCATGCTAGCCTCAAACTCATGATCATCCTGATTCAGTCTCCCAAATGTTGGGATTAGAAGTTTGCCACCATGTCTAACTCTTCTAAGGGCCTTTGGAGCCTTTCAAATATCTTTGGTGGCAGTGTATGCACACATGGATGTGGTGGTTGCTTGGGTCTAAGGCAGTATATTCGTTGCTCGTTCTGCTGTGCTAATTCTCTTCCAGAAGCTACTTAAGAAAGGAAGAACTTATTTTGCCTCACAACTCCAGGGTATGGTCTACCATGGCACGGAAGTCATGGCAGCAGGAGCGCGAAGCAGTAGGTTACATAATCTCCACTCAGGTTTCAGGAGAGGTCATATACATTTTCAGGTCACTTTCTGCCTTTAAGTCAGTGCAGGATGCAGGTCCAGGGAATGATACCATTCACTCGAGAGTGGTTCTTCCCAACTCGATTAGTTCGGCCAACCCTACTCAAGGTGATCCTTCGCAGATGTACCTGGAGGTCTGTCACCTGGGCAATTCCAGATCCTGTCAAGTTGACAACCAACATCATCCTCACAGGCAGATCCTGTACTATAACTATAGAGATGTAGTGTGGAGCTGTGGGCAGGCCTGCTTTTCATCCCACCCGGCTCCTGCATGGTTAGCTTTACACCCGAAATAACAACACACAAATTGTATTCTTTTAAACACTGTCTGGCCCATTAATTCCAGCCTCTTTCTCACATCTTGACTAACCCATATCTAATAATCTGTGTAATACCACAAATGGTATCTTACTGGGAAAGATTCAGCACATATGACCTGGCGGCTGGCTTGATCGCAACTCTCTCCCTGAGCAGAGGCATGGCAGTCTGTCTAACTCAGGAGAGGCGTGGCATCTGACTGAGCCATCTACCTCACTTCCTTCTTCCTGTTCTGTCTACTCCACCCACCTAAGGGCCGGTCTATCAGATGGGCCAGGCAGTTTCTTTATTAATTATCCAATGAAATCATCAGATAGATAGAAGACACACCTACATCACAGAGATGTGATGTCCAGGTTTCTGCACAGTTGGCTATCAATAAAGACTAAAAATACAATAATACTTCTAAATGGAAAAAGGTGGAAAGCAGGTTCCTGTTATCTTCTTCAGGCCCTCAGTAAGGTTCATCTGTGCTTGCTCAATAGAAGACAGAAGAGTAATGCTTTAAAGGAGCATCAAAAGTAGGGGTTTTTTTTTGAGGGTCTATTCTGGCTTAGGGTTTGAGTGGGTCATTTCATTATGGCTGGCAACACACAGCACTGGGAGTTGGAGGCTGACTGGTCACACTGTACAAACAGAAACCCAAGAGCAGTGTTCATGTTCATTCCTACTCGTTTGCTTCCTCCCTTACATTGGTCTAGCAGTTATCTTCCCTTCTGTTTAACCTACTACAAAAGAGCCTCAGGCACGTGCCCAGAGATTTGTTTTCAAGTTAACCCTGGATCCTGTCAGATTGAGAGTCCACACAAACACCACGTTGCTCCTGGGGATTTAGTCACGTGTAAAGCAGTGAGAATTTGAACATGATTCTATGTGAGGGTGCACTCTAGAAAGTTGTTCACAGTTGGTCATGTGAGATCGCAGAACCAGTAGTTTCATAAGCCGGGATCTGAAGGCTGTCCTCCTGACCACTTGCTAGTCTGCTAGACTCACCACTGCAGAATAGAAAGACCATGTGTCTTGGACAAGGCAGTAATTAATTTGAATTTCTGTCCTGGCTAGTTATCTTGCTAAATCACTTAACCTCTTCAAACCACAGTTTCTCTCTCTGTGAAACTGCACTGCTAATCACTCCATTTGAGGGTTGTAAAAAGTATTCTGTAAAATAATGTAGGGTAATCAGTTCAGTGCTTAATACATGTTAAAATCTCAAGAAGTACTATGTTTATATAGGATCAGTTACATGATTTTGGGGGCTCAGTAAAAAACTGTTACTGTGATCTTCCTCCTTGGTGCTGGCTATGAAGGTAGCTCTGTCTTTCACATGGCATCATGATTACTTACTCTGAGACCACTGTAAAATTCAAGATCATTAAAAGAAGATCAAGGAGTTCACTTGGCACTCTTTAAATTGATATGTCAAACCCCAAATATATTGACCAAAAGGTGTAGAGGAGATTCAAGGGCTAGAGCTTAATGCCCAACATTAGTTACCGGGGACATGAAAGCCTTGTACATTATGCTCAGTAGATTCTGGAAATTTCTGGTCCACAAAGTCAAGGAGCTGGAAGTGATACTGCTGAACACCAAATTCTCCTGCCCTGAGGCTGCACAAGGCGTTTCCTCTAAGAACTGCAAAGCCAGTGTGGAAAGAACTATACAGCTGACCACAAAGGCACAAGTCCTAGGACCATATGACACAGCAAAGGAAATGAACAGATGGCCCTGGTGAAAACTGTATTGTGCTTAAATAAAACCACCAAACTATTAAACAACGCAATAGCAAAATGAAAATGTATGCTCCCTAATTCAGACACTAATGTGACTGTCAAGATTATAAGACATAAGACTGAGTACAGAGCCCTTATCAGAAGTGGGAGCTCCTGTCTCCACAGGCTGTCCATGAAGCCAGCCTGATGAGCAAGCTAGACAGTGGGTCATCCAAATGCTGTGATTTCAATTCACCGTGAATTGTCTTGAAGTCATTTTTTAGATACGCAGACCTTGACTTGTGTGTCTTCCAAAGACAAGGCCTTCCTTTCCTCTCTAGAAGACTGGTCATTAGATTGGAAAGGATAATGGGGATTTTAGATGACACTTATAGTGATAATACAGGCAGGGCACATATTCTATCAGTTTTGATTGCTCATAACTTCTAAGACATCTTCAAAGATGATCTACAGTCTAATGTCTAAAATTCATGCACAAGTATTTCATGGTCTTTGGCAAAAATTTAGATAATCACTATGTTTTTTTTGCAAACTTTTAATTAAAAATAAAACAAAGAACATTCCAGTTTCCTGTCAGATGAGGCAGATCTCTAATAGTGACTAAAATCGTTATTGTCAAAAGTATCCCTCTTTTCATTCATATGATGGAGGAGGCTGGGTTTATTTAACTGCCAGAGAATACCTTTTTTTTTTAAATCAGGAAAAGTTATTTGCTATCTAATTTGTGTACATGTCTTACATTTGTATAGCTCAAACCAAACATCTCAGAGGACCTACGCCATAGGGACAAATTAAGGTTGAAAATGACTTTAGAATCTTCAAGTAAACTGTTCTATGTCCTTTCTGTCTGAAACACTCTTCACACTTTTCCTCTGGGACAACAGACAGCCAAAGAACGGCAAGAAAAGCAAACAAAGATGAAAACACCTACTTATGCTTTCAACCTCAGCTTAATGTCATTTTTTTGTTCTGACTATTCAAACTAATTAGATTCAGCATCGTGCTGTCCAAAATTAGCTTTTTACAATTCTCTATTCCTCTCTGTGATCACATGCACCTCGGCTCCTTCACACTACGGTCGTGTAGGTTTACGTGGAAATTTTACACATCCTCTTCTTTCCTCTCTCTCTCTCTCTCTCTCTCTCTCTCTCTCTCTCTCTCTCTCTCTCTCTCTCTCTCTCTCTCTCTCTGAGTGTGCACTCTTAAGAGGGAAATATTGGAGGTTTTGTTGACTGCCTTACCTGTGAATCCGATACAGTATCTAGAACATGGAGTAACTCATGACCTATAGTTTGAATGGGGAAAGGAATGAAAATGACTAAATATATGGACACTCAGAAAAATTTCCTGTTCTATACTTACTAAGGATACCTCCAGTTACACGTCACCATGATTTCCTAAGACGATGACACTTAAAGAAGTTAATACTCAAATCCTTAGAAGGCGTCTGTGCTGAAAAGGGAATAAAACACACAACAATGAGAACACTGAGGAAAGTATTTTCTGTATGTTGCATTTTCACAACTCATTAGATCATTCCTTGTCCTTAGACTCGTGGCAGCAGCAATGAATAGCAAGATTAAAACAGGTTCTTTGCAATTGAGTTTGAGAGCCTCACTGAACTCTTAGTGACCTGATATTATAGGTTCTATAAAAATCTAGCTTTTCTGCTGAATTAATGAATAAAACAAGACAATCACAGCACAGATCATTGTACTGATGACAACAGCTCTCTCAAGACACACCTTTCCACATTAGTACATCTGAGTGCTACCTTACAGCAGCCACCAGACCACCAGACTCCAAGCCATGGCAGGACAAAAGGTTCTTCTTCTTCTTCTTCTTCTTCTTCTTCTTCTTCTTCTTCTTCTTCTTCTTCTTCTTCTTCTTCTTCTTCTTCTTCTTCTTCTTCTTCTTCCTCTCTTCCTCTTCCTCTTCTTCCTCTCTTCCTCTTCCTCTTCCTCTTCTTCTCCTCCTCCTCCTCCTCCTCCTCTTCCCTCTCCTCCTTCTTTTTCTTTTAAATTCATTTGACAGCAAGTTAATGCCATGTTAACAAAAATCCAAATCCTAGGTTATGATCAAATCCCAGCTGAAGTCAACATCAACAATGGGACATTTAGAAAGTGACTTTAAATTACATAGCTGTATGCACAGCTCTTTAAAATGGACCTTCATAAAGGAGCATTTCCACAGAGCAAATCAGGGTGAGTTCCACAGATTGGAACCCCCAAATATGTGTAGTGAACACTTAGAACAAAAAATAAATAAAAACATAAAGATGGAGGCACTCCTGCCATGCTCGTATCAGGAGCGAGCTCTTGGGTATAATAAGCAGCACCCTGGGAGCCCACAGTCAGGACAGGGGCCAAAATGTCTGCAAGGACAAGACAATCCTCTGAGGGGCCATAAAAACTGGTGTGGGAGGTCCTTCTGTCTATGTGTTGCTTTTATTGGTTAATGAATAAAGAAGATGGTTTGGCCTATAGTATGGGAGGAGGAAGGCAGAGTTAGAGAGAAGCCACATAGCACTGCCTGAGCCCAGATGCTGGAACTTTAGCTGGTAAGCCACAGCCACGTGGCCAGACACAGATTAATAGAAATGGGTTATCCAATAAGAAGCTAGAGCTAATGGGCCAAGCAGTGATTTAATTAATACAGTTCCTATGTGATTATTTTAGGTCTAAGCTAGCCAGGTGACCAGGAACCAAGTGTCCCTCCTCCAACAAAAACCCAGACTTCAGGCAGAATAGGAGATGTTGGGGTTTCCAGTGTACCACATACAATGTTGCAACAAATGACCCATCCAGAGATTATGTTTCCTATCAACATCTCCTGATGTTGCCCTTGGTGACCATTGAGTGTCAGACACTGACACCCAGTGTCTGACAGGTTGGCCTGGCTAACCACACCTGAAGCTGTGACCAGCTAGCCTCCATCACTCTCAATAAACATCTCTCTCGAGGAGCATCTCCTCAGAGCCATCTTCCACAGACTGTCCTTCCCTCACCAGCAGATACAGACATGCTGGTTTGCTGTGCACAGGACAATGGGACATGTGACTCACTTGTGTCACCTCTCCTTACTGTGCCTCAGAGAGTCCACCTCCACTCAGAGCTAGATCATTAGGTTGTTAGCTTTGTTGTGAGTTGTGTCCTCTTTTTATCTGTGAACAATAAACTACGCATTTAAGAAGGACACCCGACTGCCTCTCTGGAACTCATAAATCCTGTTCAAGAGAGGACATGGATAGTTCTATTTATATATGACACTGGAGGACAGAACTGGAGTGCCATGAGGGTCCCTCACATTACAGCAAGACAGGTCTGTGTCACTTTAAACAAGAACTTTCCAGGTAGGCACAGTGGCTCACAGTTTTCCTCCCAGCACTGAGGACTATGGGACTGAGTTTTAAGCAGTCTGAGACCTTGTCTCAAAAACAAAACAAAAACATACTTTTTCCACAGCAGAGTTGCTGAGTAATCAGATCCTCCTGGACCCAGTGAGTGCCCACCATACAGATACTGTGCCCTAAACAGGCTGGATGGCCCATTGTGGCTTACAGTGAATGAGAGATTTAGTCTTAATTTTTAATTATACATATATGTGGGGGGAGGGCAGGGAATGTGCATGTGTGCATGTATGAGTGTAAGTGCCCACAGACCCAGAAGTCATTGCATCCCCTGCAACTGGAGTTGTAAGTTGCCTGATGTGGGTGCTGGGAACAGAACTTGGGTCCCTTGAAAAAGCATATGCATTCTTAACTACTGAGTCATCTCTCCAAGATTACTTTCAATTCTGATTTTTTTCTAATATTCAAAGTCTAAATGAGTGAACTATATATAGATTTAAAAATGGTTGTCACTATAAATACCTCAACCCTCTTCCATACTAAAGAATAATAAAATGCAAGTCCAGAGTCTCTCTTTTCTCCTCTCTTTCCTTGGCAGCTAAATCACTTGCAATCATGAGCACCAGCTTCCCTCACTGGTATCTTCTCACTTTTGCCTTTTCAGCCCAACATGGTCTACCCTCTGGAAGTCACTATGTTCACTGATCATCCTGAGAACGTCCAGGTCATTACAGAACTTCAGGAGTATCTAATTCTGCTGGAACTCCACATCTGGATAGGATTCTCTCGCCTCTGTGACACTACATCTTTCTCATTTCCTTCCAATTTCTGTTGGCTTGGGGATTTTACTTCCTGCGTTGACCTCCAAAATGTGACATTTGGCAAGTTGAGGTCTTTGTCTACCTCCAATTACTTCCAAGGCTTCAATAATCTTCTATATAGTGACGACCTGTGACTGTGGATCATGATCCCAAGGTCCCTGGCACATATTTACCTCCAGTCGTCCCACTGCCTTGGCCTTCCAAGGGAAGACACCACTATCCTTGTTTTCCAAGCTTCCTACCTCCTCAAGATCTGCTCCTTGGAAACATCCCAGATTTCAAGGATTTGTCTCCATAGTTGCTCAAACTAGATTTCCAGGTCTCGCTTTCTCTCTTTACCCATGTACCAACATTTGCTTATTCTGAGCACTGACATTTTTTTTTTTACCTCCTTTGTATTGCATGAAGCAGTCACACGTCACCATTTGGCATTAGTCTGAAACACCATCATTTCTCATTTGGGATGCTGCTGTGGTCATAAGAAGGATCTCTCCTGCATTTTTTATTACATTAGTCCATACCACAATGATGTTTTTAAAGTTTTCTTTTGTCTTTTTACTTAAGACTCTCTAATAGGTCCTAAGGCCTTAATCATAAAATATAAACTAAAAACAACATATAAAACTTGTTAATATCACACGAATGGGGCTGGTTGTGGCAGTGCACACCTTTAATCTCAGTACTCAGAAGTAGGTGGATCTCTGTGAGTTCGAGGCCAGTATAGTCTATATAAAGAGATCCAGGGTAGCCAGGGCTGCATAGTGAGACCCTGTCTCAAGCAAGCAAATGTGTAAGTCAATGTCTTTATTCTCACCTCTAGTCTGTTTTATGTCCACTGCATTTGTACAGAACTTCATATATATTTGTTCCCCTCAGCTTAAGCCCTTTCTATCCTTCCCTATGTTTCCCACCCATTTCCCATATGACAGACTAGCACCATTGTGCCAAGCCAGCCTCAGATTTCATCAACTTTAGAGGCTCATTTTTCTGTAACTATGAGTTCCACACTGCCAAATGATTCCACTCAGCATCGGAGGCCTTTGACAAATGAGATAATGACAGCCCCAGGGAAGGAGTCATAGACTCCAGGAAGGATTCTTTCATTAAGAAAAAAAAAAAGGAACAAGAAGAAAATTATTTAACAAATGAAAGCCACGAGGTATTATTGATTGAATCCAAGAGCACTGTTTGTCCTCTAAAGAACAACAGAATTGATTAGGCGATAGCTAGGGCAGGTTGTTTTGTTTTTATTTTAATTTTTTCAGTGCTAGGATGGAACTCAGAGCCACACGCATACATGCTAGACAAGTGCTAAACCACTGAGTTACGGCCCCAGCCTCAGGCTTATTCTTGAAACCCTAATAAGAGGAAAATCTTCATGTATCAAAGTGCAAACCTTTCTCAGGATGCTCTCAAATCAAGAAAGAGTCCATAGACTTGCTTCTGAACTAGCACTGATAATTTTTTTGCAGTAACAGTCTTTTGCTGTTCTATTGTGAATATATAAATATGCTCAGGGAATATCTGTGTATAAAACTGTGTAATAACCTGGTAGCTTTATTTCATTTTACTCAAACACTCTTAAATTTCTCGAGGTCTGTTTTAATAACACAGCAGTATATGGTAAGGAGAAGTCCTTTTGAAACTCTGAATCCTAGTTATGTTATCCTAACTTAGTTTTACTGAAGAGTCTAAAGCATTTAAATATTTTGTCTTATTTTGTAGGTCTAGAAAAAATGAAAGTACAACATTAATACAACAAATTAATGAAAAATATTATGATTTTTTCATAAATTATAGAACAAAGATTTTCCTTTAAAAATACATTTCACATCATTGCTGGTATCAAATCTGTATAGGAAATGATCTTTGTCATGTCTGTCTTAGTAACCACTTATTGAGCATGGACTTGGCTTTGGCTCTGGTGAACAAGAGAATAAGATTACATGTCCCAGGAAAATGTAATAGAAGAAAGTTGACAAAGCTTTTAGAACAGGTTCCTGGGGATAAAGACCAGTTGGCAGCATGCTTGCCCAGCACAGAAGAGGCTATGGGTTCAATCACCAGCACTGCCCCTGATCCAAGCCCTCAGGTAGTGGAGGCAGGAGGACTAGATAGTCAAGATCTCTCTCTCTCTCTCTCTCTCTCTCTCTCTCTCTCTCTCTCTCTCTCTCTCTCTCTCTCTCTCTCTCTCTTTCTCTCTCTCTCTCATGTCTGACTGTGGATCTCTGTTCTCATCTGTTGCAGGAGGAAGACTCTCTGATGATGGCTGAGTAAGGCACTGATCTTTGAGTACAGCAGAATGCCATTAGGAGTCATTTTATTGTTTCTTGTTTTTACCCCCAGTAATATTTAGCTTTACCCTAGATTTCTGGGCTATTTAGTCTCATTACTGGTCACCTAAGCAGTACTGGGTATGTGTTCCATTTGGTAGAGTGGGCCTTAGATTAAATCAGACATTGGTTGGTTACTTTCACAAGTTTTGTGCCTCCATTGCCCTTGCATATTTTTCAGGCAGGACAGATTGCAGATTAATGGTTTTATGGCTGTGTTGGTGTTTATATTCTTTTGGTAGACTGCAGAGTACTTTCCCAAAGACACTAGAACATGGAGGTAAAGGTTTTATGTAGGCACTAGCTTTACCTCTCCATATTCAATGAGTTGTGTGGGTGTTGTCTTCAGCAATGGGACCTTGATGTCAGTTTGTGGAGAGCAACCTATTATCTTGGCAACAGACTGGGCTGTTTGGAGATTTGGCCAACAACTCAATTGGATGTGACCCAGTCCAGGTACTGAAAGCTTCACCTGGTGATAAGAGATGGCCAGGTGGGACTCCAACTTTCTCATTATTTAGATACTTCATTAGGATCATCTTCATATATTTTGGGAAATTTCCACTGCATTAGGTGCATACTACCCCTCAAAACCCCTCAATTCTAGCTGTCTCTTCCTGTGTAATCTTCCTCCTGTGTAATCAACTCCTCCTCCATCTGATCATCCCTTTCTTGTACCCTCTGCCCCCATCCACCCATAAAATCTAAGGAATTGTAGTGTTGGAGAATGGTTTGTATTATGTCAGTTATATTTTAAATAAATGCCAATTGGCCAGTAGCCAAGCAGGAAGTATAGGCAGGAAAACCATATAGGAACTAGAGGCAGGTCAACGAGAACAGAAGAATTTGGGGAAGGAGGAAGCCAATTCCTCTGCAGTCCTGATCCATTCAGAGAAGAAGCAAGATGTGATTGCCTCACTGAAAAAGGTACTGAGCCATGTGGCTAACATAGACAAGAATAATGGGCTAATATAAGTTATATGAGTTAATAAGAAGTCTGAGCTAATGGGCCAATCAGTTTATAACTAATGCAGACCTCTATGTGATTTCTTTGGGACGTAATGATTGTGGGAATCAAGCAGGACAAAAACCCCGACAAAAGAATTATATCTTAAAAGTAAGGGTTCCTTAGCTGTGTCTTTGGCTAGAGTGTAGCATACATCCTACACACAGGGTCTGTCTATTAGATCAAGCATCTAACACTGTGTCTCACTCATGCAGCAAATGCTCTGGAGATACTGTGTGTGTGGTTAAATCTTTTTTTCTTGCTGTACCTGTCCTACTGTCTGAGTAGTGGGTGCCTGGTATCAAACTCAACTCCTCGTGCTTGTGAGGCAGACCCTTTACTAACTGTGACATCTTCCAAGCCCCTGATTAAAAATCTTTGACATTGAAGAAATTATTTATTTGGCTGTTTCTCTCCTTTCACAGCTCTTGTGCATATATTTCATTCTTTCCGCCCAACAGCGTCTTATGTCTGGAAAATGGTTTAAGTCTTCTTTAAAGCTTGTGCTTTCCTATGTCTAAACTTTCCCTCCATCCTTTGCCAATGTCCATTAGAAACACCTCCATCAGAATTCTGTAAAAGTGTTCCAAATGATTGGGTCAGAGGGATGGCTCCATGGGTCAAGGCACTTGCTACCAACTCTAACTACTCAAATTCAATCCCTGGAAAGAACCAACCCCCACAAAAGTCATCCTTTGAGTCCCACACAGGTACTGTGGCATATGTGTAGACACATACATTCACACACATGCACATGCACACAGACACCACAAATAAATGTAATAAAAGTATTTAAAAATATCAATATTTGTACAAATGGTACAATTGTTATTATTTTAAAAGCAAGAACAATAAATTTGTTAACTACTTCTTTTGAAATGAATTATTGGCTAATTTGTGCTTGTGAGAAAGAATATAATGGGAAAATGCTCTGGGTCCAATGATTACTCACTTTGTTCTCCCCACTCAAGATAAAGTACTTGATATAATGATTAGATTGTCCTTATTTAAACATGTCTTCAGAAAAAAGAATCAATGTAAGATAAAGCTCCCTAGTTTGGAGAATATTGACTATTGAGGAGAAGGTTGTACTTCACAGGAGATAAATGTAAGACTAGGGCTAAGCCAAACTTGCATTTCTGGACTGTGGCAGCTGGCATATCTTACTGGCAAAACAGCTTTCTCTACTGAAGGACTTGGCATTAGATTAGCCTTTCCAGGAGCAGGGAACATGACTCCAATTGCCACCCAAGATCATAAAACTCATGTCAGGATGCTCTTTTAGATGCATCCCAGGGTCCCTTGTTTTAGATGTGTTACAGTCAAGAATCAAGGATAAGGAGTTAGTGAATCAATCATATATATATATATATATATATATATATATATATATATATATAAGTATTTTCTTTTTTATTGAAAATAGATTCTTTTCTCATACAGTATAACTTGAATACTTGAATACAGCTTTCCCTCTTTCTACTTGTCCCAGTTCTTCCCCACCTTTTCTCCAATCCACATCCACCCCCTTTCTGTCTCTGGTTCTTAGTCACCCAAGCAGTGTCAGGTATGGGTTCCAACCTTAAGTAAATCAGACATCAGTTAGTTACTCCCACATTGTTTTCTTTTTCCCCCATCATTGTTCCAATCCCTCGACAGAACAAATGATAAAGAAAATGTGGTGCATTTATACAAAGGAGTATTATTCAGCTCTTAAAAATGACATTATGTAAGGAAAATGTGGTACATTTCCACAATTGAGTACTATACAGCAGAAAAACAACAACATCTTGAATTTTGCAGGAAAATAGATGGAACTAGGAAACATTATTTTGAGTGAGGTAACCCAGACACAGAAAGACAATTATCAAATGTACTCACTCATAGGTGGTTTTTAAACATAAAGCAGAGAAAACCAGCCTACAAACCACAATCCCAGAGAACTTAGACAACATTGAGGACACTAAGAGAGACTTACATAGATCTAATCTACATGGGAAGTAGAAAAAGACAAGATCTCCTGAATAAATTGGGAGCATGGAGACCTTGGAGGAGGGTTGAAGAGGGGAGGGGAGAGGCAGGGAGGGGAGTAGAGAAAAATGTAGAGCTCAATAAAAATCAATAAAAAAATTAAAAATGACATCATGAAACTTGCAATCAAATGGATGGAACTAGAAAAAAATCATTCTGAGTGAGGTAACCCAGACCCAGAAAGATAAATATGATATGTATTCACTTATATCTAGATATTAGCCATTAATAAATGATAACCAAGCTACAATCTGTTTAGCCAAATAGGTTAGGCTTCGAGGAAGAAATTAGGGGGAAAACATGCATCTTCCTTAGAGGGAGAAATAAAATAAATTTTATGGGACCCAGGAGGATCAGGTGGGAAGGCGGAGGAGAGTCGGGGTTGACAGAGAGAATGAGAGGAAAGACAGCAAGAGTTGAAGACCAGTTAAGGAGCTGTAATAAAACTTAGTATAATGGAAACTTCCTATAATATATGAAGGCAATCCTAATAATCTCCAAATAATGCGGCAAATAGAACCCCTACTAAGAATTTCTTGTCACCAAGCAAAGCTTCCAGCGTGGTTACAAGGTTTCTTCCAATTGAGTTGTTGGCCAAGGGGTCCTGGAAATTCCCAAACAACCCAGGCTGTTACCAAGACAGTAGGTTGTTCTCTCCAAACTGACAGAAAGGCTTTATTGCTGAAGACAACATCCACACAACTCATCGAACCTGGAGAGGATGAGCTGATACCTTCCAGCATTCTCTCTGGGTAGACTGAATAGCAGCTGTTATGAGCAAAGGTTGTATTTAGCCAATGAATATGTATTTTCTCTTCATTAGGACCAAAAGTACTATAACCTAGAAAATGTTAATGTATTTATACATGTTCACATGAGAGGCTCAGGCGAAGCTCATTACTCCCTGAAGGTCTGCAAATACTATTATAAGTGAGCCAATCAGTTTGAGAGAGTACTTGAAAAACTCAGGCTCCCATGGCTTCCATTCTAATTATTCTGTGGATTCAGAAACTATTCAGGGCAGTGATACAAACCAACACATGGAAAGGAAGGTCATTTAGTGTAGTAATAGGCTGCTTGTTTGTTCCTGGCTGCTTAGCCCTGAAATAACCACTCAGAAACTGTATTATTTAAATCACTGTTTGGCCTATTAGCTCTAACATCTTACTGGCTAGCCCTTATATTTTAATTTAAGCCATTTCTATTCATCTGTGTATTGCCATGTGTCTGTGGCTTACTGGGTAAAATTCCATCCCCAGCATCTGTCTCCAGCAGGGCTACATGGCATCTCTTAGCTCTGCCGTCTTTCTTTCAGCATTCAGTTTAGTTTTCCCCACCTAGCTCTAATCTACCCTATCACAGGCCAAGGTAGATTCTTTATTTACCAATGGTATTCACAGCATACAGAGGAGAATCCACATCACCACCCCTTTTCTGTTTAAATAAAAAGGAAGGTTTTAACTTTAACATAGTAAAATTACATACAATAAAATAGGTATCAGTTAAAAATTACAGTTACAATATTTATATCTACTTTATTTTTTTATCATAACTAAGGAAAACTATGACTATAACTATCTATTCTTCAACTCTGTCAAAGACTTCAGAAGGATATAATACTACCTAAGTTAACTCTATAATTGACAGAGATATCTTGCTATTGGGATAGTCACCCAAAGTTCTTCTCTATCATTGGAGCATCCATCTTCAGCCTGCAGGCCCATAGTGTCCAGCAGACTTTTCCATGAAGCAGGAAATTTAAAGACAATTCCACCTATATTGGCAAATTGTCAGTTACATTTTCTCTATGTCCTGCAGAATGTATAGCAGACTTTCATGAAGCAAGAACCCTGAAGGATCATCTCACCTTTAGGCAAGTTCAGTAGTCATTTCTCTGTGGGCCCTGCATGTTCAGTTCATACAGCATAGCATCAAGCAGTCCAGGCAAAAGCAGTTGCTTGTCCAAATGGCTAACTAACACCATAAAGAGCCTCTTTGGTACCCATCATCCTCTTGGAGTAGTTGGTGCTGCTAGGAGCAGATGTATCTCATTATCATGAAAAATCCTAAGTTCTTAAACATTTTTTAAATGCTATATTCTATAGTCTTGAAAGGTTTGAAGAATGCCTATCCATCTAAAATGTATTTCTGTACATCTAGATAATCTAACTAACATGACTATAAGATTGACTATTAAATATGATTATCTATTAACCTATATTTATTAATTATACACTACATTTTAAGTGAGTTACACAAACATAATCCTTTAATCAAGAGCAGAAATATACATATAACAAAATTGGCCTTAAATTTGTATCAATAAACCAAGATTCATACCAATGGAAAGTTTTTATCTCTATAGCATATCCTCCTTTAAATGTAAACAAACATTTATAAATAGTATTTGGGGAATTTGAGCATAGCTCTCTTCAAACTGCCCCTGCTTTTTGTTGTGTGAAGTATTTTTTGGGGGTGGGGTCTTGTTCCATCAAACCACATTAGTCTGGTAGAATTCCACAGGTTCTCATCCTTTGTGGAAAAATCAGAACCTCTTTTCCAAAGCAACAAATCCTTAGACCCAAATTTTGAAGTCAAAATACCTGGATGTTGGTTTATCTTTGCAGCCTATATAATGAAATGTCTCTTGTTACATAGCTCTTTAACAGTCAAAAAATTCAAAGAAAACACAAATATATATATATATATATTTAATAATATATATAAACACAATATATATATATAAACAAATATATATATAAACACAAATATATATATATATATATATATTCCAAACTCTCTGTGTATATTCCATCTTTACATGGCTTATTTGTTTTTATTCTATTTTAAATTTTATTTTATTATCTTTACTCCTTGAATCTATGACTGTCTGTACTCTGCCTCTTTAAAGACTTTGTTTTTTATAAACCATTTACTTTCTTTTATAACTCTCTATACTCTTTTACTTTTCTCTTCCAAGCCTACATATATTTTTAAACTCACTGTATCTTATTTAGAGGTCTTTAATGTCTGAATCTGTCATATTGTGTATCTGTAAACCTTTTCTCTCTTAGAAAGCTTCTTAAAATGATAAGCAGCAACTAAGGCTGCTTTGTCTTTTGGCTCTGCCCAGTCTAACATGGCAGAGACATGTTCATAGTCTCTGAGAGCCATGCACATTGCCCCATTTTCAGGCACACAGTGGGTCTATGTTGCCATTAAGTAAGTTGTAACACTCTGCTCACAGACCCCATTTAAATGCTTGGTCTCCTGAAAGAACCAGAATTCATGCTGGCACACAGCCCAGTTTTGTAGTGAGATCTGCGGGCAGGCCTGCTCTTCATCCCGCCCGGCTCTCGGTTGCCTGGCTAGCTTATGCGCCGAAATAACAACACACAAACCACATTCATTTAAACACTGCCTGGCCCATTAGTTCCAGCCTCTTACTCACATCTTGATTAACACATATCTAATAATCTGTGTAGCACCATGAAGTGGTGCCTTACCGGGAAGATTCTAGCCTACGTCCATCTTGGGCCGGAGCTTCATCGCGTCTGTCCCAGAGAGCAGAGGCAGGGCGACTGTCTGAGCCATCTTCCTCTCTTCCTTCTTTCTGTTCTGTCTACTCCACCCACCTAAGGGCTGGCCTATTAAATGGGCCAAGGCAGTTTCCTTATTAACGAATGAAATCAACACAAACAGAAGACTCTCCCACATCAGCCCAGGAAGCTTCCCTTTCAAAACTGTGCAGTCCTCCCCCACAGAAAAACCTCTCTTAAAGGAGCTGCAGCATGCTATAGGAGCAGAGGGCGTAGCTTGTTTGTCCCAGTTACCCAGCTAGCTTAGACCTGAAATAACCACACAGAAACTGTATTAATTAAGTCACTGCTTGGCCCATTAGCTCTAGCTTCTTATTGGCTAGAACTTACATACTAATTTAACCCATTTTTTTTATAAATTTGTGTATCACCACATGGCTATGGCTTACACGCTAAAGTCCCCAATGTCTGTCTCAGGTGGTTCCATCACATCTTTCTGATTCCGCCCTTCTTTTTCCCATTGAGTTTAGTTTCCCCCACCTAGCTCTGTTCCCCTATAGCTCTGCTATATGCCCAAAGCAGTTCTTTATTCATTAACCAATAAAAGCAACACATAGACAGAAGGACCTCCCACATCAACATGCTATCAGCAAGCAGAGCCCACCCCCCCAAAAAAAATGGGGCTTAACTTGTTTTTTAGTGAGTAGAATTTTTTCCAAGCCCTTTCACGTTTTATGTGAATTTAACTGGCACACATTGGAGCACCAATCTGTAGTAATAGACTGCTTGTTTGTTCCCAGCTGCTCAGCCCTGAAACAACCACTCAGAAACTATATTATCTTAATTACTGCATTGCCTATTAGCTCTAGCTTCTTATTGTCTAGCTCTTTAATCTTAACTTAACCTATTTCTATTAATCTGTGTATCACCATGTGTCTGCAGCTTACAGGGTAAAGTTTCATCCCCTGAGTCTGTCTCTAGAGGGGCTACATGGTGTCTCTTAACTCTTCCTTCTTTTTCCCAGCACTCAGTTTAGTTTTCCACACCTAACTCTACCTATCACAGGCCAAGGCAGATTCTTTATTTACAAATGGTATTCACAGCATACAGAGGGGAATCTCACATCAATTTAGTCTGATATATTTGGTGGTACTTGAAATAAAATGTTATGACATTTCTGAAATCTATTCTGTTCCCAGAAGGTGTGTGACCAGCTGAGAAATGCAGCGGGAGGACAGTAAGGACCAGGAGAGCCTTCACAAAGTATTTATTTGCATTACAGTTCCTGGACTTCGTAAGATATCTTTCACCAAGCTCTTTTATGTGCTTTCAGTGCCTTTAACTCTAAGTACTCCATATATTCATGAACATTGTCCCCTAAAGCCATCACAGACCAGATGCAATATTATGAGAACTCCACCATCAAAACATATGTATTTAAAAGTGCTTTAAAGTGCAGAGAAGGGCTGGGGTGCCTAGCATATGCAGAGTTCAAAGTTCCATTTCCAGTACCAAAATAAGTAAATGAATAAATACATAAGATTTTTATGTAGGGTAATAATTTGGCTTGTGAGGAGAACTTGTCCCTGAAAAGCAATCTAGGAGCAGGGAGAAGAACCAAAAATTTCAAGAATTGCTACCTATTTTTCTCTTTACTAACTTCCCACCCTTGCTGGTTCTTTCCCATCTTCCCAAGACCTTACTTGAACCCTTCGGCTCCCTGTAGAGAAGAGTCAGTTGTTTCCCTTGGTATCATTGTAAACTATTTTTAAAGAAAGGCGGTGTGACACCAGAATCGACTGCACAGGTCTTAGATGTAAATCTGATTATGTTTAAATCTTGTACGATAAGAAAGAGCCTTTGATTCTAGACGGCTGCATAAATTCAATACCTGAGTTCAGCTGATTACATTAGCTAGAAGATAATATCATCCATTTTTTATTCAAGGAATTTTAAAAAGATTCTGAAGGGCCAGAGGGAATAGTAGAGGCCTGGTTCAGATTCTCAGTTCCCTCAGTTTGTGGGTGAAGCTGCGAACACTTTGGAGAACAAATGGTGAGCAACCTGACCTGTACCAGAGTGGACAGGTTTACTGTGCCACAACCCTTCTTCTCTGCATCTTTACACTCATGAGCCCTTGCCTCAACCTCAGCAGCTCTGCACTCACTCTTCCTGCCTGAGCTGGCTTCCCGTTCTCAGTATGGGCACCCTTCACTAGTTATGCGTCTCATTCTTCTCTTACTCTATTCTCTTCCTGCAAAATCTTCCTCATTCCCATGTGTTGGGGGTCACAAAGGTACTGTAAATCAATCTCTGACACCAAATGTGGTGGCACATGGCTGACTGTCATTTTAGCACTTGGGAACCAGAGGCAGCAAGGTTCTGCAAGTTCTAGGCTAGTCTGCAAATTTCTAGGCTAGCCAGGGATAATTAGCAAGACTATGGCTCTAAAATAACAAAACAAACAAACAAAAATGACTGATATAAACAGAAATGGCCTGAATTATTCTTAGTCAAAAAGAATGAGACATGAGACTATCATGGATAAAATCAATAAAAAAAAATAATAGTTTGTGTCTAAGAGGGCATCTCAAAATTACTCAAACACATTTTTCTCACTATATAGTTCACCTTATGACCAAAATAGCCAAAGCGGTGGTCCTACTGTATATATTTTGGTCTAATTTCAAAAGATATTCAGACACATACTTCTGGATAGAACTAGTTGACAGACATTCAAGTGCCTGTATAATCTATTTCTTGCCCAGTCTCTTAAATAGTCCTCTTTGAAATTAACCCACAGAGAACTAAAGAAATGTGTTCAGATAATCAATCAGGATTAGAAAGTATCTGAAAGGAAAACGGATTGAAAAGACTTAGTACAGAGACACATGTTTAAAGTGACAAGTAGATGCTTTTGTGTAAAATCAGACTGTGTAGGAGGAACCCAAAGATCTTGTAGATGTGCAAACATACTTCTTGTCAAGCAATCACCAATGCCAGTTGAATTCTGAATTAATCTTAAAGAGGTATAATTATTTTAAAAATTATTTCTTTTACTTTTTGAGATTATTATATAATCACATCATTTTTGCCTTTCTGTTCCCTTCCCAGCTACCTCTCTTCTAAATTCATGGCTATTTTTTCATTAGTTGTTGCTAATGCATACATGTATATGTATATACCCACATGTTCTTAACTATCACCTGCTCAGTCTGCATAAAAGTTACTTGTATGTATGCTCTAAGGGCTGTTGGACACTCGACAACCAATTGGTGTGCTCCTCCTTGGGTAAGACTATTTCTTCCACTCTCAGTGTTCCCTTGGGTTTTTTGTTTGTTTGTTTGTTTGTTTGTTTTTTTTTTGCAGTTCTTTATGTAGGATTGTGGCCTTGTGGGCTTTCCCTGTCACTCTATATCATCCTTGTTCAGGTGAGGTTTAGGGAATCATGTTGGTGATACGTTATGGGTGCAACTCCTAACATCCCTAAAAGACACAATTGCACAGCAAACGCCCCATTCTCTGGCTCTTACAATTTTTCTGACTCTCCTGCAGTGCTCTCCAAGCCTTAGTGGATGAATTGTCTCATAGACTTATCCATGGGAATGGGCTCCATGACTCTGCATTTTGATTGGTTATGCTTTTCTGTACGAGTCACCAACTGTTGCAAAGAGAAATTTCCTTGATGCAGAGTAAAGAATACTCTTTTTTGTGGGTATGAAGACAAATATTTATAACATAGTTAGGGATTATGCTGGTTGAATGAAGTGGCAGTTGTAGGTTTTTCTCCAAGATCCATGACTTCACTAGCCCTCTGGTGGCACACACACCTTGGCAGTAACCAACAGTTCTCTAATTAGACTCAAGAGGGATATTGTGCCTGATACTGGAAACCCAGACAATTGTCCAGGGCTAGTGAAGTTAAAACGGTATACTTTTAAAAACCAATGTTTCTGTGTTCAGTGCCATGTATAGATCACGACTTTTAGACAGACTTAGAGATGGCATTAATAAATCATCCCAGAACCCATCTATATTGATATTTCTTTTAAAAAACTTCTCTTTTTATTTATTTAATGTATGTGTTAGCATGCACTCACCACAGACCACATGTAGTGATAAGAGGACAATTATAGGAGTTGCTTCTCTCCTACCACATGTGTTCCAGAGACTGAACTCAGGTCACTGGACTAGTCTGTGGAGCCACCTCATCACCCATATATTGACACGGCATAGTTGATCTCACTGGTGGGTAGGTGAATATAATAAAAAATGGAAAAAAATAGTGTAACATCTTCAAATGCTTACCATATAGATAATAATAGACCACAGATATGAAATTAGGGTGAATAAGTGAATGCCACCCAAAGAATTCTAACTCAATACCATTAGCAGAAAGAGCTATCTGAACATCGAGCAAATAGGGACACAGGATTTTTAAATTGCCTGTTGCTAAGGGAAATCCAAGTTGAGACTGCATGGAGACTAGCAGGGATGTGTGACAGGGGAAATACTGTGTCATTTGATTTGGAGCATGGCATACTAAGGCGGTTAAATGTGAGGGGGAAGGAGCAGGAGATGTTCCTGCCATACCTGAGCATACTCTTTCAGGCCAATGCTTGGAAGACACCGAGTTGACCATGAACACTCTCTTTAATAGTATTTCCTTCTTATTTATGACCTCCAACATACAATTTAATGATGCTATTATTTCTAGAACCCTGAAGTTCTAGCATTACTCCCGACTTCTCTTTCTTGCCACGACTGACTAAGGCCCCATTCTCCTTACCTTTATCCATGTCAGAAACAAGCTTGCACTTCAAAGGAATGACATAGTGCATGGCTTCCTCCGTTGTAGTGATCAATGTATCAGAGCAGGGTTACTCTCCTCTGAGTGTGAGAGTAGCTTGGACTGAAAAGCCTTTGTGTGGCAGGAAAGATTCTTTATTGTTCCTTTTACTTCCAGGGCCCCTGAATTTGTCAGAGCAGGAGATTAGCCATGATTAATTCACCCAAGAATTACTGCTAGCAAAGCCTTCTTACTTGTCACACAAATCCCACATCTCTGTGGGACTGGGAAACTTACTTTGGAGTTTGAGACTGTTTCTGGCACAGGTTGATCTCTATTTTTGCTTAGATAGGCTTCTGATGATCAAATTTTCATACATATCCAGTATTCTTTTCATTTAATTTCATAGGAGAATTTCTCCAAAAGAAACAAAGGGAGTCATTATGGTTTGGGTATATGATCTAGTTATTTTTCCATTGTTGTGACAAAAAGCCATAATCAAGGCAACTCAGAAAGAAAAGAGGTTTTTTTGGACTTAGAGTTCCAGCAGGCTAGAGTCCGTGCTGTCAGAGCAAAGGCAAACCAGCCGGCGGAGGAATCTGAATGCTCTCATCTTGAACTGTTTTGACCACTGAGTGATGTGGGAGAGCCCCACCCTCTGTGCTCAGTGTCGTAACTTGGCAGGCATCTGGGCTATATTAGAAAGCTAGCTGAATGTGAACCTGGACAAGTCAATGATAACTTGTGACCAGGAGGTATAAGCCGAAGTCAACCCTTTCCTCCTCAAATTGTACTTTGTTATGGTGTTTATCTTAGCGACAAATAAAGGCAAGGAGGAACCAAAACTGTCACTTTCAGATTTTTTTTATATGCCATCCACACCATCAAGTGAACCCTCATTCCCATCAGTGAAGCTGCCAATGTTAGATTTCTCATCCCTCTAAGCTAGGAGATACACTCTCTTTGTTACAAAGTACACAACCTTGAAGTTTCTGTTATAGCAACAGCAATAGCCTAGTATAGTATCTACTGTGCCTTGAAAGCTTTAATCTTTCAAAAGTGACTTTAAGCATTTCTTCTTTACTCATGCCCATTATATTTATTTTTCTTCAGAGTCTGAAACTCACAGCTGTGAAAAGTCATCATTAGCTTCATTCAACGAAACAGAGTCCAGAGCAGAGCAGCTTCTTTCCTTATTGAGTGACGTTAAGTAACTTCTCAGCTTCATCTTAATCTGGAAGATAATTACATCGCAGTAGCACTGCTGCGAGGATTAGAAGAGATAACTATGTGAAGCTCTTACAATGGTGCACTAGCTCCCTGCCTTTGCCCTTTTTTTACTACGTGGTTAGTTTCATGCTTGCTCATTATTTCAGGTACTGAAGTCTGGACCAATAAAATATAGATATATATGTATGTGCATATATGTATATATATACATGTATGTACACGTATTTATGTGTGTATACATATGCGCGCGCACACACACACATATATGTATATATACATATACATATATATGATTTTTAGGTGACTTAGGTAATGTCAGTGGCTCTGTTTTACAGTGATTACAGACCCCTTCAATAGAACTCACCTCACACTATGTGTGATGGTTTGAACGAGAAACGCACCCACAGGCTCACATATTTGACTACCTCATCTCCAATTGGTGGCACTGTTTGGGGGAGGTCATGGAACTTTTAAGAGGTGGAGCATTGCTGGAGGATGTATGTCACCAAAGGAAGGTCTTGAGAGTTTGTGAACTCATCTCACTTAATAGTTTGCAATCTGTGATTGCCTTTTGCAGCTGAAGGTGTGGCCCGCTGTGCTTTCCCCACTGTTGTAGACTCTCCCTCTGGAACTCTCAGTTAAAATCAACTTTTTCTTCCATGTGCTGCCTTTGGTCCATAACCACTGGAAAGTAACTAATACACTAAGAAGTGCAGATGCTGATGGTTGGTTAGTTTAAGCCCCAACTCTAACCTGATTGAAACACAGACATTACAAAGACATCCTTTTCCTTCTTATTCCCAGTTTACACGAGTTTTCTTTGCACACTTATATGACAGTGTTCAAATATATGTTCAGAGCAGAACATCAGACGTAAAAACCGCTTCCCTGCAAAGCTCACCTGTGTAAGGGAGTAGGTTCAGCAGCAGTTCCCTTGTGTAGCATAAACCTGCCTCCTTCTATCCACCTTTGTTGTTGCTCCTCAATTTTCCATTTAATTCAGTTTAAAGTATCTTCTAATTCATGAATACTATCAGGATTAAGGAGTCAGGTACTCCTGAAAATCTTATTGACTGAACCTATCAGCACTTCAGTCCTAGTTCTCACCTTCTACTTCTTGGAGGTGGACTCCATCACATCTTTAACCCATGGTCGGTCTCCAGCTCTCTACACCAGAGGTTAGAATGTGTTGCAGAGAGGCAGTGCAGCTCTGGGGTAGGACACATGCAAGACATTAGATCTGTTTCCCAAGCCCTACAAAAATATTTTAAAGATTATATGTGAACTAATTTTAAAAAAATATTATTTGATTTTATGTTTTGGTTGCATGCATGCCTGTGCCTCATGTGTGCACCTGCTACCCACAGAGGTCACAGAAAGGTGCCAGATCCTCTGGGACTGGAGTTTCAGATGGTTTAGAGCCAACATGAAGATGCTGGGAATTGAGCCTTGGTTCTCTAGGAAGATCAGTCAGTGTTTTTAATCTTTGAATCATCTCTCCATCCCCCATATGAACTACTATTGAGGGGAAATGATTCCTATCACTCCCACCTCATGCATCTGGTGACAGGAAAGGGTAAATTAGCAATAACAATATTCAATATCCAGAAGATTAGAAATGTCTGTGATGTAAAGTTAGATTACAGAGTCTTATGAGCTTGCTGTTCCTTCTTTGGAGACATTTTATTATCCTTGTATAACTGTGTATAGTTTTACATTATTGTTTTCTCCTCTCCTTAGACTGTTTTCTCTAAGCTATTTCCCCTATTTGCTTAGGTTTCCATTTTTAACACTTGAGGCCCCTTTCCAAACATAGATGGAGATGGAAAAGGGCTGGCCTTGTCAGCTCTGCCTGTCAGTGGGAGGAGATGGCTGAGGCTTTTTGCTAGAATTTGGACTCTGTCTCCTTAATCTGTACCAGATAATCGTCTTCCCCGGAAAATGTAGTGTGAAGCGGCGGGGCTGCATCCCGCCACCCGGCCGCCGGCTAGCTTTACACCCGAAATAATTACATGGAAACTGTATTTTTTTAAACACTGTCTGGCCCATTATCTGTAGCCTCTTTTTGGCTAATTTTTACATCTTTCTTTAACCCATATTTAGTAATCTGGGTAGCACCACGAGGTGTGGCTTACCAGGAGAGATCTTAACCTGCATCCATCTCAGAGCTCTACTTTTTTGTTCCCACAATTTTGTTTTGTCTACTCCACCTACCTAATTTTTTGTCTCTTAAAGGGCCAAGGCAGTTTTCTTTATTAATTAACCAATGAAAGAAACATAGACAGATAACTCTCCTCCATCATTTCCCCTTTTTCTGTTTAAACAAAAAAGAAAGGCTTTAACTTTAACATAGCAAAATTACATATAACAAAACAGTTATCAAGCAAGTATTACAGTTACAATATTTAAATCTATTTTATCTTTTATTATAACTAAGGATATCTATAACTATCTATTTATTTTTTAACTCCATCAAAGACTCCAGAAGGATACAATATTTCCTAAGTAAACAAGACATTTGTAACTTTCAAACTCTAGAAATGACAGAGACAACTCGCTGTCTAGACAGTCACCCAAAGTTCCTCTGTACCGTTGGGGCATCCATCTTTAGCCTTTAGGCCCATAGTGTCCAGCAGATTTTTTTATGAAGCAGGAAATTCCAAAGACAGTTTAGTCACTTTTTGTTGTGTCCTGCAGAACGTCTCGCAGACTCTTTTATGAATCAGGAACCCCGAAAGACCATCTCACCTTTAGGTAAGTTTAGCAGTCCTCTCTCTGCGGGTTCTTTGTGTCCAGTTTATGGAACAGTCTAGCCAAGAGCAGTTTCTTGCCCAAATGGCTAACAAACTCTATAAGTAGCCTCTTTGATGTCCATCTTTCTCTCGAAGTAGATTGGTGCTGCCAGGAGCAGACGTGTCTCATTGTCATGAAAAACCCTAAGTTATTAAAACATTAAATGCCATATTCTGCAGTCTTTGAAAGATATGAAGAATGTCTATCTAACTGAAATATATCTCTACATATCTAGAAAATCTAATAACATGACTACAAGCTTAACTATTATCAATGATTATCCATTAACAACCTATATTTCCTAATTATACATTACAGTTTTTAAAATGAACTACAATCACAATAGCTTAATCAAGATCAGAAATACATATACATATAACAAAATTGACCTTAAAATCTATACCAATGCAAATTCATATCTATATCATCTCCCCCTTTAAATGTAAAAGAACATTTATAAGCAATATTTGGGAAAATGGGCGCAGTTTTTTTTCTCCAAACTGTTTTCTGCTGAATGGGGGCGCTGTTATTTAGGTCTTTCATGGTGTAACCTGTGTGTTAGGTTTCTCTCAGTTGGCAGTTGAGTGAAGTAATTTTTTGAAGATGTTCATAGCAACCTTTTAGGAGGGCGTGGTCTATCATACCATATTGGGATAGAAGCAATCCACAGAGTCTCGTCCTCTGTGAAAACAAAAGAAGAAACTCTTTTTCAAAGCATCATGTTTTTAGATACAAATCCTGAAGTCATACCATTAAAATGTCCATTCTGGTCTAGCCTGGCAGCCCATATAATGAAATGTCTCTCTGTATTTAGCTCCTTTACAGTCAAAAATTTTAAAGAAAACACAATAAAATACATAATCCAGACTCTCTGTGAATTTTTCATTTTTACGTGGCTTATATTTATTCTATCAATTAATTTATTTTGTCTCTTTAAACACTTTACCCTTTTTTTAAAGGCATTAACTTTATTTTCTATATTTTTTTTAAGCCTACGTGAGCCATTTAAAGGCCTTTTATGTCTGAATCTTTCCTATTGTGAATCTGTAATTTTTTAATATCCAGGAGCACTTCTTAAAAGGTTAACCACTTCTTAAAAACTTAAGTTGCGCCAGGTAGAGGTAATACTGTACCGCCCAGGTAGAGGTAATACCATACCGCCTGTTTACAGCCAAGTCTAAACCTTAACTGTGCTGTTATTATGGTAATTACGATAGACCTGCCTGAGGTCAGCACAGTTTAGCTCGGCGGAGCAGAGCCAGAGCCACTCCTGCCTCAGAGCATGGTCTCAGAGTACTTTCTTTCCGGTCCCCAGCGGGCACACAAACATCCAGTCCATAAAAGCCATTGAAATGCTTTATAGCCAGAGTTTGTATTGGCGGCACAGCACCACGAGGTGTGGCTTACCAGGAGAGATCTTAACCTGCATCCATCTCGGAGAGGAACAGCATGGAGAGTCCCTATGGAGACTGCCTGAAGCGTCTCCCCAACTCTACTTTTTTGTTCCCACAATTTTGTTTTGTCTACTCCACCTACCTAATTTTTTGTCTCTTAAAGGGCCAAGGCAGTTTTCTTTATTAATTAACCAATAAAAAAAAAACATAGACAGATAACTCTCCTCCATCAGGAAAGGTCTCCTTTAGCCTTCAGCTGAAAGTCTCTACATTCTTCCTTACATAATCCTCATATAATCAACATTGTTTCTTATCTTTTTTTAAATGTAATCCTATACAATTGGAAGAAAACTCTTCAGCCTTCCTTTAGGGATGAAAGAACCAAGCTGCAACAAGATTGTAGGTTACACAATGAATTAACAAAAGGGTTAGATTTTGCAGCTTTACGAAGAGTTCTGCATCCTTGAAGAGCTATAACCCAGTTACCCAACTGCCTGAGTCAGAGGCAACCTTGAACCAATACGTTCATAGTACCTTCTGGATTCCCCCACCGTTATCCGGAAGCCCTGTAACTCCTAACATGAAGGCTGAGTCACACGGCACAAACCTTTCTCCCACTTGGAAGCCTGTAAAATTATTCACTGGGACTGTGTCTTAAATCTCTCTGTCTCCCTTTAGAACTTGAGCATGTGACCTACAGGCTGCTGTAATTTTCTAATAAAGCTCTCATGTGAAGGATAATTCATGTCAGCGTCTTTCATTTGCACCTACAACCTGCCTAACAACACCAAAATCTGTCCGACAGAAAGAATCCAGAAGCAAGAGTCCTTTAACTAATGTTATTGCTGTCTTGCATTATGTTTATACAACGATGTCAAGGTCTAATATACACTTGTGTAAACTTTGTAATAGTTCGTGTTTGTCTTTTCCAGTTTTACTGCAAGATAAACAGCTCTGCTGCATAATATAAACTGCGCATTTAAAATAGGACTTAGTGCCTTCTATTGTGTGCTTTTTCCTGAGCTGTGATGCCTTAAAATGGTTATTCAGTGAATATGTGTGTACACACACACATATGTACAACATGTTGTATACTGTAAATATGTGCAATTTAGATTTATTTATTAATTAAATCCCAGTTAGGCCCAAGGGAAAAAATAAAATGAAGATAATGAAAATAAAATAAAACAAAGGTAACTACCCAATTATGAGAATCCTAGAATTGACATAAAATTTTAAAATAGCTATTTTATGAAACTATAAATAAAAGTTGACTAAAATCCATGGGAAGTTTTTAAAAAGATTTATTTACATGTGTGTGCATAGGTGTGTGTGTGAGAGAGAGCAAGAGCGAGAAAGAGAGAGAGAGAGAGAGAGAAAGAGAGAGAGAGAGAGAGAGAGAGAGAGAGAGAATAGCATTCCCATGTGTGTGAGGGTGTGTATGCCTGTGTGTGCGTGGGAGCCAGAAGAAGGTATTGGATCACTTGGAGTTGGAGCTAAAGGCATTTTCAGGATAACCAGCTTGTTTCTGTGTACATAATGCTGAGATATGAACTCCCATGCTATGACTATGCAATAAGCACCCTTAATTTCTGAGCCATTGCTTTAGTCCCAAACCATGGTATTTTTTTATTTGAAGGAAATTAAAAACATTCTTCATAGTGAAAAACACAAAAAAAGGTATAAGAATAAAAACATATTGGAAAATGCCCAGAGATGCAGTTGTACAGAGAGGAAGAAACAGACAATAGCAAGCTAAAAGTGGCATGAGACCGAGTTCACCACACAGGGAGATAACCCTGACCTTTGTGGTCAGGAACAAATCTCACTTGGGAATAACCTCAGGGTCTGACAGTTCTGAGCTGTGGCCAGAGTCAAATCCTGGAGCCAACAACCGTTGTTGACTGCTGTAGAGTCTGGGGATTGTGACGTATATGCTTGATACCCACAGCCGAGGGACTCATACACAGGAAACATTGAATCTTGTAGTAGTGGCTATCCTAATGGGGGTCAGGTATTGTTACTCCTGCCTCCTCCTGCTCATGTAATTTCTATGGTCCTTTAGTGCCTCCCTATATTTAATCTCTCTTTTATAATTTATAAACTAATTTTCTGTCTATATGCATCCTGAAATTATGTCAGCAATTCTCAACTGAAGATATTTTTACTTCCACGAGAACTGACAAATGCCCATTGTTTGTGCTGGAAGAGAGAAGCAGCACTGTGGTCATCTGGGAAGCAGAGGCCAGAAGGACTCTTACAAGAACCGCTTTTCCTGCAACGCACAAGGCAGACAGCAAAGAACAACTGCTCCCCAAATGGTCTTTGTGCCAAGGTTGAGGACCCACGGCTTGGAAGGACTGAGGTAACTGAATGAATTCATGTTTTAAGAAGACTTCACCAGAACCGATAGAGACTCAATGAGGAATTAAGAATGGCAACTATAAGTCTGAGTAACTACCATACTGATTTCCACAATGGCTGGACAAATTTTCATTTTCTCCACTTCCCCCACATCCTCATCTCTGGTCCTGTAACTTGTTTGCTTTATGCGAACCTCTCTGAGCAGGGTGAGATTGAATCTCATTATAGTTTTAGTTTGCATTTTCCTTATGTGTTAAGGGTGTTGAACCCTCTGTTTTCACATATTGTCCATGTGTACTTCAACTTTTGACAATAGCCAGTTCATTCATTTCATTAGCCTGTTTACTGACTGGGTTGTTTGTCTTTTAATTGACCTTCGTTGTGAAGGACTTTTGTGAGTGTGAGATGTGCAAGCTAAAGTTAGGAGAGACAAATAAATGAGTGTACAGAGTCTGAAGTTAAACCTGTACAGCTTGGGTCTTTCTGAGGTTCTCTACTCTCGTTCTACAGTAGATGTTAACTTCACATAATACCTCAGCCCTCGAGTGGCCTCAGTAGTGAGGCATCATTATATTAGGCAGAGTCAGTGAGAAGTCACGTAGCTGCCACAGGAGACAGACGCTTCCACCGGAGCCCGCTGAAACTTTGCCGGTAGGCCATGACCTTGTGGTGATGCACAGATAAATGGAGATGCATTAATTTAAGATATAAGCGTTAGCCAGAAATATGCTCAAGCTGTTGGCCAAAGAGTGTTGCAAATAATATAGTTTCTGAGTGTTTATTTTGAGGCTGAGAGGCTGAGAACAAATGAGTGATCTCCGACATGTCACTGTCCAGCTGGATCAAGTACGTTAATATAAGATCCCAAACCTTGAATCTGCTAGAGGAAGCTTAGCAAAAGTATTTCATTATATAATTATAGGCAAATGTTTTCTGAAAAAGACTCCAGTTGCTCAAGAAATAATTCTGAGAATTGACAAATGGGAGTACATGAAATTAAAAGCCTTCTGCAAAGTCAGGAAAAAATATCTGGCAGAGCGAAGGGATCCTGCAGAATGGGCAAAGATACCTTTCCCAAATACATATCAGACAGGTGACTTACATCTGGTTATATAAAGAACTATAAAAATTAAACACACACAAAAAAAGCCAAACCATCCAATTTAAAAATAGAGCAGTGGATTGAATACATAGTTCTCAAAAGAGGAAAAGCAAACTGCTGGGAATACTGAAAAAGGATTCAGCATCCTCAGCCATTAAGGAGAGGCAAATTTAAACTGCGTTGAGATGGGTTCCATCTCTCCGGTCAGAATGGCTGTCATCAAGAACACACAGGAGAACAGATTGAGTGAAGATGTGAAAGAGGAACTATCATTTATTGAAGGTAGGAGTAGAAACACGTACAACCATGGTGGGAGTCAGCCTAGCGGCTCCTTAGAGAACCGAACTATCATGTGTCAAGCTCTGTCACTCGGGCACATTCCTGAAGGAATCTAATCCAATATATCACAGAAATATTTGTACCTGTTTAGAGATTTCTCATTCACAACAGTCAGGATATATGGGATCTGCCCGAGTGTCCAGGAATGTATAGCTCTAGGAAAATCTAGTTCATGCACATAGTGGGATTTTATGAAGCCATCCAGAAAAATGAAATCATGATCTTTGTAGGAAAATGGATGCAATTGGAAGTCATTATGTTGAAAAGAATAAATCAAACTTGTATATCCAAATACGTATTTTCCCTTATTGTGGATATTATGCTTATATGTGGATGTACGCATATGTACAGATAGGTTCATATATGTGTCTGTGTGTCACAAAAGTAGGAAGGGCATGAGAGGGGAGGGACAGCTTTTAACTGAAGTGGGGAAGGAAATGAGAGATAGAGACTAATGAATATGTGTAGTAAGGAAGCAGACTTGGAGGTTAGCTAGGAAAAGGAAGAGCCAGCTCGAGCGAGCGTTGTCCTGTGCTATAACCTGCAAAGGCCTTGCCACCACCATGGGTCTGCAGCATTGTGTCTTTAACATGGCCACGCTCATGTCAACAACACACATTTACTCAGGACTTCATTTCACTCCCCACAGTCCTGATTAATTCTGTTGTCAATTTGACACAAGCTGGAAGGACAATGGAGAAAATGTGCCCCATCATGTCAGCAAGCCTGTGGGGCTGTTTTCTTGCTTGGTGATTGATGTGGAAATGCCCAGCTTAAGGTGGGTGTTGACATCCCCGACAAGGTGACTATGGGGTACCTAAGACAGCAAACTGAGCAAGCCTCTGAAACTCTTCCTTCGTGGCCTCTGCTCCCGTTCCTGGTCCCATGTTCCTGCCCCGACTTCTCTCAATGATGGACCATGATCTGAGAGTTGTAAGATGAACTTTTTTTCTAGTTGCTTTTGATTAGAATGCTTTATCACAGCAAGAAACTTGCCTTGCTAAGGCAAGGAAGGGGACAAGCGTGGGGACAGTGAAGGAGGAAAACAAATGAGAAAAAAAGAATGATGCACGTGTATGAAGATTCCATAAGGAAGTAATTTGCAGCAATAATTAAAATCAATAATTGTTAAATAATAATTAATATTTAACTATTAATTATCAATCAATGACTCAATTAATAATTATTAATTTGTGTCAATTTTACAAATAATTGAAATTAATTTGTATTCTATTCTAAATATGAAAATATAAAACATTTAATATTGTAAACATGCATATATACCCAAAATTTTCAAAATAAAAATATTCTAGTATAGTCAATCCTTTTTCTGCTTATACTATGTTTCTTTCAAACTCACACTGACACAAACAGGCAGACTCCCAACTCATCTTCTTCCCCCAGATAATCACTTGCTTTAGCCAAAGGAATGTTGATAGGACTTTGTTCATGGTTTTGAACTAGAAAATCCATCCCTTTCCCCCCACTCCCCAGTGAGATCTAATGCCATTAGCTGTACTATATCATGCTATATGGGTTAATTGACATTTTTTCTGGAGAATACTTTTAAAAAATTAACAATGTAATGTTATCAAGTAGAATTTAGCTCATACTGTCCACAGTTTTTATTGTTTTTGCGAACACGTAACTATAGTTTAGGAGTAGAAAGACAGACTGATAGAGTTTTCTTGAAGTTGACCAACCTATAACATCGTAAGGGAATGGCACAGGAACTATTTGTCCCATCCCTACCTTTTCAGATAAATTATAAAATAATAAAACTGTGTCTTGTATTTCCATGGCAACTTAACAGTAAAAAAGCCCTTCCTCTTTAAAGGATGGCTATCACTGTAGGCTACTTAGTGTAGAGTTCCTCTTATGGATGGGGCAACCTCTTTAATCCCCACACATTAACAGCAAAAGGAATATCAGAATAAAGACAATTAAAGACAATAAAGAGAGGACTTGGGACGCATGAGGGTGAGGATTTCCTAATTTTAAGAGAACCAGATTTTATACTTCATAAAGTGGAAAAGAAATGAAACTTGGATAAAGAGCTCTTCAATAAAAATACAGAAAAACAAATTGAGGAGCCGGTGAAGAAGGCATTCTCCAAGAGAAAAAGGAGAAGTCAGTCTTCAAAAGTGGCTCAATTGTTGATAAAATAGTCAATAAGTGAAAACATTTAACATCTGTCCAGAGTAACTGTTATTGGACTGGGTTACTAAACGGCTCCTGTGTCCAATACACAAGTTGAAGTCTGAATAATCATGATGGGATCCAAGCCAGTCTTGAAATGATTTCGGCCACGGCCCAGCCTGGCCAGGCATGGGCTCATAGCAGGAGAGGTGTAAACAGGGGTCAAACCTGGAGGGACTGTGGCCTAGAGGACTGTCTGTGGACTGAACGTGGAACTCACTGAATCTATGAGACTGTGAATGTTGAGGGTCAGGAAGAGAGAGGACTTGGGGGACATGAATGTAATATTTCTAAGGGGATACCAGTATATCATCACAATATTTTGTAACTGGTGTTTAGCTAATAAGAAAACTCACCATTTGATCCCTTCTGAAGATAAAGCCTAAGCTGTCACAGAGACTAGGCTCGACTTTCATTGTTTTGAAGTTCACCATTTCACATTTTTAGAAAAGCAACACATGGATTATACATAAATGCCACTTCCTGCACAAATGGAGTCACATCGATCTGATCATTGCTTTCTGAATAATGCATACTAACAGCATGAAGCAAAGTATGCTGTGCTCTGCACTTGTTGGCAGCAGAAAACAAAACAAAACAAAAATCTTCATGTGAATTGTTAAAGCTGTCACTTAGGAGTAGAACAACAGACAGAAGCCAAGTAGCCCAAAACACGTGGTGACACAAAATATGATTTCTTCCACACCTGCAAACTTTCAGATTTAAGAAAAATATTAACTGCTGAAATGTTTTAATAAATAGAAATCTGTTAAAGTAAATACATCCATACATGAAAGGATAGGGCCAATGTCCATTTATCAGCAAGAAGGAAAATCAAAACATAGTACAGTTAAGGCAAAATAATCTATGCCCCTTAATGATATCGCTATTTCATAGAGAACAGATACCTGTTAAGTGGATGGGAATTTGCTTAATTTTAGAAACATCTGATTCCACACTTGGACACATAAAGATTCCCTCTCCTATTTTTTTTCTCTCTTCTGAGATGGAAGACTCACATCCTGATCAGGAACAGTGATGCTGTCAACTTTGAGAGAATCATACACTTTTATAGGAATTCAAATTGATTTAAAGCTACATGACAGCCAACATTCAACAAACAGAAATATGAAACCCTTTCCTTTTCTCTTATTATTCAAACCAGGAAGAGAAGCGGTCTCACACCTGATGTATAAGATACAGGTAGCATATTATACATAGGCATGTGTTACTGCTCTAGTTGACGGTGTGAACCTGGGGGAGCAGAGCCTAAAATATGAGGCAGACTAAAGTCTAATGCGATAGCCAGTTTTATTCAGGGTATCAATCTGTTTTCTGAAAGTTAAGCAAGGTTGTATGAGCAAAATTCACATGAGTTTAAGCTATAGACAGTCACAAGGGAAAGGCCACGTGAGTTTAGGCTGTACACAGTCACAAGGACATCTGAATAATAATAATAGAAGATGGCTGATCTTAAGCAAACCCAGTCCTATTTAGTACACTTCGGAGCAGTGTGAAAGCACATCCCAAGAACAACTCTTGTTATGGAGGAACAGAGGTCACAAGACTCCTGTTTTCTTAAGAGTTTTCTCGTAAGCTCCCAAAATTCTCCTCTCACAGCTCCATTCATGGACAGTGCTCTGACAGGCATGGAAGCATGTATTTATAAAGGGTATGGGGACAGGATTGGAGATGATTATGGGTAAGGCAGTGGTGTGTGTGTGTGTGTGTGTGTGTGTGTGTGTGTGTGTGTGTGTGCGTGTGTGTGCGTGTAAACACTGTGGCAAGCAGCAGTACTTTTCAGGATGACTGGGCATTTGAACTTCCTTGAGGGTTGGATATAGCTCAGATTAAACAATAAATGACCCTAATCTCCAGGGAAAATGCCAAGTGCACAAAAGAGAAATCAGGAAGCTACTGAGTATGTCTGGGGAATAGGGAGGCAGGTAAACAAAGATGGGGAAAATGTTGCCTTGCTGTCTTGACTTTGACCCCATTGATAGGAAATGTCACCCTGCTGACTCCTATGGATTTTTACCTGTTTGAAAGGATCAAAGCATGAACCATACACATACAGACTCAATGTACCATGATGGGGCATGATCGATCAGCAGTTAAAACTAACCAGACTAGCTTTAATAAAGAATATTTAGCTTTAATAAAGGGGATGAAGGGTTCCAGCGGTTCAGGAGTGCAGGAAACAAAAGAGGAGGAAACAAACACACATGGGTGTTTTATAGGCTATTTGCCCCCCCTCGGGGAGGGGACACATCTTATACAGCACGCAATTGGCTGAAGTCCCCCATCAGTACCACTGGAAATGCTTAACTCCACAGCAAGAAACCTCAGGACAACTATGGCTGAAAAAGTTTCTAAAGGAAAGGCAAGGAAATTCCCAGGCAACCCCTAAGGCAATGAGGACTTTTAAAAGCATCTTCATGTGTGTACTAAAGCCATGGGGAGTTTCATTCATGATAGATGTTGTATGTTTGTGAAATAGGAATGAAGCCACTCAAAGTCCAGAAATGTGGCCCAAAAAGTTTGTGTCATCAAGTCCCAAGACTTATGAAACGTCAAGTTCCACAGTTGTGGCTGCAGGTGGAAATACTTAGAGCACCCTGAAATCAGTTTATTGGATACAACTGGACTAGCCTAACCAAAGGAATTCTATGGTGGAGAGCACCCAGGCCTTTTGGGACTTGACTCTGATGTGACAGACTTGTCTCTGATCCTCAGACCCACAACTGGTCTTGCAAACTGTACAGATCTCCATCACATCCGGTGTTCTCACCTGATAAAGTTCTCCTTCTGTCTTTTCCCTTGCTTGTTGTCAGTGGGTTGAAATCATCCACAGGAAGCCCTACAGTAGTTAGGACAATGAAGAGCTTATCCTCCTGTAACCACCTGTTTCCTGGCTAAACTCTCTGGGGCGGCTGTAAGCATATTTGTTCATCTGGTCATTCATTTATAGAATATTTGACTTTCCAAGCATGTCACAAATAAACCCTGGTAATCAACGGTGAACCAGGCAAGATGATTCCTATTCTCATAGACTTCTAGTTCTGACATCTGTTGCCCAAAAGTACCCCCAACATTGAAAGTTAACACCAAAGGCATATTCCTATGTATAGGATTTTACCACTTTGGTAACACAAAAAGCCACACCTAATACTTGAAAACCAACAGTCTGCTTGCAACTGAAAATTTAACTTATAAATAAAGATTTCAGATACAGGAATGTCAATAGCCAGGCATCCTGCTGTCTTCACGATGCTGTCAGCAATTTAGGCTCTTTCAACTTCCAGCCACTGTGAGCATGCAGCTTTTATTGATGCGTCTTGTGGGACAAGTGACCATGGAGCATCTTAGCCTAAGCAAACCTGCCTCCTCTGGGGAATTCTTTGAGCTCTGCTTACATCTCCTACAGTACCATATTACAGCCATAAGGAAGGCTGAGAACTCCATATATTTCAAACTCTGCACATATTGATAACAGAAACAACACCGAGATTCTGCTTATTAAAAAGGGGAAAACCAGTTAATGAGCAGACAGCCTGCAGTGCGCTGTATAGATCAGTCACTGTGGCAAATCATTTTTTTCTTCATTGGCTTGTACATATTACACAAGCAATTTCTAAATCTGGATTGACTGATGCTGTGAAAGTGTTCATTTCTGCATTTATTGAATATAACTCAGGTTGTACTGACTCGGGCTGAAATTGCAAAATGAGTTTTGCATGCTCATTTGCTGGCAGTGTGCTCCAACTACTGCTGAATATCTAGGGATTATATTGTAGACTCACACTCCAGAGTACTGGAAGAATCTAACTCCCCTGACAGCTGTGGGAAGCCTTGTCCTGTTTGCCAAATGCTGAAGATCTGGTAACAAGCGATTGTCTCAAAGGATAGAGAAAACAACTAAAAAAATTGTCATGGACATAATTCCAATTAATAGGGAAAAAATGAAACAAATGATAACTAAAGCCTGGGTTTTAAAATCAGATGGGTTTTTGTACCAATTGGTGGTTTGACCTGACTCTGGGTTAGATCATGGGAAGTTTTATGACCGGACTGAAGGAAGCCTGAAGAATTGGTAAAGCTTGCCCTTAGAGCATGTGTATGAGGGTGTTTTCAGCGGAGGTCGGTGTGGGGGCATCACTGGACTAAGTGGAGTAGGTTTGCCCTCAACGTGGGTTAGGAAATCATCCAATTATTCAAGCACCCAGATGAGACAGAGGAGCAGGAGGCTGAGGCACTAGTCTTTCTGGTTGCTCCTTGGTTCATTCTTGACTGTGTGCATTGCCTCCTGCTGATGCCTAGGACAGAAGATCCCAGAACCTTTGTCTCTTGAATTCTGGAACTTGCACTCGTGTTTCCCCAGAGGGTCACAGGTCTTTACCCTACATGAAGTCTGTATCTGAGGCCTTCTGGTTTTTCAACATTAGGCTTCTTGGACTGAGCTGTTACCAGATTCTCTTGAAGATGGAAATTTTCAACCTCTTGTGATTGACTACATGAGCCAGTTTCCTTCACACACATGCACACACACACATACACACACCACACCACACATACATATGACACACTACACACACACAACATACACACAGACACATACACGCACAGACACATACACGCACACATGGACCTATATCACATACCACACCACACACATGACACACACACATATTACAGACACATACATGCACACACCTCACACACACACTACATCACAGACACACAGACACACACATGATACACACACACATACAGATACACACACACAGTGTTTCTTCAGAAAATCTAACTAATCCAGATTTTAATATGAAGAATGGTTTTATGGGCATAGAACTAGCTTGTTCAAATTCCTATTTGGCTTGGAAGGTTTTGGAACTGACATTGATTAAACATAAAGATGCTTTGGGGGCTACGAGTATAGTGTGTATTCATAGTCCATGATTCAAATTATGTGTAGAGATGTGTCATCTGAACTGATTAACCTCTTTTATCAATTTGACTGGATTAAGAGGTGCCTAGATCATTGAAGACTCTTGTGAGCGTGTCTGGGGTGTTTCCAGACCACGAGCCTCTGAATTGTCAGTGGTTTAATACATTGGTACCTTTAAAACGTGAATGGACTACTGAGAGGTGATAGAACTGTGGGAGGAGCAGCACAGCTGGAGGAAGTGGCACCCTGCGGGGATGCTTTTGGATAATGCCCCTGGCCCCTTCCTGTCACCCATTACCTCCTCTGCTTCCCAGCTGCCTTGAGGTGAGCAGTTCTACCACACACCTCCACCAAGACATTCTGCCTCCTCACAAACAGTGGATCCAGCCAACCATGGGCTGCAACCTCTTAATAAGCTACAAGGAGGCTCTCTTCTTTGAAGTTGATTTTTCTCAGATGTTTGGTCACAATGATGGAAAACCGACTTATACAAAATGCATGAGTTTTCTAGTTATGACTTAAAGGAAGTGCGGAGGGAGCTAGGCAGATGACTCAGTGAATGAGAGTTAGTCAAGGAGCTGAGTTTTAATCCCTGCCACCCAGGTAAAAAGCTGGTGTGACTGAGTAACCTCAGGATCAAGTGGTGTAGGCAGGTGACCTGAGAGTCCACTGACCTGATCATATACCTCAAATGGCAGAGCCCGAATTCAGCGAGAGTCCTGACTCAAGATAATAAGACAGAGAGCCATAGAGGAGAAACCCAATGCCCCACTCTGGCCTCCTCATGCACAAGTACATACACCAACACACCAGAAAAACAAACAAGAAAATAAAACAAAAACCCCAAAAGAAAGAGGGAAGAAAGAAAGGAAAGACAGAGGAAGGAAAGGAAAAAAAGGAAGGAAGCAAGGAAGAAGCAGGAAGTAGTACTGAGAAAATGGTCCAGCTCTTTTCTTTGAAATCACCAGGATGTGAGTTAGGTCCCTGCAGCCTATGTAAAAACAGCCTGATATAGTTGCATGTGCTTGTAATCCCAGTGTTGGGGAAGCAGAGATAGCTGGGTTCCTGGGGCTCACTGGTCAGCCTACTTAGTAAGTTCTATGAAAGAGAGAGAGAGAGAGAGAGAGAGAGAGAGAGAGAGAGAGAGAGAGAGAGAGAGAGAGAGACCCTGTATCAAAAGGTAAGATAGACTGCCCCAAAGAACAGCACTGGAGGATGACCTGTGACCTCCACATCAAACTCTCACACATGCACACATATGCACATGGGCTCACACTCACACATGTGCACATACACTTACACACACACACACACTCACCCATAAAGGGGAAAGGAGTTTAGTGTAAGACTTTGAACATGTAGAAAAATGAGGAATCTAGCAACCCTGGTGTTTGTTTCAAATGCAGCTAGTCAGAGCAATAAGCGAAACAGATGAGCTCAGGGAATCAAATTCCCAACTCCAGATGTGCATAAATAGCCTGAGCACTTCAAAGTGTGCCTGGCAGGACACCTTCTTTTTCTTTAGCACACACGCTGAAACAAATAAAAAAAAAATCACAAATCTCTAGGATGTGATTGGCTGAATCACAGGAAAGGTTCCATTCTCCTGGGGCACCTTCTGCTAAAGTGTGCTCACTGGTTGAGAAAGAATAGGCTTGTGTAAGTTGGGGTCAGAATGGATTGCAGGACTCAGATAATACTGAGGACCCTGTGCTCTTAAATTCTGCTGTGAGTATTTATTTATTTACTTACTTACTTAATGCTGAAAGAAGTGACAAAATCCCTGCTTCAGCATTTGTCTTGCCTCTTTCAAAGGAGTCAAACCCTGTGTCACCTAAGGATACAGGGTGGTCAGTTGCTAATCATGAAAGTAATTATTCTCCTCAGGATTCACTACCTCCTATAACCACTCCATGTTGCTTCTATAACCAATCTTAAGCCTTGATGTTTTCCTGAAGCTGAGGTACACAGCATTAACTCAGGAGACATAAACACTCAAACAAGGCAAAACAAAATTAGTTACCTGGGTTTTCTGGTTATAGAGGCAGAAATCTGGTGAACTTATGGGAATCATGTATGACCCATGCAGTAAATGATTTTACACAAAACACACACACATGAGCAAACACAGTGTGTGTCGGGGGGAAAGAGAGAGTCAAGTCTTAATAGAATGGCACTTTGACTCTCTTTTATTTGCCCATGGCACTTCTTTTATTTTTATAGTAACCAATTGTGCCAAAATTATTTTGTTGATTTACAAAGTTAGTTCCCTGGGTCAGGTCATCCTTTCTGTGTGATATGTATGGGGAGAGGTGAGAAGGAAAGAAGGAAGGTGCTCTTTCTGATTTGTGCCTGAAGGAAATGGTTTAGTGAGAAACCCACAATGGTCTCTATACCAAATATTTAAAGAGTCAATTATGACTGTACTGTCCTTCCCCAGATAACAAGTTTGTTCATCTATGTGGTAAGAAATACAGTTTTATCTATGTTTCTGTTATTTAATAAGTGCCTTCAAGTTTGCAGAACATAACAACTACCAGATTATTTTGTAACACATTATTACATAAGTAAAATGATAAATTAATTACAATTAAGATAGATTTTTTTTTCAGTGCTGGGAACAGAGCCCATAGCCTTACACTTTCAAGGCTGGCACTTGTACACAGATAAACCCCAACCCCAGAAACATCTTTTTAGTTGATGTTCTTATCCAGATAATTATATTTCAAATGTAATTTTCACAAATAATGATGAGACCCTTTACATTTTTTTTTGCCCAGGTTCCTCCAAAGGAAGCACTTTGGAAGGCTATAACATGAAAGTGCAGTCATTCAGGTTTTCCTGGATGTGCCTGAACTCCTCTGTTTGTGCGGACTGTTCTCTAACCATTCTTTATAGTTCTATTACCCATATGGGTCCAGGTGTAGTCAATGGCTGCTTGTTTGTTTCCTGGCCACCCAGACCCAAAATAATCACATAGAAACTGTATTAATTTCAATACTATTTGGCCAATCACTTAAGCATATTTTATCTAGCTCTTATATCTTAAATTAATCCATTTCTATTATTTTATATTTTATCACGAGGCTCGTGGTTTACTGGTAAAGTTCCTGGGCATCTTTGGTGGCTACATGGTTTCTCTTTGACTTTGCCTACTCTCTCCTCCTCTATCTGCTCAGAATTCCTGCCTTGCCCTACTCTCTGCTGCAATAGGCCCAAAGCAGATTCTTTATTAATCAATGGTATTCCCAGTATACAGAGGGGAATCCCCCATCAATTACCCTTTTCTGTCTAAATACAAAGGAAGGTTTTAACTTTAACATAGCAAGATTACATACAACAAATCAGTTATCAAGCAAGAATTATAGTTACAATATTTATATTTACTTTATCTTTTATCAAAACTAAGGAAAACTATAATAATTTTCTATTTTTAACTCCATCAAAGACCCCAGAAGGCTGTAATAAGTGTACTCTAAGCAACTTCCATAACTCTAGTTCATTTAGCATAATATCAAGCAGTCCAGGCAAGAGCAGTTTCTTGCCCAAATGGCTAGAAAACTCCATAAGAAGCCTCTTTGATACTCATCTTTTTCTTGAAGGAATTGGTACTGCCAGGAACAGATGTGTCTTATTGTCATGCAAAGTCCTAAGTTTTTAAAACATTTTAAAAGCCATATTCTGTTAGTTTTTGAAATGTTTGAAGAATAACTATCCATCTGAAATATATCTCTGTACACCTAGAAAACCTAACTAACATGACTACAAGTTTTACTATATTAAATGACTATTAACCTGTATTTTTCTAAACTACATGTTACATTTTAAAATGAACTGCACAGACAAAATACTTTAATCAAGAGCAGAAAGATACATATAACAAAATTGACCTTAAATTGCATCAATAAACTAAGATACATACCAATGCAAAGTATTTCTCTATAGCATATTCCTTTTTAAATATAAACAAACATTTATAACAATATTGGGAATTTGGGCATAGTTCTCTCCAAACTGCCTTTTGCTTTTTGTTGGGAGAAGTAATTTTTGGGGGTGTTCACAGTGACCTTTTAGAGGGTATTGGTCCATCAAACCACAGGTTCTCATCCTCTGTGGAAACAAAAGCAGAACCTCTTTTTTAAAGCAACATATCCCTAAACCCAAATTTTGAAGTCAAGATAGCTTTAAAGTATATATGTTGGTCTAGCTTAGCAGCCTGTACAATGAAATGTCTTTTTGTACTTAGCCTATTCACAGTAAAAAAAATTCAAAGAAAACACAATAATATACATAATCCAGATGCTCTGTGTATATTTTATCTTTACATGGCTTATTTTTCTTTACTCCTTTAATCTATGACTGTCTGTATTCTGTCTCCTTAAATACTTTGCTTTATTTTTATGACTTGATATCGGATTCCCCTCTGTATGCTGTGAATATCATGGGTTAGTAAAGAAGATTCTTTGGACCTGTTGCAGCACTTTAGGGCAAGGCAGGAATTCGAGCAGATAGCTGTAGAGAGAGAGTAGTCAGAGTCAAAGAGAAGCCATGTAGCCACCAGAGGAGACAGACACTGGTCTCTGGATGGAACGTTACTGGTAGCCCATGACCAAGTAGCCATACACAGATTAATTTTTTTTGTTTTCTTTTTTTTCCGTTTATTTTTTTTATTAAAAATTGCCATCTTCTCTCCTCCTCCTCCCCCTTCCCTCTCCTCCCCTCCACCCATACCCCCACTCCCTCCCTCTCCAGGCCAAAGAGCCATCAGGGTTCTCTACACTATGTTGAGTCCAAGGTCCTCCCAACTCCCTTCAGGTCCAGGAAGGTGAGCAACCAAACTGACAAGGCTCATACAGAGCCTGTCCTTGTCGTAGAGACCAAGCCCATCGCCATTGTCCTTGGCTTCTCGGTCAGCCTCCACTATCAGCCACTTTCAGAGAGTCCGGTTTGGTTGGATGTTCCATCAGTCCCATTTCAACTGGACTTGGTGGTCTCCCGTTAGTTCTGTCCCACCGTCTCAGTGGGTGAACACATCCCTCATGGTTCTCACTTAGCTGGAAATGGCCAGATCCTATAGCCACACTGATGAATATCTTGCATATCACCATAGAACCTTCACCTGGCGATGGATGGAGATAGAGACAGAGCCCCACATTGGAGCACCGGACTGAGCTCCCAAGGTCCCGATGAGGAGCAGAAGGAGAGAGATCATGAGAAAGAAAGTCATACACAGATTAATATAAATGGGCTGATGTAAGATATAAGAGCTAGCCAATAAGAAGTATGAGTTAATAGGTCAAGCAGTGTTGCAATAATACAGTTTGTATGTGATTATTTTGGGTCTGGGAGACTGGGAAATGAATGAGCAGCCTCTGACTACAGTGACTACTTTTTTCTCCCAAGCCTATGTACATTTATCCAACATTGTGACCTATTTAGAGATTTTTTTTTAAAAAATCGGAATCTGTCTTTATTATATATCTGTAATCCTTTTCTGACCAGGACCACTTCTTGAAATGCTAAGCAGGATGACTAGGACTAAGACTGCTTTGTCTTTTGGCTCCACCCAGTCCAACATGGTGGAGGCATGTTTACTGCCTCTGAGAACCCTATACACCACCCTAGCTCCAAGGTCACAGCAGGTCTGCATTGCCATTAAGCAATTTGAATCATGCTACTCACAGACCCCATTTAAGTGCTCAGCCTCCTGAAAGAGCCAGAGCTGTTTGTATAACTAGCACAATCCAGGAAGCTGCCATTTCTTAAAGAAACCATGTTTTTTTCTGCTAATGCTGAATTATGAAGGCCTCTCTTAAAGGAGCATGATGTCCCTGCTTGTCCCTGGCAAGCAGAGCCCATCCAAAAAAAAATGTCAGCTACCAAAAAGTCATGCTTACCTCTGTTCTTTTGTGTCTAGAATTGTTTTTCAAGCTTTTTCAGGTTTTATGTGAATGTAGTCAGCTCCACATGGGTGCCAATTTGTAGCTGGACTCTCTCTCTCTCTCTCTCTCTCTCTCTCTCTCTCTCTCTCTCTCTCTCTTGCTCTCTCCTCTCTCTGCTTAAAATTCCTGCCTTGCCCTATTCTGTACTGCATCAGGCCCAAAGCAGATTCTCTATTAACCAATGGTATTCACAGCATACAGAAGGAATCCCACATCATTCAGGGACTGATCAGTTCTAACATCATTGCCTTAATCTTTTCTGTGGTCCCTTTGTAAGTATCCCCATTTGTCACACACTCACTCAGGCTCCTTATCTTCTTGTTTCTCTTTCATGCCCCTACAGGCTATTTGAATTGAATGATGTAGAACTCTTACTTCCATTTATGTCTACTTTCCTTTTCCAGCTTTGGGTATCACTGCCCTGAGTATCAGATGGAGTTATTTTTTTTCTTTCAATCATCAAACACAGTTCATAAAACTCAAGAGGGAGAAGATGGCTCTCTAAGGGTATACATACTTCTCTCCTTGTTCCTTCTTTCTTCTGATGCTCACTGATGTCTGATTGTGTGAAGAACTTCTTTTACCGAGTCCTTAAGGACATGTCTACTGAAAAATGAATCTTTCTGGTCTTCTTTCGGCTAAGAATGTTTTTATTTTCTCTCATTCCTGAAGGCTTTTTATGAGGCATACAGTTCACAGCTACCAATTCTCTTCTTTGGCCCGACGATGAATATCATGCCTTCTGCAATCTCCTTGTTTCCAGGGAGCTGTGAGTCATTATTCAGGCTGTCACTGCTCTTATGCATTTCATTGCCTTGTGAGACAATCCAATGACAATGGCAATCCAAAAACAGTGCAGTCAAGACATCTGTCTTTTCTCACTTTCAGTTTTAATGACTGTTTCTTAGTTTGAATTTCTTTGTTTGTTGTATTTGGGTTTCACTAAACTTCCTGTATTTTGTATAGATTTGTGACTTTTGTCAAATTTAGGAAATTTTCAACCATCATTTCCTCAAGTACTTTTTCTGCCTTATTGTTTTTCTGGAACTCTGATAAAACTAATACAGATCCTGTTACTATCTTAACCAGTGCCTGAAGTGCTACATCAAATACAAAAAATAAATCGACTTTCTGCTTTCAGGACGGTCTGATTCATTTTTATCCCATCAGGTTTGTGGAGTCTACCCTCTGCCATGCCCACTACCGAGCCCCTAGTGAGTTCCTCATTGCTATTGCAAACTATGTTGCTGTGTTTTTCAGTTCTGTGACTTGCCATTTGCCTCTTCTTCACTATAATGTCTACTTTTCACTGCAATTTCTATTCTGACTCAGGATAATTTATAATTGACCACTGAAGCATTTCTCTGTGGATTACTTTAAGATCCTGGGTAGATAATCTCCATATTTGATTTTTCTAAGAGCAAACACCTGCTGATTTTGTTTGTTTGCTTGTTTGTTTGGTTTTGGTTTTGTTTTCAATCCAGGTAGCGATTTTCTGGATTCTGGGAGGGTCTGACAAGTAATTTTTCTTTTGTATCCTGGGCAGTTTGCCTATTTAGTTGGGCGATTTGGTCTTATTAACCTCTTTCACATCAGCAGCTGTCTGTTTAGGGTCAGCACTGATCCTGGCCTTTTCTGAGGAACTGTTAATCTATTGACAATGTACTTTATATAACTTTTATGGCTTAATTTTGGTCTTTTTGGTATATCTGATGCCATTTTGGCTAATTAAATGGGGAGAAGTTTGGGGTTGATAGGGTACTCTCTTATTGTCTAAATGTCTGTTAAGGGTGAGGAGTCTCAGATGTGTGATATGATAGAAACACATCCTGAGTTATTCTGCCCAGATGGTCCTTATTGGGCTCCACATCTGTCCAACCTAGTGTGTTTGACTGAGGAGGGAAAGTCTAAGATTCACAAAGACAGAGAGGCTGTGCATTCTAGCTGCCAGTGGCTAGGCTTCTTTACCTATATCTAGACTCATTACCCACATAACTTATCTCTTAAAATCTGATATTCATGCTGTTGTTTAGGAAAACCTATTTAGCTTTGGTTAGGTCCACTTTTCAGGATGTACTTGCACATTTGGATTTTTAGTACATTTCTTAGAACTTAGACCTTGCAGGATTTTGGCTAACAAATCTAATATTTCTTTTTTTAAAAGACGGTTTTACCTGTTGAAATAATAACATCTAAACTAATGAGGGGTTTGGAGATAGGAGGTTCGCTGAGTTTAAAGGTCAATGACCTTAGCCAATGGTTTTTTTTCCAGACTTTGATATGGTAGACAATGGAGACCTATTACATTTGAAAATGAGACAAAACAATAGAATTGCTAATTCAATGAATAAGTGAAATCAGAATCTCAGTCAGACAGAACCCTGGACAGAAAGTAACTAGGACAGATATGACTTTGTATTGAAGCACTTTTTATTGAATCTAATTTCACTTTGAAACTATGGAATCACTCCGTACTTTGTTGTGGGTGTTTTGTTTATATGCTTACCATCACTTTAATTTTGTTTCAAAAATAAAATGATATGCTTGAGATCTTGTTACAGGCCCACAATCTACACTAAATTTTCCATGTTTAATTTTCTTTTTCTTGAGACAGGTTTTACTATGGAGTTCAGCCTGGCCCTGGACATTGAATCCTTTTGTCTCTGTCTGTTGAGTGATTGGCTTAGAGTCATATACCACCATGCTCTCATAGGTTCAAGCTGGAATGCTTGATCCTCAGTTAGTGGAACTCTTTGGAAATGATAAGAGGTATGTGTGTCACTGGGGTAGGTTTGGAGGCTTCAAAAGACCTTCCCTGACCCAGTCATCTCTCCCTGCTCCTCTCTGTGCAAGTTGGTGATCGGATGTGGGCTCTCAGCTACTTCTCCATGCACCACATCTTCCTGAAACTCTGCTTCCTGCCATGATGATCATGGACTGACTCTCTGAAACTATAGGCATGCTTTTTTTTTTAAAGAATTGCTCTGGTCATGGTGTGTCCTCAGATCAATAGAACAGTAACTAAAACAGCATATGATTAAATTCAGATAGATTATGATAAGAAAAAACCTATATAAATTAAATCTACCAATCAAACAGAAAATGTCCCTTTAGTAACCCAGTTCTGTCATTTGAACCCCATGAAAAGAAGACCAAAACAATATTCAGGTCCCCTAAGTGTCCTCATTCATGTGACCCATTGTTAAGAGTGACAGAGCATTTTCTTTTTGATCTGTAGGATTATTTTGCTTTGAAGAACATGTTCTTGCTATTTTACATCTTTTATTTCATTCTTGAATAAGATGCCAAGACCCTAGAAATGCCAGGTCCAAATCCTGTATCATGATGACCCCTGAACACCAGGAATCCAACGAGGAATCAAGATTAACATATGAATCAAGCCAGTTGGGCTGGGCAGGGAGTATTAGCTGGTAAAGTTGCAGGCTGCCATGCCTGAAAACCAGAGTTGGGTCCCTGGGATCCACATGGTAAGAGGAGAGAACCATCTCTTACAAAGTGTCCTCTGATCTCCACACATGCACCATGGCCCATGCCCCCCTCCCAAATAAACAAACATGTTAATAACAAAATAACAAAAATATTAAATAAATATAATATTAAAAAGAATTTGGTTGACTGAGGAATACTAGAAGCCCTCCCACTACAGAAAACCCCTCCCACTTCAGGCTACAACCATCAAAACCAAGTCAGTGAGAGGAAAGGCCCTTGGTATCTGAATGCATAAAAAGGTGGGTGCTATCTAAATATACTATACAGAGTTAAGATGTTGTAGTTCTGGAGACTGCAAACCTTGGTCCTGTGCCAGCTCTCCTTCCTTAATAAATGTCCCTGTCACTCTCATTTTCCACGTGTCTTCATGACCTTTGTTGAAGGAGAGAAAAGCATAGAAATCTCAGTACATGCCCTCAGGACTCAGCTCATCACCTGGGACATCTAGGCTTTATACCTGCTGTTCAAGCTATATCCCAAGGGTTAAGTTTTCCCCAATCTTTTTATTTTGAGTCAGAGTCTAATTGAGTTGTCTAGACTGGCTTTTAATCACTCTCTAGCCCAGGTAAGCCTTGGGCTTGATCTTTTCCTGTCTTACCATGGGACTGTAGGCCTGCCCCACCAGGACTTCTTGATGTCTACCAGAAGCTCAGAATTTCTACTAGCATGGAAGCCTAGCAGTGTGGCTGAAAGTGTACATTTAAAAGTCAGACCCTTGGACTGTGATTCTGACGTCATCACTTATCAGCACAAACAAATGGATAAGACAGTGAAATTCTCCAGGACTACCATCGCCTCGTTGATAAATTGGGATTAATAATGGGCCCTCTCTCACAGGCATATTGATAGTGATTTATAAGAAAATATATGCAGAAAACTATATAATACCTGTCACATGGACATAGCTGTTACTGTTGGGGGACAGTTGGAAAAATCTCGGGTTCTTCAAATTTGGATCCATCCTTATAGACATATGAGCTTGCTTGTGGAGTCATCTTTATTGGTGATGTAATGAGGAGGAGGAATAAGGTCCCTAAAGGTTACTATGAGAACATCTGTGTGAAAAATACATACTAGTCACTGTGCCTGTCTTATATGCACCGGTCCCTCTGATTTTTAGGTGTTGGTCCTATTTTAATTAACATACAGATAACCCATATCTACACTCACATCCATTTCTTGACCTCTACATTTTGTAGAACCCCATGATGAATGAATTCCTGTTTTTATGTTTCTATGTTATTAAAGCAACTTGATGTTTTAGAAGAAGTTAATGCTAATAAATAAGACATTTGAGTGCTTCCTGTATACAAATACTAGACTATGTTTTATGTAATCTCATGTAGCCTTCAACTTTGTCTTGTAACCTATCTTACCTTCATGTCAGAGAGAAAGTTGAGAACTATGGGGGTAAGCTGACCCAAACCACACATTTTGTAAATGAGTGTCAGGGTTAATTTGAACCTAGGTCTATCCAATTCTAAAGCTTAGGCGTATATGTTCCCCAGTGTCTCCATATGGGGACTACCCAAGCCAGAGAGCCAAGAACATCTTTGGTCATGCACTAACTCTCCTGCCTCACCATGTCTTCCTCTTCCAGTGCTTCGCAAAGCCTGTCCTGTTGGCTGTTAACTGGCTTTCCTCAACCTTTCCCCTTCGCCTCTTCTCTATAACTACTACCCATCCTGGGTCCTTTGGTCTCTTCTTTTCATCACAGAGCTTCCTCCCTGAACACCAGGTCCTTTGTCCATGGTGTCAGCTGGGAAATCTTACCAAGATGACAATTCTCTTCTAGTGGCTCACCTCCCATCCTTCCAGACCTCCACACACGGTGCCTTCTCTTCTAGCTTAGGCCTTCACCATCCTTTTCTCTACCTGGCCTGTCCTTCGTGCATCAGTGCCTTTCATGTTTCCCTTAATTTCCTGGTTTGTGACTTCAGGTGCTGTTCCTTCTACCCAGAATGTCTCCTTGACTCCGCTCCATCTTTCATACTTCTCCAGAGAAGCAGTACATATTTTCAAATGTACTTCAAATATCACATTCTGTTCCTCTCTTTCCTCTTAGAAAATTTGAAATCTCCTTTGACTTTGTGCGGTTCCTGTTATTGAATTACTCGTACATTAGCACATTTCCCGCTTTCCTAAAATCCATCTAAATAAAGGTCAACCAAAATTAATTTGTGGACTTTGTTATTTTGATACTGATTTTTAGAATTTAGTCTAGATTTTTGAACAACGGTATGAACTTGAATATTTACTAAAAGCTAGATTTGATTTTTGTTTGTGATGTATGAGAGAAATATTCTAGATATGGAATTAATGTCTCTTTTATATACAGATAGAAATATTTATAGTTAAAATAATATGATGGCTTGGATTTTGTTCAAAAACAACCAGGGAAAAAATTAAGGAGCTAGGAAGATTTTCTAGAAACAGTGTTTTTTTTTATCGAAATTGGGTAGTGAATACATGGGAATTCTGCTTATTGCTCACTTTAGGTTTTTAAATACCAATAAAAAGATGAAATTTTCGAGTTTGTTAACCAAACCAGACCCCTGGAGTTCAAGATCAGGATCTACTACTACAGTCCCAATTTCCTAGGGATTTTGTGTGCCTCATATCTCCACCAGGAAGCCATCACCCATCACTGGGAAGATGCATGAGCTCCTTTGGTGGCAACTATCTTTGACCTGGCTGGGACTGAGGTATTTCCAACTGTTTTGCATAGAGTAACAAATGACCTATAGGATGTGCTTGGAAGTGTGTCAAACAAACATCCCCAGTATTTAGTTTAAAGATCTAATCCTGATCTTTGTACAAACAATAGGCTGGAAGTGAAAATCTTATTTAGAAAGAAAAAGGTGTTATTAAAGAAATGTTTTCTATAGTTCTTTCCCCTCAATAGTAGTTACTCCAAAACCCAATGACTATTTTAGGGTTTGACCTAGAACTTTGGCTCTCTCACCTGGGAAGCATTGGCTGTGTCTCTGGTGATTATAATCACTCATACATTGCAGCTGAAGTGTACGAGGGCCTCCTGCTGCCAAAAATTAATTTGCACATGCATCAGGCCATGCACCAAGCTCATGTCCTGGATTCCAAGGAAATGTGCCCCCGGTTATTTTGTGAGCTAATGTGAGTTTCTACATCAGCACTCTGTCTGCCATTGGCTGAAAAACTGGGCTATGACTCAGAAAACCCCCATTTCTATTTTTGCCTTTTCGCTGACTTAATGTGTAACCTCAATCTTTTAACCCCTTTCTGCCTCAGGGTCTTCACCTGTGCTATGGTTTTAAACTTCAGAGAGGAGAAAGGAGAAGTAGTGAAATGGCACACAAGAGGAAGAATAAGTATTTGGTTGTAATGAAAGCAGTCATTGCTGTGGATCAATTCTGTAACCAATTCTTCCTTTGTCACATTAAAAATGAGATCTAATGAGGGAACATGAGAAGAGAGGACCTGCCAAATCTTATTTGAGATAATCTAGCTAGTCACTGTGATAGCTACCTTGATGTTATTAATTCTTATAATACTGAATTCATAGTGATTAAGTACAGAAATGTCAGTTTGAATTTCTAATTAGATATATTGCTCACATTGCCACATAACAGGGAGGAAGGAAAGATCCGCTGTTAAATTATTTAACTACTACAGAGAAAGGAAAGGAATCTCACCTGCTGGTGCTCCCAGGGCGTAGAGGGAAAGCAGTAGGTAGCCTTCATGGGGAAGAGGAAGAAGGAGTGGCCGCCCACCTAGGACTAACGCATGAGTGCGTTCTGAGGAGGTTAGGGAGCAACAGGAAGGGCCTTGAGTCACTCTGATTTCTCAGGAGCACACATGAGTCTCAGGATTTCTCCTTCATTATCTCCGCCTAAAACATGACTCTGATCCTCCATTATATACCAGCTGGATACTTTGGAAATGGCTTTGCAGATGGTTGTGAGCTACTCTGTGGGTGCTGAGAACTGAACCTAGGTTATCAGCAAGAACAACACATCCTCTTAATCGCTAAACCATCTCTCCAGTGTCCCCTGAAATATTTTTAAACAAGCCCAAGTTAAATAACACACATAGCCCTTAAATTCACCCAAGTTCTAAAAACTTGAGCGTTGTAAATGGCTCCTTAACAATAGAATTCACGACATGACTGCTGCTTAGGTGGACTCGTGGGTGTTCCCTAGGCAAGACTGCTCGAGATCAAGCCAATTCAAAATCCCAGCATGACGTAGGGAGGGGCTCCTGAGGACTGAACCTTATCTGAGAGGCTACTGACTGTCCCTGGCTGTTGAGGAAAGGAGAGTCACTTTTCTTTAGGAGTGTGGCCACTGGAAGATTACTCATATCCCAGGGGATGACCCTTCATCCCTGTGTATATGGGCAGCACTACTAGGACTTATTGGGTTATAAATAAATAAATAAATAAATAAATAAATAAATAAATAAATAAGGTCTTGAAGTTGGGAGGCAGATGAGATAGAGATATCCTGCAGGGAGCTGGAAGGAGAGAGTAAGGGGTGGATACCATCAAGATACATTGTGTATTTGTGCAAATTTGCAAAAAAAAGTACATTTAAAATAGAATTCAGAAGGCTGATGAAATGGCTTAGTGGGTAAAAGGTGTATGCCACCAAGCCTGATAACCTGACTTTGATGCCCAGGTTCCCCAAGGTGGAAGTTCCATGAGTTATCCTCTGACTGCTACACACATGGGCTGTGATATGTTCTACCTCTCCAACCAATGAAAGAAAATGAAAACAAGTTGAATTTGGAGTTGGAACTGATGACTTCGAGAAATGTGAACTGTTCCTTGAATGCTTACATAAGACATGCTATTCATTCCAGAGTCCAGGACAGAGCAGATATGCAAAGACTTGTGGACAACATCAGGAGTCGAAAGCTGAAAGAGCGAGAAAGACTTGAGGGACAAACTTTCGGTCAGGATTCCATTGGTTGTTTCTCCTTTTAAAACACTCTAGCATCTAAACCCATCTTCTGAAGTTGCATAGTTGGCCTTGATAATCTGCCTCTCTGCCCTTCTGAAAACAGTCACATGGCAAAATGGGCGAAGACAGCCTCCCTGTAGATACTACAATGGTAGGTTTTACATTTCTCCACCGTTTTCTCTGTGCGGGTCTGGTAAGTGAGTCTTTTGCCACCGGAGCCAGTTCTGGGTTACAGAAAGCAATCTGGAAGATGCGCTGGGAAGGAACTGCCCCTGTTGTCCTTCACCTCTCTGACATGCTTTCATTTCCTCTGCCAGGCTCAGGTGATTCAATGTCTCCTGCTCTCATCCTCTCTGTGGGAAGTACATCCACAGATCCGAATTGCGGAGTGTGCAATAAATCTGAAGCTGCTCTCTGGCCTCATTATTTTTTCTAGTTCTTTCACCTTGACCACTTCAGAACCTATACACAAGTTTTCAACACAAAAATAAGTGTGCAGTGGCAAAGACAGTCACAAATTAATTATGTCCATGGTTCTTTGGCCTGTTGTATGACTTCCATCTATAAATAAGCATACAGCCATCTAAAAATGCTTCTCATATTTTCTTTTTTAAAAAGAAACAGAAAATTGCAAAATGTTAAACAGCATTTAAAAAGTTTGCTTTTTATATTTATTTTATTTTTCCACTTCGCTCTGAAAGTTGCTTAGTAATTTCTGCCATTCATTTTGAAATTATTTCTCTTGAAAACAAATATGAAATATGTATATTTTCCAGTAAGTCGGAGTGGATGTTGAATCATAGCAAGCAGTATTTTATGAAGGTGGTGCACGTTGGGTCTGTGAGTCATCTCTTTAGGTATTGCCATTGCCATTTGAGACTCTCAGAAACTATTGCCCTCATATTAAATGCTGAGCCCATGTGGTTATCACTTAGTACCTATGGGGAATTGTTTCTATGGCCCAGCAGATTACACCAAATCTAAAGTTCTTGGTGTAAAATGCTGAATATGCTCTGTATAATCCTCTCCTGTATTAAATTATCTCTAGATTGCTTTTAACACCTAACACAATGAAATGTGATGTAAATACTTGTTCTGCTATATTATTTAGGGAATAATGACAAGAAAATAATCTGTACAGTCTCAAATGTAAATGCAATTTTTCCTAAATACTGTCAAGCCATGGCTGTTTTTATATCTACAGATGTGGAAGCCAGCATTGATGTCCAGCATTGACTGTACTCCACACTTCTTCCTTCTTCTCGACCCCTGTTTTGCACACTTTTTCAATCCAACTTCTTAAACAAGGCATGATAAGTGAATGTGCAATGAATGAAAAAGTTTCTCCGCGTGAAGATCAGTTCATTTTATTCCCACATTTGACTTCGAAAAGAAACCACCGACAACCACATTCTGCTTGGCAACAACATAGCTCCCAGTACAATCAATACTAAATCGTAGATGTGCTTGTTTAATTCATGTGCTGCAACAAATGCTGATATGCACCAGTGGTTCACTGCAAACACAGTTCCCAGTCCCAGAGGACACAAGCCTGTGTAATGAGGTTTTCTCTAATTAATTACTATAGTATGAGCAAGACTATTTTCTCATCAATATATCTTACTTAAATATATGTTATACTAATATGTCTTTGCTTTCATTTGTGGTAAATACACACTCACACACACACACACACACACAGAGAGAGAGAGAGAGAGAGAGAGAGAGAGAGAGAGAGAGAGAGAGAGAGAGAGAGAGAGAGAGAGAGAGAGAGAGAGAGAGAGAGAGAATTCATCTAGCAGAATGCAAAATTCTATAGAAGTTCCAGTTTCCAACAGTCTCCAGGATCATTGTTGATGCAGGGACTATTGATTGTGAGTGTGCCTTTATGCCAGTCTCAAATATGTTTTATTTCCCAATGCCGGAACTGTGATGTGATAAAATGTATTTTCTTTTGCTCATTAGTAGAGGAGTTTTCTCTGAGGGGTGATGGGCCATAATCTACCACATTATATATCATAGTAAACACTTAGCTATTAGATTAAATCACAAAGGTAGATCATTGTGTGTGTGTATGTGAGATCTGTGCATGCATACACATTTACACGTGTGCCATCAGACTCATAAATTGGCAGCAACTTGTAAAATCCTCATTATCGGAAGCACACGTTTCTCATCTTCTTACTCCTTTCCTCCTCATTAGAGCAGTTTGTTATCTACTGGCTCTGGACTGAGTGGGTTGAACAGTCATAACAACACCTGCCTATGAATGCTGCTCTTAAAAGCCTTTATTAAACATATAATTGGATGAGGCACTGTGACCTGCTGCGTGGTAAGAGTTGCACACACTCAGGCCGCCCTGCTGTGTATGTCCTTCCTGAAGAAGATTTTCGTACTTACAGAGTATAAAACTGGGTGTTTGTTTATTTATTTGATGGAAGGTTGACACAGTACATGACAGCTTGTGCATCTTTTCACATGAGCAATCACGGGGTGGTAGCTTTCCTGATTCTTTTATTTTTATACTAATTTTTCTCATCTCTTCTTTTACCCAGAGTCTGTAAATACACAAATAGTTGGATAACTTTTATTTTTTAATTCAAATGATATTAGATATCAGTAGATTTTTATGTAACTTATTTGTTCAGATGTAGCTAAGAAAAGTTCAATGTTTAATTAACACGTTTCTAGGAGACACCATTGTAGTCTTGTTCCTCTCTGACTCATACCTAACCCATTGTCTAGAGGACCCTGGTTACCTGTCTTTGCTTCTGGCTCTCCTCTGTTTCCAGTCTGTCCACTGAATGTCCCACCCATTCTAAATCAACATGGCTAATATTGACTGTGAGTTCCTCTCATCATTATCCAATTTTTTTTCTTTGAGTCCTTCAAAAAATATCTTAAGGTCCCTATTCTTGTTACATGTCCAATTAATCATAAAAATGTATTGATTCTGTTATCAAAATACCATGGCTATCTATTTGTATCTGTTCCCTATAGATTCTGATGGGCCTTCTTTTCCTTGTTTAATGGGGTTTTTTCTTTGCCCTGATTAAAACTCCATGCTCAAGTCCTACATAAATCATCTGGTTACCATAACTCAAGGGATTTTATTTTTTCCCTCTAGGTTCTCTGACTATTCTGATGAAAATTAGAAAATTATTTTCTAAAGTCATCAGCAAAGGCATAAGACCCTTGTGAGCTGGGACTGCTTTTAATGGATCATATGCCAGTGCACACCCAGCACAATTCTGTTACCGAGTTCACACTCAGGAAATGAGGTCTTGTTTTCTCCTGAGTGCTAAAGGTTGATCTTCATTACTCTTCATGTATATCCGAGAGCATCGAACACAGTAATCCTTGATGGCATGCATATCATCAAATCTTTCTTCACTTCTTATCATTCTCTATTATTTGAATCGCTATGCAGATAGCCAGGTTAAAAAAAAAATTGGACTATTCTTAAATCATCTTCTGCCTCAGACCCCAAGTTCATTTATCCATCGAAATCTTCTAAAAGGGTTAAATATTCTAGCCCCTCAATGTTACCAGCCTATACTCTGAGTTTTTCACCTGCCATATTGTAATGATCTCAATGATTTCTCTTTTCTTCATCTTTTCCTCTTCAATCCATTTTTTTCAGTGCAACTTGTGACCTTTATTGATGGAGAAAACTGAAATAAATCTCTTTGTTTCAAGGCTAATATTTAAACTCTCTAACATAGCATAAGATACTGGCTTGCTTAGTATAGCCACCATGGAAATAACTTTAGAAGTTCTCTTTAAAAAACAAAATTTGAGTCGCCATATTACTCAGGTATACTGCTCATAGGTATATATATATAAAAAATAAGTTCACATTCATGTTTATTGTGGCAGTATTTACAATGGTCTAGTTATGGGAGGCAGAAGCTGGTGGGTCTCTTTGAGTTCAAAGCCATCTTGGTTGACATAGTGAGTTACAGGCCAGTCAGAGCCATATAGTGAAACTCTAGTTCAAAAATAAAATAGCCCAGTTATATAAATATTCTAGGTGTCCAACTATAGGCAAATGGATAAAGAAAATGTAGTGATATGTATATGTGTCTCTGTATGTGCATGTATACAATAAAGTATTGTTCTGCCATAAAGAAGAATGAAACCATGTCATTTGAAGAAAATGGATAGAACCAGAGGTAATCATGCTACTTGAAATAATTGCATGTTTTCTCTCATATCATCAATATGAAGGAGAAATGACTCAGTTTTTGCCAATGAGATACAAGAGGAATTGTGCTGGTGGTATTTTAGAAGTTTTTCTAAGAACTATAGCCAAGAGGAGAATAACTTTCCTATTCTAAATATTGGCATGCCTGGATATGGTACCTACTTCACTCATTTTGCTACACATGTAAGGATAAATCCAGGATACAGAGGTAGGAAAAGCTTGAAGGATGGGAAAAGTTTGGAGACCATCAGGAGAGCACTTTGAAGGTGATGTGCTGCTCCTGGATGTCCTCCTCACTGGGTTTCTTCCAGATGAACAAAATTATTTCCTTACTGTCAAAACCCCTGGAATCTGAGTTATCTCTGCTTGAGTTTGAAGACCCAAGCTGCCAGGGTCTTTTTCTTCTGATCCATGTACACAAACCCAATGGGATCGTCTTCTCTCTAGCATTTAGGTTAGACTTTAGTTAACTCAAAAGAGTCAACTTTTCTTTATTGGCCAGGTACATGGTGCAACTAAGCCACACAAATCTGAGATCTCAGGAGTCTGTAGCTCAGGGTTGGATATGCTTTGGGTTTAATTCCTGGCAAAGGCAAAAGGAAGCAAAAGAAGCATCATAGCTGCTTTTAAGATTGCTCATCCATCTCCAACAGGAAACTTGTTCTGTTCATGTTGAATCACAATCTTTTCATGCTTGTGGTGCCTTCTAATCCATTCTCTTATACTTTAGTTTGACAATTATTTATTGCACACTTACTTTGTGCCAAGTATTATTGTCATTATTGGGACATAAGAAAATAAAAAGCAACAAATTCTTTGTCACTGTGGATTTTGAATTCAGGTCAAAAAGGCAGCTAATAACCACAGAAATAGAAGCACAAGATAAGAAAATCAAAGCAATAAAATGTGTTGAGGGAATAATTTAAATATAGAGTCAGAATAGGCTTGAGAGAGAAATTTTTATGATTGTGTGAAATAACCAGAACATCTGTGCATGTCTTGAGAAAGAAAAATTCTAGGTAGCAGATGTCTTACAAGACAGGACCTAAGGAGGCAGCTGGGAACATTGAGTATCAGTCAGGCAAAGGGTGTCGCTGGACCAGAGTGAGAAAGGCAAGAGTGGCTGGAGAAGTGATCTGAGCTGCATCCTCAGAACAGCTGATGTGGGATCTGGTGGCCCCAGAAGTCTGTCCTTACAGCAGAATGGTGATTTTGATCTAGACTTTACATGTACTCCCCTGGACAATGAGTTAGGAGAGTGCTATAGCAGGAGAAGGGCTACTCACCACCACTAAAAGAGATGGTGGTACAATGGCCAGGCCCAACAAGCATGGCAGTTTCTAATGGCCAAGGCCATGATCTCTTCCTTGCCAAGTAAAGCAGCCCTGGTTCTGGATTGGACAACTCTGTTCCCACCAACAACCTGTTCTACACCTAGATACTGGGTATTCCACCCCAGTGCAATTTATTTATAAGCTGTACACTATGATGTGACCTCAAATGGAAAACACCATAAAGATGTAAATGAGACACATGGAAGCTGAAGGAGGAGGAAGTGAGCTGTTACAGGAAGGAGGTAGGCATACAGCAAGTGATTGTTGTATCAATGGCATAGCAGGACCCACACATTGAAACTACTCTATAAGGAACAGGTTGGCCTGGGCCCAGAGAAGGCTTGAATGCTGAATGGGCTTTGAGCTCCACTCCTGTGGAGCCCACAGTAGGATTTCTATTACCAATGCTCTGCCTTTTTCCTATGATCACCTTCTATTAATGCATGCAGGCTTACGTCAAATGCTTACTAACAGGAAAACAAGTGAACCTATGCCCTTCGTGTGCAGAAAACCAGGCACATAACGATTTGTAGGGTGTGGCACTCTCTTAATGGGAAGTTTCTAGACTCTGGTTCCAAGCTTGTTGTGGATGTAAAGCCCATATTTTTCAGTGGAGTCTAAAGTACTTGACTGTGTCCTCCCCCCCCCCCCCCATGCAAAACATATTCCCTCTGAAAGTAGCACTTCTCAAGAAATTGGATGCCCTTCTGTTTGAGAAATGTCAAAGGACTTAGATTTCATCTGAGATGGCAAATGATTTTTCCCTCAGCATCAGATGCCTTTATAAACAAATATACATGCTCTATCCAAGGCTGCTTACCTAATGGCAGGTGAGGAAATAAAGGGCCATTACAGCACCACTGTGAAATTAATTTCCTGCCGGCATGCATACTACCTAAAGCTGGAATGTTATACTGAGAAGGTGGCTTTTTGCTCTGAAGAAAGGAAGGATCAAGCACACCGTGTTTCTTGTTGATTTGTGAAGAAATCAACTAAGAAATGGTTGTTGCAACAGCAGTGGGAATAGAAGTTAAGAGGATGCACAGGTGTCCTAGTTACTTTTCTATTGTTTTGAAGAGACATAAGGACCAAGGCAACTTAGAAGAGAAAGCAGTTAATTTGAAGGCACATTGTTCCAGAGAGTTAGAGCCTGTGGTCATCATGGAAATGATCATGGCAGCAGGCAGACATGCATGACATTGGAACAGTAGCTGAGAGCTTACATCTGATCCACAAGTTCAAGGCAGAGAGAGAGAGAACTAACATGGAAGGCCATGGGTTTTTGAAACCTCAAAGGCCACTCTCAATGGCATACCTCCTTCAGTAAGGCCACACCTCCCAATCCTTCCCAAATCAGTTCACCAGTTGCAGATCACGCATTAACATATTTGAGCCCAAGGGAGCCATTCTCATTTGAACATCCATCACAAGACAGGACCATGCTCAGATTAATTTATGAGTAAGAGGAGAGCTACCAAATAGAATCTAAAAGTCAGAGAAAAGAGGTTGGGCAAAGTGGTCACAAGCGACAGTTGTTACCGAAACAATTTGGGAGAAGAACCTGCAATCACCAGGAAGTAGAAGCAGCTGAAACATTTTGCTGAGGGACAAAGCCACATACGCTCACACCTGGGTTCTTCCTGCTCCCAGATAACGGTGAGAAAGCCGACCAGTATAGCTCTCCCTGGGCTCCAAGTTCTTTCTTCTCTCTAGCAAACGTGAACCACAAAGCCGTGTCCCACACACAGCAGCGAGTTCTGTGAGGGCTAGCGGTCAGTCCTGAAAGTCTGCGTTGCTAATGCTTTGCATGGTGCCTGATTAAAAACTATCATCCAAGACGTGTATGGCTGGTAAGGGTGAGGAAGGAAAGGAAAGAGCGTTCATTGAGTGACACACGCTAATGGATAAAGTGAAATTCCGAAAGGAAGGAGAGATTTTTTTTAACCACTTCTTTAAAAACCCACTCTTATAAAGAAAACCAACCATATTCTTTCAAGAGCCTCTGTCATACAAATGTATTTCCAGCATTGCAAGAATAAGAGCCTTTGGTAAAGCAAACACCGCGATCCACAAAGAGACTCGTGCTGTGACTTTGCCCTGCTCTGTATTGGCAGAACTACACTCTCTGAATTGCTTTACAGCTCATAATGAGGTAAATATGAGACAATCTTAAGTCGTTACATCTGTTTGTCAAATGGTACAGGAATCCCGGAGCAGCACTTCAGTCAGCAGGTTTAGAGAAGTTTCTTTGGTGTCTGCACACAGCTAGAGGGTGACGTAACCTCTCCAAGCTCATGGTCCACTTCGGTTGCTGCTTCATGGGTCTACACATTCTTCAGTGACAGTGGAGATTATCAAAGCCTCAGTTCAAATGTGTGAGTCATTATCTAATTATTTAAATTATCCTAACTCAATTATCTACATTTCCAGACTCAGGGTGCCTGGTGGTTCATAATCGATGTTTGCATTCTCTTTAAATGACAGGTCCCATTGTCAGAATCGGAATGTCGTGAGTCAGCCTCTGGCAATGGACAGCAAGTACAGGAGCTGTCTGATACTCTGACTTTCTGTGTGACAACACCTACAGTCACCAACCTTTAACAACCATGATAGTTGCTAATAATCATAAGAAAATGACCTCTCTATATAAGGACAACAAATACAAAACTTTTTGAAAAATTCAAATCTAACTTTAGAAAAACAGAGAAAAGATGAAAAAAAAGCAGAATTTTCCCAGTAAAATGACTTTTATTGAACTAAAATAACTAGGAATCAAATCAACTGTGAACTATGTTGGTTTTGAGCATATGGAGTATCAAAGGGAAACGCCACCTATGGCATTAGAGTTGAGCAGATAGGGTGTCCCACTGTGTGAGGTTTATGCTAACTCAACATAGGGTTAGGGATTTTTAGTGAAATGTAACTACCTCTTTTTAAGTACTGAAAACAGGACACAATACACAAACAAACCAAACTCCAAATGCTCAAAATTGAAAGAGACATATTTATATATGTGGCATACATATCTGAGACCTTCTTCCCTGTGCTGGAAAAGCCTTTTGGGGTTAATAAATGTGATGTTGCCTCCTCACTGTCTCCCCACTGTCTGTGGGACATTTGATCTCCACGGGGACAAGAATGCCATGGCTTTCAGTAAAGACTAACAAAAGGAATCCTGAAAACAGGAATTGGTGTGCACGGGCCACAGCCTTTTTCACTCTAGTAAATCCTCAGGAGACCTGGAGAGGCAGACGTGAATAAAGATGCGCTAGCAATTTAGTAAGATTGAGTGACAGGTTTAATAAATGATTGGTGTGCGGAACGTCGAGAATCTAGGGAAATCACCTTGTCAGGATACTGCAATAATCTTCTTTCAGACATTCTTAATCACTTGCACCATCCTCCTCAAGGCAGGGCTTTAATGAGATGTAAAATGGTCTTCTAATCCTTCAAGTCAGCTAAAGTTATTGCAGGAATAATGGTATCATATGTTACATGTAAGTACCAAAAAGCTCTGATTGTCTCAACAGGGGATTTGCAATGTAAGCAAGTGGGGATTAGAGCCCACATCTGCTTGTCTCTCAAATGTGTTCTAAAACCCACAGCACTCCTTTTTCTCCCATTAACCCCGTTTCTATGTTCTAAATACTGTCTGGTTGACTCTCTGAAGGAAGGTGGAAACACTGCCACCAAGAACACTCTTGTATAAGCAAGCGCTAGGCTTGAATGAGCATCCCCCAAGATTCAGGTGATGAAGGTTGAATCACTTATGCAGAAGTTCTGGAGCCTTTAAGAGGCTGGGCCTCTTGGGAGGACTCTAGGACACAGAAGCTTGCCCTTGAAGGTGATCATGGTGCTTCCATGACTTCCTCTTCCTCCTAGCTTTCTGACTAATGAGGCCAGTATTCTTTTTCTTCTTCTACCATTGAGAGTTAGTCCTGCCAGAGGAACAAACAAATGAAGACACCCAATCTTGTACTGGAAACTTCAGAAGCAGGAGCCAACATAAACCATTTTCTATGTGTAAGTTAATTGGCTCAGGTAGTTCCTTCAGCGACAGAAAGCCAATATAGGAGGCAATGTGTATTTGACAGCTCATGGACAGCTTGAAAATGCAGCTGTGACATTATCTTTATAGCGAGGTGATGTCAACAGCGGTCATTTCCACATATCCTGTTCAGCTGATGATGAATTATCTTTCTGCACAGTTTCAGGCAGATCTCTGAGTTTCAGAGCAGCCTGTCCTACACAGTGAGTTCTAGGCAAGTGAGGGACAGTACAGCGATCCTGTCCCAAAAACAAAGACAGGAAAATAATCAATGGAGTTAGCGAGACCCAGACAGAACAATTCATAAGTCCTTTGCAAGTGGACCTGCAACCCTAACCCTGCATTTGGATTAAATCAGAGATTAAGATCAAATCGTATTTAAGTAGTTGTTTGATGCACATTTGATTAAGTCACATGACACCACATTTCTAACACATACAACTGATACTCGGTAATTACAAAGACTTCCCAGTCGACGAACACTTTAAGGAGAGGATGCTCTGGTTTCAGAAAGGTAAGGGGACAGCTTGGATCTAATGTGTCACAAGAGATGCTGGAGTCTTTGCAGTAAAGCTTGTTTTTGTGTGCATTTGTATGTGCATATATACAAGTGTATAGCCATATACTTCAAAGAAAAGATGGAAACTTGTTTTTAAGGTATGATGAAGCCCTACATGATAACAGATGGCATCATGATAGAACTAGGTAAACTGCAATCCCACGCATGCTCAGAAGCCCAAGCAGAGTGACAGCATTGAAAGTAAGAACAGTACGAGAGCTCCGCTTCAAGCTAAGGAAGGAACTGGAGACACTGGAGGCCGGAAGAGGATAAGGGACAGGCTTTAGCCTACTTAAATGCTTGTTGCAGAAAAATGTACCTGTCTGGTGGACCTCTCTCTCTCTGTCTGTCTTTGTCTCTGTGTCTCTTTCTGCTTCCCTCTCTCTTTCCCTTTCTGTCTCTCCCTCCCCCTCCCTCTCCCTTTCTCTCTTTCTCTCGCTCCCTCCCTCTGTGTGTGTCTGTGTGTGTGTGTGTGTCCATGTCTTAGCAAATTGTGACAGAAATATCTATTTCTTGGAATGAAGAGCTAAGCCCAGAAAACCAGGCACCAATTCATTAGCATGAGTTTTCTAGATAAACAATTACATATGACTACTGTGTACCACTCTGAGCATCCTTCCTCCCACTAAGCTCAATTAGAGACTACGGAGTCCAACACTCTTGCTGTTCCCTCCAGGGAGGTTTCCTATAGGGAGGCAGCTGTCCATCTGTGTAAGTCACAGCAAGAGAGATAAGTTCAAAGTCAAGAACGAACGTCAACCAATGGTAGGAAAATGGATGGCGTTAAACACAATGTGAAAAGAAGAGGGAACAAGGTTGGAATTGGATGCTTAAAATGAAACTCACACTATCTGTCATGGGAAAGAGTGGGAAAAGTATTGCACCCAGAAAATAAATTACAAGCACTTAGAACTAATTAGAAATTAAAATTTCAGTACCTATGCATGATTAAAGTACACGCAGAGTAGCGAAGTCGAAGAAACTTTCCTTAGCCTGCTGGAAGTCATTTACCAGAAATACCTAGCAAAGGATACACTTTAAGGTGAAATATTAAGGGCATAGTAAGTTATGACAGACCTAAGACAAGGGTGCTGTGTTAGGCTAATATTCAAACTGGGCTAGAAGAAAGGGAAACGAAATGTGTGGTGATTAGAAATGAATTGAAATAGCAGATTCTCTGTAGAGAAGACATTTGTTTACCTAGAATGCATGATAACGAATAGCAGGCTGTGGGAAGGACATGGAGCCGTGGGCAGAGACGGGCTCGACATACAAACCCAAATGGCTGCTGCTATGCCTTTAAGCTGGTGCCTTTCTGCAAATTCCATTTAGAATCGCAAGGAAGAGCATGAAATAACCAGAAGCATGCTTAATAAGAAAATAGAATACACACAGAGGGAAAGTATTAAATGCCACTGAAGGGCACTAGATAATATTCCAATAAATGGGGAGATACCCTATCAAAAAAGACCTTGATCATTCCCAAATGAGTACATGAAGTAAATGCAGTCCCAATCAATACCCCCAGCACAGAAATTAAAAGACAATCTGAAATCTGCCTGAACCACTAAATATGTAAGGTTAATTGAAACAATTTTGAAGAAATGCAAATGAGCAGAACTTGTTCCACCAGATAGCAAAGCTTATTAGGAAGGTGGGCCGATAAAGCGGTGCTGAGAAAGGAGTAGATATACAGATGAAAGGACCAAAGGGAGCCAGGAGGAGTCTGTATTACTTATGGAAACTTGACAGAGCGGCAGAAGAGAAAAGAAGGCAAGGCGTCTACACGGCAGATAATTAACGACTATTTAATCTGCCCCCAAAGCCCAACTAGATAAGAGAGAAAAATGCAACTGCAGGACAGATAGAATGCAAATCACAGCTAAACTTGCATAGCGAGTGATGTGTTCTTAAGACACGAGGTGCAAAAAGAATAGGCACACCGGGCCAATATGCTCAGATCATGGCACGTGCTGTACCACACTGCCTTCACCCAACCGTTCAATGCTGAGGGATGTCCTGGAAGAGCACATTTACCGACTACATTAACAAATGTTCATCCCTAGAACACACAGGGTAAAGTTAAACCAGCTACTGATTTTCATTTACTGGGCTGACAACATTTAAATATTAGCTAGAGCAAGAAACAGGGATAGTTATAAACTGTTGGTGAGGGTATGTATAAGCTGATATGGTTCTAAAAAGGAATGTCCCCGTAGCCACTAAAATTTCAAGTGTGTCTAAATCAGCAGTTCTCAACCTGTGGGTCAAAGCCACCAAAAAACACAAATTTCTGATGGCCTCAGGAACCCCTAACCATAAATTCATTTTCATTGCTACTTCATAACTGTAATTTTGCTAATTTAGCAGAGTCTCAGTTCCAAAGACCATTGAAAATATGTTTTCTAATGGTCAAGACCCACAGGCTGAGATCCACTGATAAATGTTCCATTTCTAGCATATATCCCTGACAGATTTTTTTTTACATATGAAAAAGATGTGTATATCATTATTATTGTAGTCAAACATGAGAAGCAATCTGAAGATGCTTTCATAAGAGCAGTGCAGATGGCTTTTTTTTTTTTTTTAGGGCTGGCATGCAAAACTGGATTTGGGCTGGTGAGGTGAGATTGCTTAGCAGTAAAGACAATTGTAGCCAGACATGATGACATGAATTTGATCCCCCAGATCTACATGGTGGAAGGAGAGATCTGACTTCCACATAAAAAAAAAAAAAAAACAGTATCAGGTGGGAATAGTATCCTGGGAAGGTGGGGCAGCGGGTAAAAGTGCTTGCTGCTCAACCATGAGGACCTGAGTTCAGTCCTAAAATCCATGTAAAAAGCTAGGAACGACCACAAACATCTACAACCGCAGTACTGAGATGGGGGCAGAACTGGAGGGCCTCTGGGCTTCTCTGCAGCCAAGTCCAGGAAGGAGGAAACTGATAAAGCAGGGCACCTGACTTGCATCTGACCTCCGTTCATGTGTATGGGTGTGCACGCACATACACACGCACACACTCACACATCTACATGTATGCATGCACACATGTACCACAATACACATGAGCAACAGTATAGTATATAAAACAGTACAACATTTAGTTAATGACATAAAAATATGAAACTTTATACTTTTATGTTTTTGCATATTTGTTGTAGGTTAGACTTCAAATGCTCCCCAAAAGACTCTTAGGCTGAATGAAGGTTTTGTCACTGCCTTATGGTTCTAGTAGAGGTGGTGGATCCTTAAAAGGCAAGGCCTACTGGGAGGAAGTTACATCTTTAGGGAAATGTCCTTGGAGGAAATATTCGAACACAAGCCTCCCCCACGTCATTTGTTTCCTGGCCATCAAAAGGGGAACAACTTCTGTGTACCATGAAGTCCCTGTCTTGATGTTCTGTGTCATCACAAGTCCCAAAGCAACAGAGTCAACCAGTCACATATTGAGGCTACTGAAACTGTGAGCCAAAATATTCCTCCTTTAAACTGATTTATATAAGGCATTTTGTCATAGCAACAGAAAGCATAAAAATGATAAGCATATCTCTCACACCGTTTTATAGGTCACTCCCCTAGTTGACCTATGATGTTGAGAAAAAAAAGTAAAGGAGAATAATCGACAGCAAGTAAAGTAAATCTGTATTTAAAAAAGAGAACATATAGTTTTTCTGGCTTGTAAAATTAAGAAGAATTTCCAAACACATTATAAAATGTTACAATTTTCCACATGCTGCATACTCTTTCACTGGGTGTCATATAATGGTTCTTATGATTCGCAGTTCATCCTTAAAATGAAGAGGTAGTCTTTACTGGTCATTTACCACATGCAAGGAACTGTATCCAGGCTGTCAGTGATGCTGGGCATTAAGTTTTATTTTGTATTTAAGAGATGCCGAAGCCACAAGGATAGCATCATATCAACAGAAAGGATTCCTGGAATCTGTCTTTCCATGCATTACAAAGCAGTGTGGGAACACCTGGTATCTTTTATTCTGAGCATTTCAGCATCGGGGTGGATGCCAGGTAGAGTAAGGGCTTGTCAACATGGTGCTCAGAGCCTAGGAATACCACCCTACCTGCCCCACTAAGAATGTCCCCAGATCAGGGTATCCAGGCCTAGAGAGGAGTAAGAGTGACCAGGGGCAGCTTTTGTTTACACCCCCATAAGCTGGATGCTGTGCATCCTGAATCCCAGAGATCAATGATATGTACCTAGTCTGTGAGTGGTAATCTCTGGGATGCAGCCATGTGGATCTGTGTATGGAAGCATGCCTGGCTGATATACAAATGTGGCTGGGCAGAGGTGGGCCAGCTGTGCTTCGAGAAAGTCATTCACCTAAGCAGTGCCATCGGTGACTCTGAAAAACCTTCAGAGAGATATTGCTGGTAGGTTGAGGTGGCATCTATCTGAGATAATGTGAGAGAATGCCAAGTTATGCAGGTTATTGTCCCAGCTTACTGCAACTTAATGTGTTTCTTTTTTATTTTTATTTTTTATTGATTTTATTGAGCTATAACTTTTCTTCTCTTACCCCTTTCTTCTACTTTCCTCCCCTTCTGCCTCCTCCCATAGTCCCCATGCTCTCAATTTACTCAGGAAATTTTGCCTTTTTTTCCTTTGTAGATTAGATCCATGTGTGTCTCTTTCAGGGTCCTCATTATTGTCTAGGTTCTCTGGAATTGTGAATGGTCTGCTGGTTTTCTTTGCTTTACATCTAAAAGCCACTTATGAGAGAGTACATATGATGTTTGTCTTTCTGGGTCTGAGTTACCTCACTCAGTATGATGTTTTCTAGATCCACCCATTTAGCTGCAAATCTCAAGATGTCATTATTTTTTTCTGCTGTGTAGTACTCCATTGTGTAAATGTACCACATTTTCCTTATTTATTCTTTATTTGAGGGGCATTTAGGTTGTTTCTAGGTTCTGGCTATGACAAATAATGCTGCTATGAACATAGTTGAGTACATGTCCTTGTGGCACGATTGAGTATCCTTCAGATATATACCCAAAAGTGGTATTACTGGGTCTTGAGAAAGGTTGTTTCCTAATTGTCTGAGAAATTGCCACACTGACATCCAAAGGGGCTGTACCAGCTTGCATTCCCACTTTCTCATCTATGAGGTTCAGTATGGTTGGCTTATGTTGAGGTCTTTGATCCATTTGGGCTTTAGTCTTATGGATGGCAATAGATACGGATCTATTTTCATTCTTCCACATGTTGATTTCCAGTTATGCCAGCACCATCTGTTGATTATGTTTTCTTTTTTCCAATTTACATTTTTTGCTTCTTTGTCCAAAATCAGGTGTTTGTAGGTGTGTGGATTAATAACTGGATATCTGATCCTTCCCCAAGACACTCCTTTGTGTACTGGCAGACAATACAGTAACTGTCCACACCATATTCTGTTCATCAGCCTTTGTTTTGATGGATATTTTGATTATTTATCAAGACAGCACACTTTTTATGTCAACTTTTCATGCTTCTGAAGCAAGCACTTGGATAATCTGTCAAACGTGTATAGTCTCTCAGTATCTTATGGCAGTCCTTCTGAGAGGAAAGACATTGACATATACTCAGTTCATTCAGTAATGCTTTGCTATTATTTTTATACTTCCTATTGTTTTCCAAATCTTTTATTTTATAGTTCTTTCATAATTATACAATGCAAAATCTATAAGCTACATGATTAATTCAAATTACAACAATAACAATGAAATATTATGGTGAGAATAGTTGTGAATTATGTTTCCCTCTGTGGATAGCAGCAAAATCTTTCTTGTTTAAGCATAGTTCCATTATGCAGAAGGCACTTTCTTGTGTTGTTGGCAAGTTAGAGCTGAGATCCATTAGATCTGCCTTCCTAAACATTGAGCCAACATTGTCAGCTAATGTATAAAAGACAGGACAGGAACTTAGCTTATAGTACAAGCAGTCATCTCAAACAACCCTGACAGTCACAACAATACTTCATTCTAGAAACTGTCTTTAGGAAGGTGATTTCAACTTCATTGATTCTTCCTTTCTAGGAAACATTCAGGAAGATTGCCTTTAAAAAGTTTTAATAAAATAAAGTAAATCTGGAAGATGGTGAAGAAGAACAAAATGGTCACTTTTATTTAAGAAGAACTTCATCCCATGGATGATGGCTTAGCATATTTGGGGTGATCTCTCTAAGAAGGAGCCCTAGGCTGTGTCTTCAAGATAAATGTGACAGCAAAAACTGGGGAAACAATTGATTTCACATGTTCTTGTGACTATACTGAAAACACACTGCTCACTGAAGTCATGTGATTGATTCAAGTGTTGGGCCTGTACCCTAAATTAAGTCTCTTGACCAGACCCCAACATAAACTATCTCTCTCTGGACCAGCATAAAGATGGAGGACTAAAGACACAACTCACATGGCTTCATCGGGAGGGAAGTTCTCAGAGATCCCTCATGAAATCCTGAATTCACATCCTGAAGAATTCCTCTCATTTATTTTCCAAACAGTCTATATCAAAACTTAACTTAGGGGAAATACATTAGCATTCTGTCTCCTAGGTAACCAGGTGAATGGCTTTTTGTCATGTCTACAACTACCTGTCTGCTCTGTATGCTAGCTGTCACGTAGGTTTGAATCAGCATCTCTATCAGGGATCCTCCAAATTACAAAGAAAGGAGCAACAACATCCTGACCTTTTGTTAGGTTGCAAAGGCCTGTCTGGTAGGCTACATGACCATCCCCAGATACTGACTATGGTTTTAGAGCCTGGCTGCCACACCATATAGAAATATGGACCTACATTCAAGTTATGATAACAACTTAAAAAATCTACTGTCTGATGACGGCAGTATTGAGAGATCATCACTCCAAGTATACATATAGCACAATGAAGTTAGAGATCTGAAGTTGCTAGGGACACTGTTTGGAGAGGGGCGTAGGTGTACAGTACACACAGTCAAGGAGCTAGCTTGGCCAACTGCATTATTAGAAAGGCAGTATGTTTATTCTATTACTGAACTCCTGGGAACCATTAGACATTAGACCAACATTCAAACAAGTTTTCAAAGCATGAGCTCACAGACATTTTACAAATTTCACATCTATGGTAATGTTAAAAGAAAGGGCCCTTTTCTGGGTGCTTCAGGGAGACAGACAACTAACTGAATGTCGGGGTCCCATATGAACAGCTGATAGAAAGCTTGGGCAATGGCAAAATTTTCTAACTAATATAAAGATTTAACTGAATGTCCTGAAGTTGGCTCAAGGAGAGTCTTACTCCTCTACCGGCCTCTCATTTTCTTGATAGTGGGTCTTAATTGTAACATATGGGCAGGCTCATTGGGGTTTCTGTCCTGCCCAGTTCCCACAGTTGTTTGGTCCCAAAGAATCACACAGAAGTCTATATTAGATATAAACTTATATTAGCTCAGGCTTTTTATTAGCTCTTATCACTTATATTAAACCATTATTCTTATCTATGTTAGCCACATGGCTCAGTACCTTTTCAGCAGGGCAGGTCACATCCTGCTTCTTCAGTGCTCTAAGCAGGAGAATTCTCCTGTTCTCATTGCCCTACCTCTACTTCCTGTCTGTTTGGCCCGCCTATACTTCCTGCCTGGCCAATCAGTGTTTATTTAAAACATGATTGACAGAATATAGACAATACTCCCGTACCACTTGATGGAAACTATACCTATCTGGAGATCCCTAATTGTTCTAGCCAGAGGATGACACTCTTCGTGCATAGAAAAATATGGAAAGAATACAGCAATCAGAATCTTCCTGTCCTTCTTAGATAACACCCAGGCAGTGACAATCATCACAACACTTAGTAGCTCTTCCCCAGATCTCCAGTGACTGAGAAACCTACAGGAATGCACACTCACAAATGTAAGTAGGTTACCACAGCTATTGGTTATAATCCTAGTACTTTGGGACACAGAGTGATAACTAAAATTATATAGTTCTTATTTCTGGATATTATCATTTAATCCCAATATCCCATCAAATGGAGAAATTATTTTACGTATGAGAAGTCTGAAGACCAAAAGAGCTGTCAAGGTTAACCCAAAGTCACATGTGTTGGCATTTCTGACTTCAAAACCTTTATTTCACTCTGTCTTGTTGAAAGTATTAGTTCAACATTGAAACAAGTTTTCAGAACTGCCTTTTAAATCATTTTTCTTGAACCAAGATTAATGTTTTACTATCATAATAATAAAAGGGTATTTTTCTGTTTTAATACTTAAAATGCTGTTTAAAATTGGAAAACAGAGTGCATAAAATTTTCTATTTTCTAAATAGAGCTAAAATCAAGTAGGGGATATTTCAAACAGCCTTTCAATGCCTGGTAATCTGGGTCAGATCAGAGGTTTCCAGGTCCTTGACTTTTGTTTTAGTTTTGTTTTTTAGACACAGTTTTGCTGTAGCGTTGGAGCCTGTTCTAGAACTAGTTGTTGTAGACCAGTGTTGCAAGGGAGGGCTTACTTGTTTGTCCTGGATGCCTGGCTAGCTTACACCCGAAATAATGACACAGAAACTGTATTAATTAAAACACTGTGGGCCATTAGCTCTAACTTCTTATTGGCTAACTCTTACATATTAGTTTAACCCATCTCCATTAATCTGTGTATTACCACGTGGCAGTGGCTTACTGGAGATTCTAACCGGTGTCCATCTCAGGCAGAGGATCCATGGCTTCTCTCTGACTCTGTTTTCTTTCTCCCAGAATTCAGTTCTGTCTTCTCTGCCTACCTAAGTTCTGCCCTATCAAGGGCCCAATACAGTTTCTTTATTTATTAACCAATACAAGCAACACATAGAAAGAAGGACCTCCTACACCAGACCAGGATGGCCCCGAACTCACAGAAATATGCCTGCCTCTGCCTCCTGACTGTTGGAAATTAAAGGTGTATGCCACCACCTCGCGGCTGGTCCTTGACTTTCTATTTGAGGAATTGAAATAGAGGCTCACACTGATCGCAAAGTAGCAGGGAAACCATTCAAATAAAAAGACAAAGACCAGCTAAGAGAACACTCTAGGAGTGTAGCAGGTGCAGAGTGAAAATATCATCTGGGCCTTTCTTCTAGGAGGCTCAAGAGAAGGAGGAGTTTGATTACCGAAGGGCTTAGTGAAGGCGGTTCTCTATTGATTGGTAGGTTAGGTCATATAATCAATTTTCTGCTGTGAATGTCCCCTACCATCTGGTTTAAATAATATGCATACCCAATGATGTGTAGAATCAGATGCTAAGTGGGAGATTAAGTTCACTTGAGGACACAATTTTGTTTTATTTTTATGCACATAAACCAGTTCAGTCCAGATTATGGTCCAGATATATTGGAAATATTTTTTGATAGAAACTTTCCACATTTGATGGTCATTAAGGAGAGGAGAGATTTATCCCATTGTTCAGAGAATGACATGCATGAAAACCTGAAGCCAGTGGAGATCAGGGGACGCTAGGTACTTTGTTTGAGAAGGGGTGCATGGTATATATACATAAAGGAGCTTGGATGCCTAACACCTTAGTAGAAGGGCTTATGTATAATCAAAGCCAAGCTGAGTCCCACGATGCTAAACTTTTCTCCATGCTTGCCTGCCTTATTTCTATAATTCAGTCAAGTGCAGGACATGCTGAAGTTCCAAAAATAACCTTTGCTTTGTGTTGATGTTGGTTGTCTTTAATATAAAGAACTGAAACAAAGGCGTAAGATTATAAATACCAACAGCTGCCCAGCTGCCAAGCTGGAGCCACGGCCACGGCAGAGGCTCATGGGCACTGTAATTCTTGCAGGAATCCTCTGAGGCCCAACATGTTGATAGTGAGACTGAAGTTCTGAAGTTTCTGAAAAGGAAAAGAGGTGTCGTCCCGGTTTCTGGTTTTACCCCACACTGAGAGTGAATAGACCACACACACGCACGCACGCACGCAGCCACGAATGCACCAAACTCAAACTAAAACTGCTGCTTCCCAACAGATACTAATCATAAAATTGTACAACTGTATAATTCTCATTGGATCATTTTGTTACATTAAGATGTAGGAAAATAACAAGCTTTAGAGCTACAAACCAATGAGAAGAGAGCCACAACTTCTTAGGCAGCCCCTTTTCCAGTGACAGAATAGTGAAGACCCGGTGATGGGAGGGAAACCATGATGTTAGAGAGCCGAGGTTCCGTTCTGGAAGGATGGAGTGATATGCAGTTAGCCGATTAAATATGTGTGACCCAATTAACTTCCACTTGAATGGGTGCTCAGTGACAGCAAACCCAGGGAATAAGTGTGTCTGTTCCAGTCCACAATAACTACAGAAAAAAAGACAAAAGACGTCCACCATGTAAGTATGTGACTCTCCTAAATAACAGCTAAGTAGAAAGCATGGGATGGAATAAGGATTCAAAAAATAATGCAAGATAATTTTTCTAAAAAAATCTTAAGATGAATCTGTTGAAATGGTGTAGTATATTCTGAAGAAAGTAGACCCAGATCTGTCAAGGCAAAGACAAATGTAATTAAAATAACTAGACTTTAAAATCATAACAAAAAGCCTGTGGCCAACAGAAGAAAAAGGTTATTATTTAGGGTAAAATAAACTGTACGCTTCCCAGATTATATTTACTTCCAGAAGACAATGGAAACCTTTCTACCCAGTGCACATCAAGGCCTTTATCTTTGGGCAACTTATCCTTCAAGCAGAAAGGCCAGAGGAAAATAGCTTTTAATACAAGCACTCAGAGGGTATCATTCCCATGAGCATTTCTTAAATCTACTTAGAGGAACCTTCAGCCAACCACGAAATCTCTGGGAAAGCACAGCAAAGGGCTGACAGTGAGAACCGAAAATACTTTGCTACCATCTAATTCTAAAGCAAATGCGAGATTCGGAGGCAAAGTGGAATGTAAATACTTGCTTCAGCATGAGGATGAAGTGGGAGAGAACAGGAAAGTCAGGGAGGTGAAGTCTGTGGATCAGTTTCCTGTACTCTGGGGTGTGTCCTTTGCATTGCCTGCTATGATGTCACTGTCTAGATGACCATTGGCACCCACAAACATTTTGTTTGCATTTTTAGTAGCGTATTCCCTGTATGTGCTGTGTGAGTTTCCATGTTGCTTTTGCATTTCTAGCCAGAAGAAAATTACATAGGCGAGGCTGTGAAGTCTTGGGTCTCTCACCCTTGGGGCATACGAGGCTCTTGAGGAGGCACTTACAGCTTATGTTGATTTTTAGCATCCTGTTGAGATGTCATATTTCTCTACTGGGCAACTATTCCTTCATTTATTTTCCCTTGCTACTGATAAATAGTATCTATACAGTATACTAATACTGAATAGAGGAAGCACATTAAAGGGATTAAAAAATTGTTTTCTAGTTGGTTTTTGGTTTTGCATTGCTCAGGTTCAAACTTAAGACCTCATGCATGTGCAAATGGATGGAATTAGAAAACATTATCCCGAGTGAGGTAACCCAGACCCCCCAAAAAGCGAATATGGTACATACTCACTCATAAGTGGATACTTCATAAACAAAGGGCAACAAGCCTATAGTTCAGGATCCTAGAGAAACTAAGTAATGAGGTGAACCCAAAGAAAAACATATATAGACCCACCTGGAAATCGGAATCAGACAAAAATTTGGGAGCAGGGGGGCGGGGGTAGAAGGAAGGGGAGAAAGGGTAGTTGAGGAGAACTTGAGGGAATGGGATAGTCAAGATGGAGGAAGGACAGATATGAGAGCAAGGAGAGAGATATCTTGATTGAGGGAGCCATTATGGAGTTAGCAAAAAACCTGGCTCTAGAAAAATGCTCAAGAACCCACAGGGATGACCCCAGCTAAGACCCTAAGCAATAGAGGAGAGGATGACTGAACTGACCTTACCCTGTAGTCAGACTGATGATTGTCTTAAATATCACCATAGAACCTCCGTCCAACAACAGATGGGAACAGAGGCAATGACCCACATCGAAGCACTGGACTGAGCTCCCATGATCCAGTTGAAGAGTGGGAGGAGTGAGAGAATGAGCAAGGAATTCAAGACCATGAGGGGGTCATCCACTGAGACAGTTTGCTTGAGCTAATGGGAGCTCACCAACTCCAACTGGACTGGGAGTGAAAGAGCATTGGAACAACCAAGCCCCTCTGAAGGGGGTTGACAGCTGGGGCAGACTGAGGGGCCACTGATAGAGACACTGGGATATGTCTCTACTTGCATATACTGGCTTCATGGGATCTCATTCACTTTGGATGTAAACCTTGCTCAACCTAGATGTAGTAGGGAGGACCTTGGTCTTTCTACAGGGTGAGGTGCATGGCACTCCTTTAGGGTTGGAGGGGTAGGGGGTAGGGTCTATGGAGGGAGAGGGAGGGGACGGGGAGAAGGGAAGGGAGAGGGAATTTGGATTGGTATTTTTTTAAGTAATAAAAAAATTTTAAAAAGACCTCATGTATGTTTGACAAGTGCTCCAATCTGAGACACAACATGATTTTGAGATTATGCAAGGGACCATTTCTTTGTTGAGACATATCTTTTAAAGGTCCATGAATAACACATAAAATTTATAATTGGAGCCATTAGATAAAAATAAGTCTTTCTGTATATTAAATTATTTTTAAAAATAAAAGCTGAACAAATAAACTACACAATTAAAGATTCTTGTAAAATTGTATTAACGAAAGACCTAGTTTAATATGAAGCTGTCTTATCTACACGAAAGAATCCTCCCCTTTTCCTATTAAAAGAAATGCTTTTCATAGTGAATCTCTGAGCAGTATTTAACTCTGTTCTGCATAAGAGAAAAATATAAAATGGGTTGACTGAGAAAGATGAAAAGATTTTAATGAGCAAATGTACATCAGGAAAATGCAGACCCAAATTCCACCAAGGATTAGAATTGCAAGGGATATAACAGTATGAAGACAAATACTAAATAAAATAACATAACTGTCTGAACTAGGGAGGGGGAGTGAGGTGTGAGAGGAGGGAGGAAGGAGAAATACTAGGTCACAGTCCTAGCATTGGAAAATATAAAATCAGGTCAAGAGCATTCGGCAATTCAGGGCTAAAAGTGTGCTTGACCATTAAGCCAGCAATAATGCTCACAGTAGCATTTACAAAATGCCAGGGGGATGCAAACAGAAAGGTCCTGTGGCAGGAGACTTTGCTTCTTAGTCTGTGATGGATCAAACAAATAAAACCAAGTACACTAAGTTATGTAGCAATAATTATCAATATTGATATTTATTTATTATGTGGCAAAACTAATAGGTGGGCCTTTGTGGTATATCTAAACTCTGCCTCCTGTTTCTCAAATAGTTTTGGTAAAGAATCACATATTAAGGTATGTTAGATTATCATAAAAATAGATAAACTGAAAAAAAGTAGAAATAGCCTCTTTCTGGTACAGATAGTGCCAAATTAATAGAAAAATCAGTTTAAAGGTCGTTCCAACCTAGAAATCAAAATTATCAGAGTATATGCTTATAAAATATAATAATGAAATAGTACATATAATAATATATATGTATATATAAAATACAGACCTTGGGAATTTATTTGTTTGCTTCTTTACCATTTTATGTTGATGTAGGATTCCCCTCTGTATGCTGTGATTGTGTTTTATTGCCATTGGTTAATAAAGAATCTGCTTTTGGCCAATGGCTAACAGAGTAAAGCCAGGCAGGAAATCAGAACATAGATGTAGAGAGGGAGTAGGTAGAGTCAGGGAGATGCCATGTAGCCACCAGAAGAGAAAGACACCCTTGCGCCAGTACCGGTAAACCATGAGTCTTGCAGTAAACTAGAAAATGATAGAAGGGTTAATTTAAGATATAAGAGTTAGCTAGAAACACATTTAAGCTATTGGCCAACGAGTAGCTCCATGACTTCTCCCTGACTCTGCCTCCTTTCTCCCAGCATTCAGCTTAGTTTCCCCTGCATAACTCTGTTCCCCTATAGCTCTGCTATACTCCCAAAGCAATTCCTTTATTAACCAATGATATTCATAGCCTACAGAGGAACTCCCACATCAATGTATTTGAATACTTGGGACATAGTTGGTGGTTCTGTTTGGGAAGTCTATGAAACTTTACTGGAGAAATTATATCACTGGGTATGGGCTTAGGGAGTTTGAAGCCCCTCACAGCTTCCAGTTTACTGTTTTTCTGCATGTAACTGGAGATGTGATCTCTCACCTTCCTCTTCCTGTGGCCTGCTGCCATGCTTCAACTCAACATCATGGACTCTTCCTCTGAACCTGTAAGACAATAAATCAATAAATTCTTCCTTCTGTAGGTTGCCTGTGGCCCTGGTATTTTAATCATAAGAACAGAAAAGTAGCTGATACATCATCTCATGGTGTAAATGGATAAAATTAGAAGCTGAAAACATTCCAATAATCTTAAGCACTTAGGGTAAGGGATATTCAGTTTGTATTTCAGAACACACGGGGACAGTGTGGGGCTGAGAGTCCACTGTAGCAAGAGCCTGGGATGGGAGCTGTAGGTGCAAACAGTAAGCCGTGGGAAGCCTGTTGACAATTAAATAATGACTGATCAACTGACTCAGCAAAATATGATCTCCCTCCCTCTCCCCCTCTGTCCAAGCCAAGTGGTAGAATTTACCACATATCTTCCCCACTACAGATCACAAGATCAAGGGCTTGGTATCCCTGAGGGTCAGGGGAGTCGAGCACAAAGCTGATTGAACAGGACTGAGTTTTTATTTAATTACATTATTTTATTGTATGTGTGTGTGCATTGTATTGTATTGTATGTACATGCCACAGCTCATGCGTGGAGGTCAGAGAACAACTTTTGGGAGCAAGTTCTCTCACCATGTAGGTCATGTCAAGTCAAAGGGAAACTCCATTTCTCCAAACTCCAAAAGGCAGAAGGGACAAAGGGCTGTCTGTGGAGCCTATCAGCATACTAAAGCTCACGCTGGCCTCCAGACTCCCTCAGTATCGCAAGTACTTGCTAGACCTTTCAAAGTTCATCCCAGCTCTCTCTTCTCGTCTCTTCTACCCTCACTCCCCAGCTTCTCATTCTCCTTGTAACTCTGCTATCTCAGCAGTGCCCTCTCTGTGTCTCCTGCTTCACCCTCTCTGTTGGCTCATGCTTTGTCTCTCTGTCTCCATCTCTGTCTCTGTCACCCCATATCCCCCAGCCTGTTTGTTCTGTCCGTCTCTGTCTCTGTTTCTCTATCCCCCAGCTCTGTCTCCCCCAACTCATTTGTTCCGCTATCTCTCTTTTGCACTCTGTTCCTGCTTCTGTCCTGGCCATATTCAGTCTGCTCCATTCTCTCTCTGCTCTGGGTGTTTCCAGGTGCTTCTGTCTGTGTCTGTTCTGTCATATCTACAGTAGAAATCCTCCCTTTAAGCGGACCACAGGGCAGTCATGCCATCAGCTTATATGAGTCCCAGGGATCAAACCCATGTTACCAGGCTTAACAACGATGCTCTTTATTTGTTGAGTTAGCTCACCAGTACCAGAGGGTTTTTTATTTATTTGTTTGTTTACTAGCATATGGGCTGCCTTCAGGTGATGTGACTAGACATATAAAATGGCAGGGAAGTCACAGCTCTGGTTCTTTTACAACATGCCCTTCAGGGCAAGAAAGGCAGGTATCTACTGTTCATTTGGGGGTTAGTGATGGAATGTGATGGAATAAAATAGATAAGTTTCTTTTAATTCTCTTCAGATTTCAAGTTACTGGATGAGCTGGCTATGAGGGTCACAGCCAGGGACAGCCTCTTGTGATGCTGGCTAACTCAGTGCAAAGCTTTCAGGAGCGCTTAGATTAAGCTTGGTGGCTTTTGTCTCAGCATGAGCTGTTCTGTTTTGGCATTTGCAAGAAAATTAAAAATAAATGAGAAGCAGGTTGATCTGAAGCATGCCTTTTCAGAAGATTCTTTTTGCCTTTCAATATGCACAGCCCTGAGACAGCACCAACTAACTGGACCTCGTCGACCTTAACCACAGCAGTGTTTTGCACTGTATTTAAGGCAGCCAACCTAAAAACTTGAAATCATATTTCTTACTTTTGGATTCTTTCAAATATAGAATGCACATTTGCATTTGCCCCTCCCTGACAAGAACTTAAAAAGAGAAAGAAAGAACCCGAGCCCAGTTGCTTGTTACTATAGAAATAGCATCTATAGCAAGGTGAATTACGTAGATGAGCCTTGTTATGGGTAGCGGGGAGAAATATGTATTCAGTGTCCACAGCGGGACTCCCAGGCTGCCTCAGTGGCCTGTACCATACTCAAAGGTATAACCAATTGCTTCCCTGTGAGGAGAAGCTTCTGTTTTCTCAACCCCCACCCACACCTCTGCTTCCCACTTTATTTCAGGTGAGGAGCCCTGTTTTACTTGCTCAAGCTAAAGTTAACTCCGTACGTCGTCGTGTTGCCATTACTCCTTTAAGAAGCAGGGAAACTAGAATTACCCTTGCTGGCAGTGAGATGGCACAGGTAGGGGCAGGCAGGTGTGGAGCAGTCGCTCCGCCTTCACCGCAGGGCACCGTTCTTCTGAGGGAATAGTTGGAGTGTAGGTCTTCGGCAAAAATATCACCTTTGCCACTCACTAGCTGGCAACGGGGTGACGCAAACTGTGTGCCCTGCCCCATCTCTCCCTTTGAAGTCGGAAGGACAGAGGACAGAAAGCAAAACTACTGGTGTAAAATCTGTTCTAGCTGGTAAGCCGGAGCAGCTTTGTTCAGACTTTTATGTCTAAAGGACGTTAATGAGGAGAATACGACCATGTAGGTGGAGCAGTTAGAGCCTCCGAGGCCCGCGATGGTGAGGCACTAGCTTACAACCCCCAGGTAGTCCATTGTGACAAGCAGGGGTTCTAGCAGCGGGGAGGTCAGTTATCCAGGAGCTTTCCCGCTCTAGTCCAGAATGTGCTGCATTCCGAGAAACCCTTTGTTTTCATTGCAAACCTACATAGCCTGTCAACATTGCCCTACTTTAGCACTGGGGCACTCAGAAGCCAGGGTCACAAGGTCTAGCAGTAGTGGCGGCTTCTAGTGGCAGCTACAGCCACCCGGTAGACTCAGTGGCTGCTACAGGATCTGTGTGCAGTGAAGAAGCCTGGGAGGAAGGAGGGAGATAGGTGGCCATCAGTTTGACATCTTTTACATGGATAAGCGCAGAAGCTATACTTTCTTGGCGTGGTTGCCACCCACAGGACACCAGCCTGAAGGGAGAGGTGGTTTCCATGCCAGCTTGCTCTACTGTAACAGAGTCAAATTGTGTGATTTTGTGCTTTGGTTAAAGGGGATTATCTATATGAAAAGTTTTGTTTCTTTTTTTTTTTTTACAATAATCTTTTCTCATTGTTCATTCTAATCCCAGTTCCCTCTCCCTCCCCTTCTTCCTCTCCCCCCACCTTTCACCCACCCCACACCCCATCTACTCCTCACAGAGGGTAAGGCTTCTTCCCATGTGGAGTCAACAAAGTCTGACACATAATTTTGATGTAGGACCAAGCTCCTCCCCCATATCTAGGCTGAGCAAGGTATCCCTTCAGAAAGAATGGGCTCCTCCAAAAAGTCAGTTCAAGCACTAGGGATAAATCCTGGTACCACTGCTAGTGACCCCACAGATGGCTCCAGCCACACAACTGTCACCCACATGCAGAGTGCCTAGTTTGGGCCTGTAAAGGTTCCCCTGCTGTCAGTCCAGAGTCAGTGAGCTCCCACTAGCACAGGTCAGCTGTTTCTGTGAGTTTCCCCATCACGGTCTGGATCCCTTTGTTCATATTATCACTCTTTCCTCTCTTTAACTGGACTCTGGAAGCTCAGTTCAGTGCTAGCTATATATCTCTGCATCTGCTTCCATTAGTTGCTGGATGAAGTTTCTGTGATGACAATTAAGGTAGTCATCAATCCGATTATAGGGGAAGGGCAGCTCAGGCACCCTCTCCACTATTGCTTAGGGTCTCAGCTGGGGTCATCCTTGTGGATTCCTGAGAATTTCCCTAGTCCCAGGTTTCTCTCTAGCCCCATAATGGCTCTCTCAATCAAGATATCTTGTTCCTTGCTCTCCCTCTCTGTCCTTCCCCCATCTCGGCCTTCCTGTGTCTTCATGTTCTTCTCCCCCTTCCCTTTTCCCCTCCCCCTCTGCCAACCCCTCCCCCACCCATGAAACTAATTTTCTCAGGAGATCTTGTCTATTTCCCATTCCCAGGGGATCCTTGTATGTCTCTCTTAGGGTTCTCCTGGGTTTTCAGCTGAGAGTAATCTTCAGGTTCTGATGGATCCTATGTGGTCCCCGCTCCTTCTGATCCAGGCACCTATACAGTAAGGCCTGTTGAAACAATGGGGCCACTTGGAGTTCAGAACCAGAGTGTAGCTTTCCAGGGCCAAAGGTTCTCGACTATCACCTGAGTGCAATTGCCTCAGAGGAAAAGCCAGCTCCACCAAGCTTGCCTGGTATTCTAGCAGAACCTCTTTGCCGTGACAGGATCTGTGAATAGAGCATTGGCTAATAATGCGGCTGTTAAGTAGAAATCAACAGGGCTGAAACTTACGTTGAAAGCTGAGTGTGTACCCCCAAACAAGCCCAGGACTGCCATGAGAAGAGATTGAATGACTCTGTTCCGGAGAAACTTACAGTTCTAACTCCGACACAGAAAACTAAGAATGCTATGCTTATTTGTCACGAAGTGCTAGAATTCTGACAAAAAAAAAAAAAAATGCCCTCTGAGAAGTTCATTAACAGTGCTAATGAAATTAGCAATGCTTTTCAAGTTGAAGGCTTCTAGGCTGATTTTATTGACCCACCATCTGTTTTGGCATTTTATTGAGGCCAATATCCAAAAAACATTCTTCTTTTAAATTGATGAATTTACTGACATCTATGATTCCCTGTTGATGGCCTTCCCTGGCATAGTAAGTGGGGCTATGGTTAGGGCAAATGCGGTCACTCATGCAATATCAGAAAGCCATACTTTGAAGAAACCAAGGAAAATAGCAATAATGTAATTTAATTCGCTGGACTCTTGTATGTAATAGGTTGCATTATAAAACAGTATAAAAGACTCCATCTTTTAAAGTGTACTTACAGAGATTTGTTTAGACTTTTATGGATTTATGGCAGGGGGCATGGGGTTTGAAAATCACAGCTGTTTATTATTCATATTGTGGAATACGTGTTGAACATAGCCACCTTTGTAGAACATGGTAGCTGACATGAAGCCAGAGCATGATTCCTTCTTGCTAGCTTTCCCATCTATTGTACAATATTGTACAAAAGAGAGTGGTTGAGAAACATTATTTCCTCTGGCTGTGGTACCCACAACCTTGTGATCTAATCCTTTCACAGTGATGCCCAAACCCAACAATGATTCTAAGATCACAGTGGAGGATGGAGCCTGCATTATGCTCCTCCAGGAAAGATAAAGGGAGATGCCAATGTTCAGGGAAGAGAAGAGTCTATGTGTAGACTGAGAGACTCCTTGTACAATATTGTACAATATTGTACAATACTTGGTTTGCCTGTTTTTCCCAGTACTTACAATTTTAAAAATAACTGAAAGGAGGAGGTACTTTTTATTCAAGTTGAAGGCTTTCTCTCCTATTGGCCAAATCTGCTGTCAATCAGCTGTTGTGGGCACCTTAGGGGACATCTGATTTCCTTCAGAGTGAAACTGAAAGTAGTCCAAAAATATATTTGAAGGCTAACAGTCTTGGGCCAGGCTCATGGCAGTGGATCAGTCCCCTACTTCTCTGAGATTCCATTTCCTTGACTGGTGGTGATGCTGTGGGCAGCCATGAAAAACTTAAGAGACTAGAAAATGCTCGTTCTGTATCTGGGCACATGGTAAGAGTTCAACAAGACGGGAGACTGATAAAAATGTTTTTAACCATTGATTTCACACAGTTATTTCCTTGCTTCTCTTTGCTCTTTAAACCTAGATGTGTGATAGGGTATTGGAATACTCTTGCATTTCATTTTAGCTTTTATTTTTGAAAAACAATGTAGGACTTTGAGGAATGGGGAAAGTGAGTCAAAGTGTCTGAGAGAAGTGTGAGAAGGAGAGGGGTATTTTGCTGGTCTTCTCACCAAATTCTGATACTTGAGAAAATTCTTCAACAAAGGACCAGGGGAAGAGAGTGGTGGAGAAACATTATTTCCTCTGGCTGTGGTACCCACAACCTTGTGATCTAATCCTTTCACAGTGATGCCCAAACCCAAGAATGATTCTAAGATCACAGTGGAGGATGGAGCCTGCATTATGCTCCTCGAGGAGAGATAAAGGGAGATGCCAATGCTCAGGGAAGAGAAGAGTCTATGTGTAGACTGAGAGACTCCTCCTGTATGTTCTCAAGAGCCCGTAGGGTCGTCACACAGCAGAGGGTACAGGAACCCGAAGAGGCAGGTAGACAGGACAAGAGACCACAGTTGCAGTCTTAGTGAAAATAATACTGGGTTTTTCTTCCTGCATTCTAGGGGAAAGCTTTTAAACTAGGGAATATGTGAAAAAAAGCCCAGCAGCATTCATGAACTGAAAAACAAAAACAAAAATAAAACAAAACAATGATGTACTCACAAATCATGTTATTTATAGGGAGTCATGCCAGGCTGAGTTTGTTTTACGCTGGACATCTGCTGGTTTTGGCTCTCAGCTGAGCCAGTTAGTATTTTATAAACCCTGCACAATTGCTACAGCAGTAGACCCATAGTCTTGGGGTGAAAACTTCGTCTCTTCAGCTGTTCGAAAGTGGCTTGTTTTCCGAGTGAGTGTCCCTGTGAAGATAGAGAGTAGAATCAACAGAGTTATTTAAGAGATACATGAGAAAAGTCAAGTTCTGGTATGAGGATTTTGGAGTCTTGACTCAAACCGAAGCTAAACCAGTCATTTCTCTGGGCTTTTTGGTTATTTGAGCTAACATATCCTCTTTCCATTCAAGCCTGTTGCCATTGGACAGTCAGTTAAATCTAAAAGAGTTCAAACTTATATACTGTTCAATTTACTGTTCCTCTTGACAGTGAATGAATAACTCACACGCCCAAATTTATTTCCTTAGAAGATGAAATAAGATCTTTTAGTAAATGTTGTGTCCTTGATTACAGTGTATTTACTAATGCTATCACTTTATATAAAATTGCCTGGTGTTCAAAGAGCTTACTTTCAGGAGCTGAACACCAAGGCTCTAATCCTGTTATTTTTTTAGCTGGGTAGTCTGGTAAAAACTGCTTAGTCTCTGTAGGGCTTTGTTTTTTCATATATAAAATTGGGAAGGCATTAACACATTTTATTGGTTTGTTCTGTGGGTGACAGAGTTCATTCTTGTTAATTGCTATGTATGGTACCAGGCATATATGGTTAGAATTAAAAATTACATTAGTTTGAATATGCATCTAATATTGACGCAATAAATTTGTTTTATAAATAAAATAAAATGTAAACATCGTACTAATCAAATGATGAAAGACTTAATGGCAGAGTAAATATGACACTGGATTTGAAGTCAGAAGAAGTTGGTTCTTGTCTTCTGTTATCTGACCTAAAATCTTCAATGATCGGGAGCCCAAAAGTTCAAAGACCTAGGGATGTGGCGATTACAGCTAATTTTTGGTTTGTTTATTTGTTTTGAGACAGAGTCTCTCTGTGTAGCCTTGGTTGATCTGGAACTTGCTCTGCAGACCAGGCCGGGTTGTGCTGTGGTCTGAGTGTTGGGATTAAAGGGGTGTGCCACCACCGCCACACTGTTGTAACCACTTTTAACAATGAAATGCAGCCTGTCATTCTTGTCAGGTTTCTGTCTCTTGTTGTGAATCCCAGGTTCTGTGCTAATTGTGAAATGCGATGCTCTTGCAATCATTGTTAAAGTGACAGGACTTGGCAGAAAGTGTAAGAATAAATAGACATTTTATTATAAACCAGTTTCTGAGGCCTCTGAGTCAGTGATTTTTGACTATTTCTTACATTATAGAATCACTTAAGCTTAAGAATCACTACACTCTTTGTTGTGAATTCAGCAACTACTCTTTCTCATTAAAAATTGTGTGTGTGTTTAAGGCATGTCTGTGGGCCACATGCAATACCCATAGAGACCAGAAGAGGGTTTTGGATTGGATCTCCTGGGACTTGAGTTACAGGCATTTGTGAGCCATCATGAGTGCTGGGAATTGACCCTCTGTCCTCTGGAAGAGCAGCCAGTGCTCTTAACTTCTGAGCCATTTCTCCAGCCCTAGCAGCTAGTACTTGCACTAAAATGTATTAAGGGTCTGAGGTGATAATTCAGTTAGGAAGTATTTGTTGTACAGGCAGGAGGACCCGAGTTTAGATCCTAGGACCCTTTAAAACCTGGCGTGGTGAGACACATCTGTAAGCCCAATACCATGGTGGGAGAAGAGAGGGTCAGGTGAGTACCTCAATCTCATAACCAGTCAGTCTAATTCAATTAATGTTAAGGCCTGTTTTAAATAAAATTGGAGACATTAAGGGATAAACCTGATACAAATCTCTGGCCTCCACACACACATATGTGTACAAAAATTCACATAAACTTGCCAGCACACATCTGGATGTGCACACACACCACACAAACAAATAAAAGACCATAAACACTGCTAAGAGTTATAAATAATGTGTAATAAAACAATTATGTTGGAATACTGTGGTTATTTTCGAGTTTGATCCATGTATTCACACAGACACACAAAAACCCTTATTTTCCAAAGTCTTGATATTTCTGGATCTTGGAGATTTTCTTAAGGCCATGTACTCCATGAAAAAAATTAAAAGTTGTTTTAAAAATTGAATCTTAACTCCTGTGATGCTTAGTGTTAATTGCCAGCTTGACAGAATCAAAAAAGTCCTAGGAGATGGACTTCCAAGAATGCTTGTCAGGAATTATCTTAATTACACTAATTGTGGTAGGAAAGCCTGCCAACTATGGGTGGAGTCATTCCTTTATTGGGGTTTTGGATTGTATAAATGGAGAGGGAAACTGGGTAGAGGCTGGGCATTTGTTATCCCTTTTCCTCAACTGTGGGTGTAATGTGACTGGTTTCACCAGGGCTCTACCACCATGACTTCCCTGCTATGCTGAGTATAACTAGAACTGTGAGCAGAAATAAACCTTCATTTGCTTTTGTCAGAGTATTTTATCACAGATCTGGGAAAAGAAATGAAGACCATTGCTTTTCCTTTTTCTCTTCCAGAGTTTCAACAGGACATTGATTGATGTGGGATTCCCCTCTGTGTGCTGTGAATACATTTTATTACCATTTGTTAATAAAGAAGCTGCTTTGGCCTATGGCAGGGCAGAATAGAGCAAGACAGGAAATCCAAGCAGAGCTACAAGAGGAAAGAAGGTGGAGTCAGGAATATGCCATATAACTGCCAAAGGAGACAGACACCAGAACTTTGTAGTGATGAGCAGCGGGCATGTTCCCACCGCCCTGCTCCCGGCTGCCTGGCTAGCTTATGCCCCGAAATGACAACACACAAATAGTATTCATTTAAACACTGCCTGGCCCATTAGTTCCAGCCTCTTATTTTCTAATTCTCACATCTTGATTAACCCATTTCTAATAATCTGTGTAACACCATGAGGGGTGGCTTACCAGGAAGATTCTAGCCTGCATCCATCTCGGAGAGGAGAGTCATGGCGACTGCTTGAGGCATCTGACTAACTTTCTTCCTTTCCAGCATTATGTTCTGTCTAGTCCACCTATCTAAATCCTGCCCTATCAAAAAGTCAAAGTAGTTTCTTTATCAACCAATGAGAGTCCTCCATCAGAACCTTAGTGGTAAGTCTGGCGATACATAGATTAATAGAAATGTGTTAATTTAAGATGTAAGAGATAGCTAGAAATATGCCTGAGCTGCTGGCCAAGCAATATTGTAATTAACGTACCTTTTGTGTGATTATTTGGGTCTGGATGGCTGGGAAACACAAAGCACCATCTTCATTTACAGTTGATACAATGCGTCAAGATTTGAGATGTATGCCTTAGGTTTGATTTTAGCCACATAAAAAGGTGTTAGGTATGAAAGAGTTGATCAAAGGACATGTTATTCCAGGCTATATGGGGATGCATAAGAAAGACCAAAGCCATACTGGAGGCAAGGAATAGAAAAAAAAAATCATGATCAGAAGACCCTGTTATGACTTGCATTGAAAGACAAGACAGAATGGAGAGATTGGTCAAGGATGGATATTTTGCATCATTTTGGTGGTATCTAGGACATGGAGGTAACCTCTAGTTGTCCAATACTTTCACTGGGAGGAGTCAAGTCTGGGAAACATGGCTTGCTGGGCATGCTAAGGGCAATGCTGAGGCTGTCTGCTGTGTTTCTACATGGGTCTGAGGGAATTCTTTGCTATCCCCACTCCTGGAGTGTGGGGACTGGGCAGCATCTCCAGATTACCACAACGCCCTAAGGTGTCAAAGCATCCTAAAGCACAGTAAATGAAAAATGCAATTAGAACAGGGGCACAAGCTATTTGCTTGAAGAAACAAAAAGCTATTCTTTTAGCCAGTTTAGCAAAGATTGCAGGGAGAACATTGCTTGTCTCCTTGCTTTCTTCTTCCCTAAATCAGTGGATAAGCTGTCAGCTGGGAAATGAAGGAGCCCAAGATTTACTGACTGTTCATTCTATAATCTAATTTGTAAATATGAGGAAGACAGAAAGCATTAAGGCACTCACGCTGTCAGGGTGATTCCGTTAGAGCAGAAGTTTTGTGTCCTCAGTGGGGGATGTGGGGATGTTTGTCTTTTTGTTACCAGAAGACTTCAGAAAGGTCCATGGCTAAGGCAGTTCCCCCACACATTTCACTCTCTTTGGGTATGGGATCTAGATGAATATTCTACCTTTTAGGGTCTAGACGAATAATCTACCTTTTAGGGTCTTAGATGAACAATCTACTTTTTTAGGATCTAGATCTACTTTTTAGTGTGGTAAGTAAAATAAACCTCTGAGTCCAGTTCTTATTCATTTAAAGCAAAGATGTTTTCTAATTTTTTTAAAAAGAAGCCATAATAAAAAAATAACATTGCAAAGTACTTTTCCTAATATATACCAGTTTTTAAGCTTTGTACTATTTTCATTTTAATCAAGAATAACACTCTTAATAACCCTATATTTAATAATTAACAAATAATCAAGCAAACTTGTGCCTGAAAGGCAAGTGGTGAGTCACATAACCTGTCTGAAAAAAATAATTCCATTTGCATATAATTTATCTATGTCTTCACATTTGGATTTAATTGTAATCATTAAAGATACCATTTAATTCCACATATTATTTTTGTTTCTATAATGAGAAAACCTATTTAACTAGCAGAATGGCAAAAAATGCTCTTTAAAGTAGTTAATAATTACTGTGGGAAATGTTAATCAGCATACCACACAAGTGGATCCGAATAAAATCTTTTAATAATTTTCAAGGATCATTTAGTTTTCTGAAAGGATTATGTGTCCGAGGGGGGCTTTTGTCTCACACAAATAACAAAGTAGTAAATGTCATGCTTTTAATGCACCTTTTTTTTTTCCTGCAGTAGTCTTCTTGAGATGGAGTGTTGGAAAAGGAAAATGAGTCAGATGACCTCAGCTAATGCCTTGTAACCAGCTGAGCTGTCTTAAGCAGATTAAATTCTTTCGAAGTTGGTTTCCTCTTTAAAAAAAAGGTATGCATATTTTAATGTTGGTATGAGGATTAAGTAGCCTTGTTATGTAAAGGTGCCCTGTTACTCTTCACAAATGTGGAAGATGTAATTCTCTGTGAAGACTCAAAAGACATTTTAGTTTCCAAATGATAAGAGACTCTTTATTTTTCTGTGAAATCATTGTTATCCTGCAGTGTCCGGCCTTATGCATTATTGATTTTATCTTTGGTTTTTCAATCTGTCTGTCATGGCTTTGGAACATACTTCTCATATTTTGTGATAGACAAGAGAATCTTTTAATGAAGTGGTAGGCTTACCATCTCAATTACAGTCCAAATTAAGACGCAAAGATGGGAACTTCCACCTACCAAAGCCATGTTTGTTTCTCAAGGTCACCTGTTGAGAAGGTCTTTGCTATATCCCGTATTCCCTTCCAAATGATTTTCGAGTACAGGGCTAAGTTAAAGAGAAAGTCTGAAAATGGGCTGTCTGGATTATGGAGTACAGGGTTTCTTGAGGCGAAAAGGCGGGTACTTCTTGGCCAAGATGTGTGTGTCTTTCCCTAGTAGGTCTCGGAGATCTCTCATGCACTGAGATCTAGAAGACTTGTATTGGGCAACACGATCATGCATGGCCTCCTAAACTATAATACAGGGCAAGTTGGAAAGGAGTGCCTGCAGATTCCATCTAAATCCTTTCTGGGCAATTGCATCATTAGTGCAGTGGTGTACCCTTAGTAGGCACTTTGAGTAGGATCTCAAACAAAGGACTGCACAAAGCTTTCTCGAGTTTAGTTTTCATGGATGCTACTGCAGAGTTACAAAAGGCAAGAGATTAAGAACAATGACATCAGAGTAGTTGAGTTTGGGCTCTAGGTCAGTACTGAATATAAAGAGGGGGAATCCCAGTGCTCCAGAAAGTAGGGCTATATTGGTGCAGGTATGGAAGGGGGCATCTGGCTAAGTCAGGAGAGAAAGAAAAGGTGAAACTGGAGATTTCTCAGTATGAATGTGAGTATTATGGGGAAGATTGAATGTCACCTTAAGAAAGCTCCTTCATTTACTACTTCCCTTTCCAACATAACTATCAAGGATAGAATCCCTTTGTGAATTTCTAGTCACTTTTTTTCCTTGTAAGATGATAAGAAATAAGTGAAATTTCTTCACAGTTCCTTTGGAAATGTTGTTGGTCATGTCTTGTTCCTCAGTGGGTCAGTGGAAGAAAGCATTGTCCCAAACAAAGCCAAGTTACCCACAGGTGCCTTCATGGCTGCATTCCCCAACAGAAGAGGTAGGATGGTCTCTTCCATTTCATCATATGCCACAGGGACTTGCTTGGGGAGAACTTAATATGTCACTAATGCCTAACATAGACTCATTTCTATTTCTGTTAAGGTTTTCGTTATTTGTTTTTTTCTTGTGTCTTCAATCATATCAGCTTGTTTGTCTGTGTTTGGCTTGCAAGGAATGCTAGTTGAACAAATGGCCTCATTAATAGTTCTGTAATGGAAGTGCTTACCAGTGCTGCCTGTCTCATGCAGGTGCTAAGATGCCTTTTTTTTTGTCCTAGCACGGATGTGAGCCAGATATTAAAAAATGTGTCCTTTGTTTTTTATGTGAGATGAGACTGAAAGGGAACAGTTTCTCATGATGTCGCTAGGTAACAAAATATAACTAGAATTGCTCACTCTATAGGTGGGCTCTCTCTTTTTTATTTATATTCAAAGGCTTCAATTATGCATGCTGATGAGAGCAATGGGTGCAGATCTTGGATACCCGAGGTCCAGTGTCTGCCACACAATGAGTGTGCCGTTTGGGCAGGTAAACTTTAGTGGCTTAAATTATGAGTACAATGCAGAATCTTAAAAGAATTCAGGGTGGAAATGTTCTTCATTTACTCAGTCTGCAGACGTTTCTCTAGCATTGTGTATAAAGCACAGAGGCATGAAGTTGGGGAGTGTGGGAGGTGGGAGGTGCATCTAGGAGGAGTTAAGGAGAAGAGGTGGTAGTGAATACGGTTGCTCAGTTAGGTTTCTATTGCTATGAAGAGACGCCATGACCATGGCAACTCTTATAAAGAAAACATTCATTTGGGGTGGCTCACTTACAGTTTCAGAGGTTCAGTCCATTACTATGATGATGACAGCATGCAGGCATTGTCCATAGACTATGGCAGCATCCTAGAGGAATAGCTGAGATTCTTACATCTTGCAGGCAGCAGGAAATTGACAGTCACATTGAGGGAAGCTTAAGAAAAAGAGACCTCAAAGCTGGCCCCACAATGACACACTTCCTCCAGTGAGGCCACTATTCCTAATAGTGCCACTCCCTTTGGTGAGCATTTTCTTTCAAACCACCACAGTGGTCAAATTACATTGTATGAAATTCTCAAAGAATTAATATAATATTATATTTAAAAAAATGTCTGATTTCTGCTTTACTCACTCATTCTGGAAAGGCACCCTGCAGCTTGCTTTTATAGCTAATGGTTTGCTGGACACTTTGAGTAAGATGGTAAGAGTATGGTGTTTCATAGCTCTCAATATTCTTTATTTCCTTGTTTCACTTACAAGGTTTATTTCCAACACCTTTGTTGGTTCTCAGAAAAAGGGACGCATTTAAAGTTTGAGGGTATGATTTTCAAATTTAAAATTGGCTTAATTTTAAATTCAGCTGTCTTGAATACATATTGCTTTCAATTCTATACTATTCTTTTGCTTAGCTGCAGGAACCCTGAGATGACAGAGAGTTGGCTATTGAGTGGATATGTCAACTACACTGACAGTGATCTGGGGTGTATAGCTCTAAACTGACAGAAATGGGGGAGGGGCAGTTAAGCCATTGGCCAGATAGTACAGCCAAGACCTGAACGTGGTAAAATTACCTGGCCATATAGGTCCAGTTTCTTCCCGGATTGTGTGTGTGGCCTTCTTACTCAGATGACACCCATTTGGTCAACTATGTAAGGCAAGGTAGTTATGACCTTTGGAGAGAACGGAAATTTCAAAGATCAATTGCACAAACCCAGAGATGTTCAAATATTCAATGCAATGTGACAGGACCTTCAAAAGCATCGGACTTTATACTATAGCTGCTTCCTTGTCAGACCACACAGCATGTTATAGGTGAGACACCTACATCTCAGTGGAGAAGTGCTTCTCTGCAAATGCTTGGGATGTGAACTAAGGTACCTGTCTTCTCCAGCATTCCATCCATGGCCCCTGGTGCTGTAGTTACCTGCCCATAATGTCCCCTAAAGTGAAAAACACAGTAATAAGCCTTTCTCCTTCCTTTCCCACATCCTTGCTGTGTTTCCTAACTCAAAATAGCAATATTTTATAAACCAGTGAGTATGTTCATATCACAGAGGAGGAGACCAGGAAAAGTGATTCGTGGTGCCACTTTCCACAGCTTCCAGTGCATTGTTTGATGTCCTTTGTACTACGCCAAACTTCCTAGTTAGCTCAAAAGCTCCCACAAAGTCCATAACTAATCTGAAATGTTTGCTCATGTTAGTGATTTGCTCTAGAAAGTCAAAGTTCACACTAAAATCATAGGTAAAGAGTAGTAGTATGACCAGAAATTGAGATTTTAATTGATTATTAGACTGCAGAAATCCGGGCAGCGTAGCGTTTAATTCCAGGATGAGTGGATATGCAAATGGAATTGGCTAGGTCAACGTTAGCTTGGGTCTCTACTTCAAACGGTGTACACAAGCGAATTCCAAGTGAAAAAATTTACAGGTGTCGGAAGTTGTTTCTTTGACCTTATACTGGAAAGGGGATCTTTAAAAAAAATCCAAGTGCAAAGATAAATCAAGTCAAACATTACAACTTAAAGTTTATACACAGACCAAGTATGGTAGCATACACCCACCTATGAACCCAGGACTCGAGAGGCAGAGGCAGGTGTATCTCTGTGAGTTCAAGGCAGTCTGATCTACATGGATAATTCCAGAACAGTCTAGCTATGCAGAGAGACCCTATCTCAAAAAACAAAACAAAACAAAAAAGCAAACAAATTACAACTAAAGGTTATATAAACACCCTAAATGCAAAAAAATGAATACAATGTTAAGTGAAAATAATTAGTTGCAGAGTTTTTGTGGCATGACAGCATTTACAGAGTTTACAAGACATGAGCGGTACAGTATGTTTTCCATATATTAGCATTAAATGGTTAAATTGTAAAGTACAGCTGAAATACAGTCTTCAAATTTGATTAGCTTAGTAGCAAATGGATGGGATCTTAGTCCATGGCATATGGTCTTTACAGTGCTGTTCCTGTTCTGTGTTCATTGGCTTGTTTGTTTTTTGAATCATTATCTTTCTATGTAGCCCTGGCTGTTCTGGAACTAACTACGTGGACCCGGCTGACCTTGAACTCTCAGGAATTCTCCTGTCTCTGCCTCCTAAGTGCTGGAATTAAAGGCATATACTATCACAACTGACACTACTTTTTTTCTTGAACAGAATTATGAGCATGTCTGAACTCCATCATGATAGCTTTGCTAATTAGAGAGCAGGCACATGAATATGAATAACTTTCACTGGGAACTTTGTAAATACTGGATAATGTGCTGTTTTAGCTGCATTGTCCATTCAATCCTCAAGATAGTCCTCTTATAAACTCACGCCTCACAAAGAAACCATTCTATTTACATTCTGTAAATGCAGTCCACATCAGCAGCTTTAGGATAAAATATTAATGTAGCAGGCATCCAGAGTCATTGTTTCTAGTCCAGCTGGTGGCGTTGGCTGAACATGTCACATAAACGTTGTGGGTCTCTGATTCCTAACATAACACTGAGTTAAATATGTGCATAGACCCCTTTTATAACTGTTTTGTGAGTCACTTTATTGATCTTAACAGCTGCTTTATCTCCCAGAGTTGTTTTATTTTAAAGACTAAACAAAACAGGAAATAATTCATGGGAAATTTCATAAGGAAGGAGTGACTCGGAGGTAACTGGTGACTGGGATAAGCAATGGACTGAGAGTCTAATCTTATAAAAATATGCCTGTTGAACATATGTGAGAGAGAGAATTATTAAGTAGAGCAAAAAGTCCATTCTGACACGAACTCACCAAGATTCTAATTAGGCAGATTTTGTCCTGCCAGGTGCTTTTGTTGAGCTCCATTATTGCACTGTAAAGCTGAATTAGCTGCTGCTGTACCTAGAGACTTACAACGGCTAGCCCATCTATTCTAAATGGAAATGAAATTGAAAGGACTTTATTAGCATGCCCATATCTCCACAAAGCAAGAAATCACTTTATAATATTCTTTAAAATAGCCAACTAAGCTCTCCCTGAAGTTATTTCTTGTTGCATTATTCAGCTTCTGCTCCTTTTAGTAGAGCTTGATTTTGTGGCACATTTGAGAGGCACGCGAATGCATTATTCTACAGAAATGTCAGGAGGGAAACATCTGTATGTCCAAATCTTACTAATCATTTAGAGACAAAACATGCTTCTGTACACCAAGGGGAAAATTCTGGCAAATTCTTGCTCAAATGGCTCTTCTTTTAGAATTCTTGTATGTCACAGAAATACCTATTAACCTATTATCCAACCCCTCCCCCAAATAGGTAGTTGCAGGACAATCTAGTAAATTATGGCTTTCTGACTAAATTTTAGCCCAGTCCACTTGATAGAATTTGAAAGGAGAAACAGGGAATTAATCTAGGAAAGAACCATTCACAGAACCACCTGCATCCTCTGCAGAGCAGGAAGCACTGCTTCCTTCTCTTGTGTCTCATCGAGACACTTCACCTGGGCTGCGAGATGGCTGAGCCGTTGAAAGCACCTGCTGCTCCTGAAGAACACCAGAGTTTGGTTCCCAACACCCACATTATGTGGCTCACAGCCACTCATAACTCCAACATTAAGGGATCCAGTACCCTCTTTTGCTCCCCTCCATCACCTATATGAATGCATGTGTGTGAACCTGTGTGCATGTCCACACATACCAATTTTTTTTTCATTTATTTTTAAAAATCCAACGGTTAAGGAAGTAATTTACTTTCATTACATTAAATCTTACATTAAATAGCAAGGAATATACTTAAACAAAGAAATGGGCTTTAAAATCAGGTACAAGAAAACTAAACCAGGAGAAAGTAATAATATTAATATTAATTAAAATATAGTTTAAAGCCATATTCATTAAACGACTCATAAGAATACAAGCACAGAATTTAGCAGTTGTTTACTGAGGCAGGATGGGTAAGGGAAAACTATCACGTTTCACACTTTGATGATATTTTTTAATAGGAGTGTTGTCTTTTCAGTTGTTAGGTCTTATTTGGTTTGGCCTTCCTCTTTTTTCTTCTGCAAATTAATTATAAAAAGATCCCTCATTTCTGTGTTTTTAGTTTTTTATATATAAATATTTATCAGAGAATGTTCTTGTGAAATCTCATACTTTCAGTTAGTGCTCAATTGATTTTTTTTGTAAAGGATCCATGGGCATCTGAGAATCATGGTTTTTTTTGTTGGTAGAATGTAAAACTCTAAGAATGCCATTGGAAAAAGCATGTTTTCTTAGTGTACTTGCTCAGATCCTCTGTTACCACACCTTTTACTACACATTTTTTGTAATAACAGTTCAACAAAATGAAAAATCAGATGCCTTCGTCACCCAGGTAGAGAGGTGACAGTGTGAACTACATGTCGATGGAGAAGAGTGGGTAATTGGAGGGGCTGGCCAGGCTTAAAACATAAACAACAAGGGAAGGAAAGAAGGGAGGGGAAAAGGAAAGAGACAATGATGATGATGACAAGAAGAAGGAGAATGAGGAGGAGGAGGAGGAGGAGGAGGAGGAGGAGAAGAAGAAGAAGAAGAAGAAGAAGAAGAAGAAGAAGAAGAAGAAGAAGAAGAAGAAGAAGACAACGATGACGACCAAGAAGACAAAGACAACAATGGAGAAGGAGAAGTTGACAATGATGATTATGAATAAGGAGGAGAGGAGGAGGAGAGAGAAAAGAGGAAATAGAAAAGTAGACACTTGTGAGATGTATTTATTGTTGCTCAGTTTTTGACACTTCTACTAAATACAAATGGAGAATAAAAAGAAACCGAAAAAGGGAGGAATGAGGTAGGTAATAAACATTATCAAAATAATGTGGGAAAGAACAAAACTAGAGCCCTGCTTTACTCCCTATTTGAAGAAATTTCCACATGGATTAAAAACCAAACATGTATTAAATCGAAACATGCACAGAGAAGATGGGCTCAAGACTATTTAGCACCCCAGAGTTAACATAATTTTCTAAGGCAGGAAATTCACTGACTAAAAGATAAACAGATTCATAGATATTTTTATATGTAGAAATTTACAAATTGCATAGAGATTGTCACATAAATTCATAAATTAAAACATAATTAAAATGGAATTTGTACATAAAGGAACATTTTTATTTCTAAAATTAAAAGAACTATAAATGAAAACAATAGCAAAATATAAACTTTGATAAAGAACATAAATAGAAGGACTCATTTAAAAATAGCTGCAAATAGAAAAAAATCAATTAATGATGCTTGTCATGCTAATATAATTTTAAAATGCAGTATCATTATTAATCCATCATATTGACAAAAGATTAAAAATACTGATAACATATAATGCTAGTAGGGGTGTTGGGAAAATAAGTACTCTTATGAAAAGTCTTACAAAAATTGTTCCTGCATAATATCCCTTTCAGAAGGCAGTTTTTATTCATTTATTAAAGTTAACATGTGAATAAATTCTAACCACTTCTAGAAATAAGTGGAGATAATAAGAAATAAGAACATGGCCATGTAATAATGTACATGCAAAAATATTTCATGATGCATTGCTTATGATGATAAAAATAGAATGTCCACTAAATCATAAATTATTTAAAATGTGTCAAATTCTGTAATCCTCTTTGAAACGAACAGAATGAAGTAAAACGGAATACATCTGAACATTAAACAATATGTAATAGTGTAAATTCCTCTGCAGAGATTGCATTGGGATGCTAAGAAACTGGGTTTTGTTGTTTGTTTTTGTTTGTCTGAGACATGGTCTCATGTAGCTCAGGTTGGCCAGGCACTTGCTACATAAGAAGGGTGACCTTGAAGTTGCCATCCTCCTGCCTCCACCTCCCGAATGCGAGGGTTCTAGGTATGCACTACCATAGCCAGTTTTATGTAATGGCTTGAGCTTGTTAGGTAAATACTCTGCTAACAGTATCCCACCCCTGAAACAACCTTTAACATCTGCCTGCTCTATTGTGCAGGTATATAACGTTCATGTTCTTAATAGTTATTTTTAAATGCTAGTTGATAGTTTCTGGCTCTGCGCATTGCATCTCCAAGGGTATCCCCACTGTGTTAGTTGGCTAGAGCCGTCATAAAACTTCATGGTTACTCATGTAGACTCCAAAGCAAAACTTTCCAAAGTCAATTGTCAGCCTACCATGCCACATTCAAGTGTGTCTTAGAATTATACCAAGATGTCCGTCCCTGGGCTCTGTCAAATGGCTTACTACGTTTTCTCCTGTTTCCTCCTCAAAATCATGGTGAGATGTTGCTGGAGTGCGCTTGTCTGAAGAATCTTTGGAATAAGGCTGGAAAGAAATATCATCTATAAGACTCTGATTTATGTTCAAAATCCTACTAGGAAGCCTGTAAAAAGAACTCAATAGATTGGAGGAAACAGTAGAGAGAAAATGGCATCACTTAAGCCTACATCGAGGCAGAGAATGAGTTCACACAGCAGAAGAATGAGACATAGATGGAGTTTATTTGGGATTACAGTTTCAGGGGAATAGAAGTCCATTTCATGGCAATGGGGAAGCATGCCAATAGGCATGGTGACAGGACAAGTTCGCTGAGAGTTAGCATCTCAACCCACACACAGAAAACAGAGAACACACTGGGAATTGTGGCAGTCTTTGAACTCCCCAGCAAGACCATACTTCCTGAACTGCCCAAATAGCACCCACCACCAAATATTCAAATGTCCCAGACTGTGGAATTATCTCATTCAAATGATCACATACACTTAAGAATTAGGGATAATTTGGGCTGTAAAGATGGCTCAGCAAGAAAAGACACTCGTTGCCAAGGTGATGACCTGAGTTCTATCTATGACTCACATGTTGGAAGGGGAAAGTGACTTCCACATGTTGTCCCCTGAACTCCAGACATGTCACAGTACACATATACTAACACACAAATGCATAAGTATATTTTTTAAAATTTTGATATAACTAATACATCTACAACCCAACTCCCACACCCAAGGCTCAGAGTGGGTTGCAGAAAGGGAGGGCAGATTGTAAGATCCAGAGGATCAGGGAGTTTACTGTGAGACTGTGTCTCATAGAAATGTCAGAAGCTACACATAAAGTCTCACCAGCATAGCTACCAAACAATTTAAACAAAAACAATACCAATAGACATATCAACATGGAAAGGAAAAAGCCTAGGAAACCTCAACCCTGGCAAAGAACTGCAGGCAACTATGCAATCTCAAGAGTGAGAGAAAAGCACACCAATTGAGTATCCAATACCAAATACTCAGCCCTGCAAACACACATACAAGTTATAATATGAAGATTTATCATATTGCATTTATAAACTTAGAAATATATATGTAGCAACAATTAAAGAAAAAGGCAACAAATTTGGAAGAAAGTGGTACATGGGAAGGTTTAGATGCATGAACGTGTAAGGGAAAGTATGTACTTATTTTATAATATCAAAAATAAAAATATTTTTAAAAATATGGGATGATTTATGGATATTGAATGCATAATTTTTGGAATCCCATTTAAATTATATATGAATTATTTATTTTTAAGATTTGTTATTTTATGAATATATGCAAAATACAGAGATATGCAAATAATAGGAGCCATAAAATTACTATATATAGGGTAAAAACAACTATTTGTGATATTTTGATATATTTCTAAGATATATTTTACATGAATATTAAATTAATATTTTTTATCTGATTTTATTTGTTTTTATCTGATTAGGATATGTTCTTTTAAATATTATAAAATATAAATAAGAAATATTTATTTATTTATTTATTTTTTCAGTTTTTCTGAGACAGGGCTTTTTTTTTTTTTTTTTTTTTTTTTTTTCCTCATGGTTTATTTTTTTATATTTAAAAATTTCCATCTCCTCCCCTCCTCCTCCCCCTTCCCTCCCCTCCTCCTCCCCCTTCCCTCCCCTCCTTCTCCCCCTTCCCTCCCCTCCCCTTCACCCATACCTCCCCTCCCTCCCTCTCAAGGCCAAGGAGCCATCAGGGTTCCCCACTCTATGCTAAGACCAAGGTCCTCCCAACTCCCCCCAGGTCCAGGAAGGTGATCGGCCAAGCTGAGAAGGCTCCCACAGAGCCCGTCCATGCAGAAGAATCAGAGCCCAGAGCCATTGTCCTTTGCTTCTCAGTCAGCCCCCGCTGTTGGCCACATTCAGAGAGACGGGTTTGGTCGCATGACCCATCAGTCCCATTCCAACTGGAGTTGGTGATCTCCCATTAGTTCTGTCCCACCGTCTCCATGAGTGAACGCACCCCTCACGGTCCTGACTTTCTTTCTCATGTTCTCTCTCCTTCTGCTCCTCATCAGGACCTTGGGAGCTCAGTTCAGTGCTCCAGTGTGGGGCTCAGTCACCTTCCCCATCTGTCGCCAGCTGGAGGTTCCCTCACGGTCCTGACTTTCTTTCTCATGTTCTCTCTCCTTCTGCTCCTCATCCGGACCTTGGGGGCTCAGTCCGGTGCTCCAATGTGGGGCTCTGTCATTTTCTTCATCTATCGTCAGATGGAGGTTCTATGGTGATATGCAAGAAATTCATCAGTATGGCTATAGGAACTGGCCTTTTCAGGCTCCCTCTCCTCAGCTGCCCAAGGAACTAACTGGGGGCGTCTCCCTGGAAACCTGGGAACCCCTCTAGGGTCAAGTCTCTTGACAACCCTCAGGTAGCTCCTTAAATTAAGATATATGCTTCCCTACTCCCATATCCACCCTTCCTATATCCCAAGCACCCCATTCCTCCGAGCTCCCCCCGTTCTCCCCTTCACACTTTTCTCTCCCCATCTTCCCTTGGCCCAGTCTTGCCCAACCCTCAAGTTCCCAATTTTGCCGGGCGATCGTGTCTACCTCCAATATCCAGGAGGATTACTATATCTTTTTTTGGGAGTTCACCTTCTTATTATCTTCTCAAGGATCCCAAATGCAAATAATAGGAGCCATAAAATTACTATATATAGGGTAAAAACAACTATTTGTGATATTTTGATATATTTCTAAGATATATTTTACATGAATATTAAATTAATATTTTTTATCTGATTTTATTTGTTTTTATCTGATTAGGATATGTTCTTTTAAATATTATAAAATATAAATAAGAAATATTTATTTATTTTTTTTTTTTTCAGTTTTTCTGAGACAGGGCTTTTTTGTAGCTTTGGAGCCTATCCTGAAACTATCTTTTATAAACCAGGATGGTCTCAAACTCACAGAGATCTGCCTGCCTCTGCCTCCTGAGTGCTGGAATTAAGGGTGTGTGCCACCACCATCCAGCAGATTATCAATGTTTTAGGTCCATAATTTTATTCTTAGTTTTATTAGTTGGATATCCTAGTATATAAAATTCAAGTCTTTTCCTATAGCAATAAAACTCTTAATAAATATCACATTGGCACATGCTGTTTTTATTTAATCATTTCTCTGTTGATACATATTTCAGGTCATTCAAAGATTCATAATTTTAAGCAAAAAAATTATGAGCAAGAAATACCATAGAAGATAAGGAATTTTTATTACTTTGCTTTTCAATTGGTATTTATTTCTTCAGTACAGCTGCCTAGAATACAGTACAGTAACTAGACTACTGGTCTACCAGAAGACACATATACTACTACATTTTTCTTCAGGAAGGTCATATCATTTTAAAAACCCCAAATTTTTCTTCCAATAGATTGCTGAAATATGATTAAACTGCAGGTAATATTAGGTAACATTCTTGATAAATAGGGATATTTATCTATCTCCAAGTTCCTATGCTTGGCTATCAAAAGATTTTATAATATTTAAGCAATCACAGTTGTAAATTGTTTTATTTCATCAGAGTTCAAACATTTAAATAGTTTAGTCTAATGCTTAAATAAATGAGTCATCTGGGCGTCTTGACAGACTGCACATCCAAATAGGAAGTCTAGGGCCCTGCCCAAGATCTGTGTCTCTGTGAAGCCTGCAGATATGTCTATGGTCTTAGTCCACAGGTCATAAGAAATTATCTAGAACTTCGCTAAATTCTTTTTTTAATTAAAATTCAGACTTCACTTCTTCCTATGTTTCTTCTATTTATGACAGTTTTAAAGAAATTACAATTCATATTATCATCATCATCATCATTATTATTAAATTATATTATTATTATTAATTGAGACAGCATCATTATATAGCCCAGGCTGGCCTTGAGGTTATGATTTTCCTGCATTAGTCCCTCTGTTCCTGGCATTATAAGCATGTACCTTCACACTTAGCTGAGAACTAATCTTCTTGATAGAGAAGCTCTACGCAGAGACATGAATAAATGCAAAAAGAATTAAGAGATGATGCTTTCTGGCTATCCCCGGGTAAAATTTTATCACATGTTTCAAAAGGCTACCCTCTCTGTCCTTGCTTGGCAGTTCTTACTCCTTAGGAATGTGACAGACTTCAACTAATTTTAGAGCAAATTTGCTAACTTTGTTCTTATTTGTTCTTTCATTCTTGCGGTTTTTTTTTCTCCTCCTGCCATAAAATTCTCTCTATGGGGTCAGAGAGGCAGTTCAGCAAGTTCAGCAGTGCAGCCCTGCCAAGCACAGAACTCACAGTGGAAGAAGAGGACTAACTCCCAAACATTATCCTTTGGCCTCCACAGCACATTGTTGTGCGCGCGCACACACACACACACAAACACACAAACACACACTAATAAAAATCAAATTTAAATTTAAAACATCTGAATAGTCACAGCAAGCAGTCATGCAAAACCATTTTAAAAAAAAACAAAAAAACAAAAAAAAAAACTTTGTAGAACTCTCCAAATTCCCGAGCTGTCCCATCCCTCCCTGCCCAAACTCCCCCACTCTCCTCATGTCTTCTCACCTGCTGATCGACGCTGTGTTCTAGAAATCACGTTTACAAAGGCTGGCAGAAGATGCCATTTAAACCCAGACTTCTTCCTTCCTTACTCTGACCCACAAATGGCACATTTATACACTCCCAGGATCACTGTCTATTGCAAATGTTAAACTATGCTCTGCTGCTGAGACTGGGCAACGTGGAGAAGAAACGCTGACATGCTGGAGATTGCACTGTAAAGTGTAAGCCTCTTACTTTACTGCATCATGCTGTGCCCTAATCGTTGGTCATCCTCTGTTTCTTTATTAGTCTTGAGCTTCTCCACACAGTGAAAACTTAGTAGCTGCTTTCAGCTGAACCAGTTCACACACACTTGTAGCTGAAATCTTTCTGCGCTGTCTGTCTGTCTGTCTCCCTTCTTTAGTAACTCCATGGGTGTCACTGAGAAGAAACAGGCCTTTGCTGTGGTAGTTCTTAGTTTTCTTTCTTCAATCCTTTTCTTTAGTTACAATATTGAATCTAACAAATCATATGCATTGCACATGTATTTTGTTAACATCTTTTATGTTGTATTATGTTCCATGGTTTGTAACTTGCATAAATGTTTCACTATTGTGGAAAAGATGACTTTATTCAGACCATTTCTTGATGAGTAACAATAATTTATGTTATTATTCTTATAGTATTCTCATATAAATCTTATCTTATAGATTTCTAGATGTGGTTTTTGATAATAAATTGCTGTAACTTTGTAAAGATCAAGATAAGACTCTGACTCAGGAATCTTAATTTTAGGAATACGTTTTCTAAGGTAGATTTTAGTACAGTAAACTGTCAAATAAATTATACATATATTTGGAAACACAATGAGTATTATATATTGCTCTACAAACAATACCCATCTGTTTGCTAAAAGAATTAATAATACCTTAAAGATTTATGCAATCTAGGAGAAAAATATGATCCTTTTTTAAATTACAAGTAAAATATATTCTACTTTATTAGATACAAAATAAACAACCACCAACAACAAAAATAACCTTGGTTTCAAAGTTTGTAGACTCATTATGTTTCTTTGCCTTTTTCTTTTTATACCAGGACAATAACTAAAGGACAGAATCAGTCAATAAGCATAATGACTTATGTATTATTCATTATAATCATTCCCACTGTTTCTAGCATTATGTTTACAGGTATACATATAGAGAGAATGTGATTATCAGTTTACACAAGTCATTACATATTTGTTACATATTTATCCTTCTAACAGATTTTCTTCCTTCGACAGGTTTCACAATCATCTTGTCATATTGTGGTATGATCATCAGTCTGCAGGTTCACCTTTCCTTCTGCTTTGATTGTGTTGGGGTTGTCAGCTCACTTGGTTATTCGTGTGCAGAACTAAGATACATTCACAAACTCAGCCTTACAGACTGGGCTTAAATGCATCTTGTATACATCAGACAGCTATTTCAGAGTAAATAGCTACCGAGTCAGTCTAAGGAGAGATGTGAAAACCACATTAAGTTAAATTATAGATCAACATTTTTTTGAAAGAAAGCCTAAAAATAGACAATATAAGAACAGCATTCAGTCTTGAGTGAAAACCACAGCAATCAACTTACTTTGAGAAAGTAAGTCAATTACTGCTAAAGGGTCAGGAAAAACATCGCATTCATGTTTAAATTCTTCATTTCAGATCCAAAACATCTGGATGATATTCCACTTGTAAAGAATGAGCACAGTGCTCTATATGAACAACTTGTTCATTTAATCACTAGCAATGCCAAAGTTTTACAGAAATCAAGAGGCTCTTGAAATATGTGTTGAGGAAACTGGGGAAATTGCTTTGCTTATTTTAAACACAGCATCAATGGGATTCTAGTCATTATGAAGATTTAGGTCATTATCTAAATGTGTTTCTAGGTACATGACAGAAAGCCATCATCTGAGAATAGATTTTAGTGCTTTTGCTGAGGATTGGACCATCCTTCTGCTTCTCAAGTGTCTGTCTGAGGGTGATTGATTGATAACATGGTCTGGAGTACCTAGTTAATATCTCATAGTGAGTATTATTTCAGCATAGAACAGAAAAAATAAGAAGGCTTGTAGAGGCTAGATCTGCTTAGACAAATACATAAATAGTGTCTGTCACAGTGATTAAAAAGGCTGAAGGTTGGAAAACATTCCAATATCCTGAAAAACTCAGTGACTAGTTCTCAATAGGGGTGACTTTAGCTCACTTCCCTAGAAGAAATTTGGCATTTGTAGAATCCTTTAATAATTTATTTTATGTGTGTGTATGTTATATGTGCATGGAAGGATGTTTCTATGTGTGCAACTGCACGTGTGTGTGTGTGTGTGTGTGTGTGTGTGCGCGCGTGCGCGCGTGCACATAAAGGTTGCAGTGGAGGCCAGAAGTCAACCTTGTTTTTGCTCCTCAGAGGCCACTGACTTCATTTTTGAGAGTGAGCCTCTTTGAGACCTGTAGCTCACTGACATGGGATGGCTGGCTGGCCAGCAAGCCTGGAGGTCCTCCTGTCTTTGCTTCCCCAGTGCTAGTGAAGAACCAGCCCAGTTCTATTTTGTTTGGAAGTCATTTTGAGTCTGTAATCTAGTTAAGTTTCTGTTTACTAGAAAGCTCGAGTTTCTGTTCCTCAGCACTGGGCTGTGCACTACCTTAATAACCATACGATGTTCCATAAACCAACCCCCTGGAGTCACCTGTTCTTGGAAATGTTCTAGACCTGTTGTTCCATGACCCACTTTCCTTAACTGCCTGGTCTTGCTTCTGTAATCATGTTTATATACAAAAATTCCTCATCCTATGATTTCTCCCTATAAAAAGAGGCTTGGGAAATTGGTTTGGGACTGATCTCATGAACCCTGCCTTTGGAAGAGATAGTTACTGTTTCAGAATTGATGTACAAGAATAAAGTTTGCTTTAATTTGGGCATAATTCAGGTCAGTGATCCTTTTCCTCGAATCTGTGGGATTAACACTAGGATTACAAGTGCACTAACATCCATTTGTTTATCCTTATTCGTGTGTGTGTGTGTGTGCGTGTGTGTGTGTGTAAGACTCTATTTACATGTAATGGGAAAAAAGCAGAGACATGGATGGATTGATGACTAACTTATTGAGTAATCTGAACCCACGGCAAGGGATTACCTGGGCTAAAATGTCAATAGTTTTGATATTAAGAAACCCTGAGAAGAAGAATGGAATTTTAAAAATTGGTATGTAAAACTTGCCTCAATCTTTTAAACAAACGAAAACACAAAACTCAATTTGATTTCATTTTAGGCCATATGAAAATATCAGTGCCGCATATCAAATTTGTTTCAGTTGATTACCAATCCCTAAGATGTAGGGCCCTAGGCAACAGGAAAGTATAATTGCATCTTGTCAAATTTGTTTCACGTGTTTACTGGTCTCTAAGATGTAGAGCCCATATCATAGGAAAATGTGTGTGTCTTACCACCTCTGTAAACACTGATTTTGTGCTGTGGATTGCAGACTAACTAGGTAAAAAATAAATGACAAGCTATAATAATAAATGTTAAGATTGCCTCTATATCACAGAGGACAAATCAGAATTTGCTCATTATGTAGTTAATATGATTAGCAGGGATAACAAGCAAGATGCTTCAGGGCCCCAGTGGAACATTTGTCCTGAATTATCTGGGCCTGACTGTCCACTCTTATTATGGAAATTGAAAGAGAGCCAAATACCTTCATGCTACCCAGTCGTGAACTGGAGAGTGCAATACGTCAGAGTGTAAAGGGGAAAGACAATTACTAAGGAGGCTTTTGTTCTTAGCTCAGAATACAACTTCAAATAAGGAAAATGAGGCGATGAAGCAATCATGGCAGAATACTCCGTCACTTCCTGGGCTCGGAGACAGTGACATCCTGCAACCCTGACAGATCATTTCCTCCTGTGCAATTCCAGCACAATTCCTCTTGAAATATGGGGTGGGATGGAACGGGCGTGGAGCTGTTGGATGGATGACTTGCTCGTGCACCCTGACGGTCTGTGGCTTGTTTACATGAATGAGCGTGGGCTTCTTTCCACCACGGCCTTTGCGTTGAGTATTTATTGGCATTAACTGTCCTTAATTTACAACTTGGCTGTGGGGAGGAGAAATGAAATGCTTTGTAAGTTTGGCAGATGGTTGTGAGTAATTTTGGTGAGCACAGTAATCACATGGCTGCTTTAAACTTTATAACATATTTAACATGTTTTTAAAAAAGAGGTGCCCCCCAAAATTCCCTTTGTTAGAAAACACAGTTGTACAGGAAACTTTACCACATATACTGTATAATAAATATGCATATACAATATAATAAAATTATAGTGCTAACTGCTACAAAATTTATACAATTATATAATATATATTAAAACTAGAAATTTGACACAATGTCTTTAGCAAGTTATGATATGAATTGTGAACTCTTTCATTTATTTGGTGAGTATTTTCTGTCTAATAAGATCAATTCCTGTTACTATTACTATGGATAAAATAGTTCTGTGGCTGTGCTTTTGGGGAAGATTCCAATTGGCCTTCTGCATTTAGCTTCTATTTCAAACTCAAGCAATGACAGATAAAATAGAAAATTTAAAAATTAAAATTATATCCAGATCCATAAACTTAGAGAGGCATCTTTACCAACCAGGGACAAACATATCAAATGGGGTTGAATCATTTTGGCACCTGGTGCCTGGTTTCAGAAGCAAGTGGTGGGGCCTGGAGTTGTATTTCTGCCAGGCAAAATGAGCCAGAGTTTGCTATAAATATAAATAGGTACAGCTAAGTATACATATATATTTATACATCTAGACATAGACAATATTTGTACAGCAAGTAAATAAATGGGAATTGGAAAAAGATTTGGCTTTATGAAGCCATAGACACAAACATTTTTTTTCTGGTAGTCAACCCACACTACAAGAGAGGTTTACGGAAATTACTTGAGAAGAAAGAAAATGATGCAGATTTGGTCACACGGAGGAATGAAGACTTGAAGTGATGTGTATGTGAAGAAATATTTGGAGAAGGACATTTGTTCATTTAGAAAAATTCTCCCCCCAAATAATTTTAGTAAAGGAAATTAAAAGTAAAGACAACTTACTGTGTGACATTATGATCAGATCTATCTATCACATACATCATATGACCTATGGCGGTAAGATCAGAGTGCTTGACAGGGGTGATATTTGGATGTTGGCTATGATAAATGTAGGATATATGTGTTAAACTTCTGGTGTCTTATACTTTTTCTCTTATTTTTATTTTTAAAACCATAGAATATGAAAATTATCATTAGCTCCCAGGCCATGCAAACACGGGACATAGGCAGAATTAACAGAAAAATCAGCAATAAACTTCAGTGCTGATTAAATAACATGAATCTAGTTCATTAAACACATGACACACAATGCGAACATCAGGACTATAAGGACAGAAGTTGATCCTAATAACACTAAAAAATGGTACATAAGAGGATATTGTAAAGAAATGGATGGCAGTATTTCCCCATATTAAAACAAGTTAGACTCAGTTCTTTAAGTATGCAAGTTACCAACACTGACCCAAGAAGAAATAAAAATTTGGATTCAAAATTTAGAATCTTTCCAAAAAGAAATCTTCAAGACCAGATGGTTTCTGTGGTGAATTCTCTCAGGTTCTTAAGGAAAAAAAAACAATGCAATTTCTATACTTTTTTAAAGAAAATAAAAGATGAGGGCAGTTTATTCTTACACCTAGATAAGATAAAGATGTTATAACAAAAGAAATGCAAAGATCAAAATTCCCCATTAACCTTGTTCAAAATCCATAACAAATTGCTACCAAATTGAATTAGGAAAGTATCAAGATGATACAATAGGGCCAAGTGGGTTTTTTGGCTCTAAGATATAAGGTTAGCTTAGCATTGTAATCAATCACTGTCAACTTATTGACAACATGGAAAGAAGCATGCTTGCTTAGATTCTGAAAAGTGCTTGACAAAACTCAACACTCATTTACGATAAAAGTTTCTTTTATCCACTGGGGACAAAAGAGAATTCATCTGGTCTGATAATTACTGTGAAAACTTACAGCTAACATTATACGTCATAATGAAAACCTCAATATTTTTCCCTTGCAAATATTGGGAATAAGACTAGCGTTTACCAGCTCTCTTTGATATTGTAATCTCAGTATCTTCATTATGGGAAGGAACAGAAGCAAAGGACAATGAGTCCTCGACCACATGGTCATGTTGCAGAAAATCCCAATGAATCTATGAAAACAAAAACCCATAATTGAAGCAGCACAGTTATGGAATATTGGTAAAAAAAACTGACTGCAATTCTATATACAAACAATAGACAAAGCTTTGGATTCTAACAGTACTGATTTTTTAGATAGATTCTCATGTATTCCAGACTGGCCTGGAGCTCCTTTTCCTCATGCCTCTATCTTCTGAGCTCTCCAGATGGCAGGCATGTAATACCATACTTAGTATACATGGTTCTGGGAACTGAACTGTGCATACATGCCATGCAAACATACTACCAACTGACATAAGGTCCCAGCCCCTAAAAATACTCATATTCCATTAGTAGCATCAAACTATGAAATTATTAGATATAAATTTGTTAAAATGCTACAAATGTACACTTCAAACAACAAAACTTTGCTGAGAAAGGCCAGGTCAGACTCCAATTTATTGAGAAAGACACAGTGGCCATGGATTAAATGACTCAATATTTATTCCTAAGATGTTGTTTATCTGCAAATTGATCTCTGTTCAATATCATCTTAACATGAATTTACAGAAGGCTTTTAAATGCTTTTCTAGAAACTGGCAAGTGGTTTAAAAGATTGCATAGAAAATCAAAAAGCCAAGGCTGGCTAAGATAATTTTGAAAATGAAGAACAAAGTTACAGGGCCTATGCTATCTGATTTCAAATTCTATTGTAAACTATAGTAATTAATACAATGTAATATTGTCAGAAGGACAGATAATTGGGTTAGTAAAATGAGAGCCAATGACAAGAAACAGAACCATACATATGTAGTTAATTACTTTTCTATTAAAGTGCCAAGATACTCAAAGGGGGAACTAGGTTTTCAACCAGTGATGCTATTACAACTGGATATCCATATGGAAGTAAATTAGTCACCATATGCAAAAAGACTTCAAATGTATTATAGATTTAAACACTGAAAAACAAAAAACTATCAACTCCCCAGAGGGAAACTAGAGAAAATCTTTTTAGCATCAAGCTAGGCAGATCTTTCTAAAGTGAGACACAAAAATCACAATGTAAAATAATAAATAAATAATAAACTGAAATAATATACTAGACCTTATCCAAATCAAAACCATTGCTTTGCTAACATCAAGAAAATAAACAGATATTCCACAGATTGTGTGTGTGTGTGTTGTGTGCCACAATACCTATTTCTGAAAATATTAAGGTAACAAAAGAGAACAAGGACCTCTCAAAAGATAAGCAATTAAATATTTCAGGAAAAGATGTGCTGCCTCATTGCTTGTGAGAAAAATTGCCATGTTGGGGCATCCATCTTTGGTCTACAAGCCTAGCATATCAGAAAGACCTTTCTGTGAAGCAGGACTTTCTGAAGGGCTGTCCCTCCTTGTCTAGACAATGTTTAGCAGTCACTTTCATTTTTGTCATGCTTGTCCAATTAGGACAGCATACTGTCAGCAGTATGGGAATTTTCTTGCCCGGTGGCTTGCTTTTGTCACAAAGAAAGTAAACTCCATGTGGAGTTTCTTTGATGCCCATTATCTTCTTTGAATTAGACTGGTGCTGCCAGAAGCAGACATGTCTCATTGTCATAAAAAAGGAGAAGTGCTAAGGGACAATGGTCTCTACCCTGTCACTTGTATTTTAAATAAATGCTGATTGGCCAGTATCCAGTCAGGAAGTAGAGGCAGGGCAATGAGAACAGGAGAATTCTGGAAGAGCAAAGCTGAGTCTGCAGTCATCACCCAGATGCAAAGGAAACCAGACACAGAGCAAGCAAGATGTGACTGCTTCGCCAAAAACGGTACCAAGTCACATGGCTAACACAGATGAGAATTATGGGGTAATATAAGTTATAAGAGTTAATAAAAAGCCTGAGTTAATAGGCCAATCTGTTTATGATTAATGTAGACCTCCCTCTGTTATTTCTTTGGGACATAATGACTGCGGGATCCAGGCAGGACAGAAACTTCAGACAACAAAGAACCTAGGTTATATATATTGCCATTATAATTGTACACTATTATTGTGGTGTTGGTTTTACAATTTACACATAAATTTTAATGCTGTTTACTTAAAATACATGCATTATATTTGATAGAATCATCATCTCAATTATTTTGATTTTTAAAAGTTTAGTTTTGGTAACTGCTAAATACTTTAAGAGTTGGTTGGCTGAACTAATGGGATCAGAAATGAACCTGCTTTTAAATTATATGTGACTAAAAAGCATTTATCTTTTAGGTGCAAATTATTTGGTATGGTTTTTGATAAAGGATTTGCCCATGTTTGTAGAATATAATTTGTGTACCTCTATGTTTAGAGAATATATATAGTTGTGCTTAAGATCAGTGCAGCAAAGAGCAGCCTAAAACTGTTGTAATATGATGTTTGCTTTGACTGGAATTATAACTGATGACTTATACCCTTTCCCTGGGGTAGGTAAATAATACTAATTAAAAGTTTTTTTAACCTATGTTCAGTTTGTATTTAAGGACTCTAATGATCTAAATACTTTATAACTTGTCACTGACCAATCCATTTTCTCTGCTACTGAAGTAAATCTGAGAAATCTACATTTCTATAACATGAATAATAAGGCTTTTCTGGCTACTAGATGTATTAAAAGGTAAACTTAAATAATTCTGTTCATACAGCAAATAATATAACTTGTGGCATCAACTTTAACATATTCTGGAATTGCAAGTCAGAGAAAGGGTAACGAGAAAGAAAAGGATGGAGTCACAATTGTGTATAATTAGTAGAGTTCCCCAGAGTGGGAAAATTTGGATGTGGTACATTGGTAGGCCTACAATGCCCTGCAGTCCCCAATTGTCTAAGAGCAAGGAGATGATATCCAGATTCCCCCATCTGAGGGAGCAGAATTGACTGACAGATGCCATAGAGTCTGACTGGAGGCTGGTGGAGGCTCTTTAATTTCCTAATGAGATCAAGCCAGGACTGATATCTGAAACATACTAACTTTGCTCTGATGTCTAGCTCATCTGAGTTTGAGACATGTTGAAAAGCAGTGTCTTCAGGGATACCCACAGGTTTGTCTGGCAGCATGTGGGCAGGCGACATGATTTCTGAGTAGGAACCAGGTTACCTCATTCTTTCCCCCTTGCTGAAAGGGAAGAACTGAACACTTTTAACTCTCAGGATGCTTGCTTGTGCTAAATCATCCGATGTCCATACTGCTCACATTTTCATAACAGGAAACCAAGAAACTGACTCAGAAAAAAATGGCATCTGCTTAGGCTCATACAGTGTCATTTAGAATTTAAGAGTAAACTCGCATCTATCTCCTCCCAAACTGTACTTTGCACATCTCTGGAGAACTAGAAGGTCACTTTACAGACAGGTTCCTACTGATGAAATTCACAGGAGCCTGAGTCATTGAGTTCTAATTTATAAATGCACAACGAGAAATCAAATTGATAAGGAAGACTATAGAGCATGAACCAGTACTCTCTCACTAAATGAAGGGGTACGTAGAAAGCAAGATGACATTTACAGTATCCCTTAGTGGATATAAACCAGAAAAAAAATATGATGAAACCCCACCAAGAGCCATTAGGTTTGCCTTCCTCACTGTGGATAGCTGACTATTACTGTTGTATCTCTTATCACAGGGACCACCAAATCGCTAGAAGAAGACTACTTCAGATTATCTAAAAAGTTTGATCAAATTGCTACTTGTATAAGAATTTATTCTGAGGCTGAGCATGTAACTTAGTGACATAGCACATACCCTATTTATATAATACCTCCAGTTTGACTCCTTGTGCTACATACATGCCCATACACACACACATATACACATGCACATACCTGCACACGCACACACATGCACACCCGTGCACACATGTACACATGAGCACACATGCATACACACATACACACACACACACTAGTTTTTCCTAAACACAGAATCATCCCATGTCCTGTGAATCCAATTTCAAATCTTGTTTTAAGGAAGAGAAGTTCCCTGCCTCTACTAGTGATTAGATGACTTCCAGAGAAGGATTTCAGTTTGAATAAAATCAGGTTTTATTCAAAGCTGACTGGTATGTGGTTGACACATGTGCCCATCAATGTTTCAGACATCTAGAGGGGATGGACCAAACTGTGTATCTTCTGCTAACCATTTATGGCTGGCTCTTCGGCCACAGGCAGGGGAGCAGAGGGCAAGATGCAGCGCCTTGAAGCAGATGGCAGCGCTAAGCCCCTCGTGGCTCCTCCTGGATGGGTGATTACAAGTAGAGGCTTAACCTCTGCACCTCAGAGTCTCTAGTTTATAAACCGAGGATAACTGAAGTACATTTATTGCCGGGAGCGTATGAGGGTTAAAAAGACTGATGCCATACCTTCCCGGACAATGCCCAGTGAAGAAGACTTGGCACACGTTAGTTTGCCCTCCGTGAAGGCCTGCGGCCTCTCACTCTCCTAACGTCTGTTCTCCCCGACTTTTGCTGTCCTTGGATGGTGCTCCCTTACTTTCACATAGCACACACCTCTGCCTCCTCACACAGGATCATCTCTAAGCATGCTTGGCCTAACGGGCTAAACTTTGTTTCTGTTCTTCCAACCCCCTCCCTCTTCCCCCCCCCCCCCCCCCCCCCCCCGCCAGCCTGGGGCGAGATATATGAGACAAGCAGTGAGAAAAGACAAGAGCACTTAGTATCTGCTCTACAAGTTAGCTGCCATCACCTCCAGGTCCCATCAGCCTCAGCTAAGATACGCATACTCTCTGGGACAGGGAAGGAGGACCGTGAGTGTCAGCTGCATGGCCGTGGTGTTTTAAAGCAGACTTGAAAGCAAGGGTGGTCAGCAATGAGCAAAGCAGACAGCTTCTGAGCCAATTCTCCTCTCACTGGACGCCCCAGCTTCTAACAGGATCCTGAGATGGGTGGGCATGGACCTCTAAAATAGACTTCACTTTTACCCCTTTACTGATGCCAGCTTTTCAAAAAAAGAAAAAGAAAAATGAATTCCAAAGAGCCGATTTACAAACATATTCCATTCGAAAATAAAACAAGAGGGAAAACGCCACGGAAAGAGCCAGATGTAAAAACTTTGAACAAGAAACAGATCCTATCTCACTGGACCTTCTTTTCATGGCAAGTCATCTGGCCACGATCCAATTCTACCTCTCTGCTCTGTTCAGAATGCAGGGCGCTCTGCTCAGCAGCGTCTTTACCACAGGCAGTAGGCGTTGGCTTATTTAATATGGGTTGTTACTGCCAGCAACAATGGTTCTAAAAATAACCAAGACAACTGTATACTTCACGGACTATCTGTGGGACGGAAAAGGTATCTGAAGCACAACAGAAAAAACAGAGATCAGCATACCCTTGCTGTGTCCGGCTCATCACAGAATGGCTGTCACTTTCCTGGAGTCTGTTGCACTCTCCGAATCAAGGGGGTGGCGAGCAAAGCAGGCAGCAGATATTTCTTGAAAATGTAAACTTTATGTATCCTGAGATTTGTCTTATGATCTTCTTTCAGCTTAGCTAAGAACAGTATTTCCATAATCCTCTCTTGGAATAGCTCCACCCTACCGTGGGCCATGAGATTTGTTTAAAATTCCTGTCTTTTTCTCTTCCTCCCTCCCTCTCTCCCTTCCACCTCTGTGTGTGTATAAGATGCAGGAGTGAGTGGGCGCAGGTGTGCACATGTCACGGTGGGTGTGTGGAGGTCAGAGGACAGCCTTGGGTATCACTCCTCACCTTCTACCTTGATTGAAAGCAAGTGCTGGGCTCCCAGGCCTACTACACCAGGCTAGCTGGCCTGCGTGCTCTTCTCGCCTCTCACCTGGCCACTAAGTCTAATCACATTTACTCATGATGCCAGAGTGGAAAGCCCAAAATGGAGACTGTAGGGGGTTCTTAGAACTCACACATGCAGGGAAGCCTTTCCTATAATAACCAAGCAGCTTTCATTGGAATTTCAGGTGTGTATATTAGTTCCATATCTGCTGAAAAAAAAAAAGATTGGGAGACTGTCATAGGTCAAGAATAAAATGACTGAGTTCTGGAATTAGCCGGGCGGTGGTGGCGCACGCCTTTAATCCCAGCACTCGGGAGGCAGAGGCAGGCGGATCTCTGTGAGTTCGAGGCCAGCCTGGTCTACAAGAGCTAGTTCCAGGACAGGCTCCAAAGCCACAGAGAAACCCTGTCTCGAAAAACCAAAAAAAAAAAAAAAAAAAAAAAAAAAAAAAAAAAAAAAAAAAAAAAAGAATAAAATGAACCCAAACCACGAAAGTGCAGCAGAAATGAGCAAACAGCCACGAAGTCCAGCAATATCTAGGCTAAAAATAGCTGGAGCTTGAAGGCTGAGGTTTGTGAAGAAAAAAAAAAGGGGGGGGGTTTCTAGAAAATTCCTAAGTTCTCCCAGTGGGTAAAAAGTAAAGTGGTAGAGGTACAGGGTCGTGGAACAGAGAGAGAGAGGCACACAGGGCACAGGGAAGGAAAGCAATAGCTGGGGGTTCTATTCTGGAAATGGGTGTTATGAGGAGAGGGAGAGAGAGAGAGGAGGCTGAGGCAGGAGGCTTATAAGAAGGTTATCAGTATTACACAATTGATCCCACAAAGCATGAAATGTTTATTGCATTGGAGCAATTAGAAGGGAAAGCTAGTGTAACTTAATTAAAAACATAATTGTAATGAGTTACTTGTGTTGCAGGTACTAGATGGTCCTGCTGCCATAGGCATCATCAGAAGCTTTGGCTTCTCCCTCTGAGCATTCTGGCAGCTCAAATACAATTACAATACGTCAACAAAGGAGCCATCTTGTCAGAATTGTCGCCTCTTACATATGGTTTCTTTAGAAAGTTAAATATAGCTTAGCTCTTTAGTATATTTGCCACACACATGAATCTCATAAAAGCCTTTTGTAGCCGCAGCATTCACGTAAACTTGGACTTCACACACTTGCTCCACTCTCGTAATCCCCAGTGAAATAAACTAAAATCATCACTGTGCTTTTTTATTCAGAGTCAAAGTCCTATTGCATTGTTCTGAGGAAAACCGCCCTGACTTTCATTACAAGGAAGCTAGGAGGAAAAATGTTTCCCAAGACTGAAAGTGGGGAGTGCCCTGCTGAATGAAACACAGATTTGCAGAGTCTTCACAGCTTTCCAGAAATTTCCATGCCATGCATCCATCACTGGAAGGGCTAAAGATGTGCTTCCAAGATGAGGGTCTTCCGTGTGGGATCTCATTCTCCCCCACTCTCCTCTGTACCACCTCACTCTGCTCCTCATTCCATCTCATCTGGACGATCCTAACAGCCGCACTGCTTTTAGACAAATCGGTCTCTTTATGCAGCTGGGCCTCGGAGCATCCCTGCCAGGTCCCATTCCTTAGCAGCCGTCTTCACCCTGCCACTCAGAAGCCTGGGTGTTCCTGCTGTTCATCAAATTGCTTTCCAGCTGTTCCCTGTGTTGCTTTGGGGACCCCAGTTGAAACCTCCAGAGGCCTTCTCCTTCTCTTTTACCTCCTCTCCATATCACCAGCCTGCCCCCCCCACATAACAAACCACCCCCATTTCTTCTCTGCCTTCATAAGTGTGGTTTCCTTCCATGTCACTGTGCTCCTCTGGGGATTTTCCCATTAGGAAAATGCTACCAGCTGCAAGACGTCTCCTTCCACGTCATCTCTCTTCTTAAGGTATTTTCCCTAGCCACCACCCTGCCCTTCTCAAGTCAGCTGAGACCTCTCAATCAGACATCTTTTGTGGTATTCACCTTATTAGTCTTTGTATCACAGCTATGTGTGTACTTGCTTTTGTGCGTTTTTTTCTTCTCCTCGAAAATTTTCAAATTCCTTTAAAATGTGCTTTTTAGGGAGAGTCCAATATCTATTTCAAAATATAAATAAATTATCCTGACTAGTAAAGACTCAAGGTAACAATGAAATTAATTATGCTTTTAAAAACAATAATGGTTCTAGAAGAATCTTCCCGACTCACTCACTAATAATTACCACCCTGGAAGATGGTGCTGAAGAAAGATGTAAGGTGTTTTGCCCAGCACCTGCCTCAGGAAGTGCCCTCCAATGTTAGCTCTCAATAGCCAAGCCCTCAGCCACTGATTACAATATTCACAACTGGTTAGGCCGGTAGATGACACAGTTCTACCGTGTGGCAAATTTACAACTGTGTGTTCTCAATCACGATAATCCACACTGACAGTGTACTTCACTGTTTTAATAACAAAGTTTATGAGCTTACAGTAGGACAGAGGCCAAGACAAACAGTGTAAGGTAGGGAGCATTGTGTGGTAAAGGAACAGCTTGGAAGTTTCCCCTTCGCAATTGGTAGGACAGATGAAGTGAATGGACTTTCAGCAGCCCAACAGGAGGAAGGAGCGTGTTTTATGAAAGTACACTGGGCATCATAAAAAGGAGAGCACTGATTAACTAACTCAGTGTGGGCAGATGCTGTGAGGCCCCGCCTCCTACTGAAGGAGGTGAGGAGAACCTGGGTGATCTGGAGGGGTTGTATGAGCTTTAGAGGAAATCAGATAGGCCCAAAGCTCGAACAGTAGTTTCCAAGTGATTCTCTTGGTAAACAGGTGGTTACAGACATGTGATACCTGTGCACCGACCATGGGAAGGCAGGAGGCAGGACTGCCCTGCACAGGTAATCTCTCAGAGCTGCCCTCAGAAGAAAGCGCCAGTGTCTTCTCTTTCCTAGAGATTACTCCCTCCTGTAAACAGAAGGTTCCTAGAGATGCAAAAAGGAGATTTAAAATGATTGCTTTTCCTTTTTTTTTTTTGTTGGAAAGCTGGACTGGGCTTCTCACTCCTCTCTCCTGCTTCCTAAACACTTTGCCACCAAGCAGCACTCCCAGAGAGCTTCTCCCTGAACTTGGGTGAGAGAAAGGGAACTGAAGTTAGAAATGTCTTGGTTCTGAGGACATTTCTAAGTTCTTTTAGTTCCTTTTAATACAAACATATGGAACATGCCTTCCCTCCCCGATTCAAAAACGACACGCTTGGGGTATTGAATTTTGAACCCTAGCAATGGATAGCAAAGGATTATTGGCTCGGCTTACCCTGGGCATCTCTGAGCACTGTAGTGGCTGAACTATCACAATGAAGGAGAGAAACAAAACCCTTCTGCATTTCCTCACAAATCAGATAAGTATCTATTTTATCACTTGAAGCTGCTTGGCAACAATCACCAGTGGGCCATCCCACGCCCATGTGAACAATTTCATATGATTCAAAGGACCCACTGAACCTACATAGGAGAGTATAGTTCAGTGTTTGTTTCTAAAGTAGATTATCTTAAAGGTAGTTTGTTGGTGATGTCAAATGTGTACTTAAAAAAATCTATGATAAAAGGTTTATGATCCTAAAATTATACCCTATCAAGACTTTCCTGAGGTCTTCAGTTCTAATTATTAAGTAGGCTAAGAAATTGGGGCACTGCAAAAAAGAAACCTAGAAACTAAACTGGACTCCCTGTGCTTTAGAAAGAGTTGTGAGCATTTCCTTGTGGTATGCCTTAAGGGATATGAAGCAAAAATTCATGGACACACTATACAGAAATTATCAAATGTTGATGGAAACACTACCAGACTTCTAGGAGAGATTACAATGTCCTTGAAAATTAGAGGCTTTTTTTCTAATTAAAATTTGCCCTCTACATGAAATGAGGGAAACCATCTTTGAGTACTATATAACTTACACATACTTGGCATTGATAGGATTCAGGTAGGGAACTTAAGGATCTAGGATAGGAAGCAACTTACTGGCCTAACATACATAAAGTCTCATTCAATCCTACCTAGCAAAATTAAAATGAAATTTAAACAAAAAAGAAGATGGATTTCAATGCTGTGCCTTAACTTTGTGTTGTATGGAATCTTATAAAGATAATAATGAAAACTGAATACTTAACTGTACATGATGGCGTATGTCTGGGCCACATAGAAAAAAGAAAATAGAAATGGAAAAAGAGAAGTCCTCAATGTTGGGTATTCTTGGAGGATAAAAGGGCCAGTGAAAGAATACCCTGACCCTGAGACTAGAGCCAAGGAAATACACCTTGCCCTTAACCAACTCAAGACTTAAAACCTATCCAATCCCTGATTATGAAGAACAACCAATCCCAGAGCATGAAAACCAACCAAACACTAAGCATGAAATCCAGCCAACCTCTGAGCTTGTCACAAAATCAGGAACTGAGACCGTACCAATACCCACCCTGAAAGTCTCCACCCTGGAAAGCTCCACCCTTAACAAATCCTTTATAAGCCCTGTACCTGTTCAGTTTGGGGCTGCTCTTTCCCACCCTGGCAGAGGCAGCCACTCTCCTGGATTTCTTCCTCTTCATAAGTCTCTTGAGTGAGGTTTGTTGTAAAGACTATATTTAGCCAAATTAGAGCAGAGCAGAGATGTAACAACTTTCACCAGAGCAGAGCAGAGCTGTAATGGCTCTTGCCAGAGCACAGGTGAACTGCTATATTTCCATGGGGAAACTCCTTTAGTGGAGCAGAGCCATAACAGCTTTTACCTGAGCACATCAGAGCTGTAATGGTGCTTGCCAGAGTGGAGTGGAGGCAGAGCAAAGCAGAACTGTAACACTTTGGCTGGAAAACTTTCCCTTGCTGGAGCCAAATTGTGATGTAGGAGGTCCTTTGGTTTAGGTGTTGCTTTCATTGGTTGAATAAAGAAACTGCCTTGGCCTAGTTGATAGGACAGAACTTATGTAGGCAGAGTAGATAGAACTGAATGCTGGAAAGAAGGGCAGAGTGAGAGACACCATGGATCTCCTGCCTGAGACGGACACTGGTTAGAATCTTACTGGTAAAACACAGTCACGTGGTGATACACAGATTAATGGAAATGGGTTAAATTAAGATGTAAGAATTAGCCAATAAGAAGTTAGAGCTAATGGCCAAGCAGTGTTTTTAATTAATACAGTTTCTGTGTGGTTATTTTGCGTGTAAGATAGCCAGGCAGCTGGGATGACAAGCAGCCCGCTCCTCCTGTTACAGAACTGTTAACATTCCAGAGAAACTGAGCAGAGCTACAACACTTCTCCTGAGTAGGGCAGAACAGAGCTGTAACAACCTCTCTGGGAAACTGGGAAACCCTCTCCTATTGGAGCAAGGTTGTTACACTTTCATTAGGGAAACTTTCCTGGAGCGAAGACTGTAACACTTTGCTGGGGAAACCATCCCCCAGCAGAGCAGAGCTGTAACATTTCTGTTGGGATACCTTTTCCTTCCAGCTGTAGTTGTTCCTTGGTTTCAGACTATCAGGATATTTTTCTCTTCTGAGCTGGAGGTAATCCTTGACTTCTGACTGACAAGGTATCTTGTCCTTTAGAGCTGTAATACTTATAGGTATTCATTGACTTCCAACTACCAGGAAACTTTTCCTTCAGAGCTGTAACACGATTCTAAGAACTACCAAAAGTCCTCTACCCGCATTCTGGAACCAGATTCCTTGAGGTTCCCCATCACCCACCCAGCCTTCAGTGACTCTGCACCAATGGCCTAGACATCACTAACAGATAATTTGACACATTCTACCATCACTGTGCTTTCTCTATGATCATGGTCCATAGCCCCTCTAAAGCTTGTCATTATGGCCTGCCATGCCACTGTATCCATTCATGCTCAGAAGCAACCATTTCACACACACCAAAATCTCTTGCATGAGGTCTATTGCATGGTCTGATATTTGTGGTGTTCTTTGGCTGCTATTCAATGATATACTCTTTCACTCTACACCAAAATTTTCTCTGAAGTTATAAAAGTTGTAACAAGTATTTTTCATTAACTAAGACTTTAAAACAAACGCCTGAGCAGGCTTTTATGAGTCTTACAATGTTTCCTCTGTATGTGCTCTGCCTTTCAGTGTCTAGGAGTAGATGGCATTTTGTAAAAACTGGCTAAGTGTGGGATAAAGTGTTTCTGTCCTATGTTGTGCTAATAAAGGAGAGAGTTGAGAACATTCTGCCTGAGGTTTGTGGGGATGGGGAAAGCTCCAGAGGGATGTGGGGGCCACTTTCCTGTGAACTGAAAGCCAGGTGATAAGAGATGCTGTGGTAGTGGATGGTGAAGAATGGCCCCTCTAACAGTAGAGAAAGGATCAGGGGACCTGAAAGGAAGATGGCTTGGAGGTTAGGGAGTGACAAAGACTTTACTTTAGTAAACTTTTTGATGAGACAATCAAACTGGCCCCCTTTCCTTGTTGGCCTCCCTGGCCTAGTTTTAGCAAGCATCCTTGAAAAAAAAATCCCTATCCTTGGTGTTTGACTACCCTGGCCTACCATGAGCAAGAACCCCGTCCATAGTGTCTGAACTTAGTGCTTCCTACCTGCCACCAGACTTTACTTGTTAGCTGTAAGTCCTCACTTGTCTTTTGAAGTATTTGGGGGTGGAGCTCAATCTTCTTGGTCCTACATCTGGTATAAGAACTCTGAATACCAGTCTGTAGTTCTAACCAGGGCCACAGCCTAGAGAGGACAGTAGGAGTAGGAAGCAGGGGGAGGAGGCCAGGAGACAGATGGAACCAGATCAGGAAGAGGCTCCCACATCACATCAAAGATTTGGGCCTCTGTTAAAAGAGGATGGAAAGTCATTGAAGTGTTTCAAGCCACACAACGATCTGATCAGATTTGCATTTTTGAAAGATCATCCTGTCTTTTACAAGGAGCAAAAGTATCTTTAAAATTCTTTACATTATGTAAAGGGACATGAAAGAAAATTGAGCTCACTTAAACATGTGCCAATCTGCACCCAGAGGGCAAGGATCTGAGAGGGGATTTGGAACCTTAGTCCGGTCATAGCTGTGAGCGCTTCTGTAGTTCAAGATCCTCAACCTCAGTGTCCTTGTGACCACTGCAGCTACAGAAGACTCCTGATTAATGTGGGTGGAGAGTTGGCATGGGTATGGGTGGAGAGTTGGTATGGGTATGGGTGGCAATACGTGTAAGTCATTGCAATAGTTCCACCTGAGACCACTTTCTGCTTACAGAACAACTGTGTCTGGTTACTGAGAAGCTTATACCTTAGCCTCTGGTTGAAGATATGATAGCTTAGTTAGGGTTTCTATTGTTTTGAAGAGATACCATGACCATGACAACTCTTATAAAGAAAAACATTTAATTGGGTGGCTCACAGTTCAGAGGTTCAGTCCACTGTCATCATGATGGGTAATGGCAGTGTACAGGCAGACACAGTGCTGGAGAAGGAGCTGAGAATTCTACACCTTTGATCTGCAGGCAACAGGAAGTGAGCTGAGACACTGGACATGGCTTGAGCATATATAAGACTTTAAAGCCCACCCCCACAGTGACACACTTCCTCCAACAAAACTACACCCACTCCAGCATAGTCACACTTCTTAATAGTGCCACTCTAAGAGTTTATGGGGGCCAATTACTTTCAAACTACCACATAAATGATATTCTCTTGATGAATGGAAAAAGAAAATACTGTCTATATAGAGAAAGGAGTTTTATTAAGCCATAGAGGACAAAAATCACATTCTTTGTAGGAACCAAAGACCTCTGTGTTACATAAAATAAGTCAGACTCAGAAAGTAAAAATCACGTTTCTTTCATATGTGGAATCTAGATTTAAATAGCATAAGGGAGGCTATTGGGGAGAAGTAATGGAATTAAAAGGCCATTAACCACAGGAAGGAAATATCTAAGAGAGAAAAGTGGGAATTATAAAAGGTAATGGGTATAAATTGTGTGTATACATGTAGGAAATTATAATAAATCTTCTTGTTCTAAAAAAATTAGTATGTGCTAAAGAAAAAGAATATCGTCTCATCAAAGCTCCTTCTTGACTTTGCAAGGGACATGAGCATAGAGTAATGGGATGAGTGTTGTTGTCATGGTGATTTGTGGGTTTATGACAATGGAGGTGAAGGTGAAGGAAAGAAGGGTGGAGCTTAGAATGCAGGAGGTAAGGGTTTTGTGATGAGGAGAGAGTTTTGACATACAGATGAGGATTTATTGTGGGAATAAGGATTTTGTCATGGGATGAAGGTTGTGGTCCTGAGGATGAGTGAGGGCATGAGAGTTAGGGTTGGGGAGGCACAACAAAGTTATATTACAGAAACCTGTGTGCTTTGGGTATAATACTTTCAGATTAGTACATAAGACCTTTGTTGAGAGAAATGAAACAGAAGTCAGTCTTAGGGAAAGAAGGACTGAGTGATCTGCATTGTGAAGCCAGGAACAGGGTCTAGGATGAGAAGAGCCAGGCTCTTTTATATGGGAGCCTCTTAGCATTCACAACAGACCCTAGCAGGAGAGGAAACAAGGGTCCTAAGAGAATCAGAGGAGAAGTTACATACAGTCTGTTTTTTGTTGTATGGCCAACAGATTGGTGTTCCAGTATGACAGTGCCAGCCCACATAGCAACTGTCACGACTTAGAAGGGCTTCTGAAGCCATCCCTGTGCTTTGGTCCACTCTTATCTGCAGAATCCCACACCCTCACCTGCCCAGCCACCCCTCTCTTGTCTACAGAATCCCACACCCTCATGTCCCCAGACAACCCTCTCTTGTCTTCAGAATCCCACACCCTCACCTGCCCAGCCACCCCTTAGTTTTAAACTCCTTTTCTTCTGATGTTTGGATCTTGTCTCAGATAATAAATATTCCAGCTCTTGACTAAATTTGTCACCCTGATATTACTTCGACTGATAACAACAACAACAACAACAAAATATAGTTCCTTCCATTTTGTGCCGTAAGATTGCCCTACCTTCTTTGGGGCTTGTGGTTGCTTCTGAATTCCTGGCCATCTAACCAGCAGAGCTGACACAGTCCTAACATGCAGATCAGATTAGCATTCAGGAGGAACATTTGCCCCATGATTTGGCTGTGGGTTCCTTTGAGATATTTTCTTCTTTCATTTGGTGTATGGTATGTTACCTTGTTCCACCACTGTTTGAAGATGGCATTGAATATGTGACAGGTGGGGACATGAATTAATTGTGTCTGATGATGCTTTCCTGATGAGTAATAGGGCATTTTAAGAAACTGAGCAGGCCATGCGCTTCCGTATTCCATGACTAACTGTGATGATAATGACAACAAACAGGACTGGCTGTCCTGCAGGCACAAGCCAATACAGTATTCTCACATTGGAAAAGACAAGGCTTTCCGATCCATTATCAGCAAGCAAGCTGAAATCAGGACCGCATGGTGTACTCATCGTCTGAGAGGGCCACTGTGAAAAGCCGGGAACTCACAGTACCGCGTTCCTCTCCTCCCACCACGTTTTCTGTGGGTGGCAATCAGCAGCACATAGGATGGGGCAATTGACCTTTATATAAAGGAGTGAGCATTACAGGTGAGCCTGGCTCAGGAAGAGTTTACTGATCATTAAGCAGTAGGAATTGTGGCTTGCTATTTGGGCCAGAATAGCTTGATGCCATTAGAGTTTTAATTGGAAACATGCAAGTCGTAATTACCTGCTTGTCACTCTTGCTTGCTGTCAGTGAGAACAGTCCTATTTTTAATTTCTTTAGTCCTAAGCTGGGCTCCCTACCTACCCCCTATGGCCAGTTAAATAGTTTGAACTAAATTTAAGGCATTTGGTACTGGAAAATCATCTTAATTTTGGCAAGAGTGTCACAGACTAGTGTAGAACTGTCCAACCCTGTCTTGGCAAGATAAGACAATCCTGTTTTTATCCATTTACGGATACTCTGAAACTCTGTCAGTGGTCGAGGTATGGGCTTTTTCTTTGCCTAAAGGCCACTTCTGCCAAGAAGAAGACAAGCTCCCAGTGGAGTGTCTTTGGTGCTCAACATTCTCTCGGGAGTAGAGTGGTGTTGCCAGGAGTGATTGTGTCTCATAAGTATCAAACTCTAGGTTAGATTAAAGGCCATGTTCTACAGCTCTTCAAAGAGGTCGAAGATTATACTATCTATACTAAATATAATTTCTATGTATCTAAAAAACCTGAAAAACAACTGTGCAATAAATGAGGACAATATCCCAAACGTAAACAATGTCATTATACAAATAATATCAGAGGTAGAAATGTACATTGCAATATGATAAATATCTCAATATAACAATTGTTTTAAACAGAGGTAGAAGCATACTCTCATACAATAGAGGTAGAAGCATACTCACATACAATGTTCAATATACAAGAATCAACACCAATGCAATTTTCTAATAACAATAATTCACAAATACTAATCATCCCATCAAACCAGGTAATCCCCCCCCTTTTTTTCATAAACACCCCTGAGTCCATATAATACCTCCCCCATCCCCTCAACCCTATACCATCTACTAAATGATGTCCCTAAACCAGAGGGCAAACTCTGTTGGGAGAGGGGGCGTCGTCCTCTAAGATTGCTTCTAGCTGACATGGGGGCGACGTTCTTCTCAGGGGGTTCCATGAAAGCAAATGGTGGTAAAATTCCCAGAATAACATTTGGTCGAGGAAATTGTAACTAGCCTCTGAGTGTTTTGAGGAGGTCCGGCCAGAGTGTTGTCAAAATTGTACACCATTTGAAACTGTCTTGTGTAGTTGGTACCAAAAAAAAAAAAACCCCCCAAAAAAGGTCTAATTTTAGCGCTATTAAAAACATGACGTCATAGTAACCAGGTGAAATTGATGTTGTGGGGCCCCATCTTCATCCTGGAAACTTCAAAGATTACTGAAGGAAAATTTGTTGTTTGTTACAGGAAAGGTAAACATTATCTACAAAGACATATACAGACATATATATTCGATGGAAGGTATAATAAAGACAGACACAGATATGAGGAAAGGCAAAGAAAGTTTATCAAGTATCATCATCATCATCATCATCATTATCATTATTATTATTATTATTACTATTATTATTCTGTCCCATTTCATGGCTCCTGACCTGAGACAGAAACTCTGAGATATCTCTTATAAACAGGCTTGGAATTGAAGAAGGACTGAGCCATAGTCCAACTCCAAAACCAGCTCTATATACATATAAATAAAGGCACAGTATATATGTAAAAAAATGTTTTATACTTACTAAACATATTCGGGTTCTGTGTTGATCCATATTAGGTTGTAACTAGTGTCCATGAATCAGTATTTAAATATCCAGGGTCCCTTAAGTTCTTTGAAGATGAGTGGTTTCCTGTGGAGATAAGAAAAGAACCCTGCCCCCAACCTATATGCTTTTCTTACCATCAGTATGATCATCATCCTTGTGAATGAATTATTTTTCTTTTCCAAAGGGCTTCTTCTCTTCAAACCGAACCTTTATTAATTTTGACGGTATCCACAATTTTTCCTCTCCTGTGGAGACAAGAGCAAAACCCCTTCCCCAACGCAGCACATCTCCTGGCTTCCATTGCGAGGTCAGCACATCCTTGAAATAAACTGGTTGATTTAATTCAGCAGACTTTTCCATTATCCAATGTCTTTCTGCAGCCGTTGTCCCCTTCTCATTAGCGTTGAGAAAATTCAAGGTTAATAAAGCACTATGTAACCTATTTCTAGGGGTATTTTCCACCCCTTTCTGTTTGTTTAACATGTCCTTTATAGTTCTATTTGATCTTTCTATGACTGCTTGACCTGTAGGATTGGAGGGACACGCCTTTAGACCAAGGGGGACACGCCTTTAAACCAAGGGGGACACGCCTTACAAAACAAGGTTTTGGCTAGGCTTCCCCTTCAGACTAGGAGTGTAGCTAATTATAACATGGAATTCAGAAATCCATACCCTTCTGGGGCCAGTGGCCACTTCTGAGCATCTAAATAGACTTGTTTGGTTGCACACACAGTAGAGGATAATGTTGATTTGGCACAAAACAGAGCCGGTTGTATTCCTACTTTCTGGTCCCCGAGTAAAGAAGTCTGTGCTCTTAGGAGTCTTATTGCAGCTCAGAGAGCCTGCCCATAACCCCTCTTGTACATGTTCAACCCTACCCCAAGGGCTATGTCAATATCTGGCAGGCTAATTCTCAAGGAAGACTAGAGAGGCTTGTGATACAATGAAATCTTAGATGGAAGAAACAATTCCTTATCTGTGCCCACCCACCCCTAGCATCACCTTCCCATATCATACCCATAGATCTCCCTCCCTTCCTCTCTGTCTCATTCTGTAACACACACACACACACACACACACACACACACACACACACACCCCACAGGCACACACATCACTTATATGTATTCTTCTATTATAATCCCCCCCCCATAACAAACATCACCTCCACATTCCCTCCCCTGCCCTATGGCTGACTTTGTAATATGAGGGGGTCAATGAAGGTGTCCGCCAAACTGATATATTAAAATGCTATTGTGAGAAAGTCCTTTTTAAGCTCTGGACGACTGGATGACACAACAACATGCCGCTGGCATTCATCATCTATGTTAATTGTTATTATGCACCTGCACTACACATTTGTACAAACAAACGAATCTCAGTTTGTTAGAATTCCCTAGAAGGCATTTGCTACCATCCCTATTTTTGAAATGAATACACTAAGTTGCGTAAGGCCACAGGGACAGTAAGTAGCTGAGTCTTGGCAGGCCAGCTCCAAACTCTGTACTTGTGAACATTCCTTTGTATTGAGAAGTTCATTTCTAAACTAGAGTGTACAAGAGGCAGCGCATACTTCATAGGAAACAGGACAGGGAATATTATCAGCAGGGGTAGAGTGAGAGGCCTGGGCATGGATTGCTGAGAGAATGGACAGGAGGTCGGGGCACCTAGAGGGAACATGCAGGAGACAGAAGGCCTTGGCCCACCTGGTTCTTCCTTTGAAGTGATTGCAGTTATCCCCAAGCAGAGACTGGCATTAGCATCTTGATGTGGTCTCCACCTAGTCTTCTGTACCGTCCCTTTTTAGCATGCAAAGGGTCACATTCACTAGTTCTGAGAATTAAGCCGTGGAATCACTAGGGGCCGTTCTTCAACTCACCGTAATGAAAATGGCAGTGGTGATTGGACCCTGTGCTGTTGAGGGTGTGGAGACATGAGGGCTGTCCACATCACTAATGAGTAGGTCACAGTAGAGCAGATGCAGAGCATATACAGTGACAAATGCTTTAAAGCCTTGCACACACATGTGTGCGCGCGCGCGTGAGAGAGTGCGCTCACAAGCAAGTGCACATACCCATGGAGTTCAGAAGAGGCTATCAGACCCCATGAAGCTGGAGTTAAAGGCAATTGTGAGTTACCCAACATGCATGCTGGGAATAAAGGAATGAACTCAGGTCCTCTGCAAGAACAGTCTGGGAACGTAACCACTGAGCCATCCCTCTGGGTCCATGTATTTTAACCAGCTACTTAAATAACACACACCTCTTCTCATTGCCCTGGATCTTCTAGTCCAGCTCATGCAGAAGGGAAGTGGGGGTTCCTATTGCTGCTTCTCTGCCTCCCCTCAGTCTCGCCACCTTCTCCTTCTGGCTTTGGACTTTGCTTCTGTCTATGTGTTGCTTTTACTGGTTAATGAATAAAGGAACTTCCTTGGGCCTATAGCAGAGCTATAGGGGAACAGAGCTAGGTGGGGAGACTAAATGGAGTGTTGGGAGAAAAAAGGGCAGAGTGAGAGAGAAGCCATGGAGCCGCTAGAGATTGTTACTGGGAACTTTACCTGGTAAGCCACATGTGGCAATATACAGATTAATAGAGATGGGTTAAATTAATATAAGAGTTAGCCAACAAGAAGCTAGAGCTAATGAGCCAAGCAGTGATTTAATTAATATAGTTTCTATGTGATTATTTTGGGTCTAAGCTAAGCCGGAAACCAACAAGCGGCCTCCATCAACACTTTGCTGCTGCATTTACACAAACATTCTTACATTGAGGCAGAGCGATGAATTTTTCTGTCTCCAGTCTACTTCCAGCTATGATAGTGAGATCTCTATTTAACACTGCTTGCAAAATCACACCCATGAGGTTAGATTGAGTTTGGCTAACAACACTAGAAGCTGCAAAGCTTAAACCGGTAGGGCCTTTGCCTTCCCAGAGGAGACAAAGTCGTGGTTAACTGTACAGGTAATCTGAGATGCTGCCAAGGCCCAGATTCTTCCAAATTCTCCCTTTCTTTGGTGTACAGCGCTGGCCTTCTGGTGTCAGGGGCACCACTGTAGGTCTCAACTTTGAGTGAATGACTCAAAGGGAGGGCAGGTGAGCCAGAGACCAGAGTGATGTCAGCTGGCGTGGAATGTTTCCAAGGAGATGTCAAATCATGTGCTGCTCATTTGATATGTTTCCAGAGAGGCCTTTCTCTATGAAAATGGGTGGGGAACCATTCTGGCTATCCTAGCTATGGTGTCTGTGCCATTGTGCTCCAGGATGAGTCTGCAGGAACCTCACAAGTGAGCTGATAAAACACTTCATTTTCTGAGGAGCCAAGCTACCTTGTAGAAAAAGATTTCCTCAAAGCGAATTATACCTACACCACAGGTTCAACCAAAGTTAAGTTAGCTAGAGATCGCCACACCATCTAGAATTTTTTTCTGAGTTGAAACCCACTGAACTAGAGAAGTAGAGTATATGTGTGAGAGCCAAATATCCTTAGCAAAACCACCTGTACCATTATCTGCTTTTTTTTCTTTCAAGAGAAGGACATAGGAGTTGAAAGATGGCTCAGCAGTTAAAAGCACACTGCCTGTTCTTCCAGAGAATCCAGGTTCAATTCCCAGCACCCTCTCAGAGGTTAACTACTGTCTTTAACTCCAGTTTCAGAGGATCCAATCCAATGCTGTCTGCTGGCTTCCGTAGATACTACACAAATTCTTACAGATGGCCTGGGGTTGATTCCAATTGTCTGTAACTTTAGATCCAAGAGGATCCAACAACCTCTTCTGACCTCTCTAGGCACAGCCTATACATATGGTACACAGACATGCACATACGCATATGAAGAAAACATACACATGAAATAAAAATAAAGAAATTTCCAAAAAAATTTAAGATAAAGAGATGTAGCCCAGCCTAACCTTGAACTTGGGATCTTCCTGCCTCAGCTTCTCGAGTACTAGGCATATAGGCAGGCTTATTTTTATATTGCAGCCCTACAAAGAGAAATGGAATTTCAGGACAGAATGTATTTCAGAAGCTATCCAGATTCACTCTTACTCACAGATGAGAAGCAGACCTGAGAAAGGGTGACACGATTTACACAGGGTGGCAGTAAGGAATGAGAAAGGGGTTGGTATTCAGAGTACATCTCCATACCATGCCAGTCCCAAGAATGTGTACCAAGCCTACTGGGCTCCATATTGTCCCTGGGCCCTGCTCAGGAGCTATGTAGACAGGGCTTGGCACTAGCTTAGTCCTGCTTTTCTTTCACACCCAGAAAACAAATTCAGAAAACTACTGCTGTTTTGATCAACACAGATTCTATTTATATTTTCGTAAATGCAAATTTGAGTTAAGAAGGAAAACTTCTAAGCTAGAAGTGAGGAAACTCCAGTGTTTGCACACCGTCTTAATGACAACTGAAACATACTCTGTCGTCTGCATATCCACTTGTTAAAAATATAAATAGCAACATCTTGAAACTAGTGTTTATTTTTAAAATATCAAAGATGCTGATATTTTCAGGGAACCACATGACTAATAACATGACTTTGGTAGTAATGTTACCATAGTAACCTCAGAACCAGAATTGACTTCGAGATCCTTTATGCTTTAAGTATTTTTAATTCTAATAACTTTCACTATTGATTTTTTTAAGGAAGTAAAACTCAGAGCCCACTTTCATGACTAAACTTCACAGCTCACTTTCTGTCAGACATTAAACAAAATAATCATAAGAATCCTCTGTCTTTTAAGACTAGCTCCAATCAAGGTCAAAGTACTAATTACTGCTTTGACTTTTTTTTTATTAACTCAGTGATGTAAACATGGCTGATGTTTTGTTGATATCCCTGGGGGGTGGGGCTACCTTTTTCTGAAGGGAAATGGATGAGAAGTGGATGGGTGTGAGGAGGGTAGGGGGACTTAGAGGACAGGAGGGAGGGGAAAATGTGGCCTGGATATAATATATGAGAGAAAAATATAGAAAGAAAGATAAAATATGGCTGGGGTCATTGTTAAATAAAACCCTGAATACCATGCAAATCTGTAAGTTGGATCCAGTCCCCAGGCCTGCTAATATCACTAAGTGACCTTAGGGGAGCCAGCCCATTTAGTACCTGCATCCAGTGCTCTAGCACCAACTGTAGGGCTCTGCCTTTCGGTTTCATCATTTGTAGAACGTGGTGAGCGGGGTTGTTCCTACGGGGCTTCCAGTGGAGGCTTCAAAGGGAATGTCTTCCTTGCACCATCTGGTTGCTCTTGAGCACTGTGGTCATCTCGTTAGTGCAGAATTCTGAACTGGAAACTTAGCGAATAGATTTCTTACAGAAGTCGGGCCTCTCCCAGTGGTGGAGAGGAGGAAAGTGTAGGGGAATGACAGAGGAGCTAGAAGATGAAGGGAGCCAATGGTCAGTTGACTAGAGAAGCTAAGCATTCAGCGGCTGAAGTGAGTTGCAGAGGGTATGTGGTGGTGAAGTCCGTGGATCCACAGTCGCAGATCTGAGAAGGGGTTTGAGGCACTTGCTGGTCAGCAGGGGTGTGAAGTAGGGAAAAATCAGAAAAGAAGCAGAAGTTAGAGATGGAAGCTTCTGGCACCTGTGGTAATCTGACCTTCAGATAAAGAGGCTAGAGCTGAATTCTGCCTCAAGAAACTCCTGTTTCTTACCATTCAAAGATAATTATTTCAGGACATGACATTCCAGTTTAATTAAATTGATACTGGAAAGATGTCTCCGTGGATAAAGCACTGTGAGAAACTGAGTTTGGATCTCTAGAACCCAAGTAAAGCTGGACAAGAAAGTGTACATCTTCAATCCTAGTTCTCTAAGTGAGTTGGGGAGTGGGGGTTGGTTATGGTCATGGTATATGCTGCACTGAACAAGAGATCCTGTCTCAAACATGGTGGAAGGCAAGGATTAATACCTAAGGTTGTTCTCTGACCTCCACACAGGCACCCTAAGATGTGTGAGCCCACATGTGGTACACATGATTGTATCCATATCTCGCTCAGTCTTTCTGATATCTCTACCCCTTTGCAAATAGCTTAAATCACTGGTGCAATCACTTGAGTGACAGACCCTTTTAAAGCATGGATTTGAATGCAATTGAGGATTTAGGGACATGTAGACAATCTTAACGTGAAAGCATGGGATAGAATTAACTGGACTGCCTGCTCACACCAGCGCCTCCCTCCACATAGATGCCCAGGCTGTGGGAGGGAGAAGTGGGAAGCTTTACAGAAATGGGACACTGAGCCAGAAGGGAAGGGGAGGCAGTGGGTGGAAGTGGCAGGTGGGGAAAGGAGGAGAGGGAGAGGGAGAGGGAGAGGGAGAGGGAGAGGGAGAGGGAGAGGGAGAGGGAGAGAGAGAGAGAGAGAGAGAGAGAGAGAGAGAGAGAGAGAGAGAGAGAGAGAGAGAGAGAGAGAAGATGACTAAGAATGAAAATACAGAGAAATAGACATTTGGAATTAGCAGGAAGAGTCAATGAGGAGATGTGATGCATACAGTCCTCCTGAGCAGATTAACTACCTGGAGGAATTTTTCCTATTTCTCTGGTTGTTGTTCTGTTTTGTTTGCAAAGGGTCTTGCTATGTAGTGGTGGCTGGTCTTGAACTTTTGGCAATTCCGTCTTTGCCTTCTGAAAGCTGAGAGGGTGCTTCCACACCCACTCTCCCTTTCACTTTGCTAAAACATTGTATACAACTCATAGAATCTGTGCAGCACATACTTAACGGTTAATGAATTATAATACACCAAAACCCACAGTCTCACCACATAACTTTAAACATTTGACACCATCCACTTTTGAAGGTCCCTGGGTACCCCTCTCAGTTTGCCCCTCTTTTTCACCCCTGTTAAATAGTGATCTTACCCTGAATCCAGAGCCAAAAGATATGACATTATTTTTTTCTACAAAGAATGTAAAAAAGACAAAATGGTAAGTCATAATACTATGAATGAAAGGGGAGTGAATTTAGTTTTATTGAACAATTTCTCATCTTTATGAAAATCTTTCAAAAGATTCTATGAAATCTGAGTATAATCCAGTGTCTTCAGGTTGCAGAAGCTATTTGGGTGGTCTCTGAGTGTTGTGGGATCTCCTGTAGAGTGGGCTGGTAGGAACGGCTGTTACTTCTGAGATGATTTTTGATTGTCTTGCAATTTGAATAACTGAGTCCTGTGCTTTTATGCCTAAACTAGCCGAGCGACCTTGTCTTCCAGTGGGCACATTCTGTAAAATTAGAGTCATTAACAGAGACCATTCTTGCATGTAGAAGCAGATTTCAATGGTCCCTCTGAAGCTGACTACATTGTAAATGATAAATTACCAGAATCTTCCTAACAGAAGACACTGTTCAACTGCATTTATGGAGCTCCTAGATTGGTCTCTTTGGGTCTTTTGTTTTGTTTTGTTTTGTTTTATTGAGACAGGGTTTCCTTGTAGTTTCTAGAGCCTGTCCTGGAACTAGCTCTTGTAGACCAGGCTGGCCTCATCTTTGGGTCTTTTTAGCTCTGCAAGCCCTAAGCAGCCCATCAGTAGATGTAATCCAAAAGAAAGGGCATGGAAGAAGAAGGTAGGAAACAGAGAAAGCAGGGGATCCGAGGTTTGCCTCTTTGAGAACTTGCCTGTCTTGGCCAATGCCAAGTCCTTCACTGGGCCTCCCCTTTCTCATCCTGGCACCAATGTGTTTGTTGATTGAGTTGAAGTCAGACAGACATTCCTGGTCAGCAAGCCCTCCAGGGCTTTCCAGACTACTTATGTTTTTCCATCATCTACAATTCCAGAGCCACTCCATCTGAATTACTAGTCAAATGTAAGGCCACATAGAACCCTCTCCAGCTTCTGTCTGTTTGCCAAAAGAAGGGTGACTTAGGAGTATCCTTCCCCCTACCAGTTATTTTACTAGAAGCTTCCAAAAGCTCAGAAATGAGCCAACAATTTCCAGCCTCAGTCTTTGAACCAATGTGGTCAGATGCTCCATAGTAACTCCTGGTACTAAGCAAGAAGAGTTGGGATAGTGGTCAATAGGTACCACCCTCAACTTATATGATGAAGAAGTAACAGGCCAATGACAAAATATACTAAGTTATGGGACCCCATCCGACTAGAGCGGTGTGGCCTGTAGAAGGAGTGGCAGGGCCATTCGAGTCTTTGTTCACCTCAGCACCACTGACATTCGAATCAGCTGTGTTGTGGGGAACGGTACACCATAGTGTGTCTAGCTGTGTCTTTGTCCTCTTCCTATCAGATACCAGGAGCAACCCTCTGATGAGGGATGTCTTTCTGTATATGTATTGATTTTATTGGTTGATGAATAAAGCAATTTCAGCCAATGGCTTAGCAGAGTAAAGCCAGGCAGGAAATCTGAACAGAGATATATAGGGATGATGTAGGTGTGTCTTCTATCTATCTTTTATGTTTAAACAGAAAAAGGGGAAATGATGGAGGATTCTTATTGGATAATAAAGAAACTGCCTGGCCCATTTGATAGACCGCCCCTTAGGTGGGTGGAGTAGACAGAACAGGAAGAGGAAGTGAGGTAGAAGGATCAGTAAGATGCCACGCCTCTCCTCAGAGAGAGAAGCCAGATGCGATGAAGCTCCAGCCCAAGATGGACGTATGCTAGAATCTACCTGGTAAGACACCACTTTGTGGTGTTACACAGATTATTTGATATGGTTTAGTCAAGATGTGAGTAAGAGGCAAAAAATAATGGGCCAGGCAGTTTCTTTATTAATTATCCAATGAAATCATCAGATAGATAGAAGACACACCTACATCATAGGGATTGTAAGTGGAGTCAAGAGACACCACATAGCTGCCGAATGAGAAGGACATGCCAGAACCTTACCGATAGGCCACAGCTTCATGGTGATACACAGAATAATAGAAATGGGTTAATTCTGCACTTCATACATGTTCGGCATACACTTTATCCTTGAGTTACAACCTCATTCACTTAAATTCACATATTCAACCCACCATCTTCCCTGGTAGTTGGGTTAGAGAATGTAGTGTTTGATAATATGTACTCAACACATCACCAGGGGTAGGAAGACAGTTTTCCTGCACCAATCCATGTTCTCTCCACCCTGTATGGTCAGCACAACTTAGTGGCTTTATCACTTGTCATTCCTCTAATTTTAGTCAAGGAAAGTCATTATTATTGGGTAAAAATGACTTACCTGGTAGAGGAAACCCTTTACAACTTGGTGCTTCTTAGTTTTAAGTGGAGTCCAAGCACACTGCATGGAAAAATACTACATAGAGAACTCAGTTTAGAAGAAGTACGAAGTGAATTTTGAGTTTTCAACAGAACACATTTATTTTCAATTGCTTGTTTCTGCTAGACATCCCCTTAAGATGCTTCTGTAGACATAGTTTCACATACTCATCTTAACATTCTTTAATGTGTAGTGCACATGATTCATGGACACTATGTGCTTAGTGAGTGGATTCAGATGTTATAAAGTGCAGGGAGGTGGTGGCTGCAGGGAGGGGGTGGCTCAGGGAGCAGATGCATGAACCTCTGTGGGGTGGAGGATAGGAAGCACTCTATTGTGAAGTGGAGAACTGAACGAGCAAAAAGACCCTAAAATTTAACAAAGTCTGCCTTAAATTTTATCTTAAGGCTGCCTCTGCTAATCACAATAGTTTAAATTTATGATGTACGTACTCCGTGTTCACTTAATCTTCTCAACAGATTAGGGGGAAAGGCACCTTTATTATTCTCTATGGCTGCTGGAAAACTCAAGGTGCCAGAGAGACAAAATGTAGTTCTTTCCCCTCAGACCCAGGCTCTTAACAAGGACATTATGGGATGCCTGGATTCCACGCAATTCTACTTGCAGAACACTGATGACCTTGCACAGATTCACAAGGAAAAGCCCTGTCTGAGAAGAGATGGGATAAAGATTCCCGCAGACTTGTGAAGATATGGCAGTCAATCTCACCTGTGAAAACAGTTTAATTCAATTCATCATTCAGGCTTCTCCCAGATCACTGATCTGTCTGCTGTCATTTAGTAGGGTGGTCCTAAGTAAAGAAAGAATATGGAGTCTGTCGGGCAGCCCCACCTTCCAGACTTCCAGTAGGAGAGCCTGGGTCTGAACCCCCAGGACACAGAAAGAAGAGGCCATGAGCTTAACTGCTTAAAGCAATTGGGGCTCTTTAAACAGTTCTCAGTCACCTTGACTTCTCTCTGTGCACTGTCTTTTACATGCAAATTACCTTCTCTGCCTTCTTTTTCTCCCCCAAGACATTGGCTTTCATATAAAGTCATTCATATAAAAATAAAAGGGAACATGAAGACCATTCAAAGAGAGTCTTCTTGCTCTGGGACCGGTCAGAGCAGGGCTAAGCTCCTGGGGTCCTGGAGCCCATCTGGGAGTTTGTCAGTCACCAAGAGAGATGTCCAGGCTGAAAGAAAGGTGGTGTTGAAGGTCTAAAGCAAGAATGGCTTTGTTCAAAGCTAAGTGGGAAGAGGAGGGAGGAAAAGAGAGGAGGGAGGAGGAGATCTGGTAGAGAAGGAACACAGGGTACTCTGACTGGACCACATGATATTAAATGCCCCCAAATTATATTAAATTAGAATTGTTTTATATGATTTACTCTATCATGTTTGATTTTTCTTTCCTTTGTTTCTGTTTCCCTGGCTCATTTAGCCTGGAGAACATAGCACCCAGGGAAGGCGAGATTTAAGAGCACAGCAAGCTGATCTTTATGGTTGCCAGCATCCCAACACATGTTATAAAGCAACCTGATTGCTTCTTGTCCCTCAAAGGTTAAGTTCTATAATCAAAACAGAAAATATTTATCAGAACATAAAAGTACACTGCAGCTAGTTTTCAAAAAGTGCTATGGCCTTTAGCTGGAACATTTTCGCTAGAGAGCCAAACTAGGGACTCATGCTAACTATGTCTAGAATAACAACAAAAAACTAGGGGCTCCCAGAGGGCTCTTCCTCATGTATAGCTGAACAAGGTCACACCTAAGACACCTGCAAAACCCAGTACCCTGTGGGCACTTCCTGTATTTCTTCAGCATCTCTCATTCCTCAGGTTGAAGCACTTACACACATCCTAGTATGGAATTTAGGGCCTAAGTGTGCCACTTAACCTGGTGCAGAAGGTTTGGTCGGTCAGCTCAGCAGAAAGGCTTTCATCCAGCTCAAGGTTAGACTTTATAAGCATGTTTTTTAAGCACTCTGCTCCAACAACAGTTAAATGTCTTTGTTGTGATCATCTGTGTTTGCAAAGGAGATAGCTACTATGAAATATGAAAAAACCCTCAAAGGCGAGAGGAAAGCAAGCAGACGAGTCCTTTGTTTCCACTCAGGGGGACTCCTTCAAGTTCCAGGAAAGAAAGAGAGAAAGAAAAAAAACTCAAAAAAATTGAAAGAAGGAAACCCGGAGAACAGTCACCACCAAGAACTCTGCTACTGACTGGTACAAAATAATTTGGTTTTAAAGCATTGCATCCTTTTTGTCTATTTTAAAGGCTTCCCTGTAGGAGTTTCTACTCTATGAACTGTTTCCACCAAGATAAAGTGTTCTCTTTCACAGAATGGAGCTAATTACATTCATGTCTTATTCAAGTGATTCCTTTATCATGGTGCCAGTGGACTTTGAAATCAGTCTGAGTTTCTATAATAGGGCTGTGGGAATTTTCCTAGATAGGAGCCTGAGACCATGGCAGGAAAGTTAACCTAATTCCCATGTCCTCCCCTCTCTCTTGATATTAGAAGCACTGAAAAGCAAGCAAACAAACGAACGAACAAACAAACAGAAATCTAGAATGACTTCACTGTAGTGTTCTGAATGTTGGGGGAAGTAGCAAAGAATTGTCCCGAGCACTGGCAAGAAGCATGGGCGTATGTGCTGTGACTTTCCATAATATCAGAATTTATTGAAAAGCAATAAATTCACAAGGTTCAGTGGGTTCAATGACAGCAATTTGCCATAAAAGTCTTCTTACCTTGGAAGTTTGGTGGGGGTGAGTAAATGTTCTTTACTACTTAATTACAAATATTCTCTTATACACAGCACACAGTATGTAGCTGAAGATGGAAGTTTCTGTCCCGTCCAGGCCCACAGCTATTCAGTCCCAAATAAACTCACAGGGCTTATATTAATTATAAACTAGTTGGCCTATCACTCAGACTTAATAATAACTAGCTCTTACAACTTAAATTAACCCATTTCTATTAATCTGTGTATTGCCACAAGACTGAGGCTTACTAGTGGGGCATGTTACTCCTTCAGCAGCTACATAGCATCTCCTTGACTCTTCCCTCTCTCTATCTATCTATCTATCTATCTATCTATCTATCTATCTATCTATATCTCTATCTTTCTTTGGATTTCCCACCTGGCTTTACTCTGGTAAGCCATTGACCAAAGCAGTTTTATTCAAAAATCAATAAAAGCAATAAATAAACAGAAGGACATCCCACATCATCTCCCCAGTTCTGTCTAATTAAAAAGGAAGGTTTTAACTTTAACATGGTAAGATTACATATACAAAACAGTTATTAAGCAAAAATTATAGTTACAATATGTTGTCTTTTCACATTTGGCAAATTAAGGAAAAGACTCTATTGTCTATCCTATCTCTGTCAGTCTGAAGTTTTATATTTAGTCTAATATCTATCATCTGAAATATATCTCTGTTCATCTAGACAATCTAATATGACTACAAGTTTGACTATTGAAGATGACTATCTATTAGTACATAATTTCTATTTCTACATTACATTTTCCAATGAGTCATGTAAGCATAATACCTTAAACAGGGGAAGAAATATACATATAAAAAACTGACCTTAAATTTATATCAAAAAACCAAAATCCATACCAACATAAAATATTCATTTCTATATCATATCCCCTTGTGTTTCTTTAGAAAGAGCTTGACTGTGACAATTAATCATTTATAATCAACTCCCTTTAAATAAGAACAAACATTTATAAACAATATTTGGGGTTTTGGGTGTACTTTTTAGACTACTTCCTGCTGATTGAGGGCACGATTAATTAAGCCTAAAAAGAGCTAGCATTTAAAAATCTTGTTAGTCCAAACTTAGGAGTCACAGCCTGTGCCCAAGCTAAGTTTGGCTGCTCATCCTCAACAAGCCATTTAAAGGGGCCAAATTAATAGTAGAAAGCAGAGAATGGAGATTTATTCAACTTGACCACATTAAGAGAGAAAAGACTCTGCCCTAACTTCACTCTCAGGGTCCTGAAGTGAGATTTAAGATGAGATCTAAGTCATCCTGGTCAAGGTGTGGTCCCGCCCACTACTGACTCTTTATCTGGTCATTAGTCTCATCCTGTGAGATGGTCTGACAAGTTATTAGTGCTCCATGAAATCTCTTTCATGATTGGTGTTTTGTCTTCTTTCTAGCATGAGATTCCAATAGTTAGACAGATTGAAACACAATTGTCTCCTTAGAATATCTTAATTTCTGATGGGCTTAATAACATTATTATTATTATTATTATTATTATTATTATTATTATTATTATTGACTTAATTAAATGAATTACTCAGTTTAAGATGCACAGGATAAGATGGATTTGGAGAAACATAAGAGGGATAGAAACAAGGTAATATTAGAAGACAACAGCCTTGAATTTCCCAGAGCCCATCTTTCCCAAATGACTTTAACCTCTCCATCCACTGTGAGGCTGTCTGCCCTCTTCCATTGTTTTAGCGATTTTCTAGGAAAGTTTTTATATTCACTGAGATATTTGTTACTTCCAGTGAAGACAGGAAAGATCAGAGGCTTACCTCATTTGCAATTCACTCTTGAATTTTATTAATTTTAATGAAATTCAGAAGCTTTAACTTATTGTCAGTTACAGTTGATTGATACCTTTGGTTTAAAGAATGTTTGATTTTCACTTAGTATTTATTTCTTTTTCTTGGAGCAGTTATACCTATGGCTATTTCCATATAAATATGATGGTGATGCATTATGCATGCTTGAAGTTATGACAATTTAGATAAAACACCAAGAGTTTCTTTAGTCAGTGAAAGCCTTGTGGAATTTAAGGCATAATTTCTTGAAATCAGAGAGGAGTGTTAGCTTAGAACACCCTGCCATCCAAACATCAGAAGACAGGGTAGTCATCATGCTGAGAAGTGACTAAATGTGATTCTAATGTCAGTGATATGGAAGACTTATGCCTGCACCTTAGCATTGCAGGATTGCCTTCCCATGTTAGCCATCACCGACCAGACCAGTGCTGTCCCACAAAAATAAACATTACAGTTGCCAAGGAAACAGAATCACCTTGGAGATGATTAACACCACTAGGAATAACAGTGAAGGCTGCAATCAATCATGACCAAAGAAAGAGCGGCAAACATTTTTCTAAGACCTAAGAGACAGAGGTTTATTTCTGAGACAACTTAGAATCATAGCAATGTGTTTCTCTGTGAATGTGAGACTACCCTAAAAAATGGTTACACTTCTAACCACTGAGCAACTTTTTGCGAGTCCTGAAAGTTTTTTTGAGGTTTGGTAGAGAAGGTTCCAATTTGCAAACACTTTGGGTTAGTATCTATTATGTTTCTCCTATGATAAGTCCTTATCTTTGAGAATCTTTTAACTCCGAATGATTATATTTGAAGTTCTTAATGTTTGTGGATTTTACAAAAATGGTCTAGCCTGAGAGGACTTTGCCAAAGCATCAAAGACACAATACTTTCACCAAGAAAGTTTGGCATTGGATAAGAAAGCATTGTTAGTCTTAAACAAAAGACTTCATACTTGAATTTAGGGAGGGTAACATATTTTGGTTGTTACATAGCATGCCTTGTGGAGATCAGGCTGTTCTGGCTTTAAAGGACAAGACAATCATTATCAACAAAAAGGCTGTTCCAAAAATATACTTACCTCTAATTTTATTATTATAGGGAGAGATAAAAATAGAAGTAGCTATGCTTTTTCATGTAGAGACGGTTATGTTATAAAAATGTTATTCAAGTTAAATAATGACAAAGATTGTTCCAATGCATGCAATTTGATTTTCGATATTCGCAACTGAACAAAAAGATGTGAGTATAGGCTGATTATTAATGATGAACAAATTGGAGTCTGTAACAGAAAACCCTGAACATCTTTGTTTCATTTAATAAAGAGATTTTCTTTTCACTTCCATCATCTTCCAATTTGATATCCCACTTATCAATTTTTACACCACAACAAGATACCATGGCTATCATGTATCCTGAGGAGATCAAATGAAGTTTATAATACCATCTATACAGTATTCTTGCCAAACAAGTTAGCAGATCAAATGACCACATGCAGGACACATGGAAGCAGAGAGTGCATGGAGCATCTCCAGGGGGATTCATAATCAGCTGTGTGCAGAATATGAAAAGGGATACTGGACAAATGATTTAGTTTCTCCAATAAAGAAATTGAAGAGGAAAAAACAAAAAAGGAAAAGAAAGAACCCAAACGAGATTTAGGAGACATATTAACAAACTGTAAAATGTGAACATTATTTGAATTGTGATATGAAGAAATCAACTGGGACTACTAAGTAATATTAAAGGATTGATGTTAAGTTTTTGGTAAGACAAATATGATGAAATTTAAATAAGAGGAAGAGTCTGTGGTGTGATGGCTGGCTGGATAAAGGTATTGCTGCCAAGCCTAATGACCTGAGTTTGATACCTGAGACCACGTGGTAACAGGCATTGTCATCTGAACCTGTCACATATCATGGCACATGCTCTCTAAATAAATGGATATAATTTGAAAACATGTAAATAAAAAATAATGGAAATTAAAGGAGATACCTTGATGGACAAATGATGAAATTATTTACAAATGAAATGATTTGCTTTGGATTAGTTTCAGAATACATCAGTGTCCAGTAACAGTGAAGGTGAGGCCTTTGCTTCGTAAAATCAACAGAAGAGACTTTGTTAATTAGCAAAACTGACATTAAAGATGGGTTTCAATATTTAGAATTAAAAATTTAGTTTTTTCTAATAGTGAGCTGGACGTGGAAGAAATGTGCTGAATAAAAAGTGGACTCACTGGAAGTAATGGCTTTAATTCTCCATTTGCATAAACAGACCTGCAAGGGCCTCTTTATGCTCATCTTTCACTCTGAGAAACAGGACCTGAAGTTTTATTCCAGACTCTATGTTCAGATATTGGCTTAGAGAACCCTGGTACCCTGGGCTCATGCTCAAATAACCGCATCCTGACTACAGGTTAGTCATTCTCCCGGGATGAGCCAGAGGCATCGTGGGCCTTACAGGGAGGACTTTAGATTCATTCTCCCCATGAAATGAAGGTTCTATGTTCCTCTGCTGTTTCTTTCTGTCTTGAGCAAACCGAGGGGGTTTCCAGATTTGTCCTGAAATGTGAAAATGCTACTCCTCTGGCTGTTGCAGGTCAATGGATGGAAAACCTGTTTGCTTTCTTCTTTTTTTCTTTATGTTCTTGACATTATTTTCTAATACAGTAAATGCACATAGACAGAAAGAAAACATAAATTTATGTCTTTGAGTCTTCCATGCATTTATTAAGACTATAAGAGGTTCCTTACATTGAAAATTTGAAAGCTATGATTTTATTTGTTGTCATGCTTGCTTTGAGGGGCACTGCAATGCAAAATATTATAGAGGCACATATGTTTTGGAAAATTTGGATTTTTAATCAAGCTTATGTAGCAAACTACTTCATCTACTTATTTACAGCTCGTCTACACTGCTAATTAGATATTTATATTGCCATAGGGCTCTAAGGCAGTGTCTTTGTTAGGGTTTGTATTGCTGTGAAGAAACATCTTGACCACGAAAACTCCTATAAAGGAAAATGTTTAATTGAGGTTTAAAATTAGTTTCAGAAGTCTAGTTCATTGTTATCAAGTGGAAGAGCATGGTGGCAAGCAGGCAGATATGACGCTGGAAAGGTAACTGAGAGTTCTTACATCTTGACTCATGGGCAACAGGAAGTGGTCTGTATCACTGGGCATGGCTTGAGCATATATGAGACCTCAAAGCCCACCTCTTCAGTGACACACTTCCTCCAACAAGACCATAACTATTCCAATAAGACCACACCTCCTAGTAGTGTCACTCCTTTGGAGGCCATTTTCTTTCAAACCACCACAGGCTTTCAAACCACCTTGCCTTCATTTTATAAGTCAAAAGTCCAAATTTAATTAAATGATTAAATTGGCTTTTTATCTAAGACTGCTAAATTGGAGGAGTACCTCACAAAAAGCTTAGAAAGCTTCTCCCACAAGAGAGGGGAGCGAGTTTATTATAGGCAGAGAAAGAACAAAGAAATTAGGGACAGACTACAAAGACAGACTGATCACTTTGACACAGGGTTAAAACAGAATTGCCTAAAGTGGACTAATTCTGGCCCAAAGCAAATCCGACTCTGATTACTCAGGATGTCTGATAACACAGTTCCAGTTATTGGTACGGAACATCAGTCTGAGTGACTCTGCCCTGCTTTGGTTTATTGAGCTCAATTGGCCTCCTGTACATTTTGTTTTAGACATTTTATTTAACATGACCTAGTAAGGTGACACTAGTTATACCCACTTGTAACTATTGGTGTTTTAATTAACCAATAAATAATTTTATGGTTATATGTGAACAGATAAGCTTAGCTTTATGTTTATGTTAATAAAGGACGCCATAAACCTATGCTCAGGAGATGTAGAACAGAGGGTTAGAAGGCAGCAGGGGCCAAGGGCCAGAAGAGATAGTGGAATTCAGGGAAGGAGGATTGATATGCAGAGAATGAAAGCAGTCTGGAGATGTGGGCCTTGGATGCCTCTGTTCCCAGCAGTTCCTGAAAACAGTTCTCTGACTGCTGTCCTAGGTCACCCTGCTTTCTGGTCTGAAGAAAAGTGTGCTCTGAGGGGAAGTAGAGCCTGCAGGGTGCAGTTCTCCTTATCCCAGTTCGTCAAGCCTATGCTGGTTTCTTGGAGAACAAAGACATTCATTTCACAGGTAGAGATTAGAGGACTAGAGTGAACATGTAAGCAATCAATTAAGTCTTACATTTTTCTTCTGGGAGCTGAGGGGATGGAGGATGGAGGATGACAAGGATTCACCACGGAGATGTGGAGGGGGCAGCACCAAGGCTCTGGGCAAAGGGACACATATCGAATGCTTCTGTAGGAAGAGGAGTGGGCCCCTTGTTTATCCCGGCCGCCCGGCTAGCTTATACCCAAAATAATCGCACAGAAATTGTATTAATTAACTTACTGCCTGGCCCATTAGCTCTAGCCTCTTTTTGGTTAACTCTCACATCTTGATTAACCCATTTCTAATAACCTGTGTAGAACCACATGATTATGGCTTACCATCAAGATTTTAACTTATGTCTGTCTCAGGCCAGAGATTCATGGTGTCTGCCTGTCTCTGATTTCTTCCTCCCAGAATTCTGTTCTGTCTTCTTCGCCTATCTAAGTCTGCCCTATCAAAAAGCCAAGGCAGTCTCTTTATTCAACCAATGAAAGTAACACATAGATAGAAGAACCTCCTTCATCATGCTTCCCTGCAGTTTTCTCCCGGTTGGGCCTTCAACTTCCTCCCCTGCATGGTTTTTCAAGTGTGGCTGAGAATAAATGCTACTCTGCACTCCAAAGGTTGAGGATATCCTTTCTATTTGTCTTCTTTTTTAATAAAGGATGATTTTAGTTTTCAGATATTTCATCGAGAAAGCAAAAACCCTTCTTGGCTATACACAGGTCCACCCATTACTGATGCCATGGTCTAATATTTTTTGAGGGTTTGCATCATTTCAGAGTTTTCAAACCTGTTGGCCTTTGCTCTTCCTGGCCCAATCTAGCTTCTGTATTTGAAGTCCAGTGTTTGGGCCATAGTCACTGGAGTAGGTCACAAAAGCAAGAGGAGGACCCAGGCTAGAGTGAAAAGGTTAGTGTCCAGGGTGGAGTGGAAGCTGAAGGCCACCACATTGCAGTGGCCATGCCATGTGGCACAAGGGGATATGAGTTTTTAAGTCCGGCAAGATCTTTGAAGGGTAGGACATTCTCTGACTTGGTTTTGTTTCTGTAATATCTTAAACAATACCTTGTGTACAAAGAGAGCTCAAAGGTGACCCAGACAGTTATTATTTGATTGTAAATTCTGAGGGAATTTTACTTTTTACTTTGCACAATTTCATTGTGTGACAGAGTCAAACCCAGCCTGTTTTTTCCTACTATGACATTGATCTAGACTGTAATGATATTTTATATTTTCTTCTTTCTTGCAGTATTTACCCAGTCACCATGTGGATCACCTCCAAGTTTGATTCCCAACAGCCTCCCTCCATGCATTTCTTTGATGCTTAGGAAGTTTTGACATCACCTTGGAGCTGAGTTCCTCGGCCTGATTTTTGAGTCATTACTGGGCTTCATACCTTTCCAACCTCATCTTCTGTTCTTTCCCAGGTCGGACTTGACACTCTGGCCACCTGTCCATCCTGAGATGGGTGTGACTGCCTCCGGACTGCAGGCCTGAATCTTGACTGCATTTTCTCTGAATGAAGTTGTTTTGGAAACACTGCCTTAATTCATTTAAGTCCTTCAAAGCCTACCTCAAATTGTTCTATCAGAGATCATTCTCTTTTTAACATTCCTTCAGGGTATCAAAAGTACAAGGCTCCCTGTTGGTTCAAGTAAAATAAACAGAAATTGTCTGCATGTGCACAAAAATCTCATAGTCTTTTTTTCTGTTCTGCTTATGAGAGTGAATGTTTGCCTTTGAAATTTCTATTTTCCTACTTTTCTGGTATCTGGTGTTAGTTCAAATGTGTAAAACTTTAATTAAGACCAGATTTCTATTTTAGGTTTCCATCCAAGAAATGAAGATAATTTGTATGCACAGGTAATACTGCCATTCCAGTGAGACTAGAGAATGGAGATACGTCCCCTACTAATCCTAGGACCGTGGAAAATGCAACCTGAAAACTCTCTAAATACTAACCAATGAAATGCAAATCTGTCTTTTTATTTCAGAGAGTAGAGGCTCTAAGATTAAAGTAAAAGTATATGGGGTTATAAGGTAATATAAAATTTCAAAGATTCTTGCCTACTCTTTACACATATTAAATCCATGTTTCACTTCAGAAGGAGCTTTTATATTTTGTTTTGAAAATGATATTCATAGTTTCTAAAATTGGTTTCCTCTTTGGTTACAAACTGAAGTGAATACGAACACCCATGCGTTGTTGCCTTCTCTAAATTCCAGCAACTGGTTTACACCCCAGTGAGTGGCTGATAGCCCAGCCATCCCAGAAACTGCAGAACCAGCCACACATGCTCTCCATTTATTGTCAGATACTCTGTGGCAAACTGACTCATAAGTATGCGATAATTAAATTTAGCTAGTGTTTTTCACTATAGACTGAAGTTCTGTCATTACTCACTGACACCCAGCATGTACCAGCACTGTGTAAGATCGTGATATATTAAAATTAATTCAGAATTTTTTGGCTATCTCCATATAATTCAGTGATGTGGATGGATTGACAGTGGCCCTCATTCCAATAGACTCTTGGTTGGCTGTGGGAATGGAAGTGAGAGACCAAAGAAAGCATATATCAAGGGTGCCCTGAGACACACTCCTTTTCATTCCCCTATCCTCTCTTTCCTTTCTTTGTAATTCTAAACTTACCATCTCATTGCAGAATGGTCAGTACAGACTTTTACCTCTCCTCCCAGTTGGCAGTCAGCAAGCATAGGCATTTCACTGGCTTAACAGAAGCAAACACGCAAATAAGGATCGGAAGGGAAGGGTTCTGATGACTCACAGATGAAGAGCTAACTCTGAAGTGTTTGGAAGTAGGCTATATTTTTAGAACTAGACCAGACCATTTTGACAGAATTTTGTAAGTATACAGCTACTTTGTGTCATAATTTCTGAATGTATATCTTTGCCAGAAAAAGTGTACAGTAAGAAAAGAATGGCTTATATTAAATTTGCTTTGAAAGTTGCTAAACATCTTTTTTGGCAAATATAAAACAACATACAGTGTTTACATGCCAAAGAGCACATAATTTACTTACATTAGCTTGTAAGAGTATGTGGTTATGTTTTTATGATGATAATGGACAAGGAAAAAGTATAGTCTATGTTGAATACAATCTATATTTAATCTGATCTTATATTTTAATGTCCTCTGCCTTTTCACTCATACTTGTTTTATCTGACCCTCTTGATATTTTATAACAAACTAAATATAATAAAGCATATTTGAAAGAGTCTCCCTTCACTCTTCAAGAATTGATGGAAAGTTAATTTGTCTTCCCAGATTATTAACAGTGTATATGGCAGTACACGGTTATATATTTAGAATTTGGAAAAGCTTTAGGGAAAATATCTAATGGCCACAGAAAAAGTTTAGGAAAAGAAGTGATTTTATTGTTTCTGTAAAATTCTCCCAAGAGATTTCAGTTACTTACAGTTACTGAACAACTTACAGTTGGTTGACAACTTCAAATGAATGACCCAGTCTCTAGCCATTAGGGTGACTGACTCAATGAGCTGGCTAATAAACACTGCTAAAATGTGCCTTTAAACCAACTAAGAATATTTTCTCACACTTCAGTAATTAAAAATTATGAGCTTGGTTTTATTCCAAAATAAAGTATAAATGGAATGCCTTTTTGCTATGCATGGGTTTTCAATAAGCAAGAGAAACATATGGTGTTCTCTCCTCCTCTCCCATCTCCCAGATTGCACACCCCTTCTTGTTCCTGCCTCCTTCTATACAAGTGATTTATTGAGTATTGATTGAAATGTCTTTCAGTTCTAAGGTTCACACCGAAAGAGTATCATGGTGTGACAGAGTTTACACGCATATTCTTCCTGGTAGTATTGGAAAGTTAATATATTAAAACACAAGAACTCAAACGATAGTCTTGTGCCGCTTTGTGGGAAAGACAGCAGAGGGAAACCAACGATTTACTTCAATTTGAATGCAAATCACAAAGAACGTTAATCTTCTAATGTGAGATTAGAAGCAAGGTTCTTTAATAATTCAACATCAGCGTTACGTGCTCTGAAGCCTTGCTATGAGGTATAAAATGTGGTAGCCGAAGTGAGGAGGGGAGGGACGGCAGGGTGTCTCACTGTAAGAAACAGGGTAACCTTGTTATTCTCCCAGTCCCTAGAGAATAAAAGTGGCAGTTCTCTGCCAACTTAAGTACTAGTCAGTGGATGTCTAGCTCTGGGCTGGCAAGGACGCTGTGGGAGTCCCCTCTGTGTGCTGTGATTACCATTAGTGAATAATAAAACTGCTTTGGGCCTGTTAGTAGGACAGAACTTAGGTTGGCAGGGAAAACTAAACAGAATGCTGCGAGGAAGAAGTCAGAGTCAGGGAGAGATGCTATGGAGCCACTGCCAGAGTCAGACATGCTGGAACTTTGTTGGTAGGCCATGACCTCGTGGTGATATACAGATTAATAGAAACGAATTAAATTAAGATGTAAGAGTTAGCCAATAAGAAGTTAGAGCTAATGGGCCAAACCGTGATTTAATTAATACAGTTTCTGTGTGGTTAACTCAGTTCTGGGTGGCCGGGATGAACAAGGGACCCTCCTTGCAACAGGTCACTAACATTTAAAAAGTTATAGAAAAAGTATTAGTAAACTGGTCAGTATTTTCTTTTTAAGGTGTATTATTTTTCTTATTCATGATATGTTTCTGTGGTATATTTGTGTTAAATTAGAATTGTTTAAGAAAGTAACATAAAACTTCCTTTTCTCAAGTAAATTTATATGAAAATTCTTTCTTCTGACTTAAATTAGCTTTATTTCTCCAAATATTTTAAATATCTGAGCTTGAGAGCTTTTACAATTGATGGCTGCACTGTATTGTATGATTTATTAACTCAAAAAAGTAATACTGCCTATGTTACAGAAGCTTTTACCTTTTTCTAGAGATTATTATATTTACATTAAAATTATCAGTGCTAAACTAAAAAAAAGATATTATCAGTGCAAAAATAAAAGTAGTGTTGGTCAGATATTCTATTTAAGACCTTGTTCTACAGCTTTCCTCCAGGATGAAAATCATCCAGCTTTAAGGGAAGCTCCTTAAGATGTGGGATGTTAGGAAGGTTAGACAATAGAACGTCCTAAGGGGATATGAAAAATTCCATTCTGCAGGGAAGCTTCTTAAGCTTGAGAAATAAGGAACTCAAAGGTTTCAGGAAATCCCTAAAACTGACCAGATACATTAGGCTCCTCCTTCTCTCAGCCTATATAAACTGCAAGGTCTGTTGAGAGACTCTCAGACCTGCTGAGCTGTCTCAAAGTGACAGATCAGTCAAGCTGTCTGGAAAAAGCAGAGACCAGACAAACTGCCTTGAAGAAGCAGAGACTGGCTGAGCTGCCTCCAAGAGGCTTAGACCAACTGAACTACCTGGAAAGGACAGCCTTCAACCTGTTGAACTGCCTGAAGGCTGTGTAGTATGCTATAGGTTTCCAGATTTTGGGGTCTGTCTCCCATGCTGTGGTGGGCTGTGATGTTTCTGCAACTGGAAGCAACCCCTCACTCATATTCTTAAAAGTAACCAAGATAAAACTGACCGATTCACCAAACTGAATTTAGGTGGTGTCGTTATTTTGGTTTGTGTTTCCTCTTTATCTGGGATATGTAGACATTTTTCTGCTTCTCCCAAGAAGCAGTGTGATATGTACAAAAGACCTTATTTCAGATGTCCTTGAAAAGCTGCTGGAGAAATCCATGCAGTTGCGAAAGATGGATTTATGATATCTTACTGCTGCTACAAATTAGAATGAAGAGAACAGATTCAAAAATCACACTCTTGTTCAGCTCTAGAAATCCAAGGTCCACACCCTTTTCACTGGTTAAAGTCAAAATGGTCAAGCTTGTTCATCTGGCAACTGAGGGGAGAATCTGTTTGTTCTGTTCTTGCTATCTCCAGTGCTTAGAGCTTACCATTCTAGCACAAGCACCCACTTTCCACTCTCAAATCTGGGACCCTAATGGCTTTGATCACATCAACACCTTTGTGATTTTCTTAAAGCTTCCCTTCCCTCTTACAAGGACTTTTATTATTGCACAATGCTCCTCTGAATGATCCAAGATAATTCACCCATTGCAAGATCTTAACCTCTTCCTCTGCTCGCATCCATTTTGCTAAGTTCACATTCATGTTCTAGGCATTGGAGCATGGACACGCCTTAGGGCATGCCTTTCTTCCTAGAGTGGGTGACACACTGGAGTGGGGCAGGGAAGGGATGAAGGCTGGAAAAGCTTTCAGATAACATTTCCATGTGGTAATAACACTTAGATATTTTTTTCACTATGTATTTGTCATGGTGATTCTGAACCCTCTATAAAGGCTATCTCAAATAATCTACAAAATCCTGGGACCAGGGCTAGTGTTTGACATGTTCTGATGGGTTCATATCAGCAAGCCTGAGAGACCACTACCCATTCACAGTGAGAATGTGGCAGTGCCTGGGTTTATGCTCTTGGAGCCTGGCTGCACAACAGAGCCACTCTGCTCTACTGCAGTGTCTGTCCTTTCAAGTGACTGGGTAATCAATGTGCTTTATAAACACAACAAGAAGCAGTAGATCCTTGCCTAAGAGTGCCAGAACTCTTAGAAAATACTTGATAGTTTATATTCTGACTCACCTGACATCATAGTTGAGGAATCCTAGTTCTGACTGGAAATTAAGAAATAAATTGACATTGAAAGATTAATACACATCTGGGGTAGCAAAGATACTGAGAGCATATTCTGTTTTCCCCATCTTCTTTTGACTAAGGATTTTTCATTCAACATTCTACAGGCTACGTTATGGCTGAATCATGTCCCCAGTACCTTGCAGTTCAGATGACGACCATATTTGCAGAGAGATCATTTAAAGAAAGAATTGAGGTTAAATGAGGCCTATGGGGTAGCGATCTCATCCAATTTAGCCGGTGTCCTATAAAAAGAGTCAACAGGGATACGTATACCCAGAGGAAAGGACGCATAAGGACATGGTGATAAGGCCACCATCTGTGTGCCTTGGCTGACAGAGGCCCCAGGAGGAACCAACCCTGATGAGTCAAAGAAATTTAACATGAAAAAATGATCTCGAGATAAGAAAATGTGAAAATAACCCAATAATACAAGTGGAGGGACCTTCTTTTAACTTAACCTTGGTCTTAGACAAGTAGCTCAGAAAAGAATGTGAGAAAAGTCAATTTTTAGTGTTTGAATGGTCCAGTGTGTGATATTTTCTCATCACAGTGCTAGAAAACTTGTCCACTACAGTTAGGCTACAGGCCTAGAAACCATCTAGGCTGGAAGCAGCTAACCATGTCCAAGTTCCTGGGCCTTCTCGTAGGAAGAAATCAAAGTTCGAAATTATTTTCAGCATTCATAAGAGCATGGGAGTCATACACAAAATATGAAATGAGCAGTCTTCCTGGTTGGAAAGATGCCAAGTTAATATAGCAGCTGAGCTGTCTCCTGCTAATAGTGACATATGAGTCTGATTAATTTAAATGTGAAAACTATCATTTAATAAGTTGATTTATTTGGTAAATAAAAACTTGAGGTTTTTTATGACAGACCATTAGGCCTGAAGCGTTACATTCTCTTCTGAGTTGTTTTATTTAGAGAGCCACGCTGCCCAATCCTCTCCATCTTTCTGTACCACTTTATGGGGTACAGAAATGCAAAGGATGTCGTGTGTCACACTAGGCATGCTGGGAACCGCTGTGCTGAAATCTGGGAGTCCTACTAACATTTGTGTGCTGTAGGTGGGTATTGATCATTGTTCTGGGAAGTCAATATACGTGTGATGAAAACCATCTCAAGATAACAAAGTATGAAAATAACCTAATAAAAAGAGCACCTGGGTGTCTCTTTAACCCAATAAAAGCGATATGAAAACAGCGCATCAGTGCACTCATGTACCACAATATTAAATGCCATCAACAGAGTATAGCAGAAAGTTTGCAAACCAGTATTTTAAGCAGAAATTACATTTTATTTAAAAATAATAGCAAAGGTATGAAGAACACACACTTCTATGAATAACAGAAGTTTATTAAATGTTTTTATAGTAAAATATTGAGCTCAGTCTATTATGACACAAAGGCTTGAGGTTCTACAAAGCAGGGTACCTCTCAAGAAAGAAGGTGTCTGTGTAAATACAGGGTGGGATTATGGGGCACCACATTTACAAATGTACCCCTTTTTGCTCTTCCTAGTAATAGCGATAGGAATGTTCAGAAATGTTTAGGCTTTGGGGAAAACCAGTAAAATTTCCTGAGTATTCCATTTGACATTTAATTTTTTTAAAATTTTATGTGTATAAGTGCCTATGTATATATATATGTTCACCATATGCATGCCTGGTGCCCACTGAGGCCAGAAGAGGATGTTAGATTCCCCTGAAACTGGAGTTACAAATGACTGTGAGCCACCCATATGGGTGCTAGGAATGAAATCAAGGTTCTCTGCAAGAGCAGCATATGCTCTTAACTGCCGAGCCACCCTGCTAGGACCCCACCAAACAATTCTTAAAACTGTCTTACCTTCCTGGAAAATGTGAAAAATGTCTGATGGAAACACCTGCTTAGCATTACTAAATACTAAAGTATTTATTATACTTAGTGAAGTTGATAAGTTAATATATTTGAGAACCACAACCCTAAAACTTTCATCTTTGGAGATAGCATAAAGTTTTCCATCACAGGGTAAATTACAAGGCAGTTTATCAAGTGCTAGTGGTATGTAGAGATATGAAGACGTGCCACAGTTAGCTGACTGTTTTCCAAGTAATAAAAAGACTTGGAGAAAATAAGGCTAAGGGAATGAGCGAACCCTTGACAAATGCAGATGGCTAGAGAAAGTTACTATCACATAGGATCTTCCTTCCTTAGGCAGCATTTTCTCTGCATGTGTCAAGACAGAAATTCTACAAACTACATCGGTTCATTCAATTTTCAAATTCAATTTCAAAATTGAAAAGTAATTTTGATTCTGAGGTTATAACATTACAACTAATAGCTTTTTGGCATCTATCCCTAAACCATGGCCTTTTTGGGCATCTTTTTTTTCATTAAAATATCACTTTTACAGAACTGATGTTGAAAACGGATATACTGCCCACAGAGTTCAGAGGAAGGTTCACAGCAGATGGAATAGAAATTAGTTCTCGTTTTAAGCAATGCAAGCAATCCCATATAAAACAATAATTCAGAAAAATCACATCTTAAGATTGCACTCACCCTCGTTTATAAATACATCTATTGAGTATTGGACCTGAATGGAACACTTCTTGCCCACACTTTGGTACCCTACACTTTCTACACTGGCCACTTCATTCTATGAAGATGATAATCAGCGCTGGATTTAAAAGTAAAGCCAAGTTCTTAATGTGAATGCAGGTATTTTGTCTTCACGTCAACAAAAGAAACCATGCTTTCAAAGAGTGAGAAAACAGAATCCCACATGATAATCTACAGTATTGCAGGGAAAAGGAACCCATACATACAGCCATCTTCATTACAGAATTAACCAGCCATTTCTAACACACTACCATTTGAATTTAAAAGGCTTACAGCCAATGCTTTAAGAAGGAAAACACTGGTAAAAATAGTATCTATATCTCCTTGGAAGATGATCTATTATTAAACACTAAAACCTTGTTTCAGAAGTTCCCCGCTTCAAGTTGTTACTCAAAAACTCATCATGTTCAAAGCTCAAGTTGTTATGGGATCTTGATATCATAAGAAGTTTCTCTTTGTTAGTAAAGTCTTTTTTGATCGCTGTTTGGGGAACCAGCAACCGATCCATTGGGTCCTCCTTGTTCTCCAGTTTCATATACCCTTTGCTGTTACTTCGATCCAACCGAGGCCAACTCGGGTGTTTCCTTTGTTCTGCCTGCACTGTGAGTGTGGAGGGCCCCCGGTCTAAGTCTAGGGATTTGGAGTGAGAGGAGAGGAAATGTAAGGATGTATTGGATCCAAACTGTCTTCTGGCAGCTCCAGGAGATAAGAGCTGCCCAGTCCCGGGTCCCAGGGCCACAGAGGACTTGTATTGACTCGACAGGGACTCCCCAACTGAATTGTTCCTTGGGAGTAATGTGCTGGAGGGTTGGAAGGACTCACCAGTGCTGGGCATTGGAACCATCAGAGAATCCATTGAAAGATTCCTGGACCTGCTTTTGAGGTTGTCTGCCACCTCCGTGATGCTATCTATACTGGGTTCATCAATGACACAGTTATTAAGTTTGATCACAGGCAGCGTAAAAGCACTGATGGATGATGAGACAATCGATTTGGTGTCACACTTCTTGGAGCTGCTGGTCTTGTCCTCGGTGGTCTTAGATGGAGGTGGATAAAGGCCAAAGACAGAGACTGCGCTGTCAGATAGCAGAGGCGGCATGAGGTGCCCCGGGGTCTTACTTTCACTCAACATCAGCTCGTCCTCCTCCACCGAGCTGTCCACACGAAAGCTGTTCCGCATCCCTGAGAAGGAGGCCAACGTGGTGGCTGCCAGCCTGGATGCACAGGGGCTGCCGTTCTGCTTCACTTCCGCGTCTCCCAGCAAGCCCGCATACAGGCCGTTGGCCTGCTTCTGCTCCTTGAGTCTCAGTGTGTGGATGTCAATGACTGTGGAGTAGATATCCCTCATGTGGATGATTTTGGTTTCTTTGTCGCGGTTCTCGTGAAGGATGGCGTTGGCACAGATGAAAATGAAGATGCCGATGCCCATGGTGAATGGGCCAAGCATCTTCATCTTGTCAGAGTGTAGATGCCGCTCAAAGAAGCGCACCACCACACCGCCCTGGTTCCGAACCACCTGTGTCTCATTGGTGGACAGCGTGGTCTCCGCGTCGATGAAATGCTCCTTCTGGGGCCAATAGCCAAGGACTGCCATGGCGATCCCTATGATGGACACCAGCACTCCAAGAATGAGGAAAAAGCCGGATGGAGAATAAAGCCGGATTTTCCCACGAACCACCACGACGTCAGCTCGCGGGCGCCTGCGGACTGGTTTCTGGTCCTGAGCAGCAGGCGCTGGGCTGAGGTTGACATGTTGCTGGGACCTGGCGGAGTCCTGCCGCTTCAGGGCCGCCAGACCGGTGATGACTCCCCCAGTGGCTATCATCTCTTCCTCTTCTGCTCTGAAAAGAAAGCAAACAGTGATCCACTTGTGTGCCTGGGGAGGCTTTGCAACTCTGAACACCATTTAGCCAGGACGTTGGCTGCTATTGTTCCACGTCATAAAGACAGAAGAATAATTTTTAATTTTTATAGTTTGAAAGGGTTGTGTTGGCAGAATAATGTGAATTTCTGGGTATTCTCATCTTTCTTCTCGTAGTAATGCCATGTGAGCTCAAGAAATATTTTGTTTTGTTTAAATAATTTTGTTACCTAATATGTTAAGCTGTCCCTTGGTCACAAGATACCCCCATCCCCCGGCACACAACTTTTCATCGTCATTTAGGTCATTTTCAAGAAATGGGGTCTTAGGTAGGAAGATAGGTCAGTTGGTAGTGTCTGCCTTGCAAACATAAGGAACTAAATTCATTTGCCCCCCCCCCGCCCCCTCAGATATGGATGTGGTGGCATGCTCTCGTGATCTGGGTACTGGGGAGGCAGGGACAAGAGGAATCATTGGGCTCCCAGGTCTCCCAGCCCTACTGGAACCCACTAGTTCCAGGCCAGCAAGGTGATGGCACCCTGAACAACAACATTAGATTTTCACCTCTGGTTCGACCCACAGGCATGAGTGCAAGTATGTGCGTGCCCCCCCCCCACACACACACGCCCGCACACACACACACACACACACACACACACACACACACACACACACACAGAATACTGCGCAGGCCAAAAGCAATTCTCAGACTTACCAAAAGAACACATTCCAAGCAACCATGGTGAAAAGTCACCCACAAACCCTTTCTGACAAGCAAACAAACAACACCCCCCCCACACACACACAGAAAAACCCATTTGGTTTGTCTTTCAATTTTTTATCTTCCTTATCTCTCTGCTCTGCTGGATATCTTTGGCCTCTTTTCCTTCCTAATCCCACTCTTCCCAAGTCTCCCTGTCTCTACACTGACCTTGCTATGTTCAATTTTTGCTCTTCTGCCACCACAGAGTAAATCATTCCCCCGCCCCCCCCCCCCGAGTCCTGCCCTTGGCTACTTGTCTTGACTCTCCCTTGGCATGCATATCCATTCCCACATCTTCCACAATGGCCTTGATGCTGATGAGTCCCCACTCTGTATTTCAGACCTTAGCCTGAATTGGATTTCACATTTTCAGCTGCCTCCTTGGGGAACACATTCATATCTACATGCCGCGGGCATAGCTGATCTCACACCTACCATGCACCATGGCCCCGTTGTCACACCGGGCTTTTTAGTGGAACCATTCCTTGGGCTTGGCGCTGTATAATGACTCATTCCCTCCCCCATTCCCACCCCACCTTTCAACTAGGCTCTAAATCATAGAAATTTCATGACTTACGGCATCTCAGTTTCACCTCTATATTATGATCCCATTCTTTCCAGACATGCACAGCTATATTAACTATCATTGAATAAGCTTTCAACTGCTCTCCAGGATTTGGGCTCCTTTTCCTGTACCCGCTAGTTTCCATGGAGGTGGCAGATTATCCCATGGTATACCTCCGTAAGAGTACAATGATGGGAGAAATAGAATTTACTGCCTACAGATTAATCTGAAATTTCAGACCCTACGGGTTTAGTCTCTCAGTTCCCTTTAGCATACACCCAACTGAAATCTGACCAACATTTCCTGTTTCTCATTTACACTCTATGTCATGTTATTTTTGTGACTGTTAAGAACGTTTTAGCCAACTGAATGTGGTAGTGTATGCCTTTGATACCAGCATCTTGGAGTCAGAGGTAGGTGAAATTCTGAGTTCAAGGGTCAACCTTGTCTACAGAATGAGTCCCAGGATGATCAGGGCTACACAGAGAGACCATGTCTTGGAAACAACAGCAAAAGAATGTTTCAGAAGGACCACATGGACCTAACTCCCATCGGCTCCTGCCTTTGCGTACTGACTTCTGGTTAATCATATGCTCCACCTCCTTTATGACCTCTTTCAGCTGACTAGACTCCCATATCCCACACAAGGTTAATTCCTTGGAGCATTTGAACAGCTCTCTAGGGCACTTGATAATATATGTTTAATGTCTGAATTCTCCATGCCTTGTGGTCAAATTCAGTTTTAATTGACGCTCTTATTATTCACTATAGAACCTTACAAAAAGTCACTGTTCAAGAAATAGTTGCCAACATGATGAACAAAGAGTGAACCTTTTCCCAGAATTTTTACAAAATTTTAAAGAAGAAATAACACACAAACAAAAATGCAGCGCTTTGTAAGTTGGTAAAAATTTCTGTCTTGTTTTATAATAAAGAGTCATCGTACAACCAACTTTAGCTGGGTATTTTGAGATTCTCTCAGTCTTGAGAAGTTTCTGAAAGGCATCCAATTTCATCTTCCAGGAGAGAGAAGTCCTTTCGACTTACTTATGATTTCTGAGTTGTTCTTAAATAACAGGGTTGTGGACGGTGTGTACCATTTTAGTGAGCTGGCAAGGAGACCCAGCTTGCGGAGAAATTATAACTGGGATTAAGGTAGTTTAATGTTGAGAGAACAAACAAGAGCATAACGCATTATTCTAGTCTATGAGATATATCAAAGTATACATACTAAGCTTAGACCCGTTCCCAGACCTTGGCTAAAATAATTTAGTGTCAACCTTTGTTTTCTGAAACCCAAGCCAGTTCCAAATGTTTGAAGGAAATGCTTAGTGTTGCTTGCAGACATCTAGCCTATCTATTTCCATATGACAATATAAGGAAACAGTTGGAACTCTTTTCGAATAGATGGATTTAAGAGAGGAACAAAAATGAGGGTGGATGACTGTCTATGCAGCAACCATAGTGTGCTGCATTCCCAAGAGGTGTCCTGGTCTTTGCCACTTGTGAAAATAGTTCACTAGCATGATCATCTTCCCCTTCCTGAGGTTGTTGGGAGATGGGGCTGAAAGAGAGAAAATATTCTAAGAAGGAGATAGGAATACAGAAAGATGGGGGATAAGGAGGAATGACTGGGCTTCCATGAAAGCAAACAACGTGAGCACGCTAGGTTATGTGGAAAAAGAAAGGAAGCCAATGTATAGAAAGCCTAACCCAAAGCTTCTGGAGCAGGATGGAAAGAGAAAAAACTCAGTGGCTGTGGTAGAGATCATATCATAACCAAAGTCAATCTGCCTTGGTCAGGACTAAACAGGGATAAAAAGATCCCAAGGAACAGCAAATCAACATTTGGTGACAGTCCCCACCCCCCCCCCCCACCGCCACCTAACTTGATTCAAAACATTCCCAGACTGCATGACCCTGTCTCAACACTCAGATCCAAACTAGACCCCAGGGGAAAAGCAAAGAAGCAAATTTAGTCACTGCTTTGCAGAGCTTGAAACTTAATGGAAGAGCTAATAGGCCAGAGGCAATCAGCCGGAGGTCACTCTGGAATGAAAGTTTCAATTACAAAGTGCTTTTGCATCAGGCTGCATAAAGGAGACTGTCTCACATCTATCACTGCGAGAAACCAGGTTAGCATCATTTCAGGTGGGATGGAGAAAAGCCAGCAGGCTGGACAACAGGAATACAACCTTCCCTTTGGTTCACAGCTTCCTGCTGCCATGGCAGCCACTATGAAGAGTAGAAGAGAAAGGAGAGTTGGGCCTTGGGACACGGCATAGGCCTTTATTAATCTTTTACTCCCTTGGGCATCTACAAAGGAGGTGCTCTAAGACATGAATACCAGAGTCATTATTTTAGGAAAATCAACGTCTACCACTAGATGGATGGAGCTGTTGTTGGAGACCCGCAGACTGCAAGAGGATGCTAGAGGCTGTTCCTCTATGTAAGCTGAAATCTACAGGTATCCCCATCTTTAAACTACAATGCCAACTGGAATTTGGTGTTCAGCAAATGTAAAAAAATGAAAAAGAAAAAAAAGAAAAAAGCTTAAATCTCCAGTTTTTCTGTCCTACACTTAGACATGTTTGCTTGCTTGTTCTTGTTTTTTGAGACAGGGTTTCTCTGGGTAGCCCTGGCTGTCCTGAAACTTGCTCTGTAGACCCAGCTAGCCATGAACTCAGAGATCGATGCCTTCTGACTGCTAGGATTAAAGGTGTGCACCACCATGACCAGATTTAAATAAATGTTTAAAAATATACATTACAGGGAGCTTAGGTAACTTGCCTAGGGTTGTACAGAGCTGATACTTTCATACACTGGGGATTAGCATTCCAGGTTTGTTTTCATCTGAGAATGTTTCCCCTCATTTTTTTTTCTTACCCTAATTTTGGTTTCCCACAATATTTAAAGGATGCTGTTTTCTCCTTTAACTATGACTGGAGCAAGTCATTGTACTTCTCAAATTACAACCCGAGAAAAGCTATAGAGGAGGTGCAAGACTGAAGGTGTGACTGTGGCTGAGCATTAGCCTCTCGTGCTTGTCCAGATCCCTCCAGCATCTCCCAGCATCACCAGCATCTTCAGCATCTCCAGCATCTCCAGCATCTCCAGCATCTTCAGCATCTTCAGAATCCAGTTATGGCCCCAAGAGACCACTCCCCCTTCCCGCTCCTCATTTTTATTCTCAACCATTCTTGTCAGAGCCATGATGAGACTCATTTCCTCTGTGATGATTAATAATATTGGCAGGATCTCTTGTTTTAATATTAATAATATTAATATTGACAGGATCTATTTAGGAATCACTTAGAAGACAAACCTCCAGCCATGTTTGTGACAGAGTTAGTTGAGGTAGGAGGACTCACTGTAAATGGCGAGTAGTACCATTCCATGGTCTGGAGCCAAGAACTGAATAAAGAGGAGGAAGCAAGCTGAGAGCCAGCATTCATTGTCCTCTGCTTCCTGATAGCAGCTGTGCTGTGAACCAATTGCCTCTCTTTCCTGCCACCATGATGGACTGTGCCCTTGAACTGTGAGGCTAAATAAGCCTTCTTGAACTTAGGTTTATTTTCTTGGGTATTTTGCCAAAGTGACAAAAATCCCAACACATCATCAATGACCCAAACAGAGAGTGTTGAGACACTGAATTTTATTTTAACTTGAGCACAGAATTTGTATGTAATTCTTCTAGACCCAGAGTGCATTTTCCAAAACTCTGTTGTTCTTCCAAATTTATATGCACCTGCAAATCTTGTCCATCCAAGTTCCAAAGGCAAGCAACACAGGGAAGTTGAAGAACACATGGAGCAAAGCCTTGTGCTCTTCTACTGGGGACCTCATATCTGTTGGGCCTTGTTGCTCAATTTAGCTACTACACCTTGATGCAGTACAGAAATGCACACCTGGCACTGACTTGTTAGAGCAAGCATTCAAAAGAGACTACTTGGAAACATTATTATTCTGCTGATAACCAAAATTTGCAAACTAGTATAAAGTTATGGCCACTTGTGGATCACTATTCCCATTCCCAATGGTCATAAACCAGTCACAATTTTATTATTATAGGCATCTAGATTACCAGTGTAAACTTAACAAATTAAACCTTCATCCTCATCCTGCAACCAAGACAATGATGGGTCACCTCTACATCTTTATCGTCTTATGAGGTTCTAACAGTCATCACAGACTTCAGAACTTACTCACTGAAAGGCAATCTCATTTGCTACTTTTCTCACCAAGGAGACTAGTGTACTCTCACTTCTCTTCATGGCTTTGGATTTTCCAATGTCTTAACTTGGCTTGCTTTCCTCTGAACCAGGTTCATACTACTGTTTCAAGGTAGAAGCTTATTTTGTCTTTAATGGAGATTTCTGTGTTAAGTACCATGTACAACACTGCACTACACAGAAGCCATTATAGTCATCTCTGTGCTTATCCTCTTCTGGTCTTGTCTATAAAATTTTAAAACCTTTTTGTTTTTCTTCATACACACACACACACATAGACCACACACTTTTTCCCCCTCAGGCTAAGCATGTTTTATAATATGCTTTTGTGGCACTAATCCACACCAGTGTTCAGTATTCTCATGCTTCTGAACATCTGTTTCTTCCTACTTTGGTTCTTTTAAGACCACATTTGTCTATCATTCTCAGCAGACCATGTTACTATATAATACATGTGGTTCTACACGCATGCATACACATTGAACTCAGATAGTCAGAGATAAACAGACCTGCAGAATCGAGAGACTTCCACCTAAATATTCTTTATATATAACTAAGGACCAGGAATGATGCCTAATTCAAACACCAGGTTAGCAGTAAGAATAGAGTTAGAATGCAAGCTCTTAGACCCATGGTTCAATGCTGCTTCTTGCCTTTCTATGTGCCTTTCTGTGGTTTTGCATGTTAGCTGAGTGCCTCACAGAGTGACAGGAACTCACTCAATGATTCCACATGTGATTGAAATGTGGGTACCAACAGGGATACAACGTTAATAAAATCCAGTCTCCTGAGAAGGAATAGGAAGTCTTGTGGAACGAAGTGAACTGTCTTCTGAGGCAGTGTTCATTCAGAGCCTCTGGAGGAATAAGGGTGGTTTCCAGGAGGCAGTGGCAGTTAATGGAGGCTTTGGCATACCAGCAAGACCTGTCCATGCAGACAGAATCTAATTCTTCCTTACACATGGGCCTTACCCTAAGATTTTCATCATCTCGATTGAAGTATGCCTATTATTTTCAATATAGTTGACACCGCTCTAGTCATATATATGGATTTTTATCCTTGTTTAGGGCTTAAAATTGCCAAAATGAAAGATTATCTGCCCAAGTGGAGTAAAAATTAATCTATGCCTTCAGGACCAAACACATTACATAAAACTCCATGTGGTACACAAATGAGACAGATGGAAATATTTTCTGTTCAAACTACAACAGTTTTAGGACTTTCTTCCCAGTAGAGACATTTCAAATTTTGAGTCTCTCTCTCTCTCTCTCTCTCTCTCTCTCTCTCTCTCTCTCTCTCTCTCTCTCTCTCTCTCTCTCTCTCTCTCTCTCTCCTTTCTTTATGAACCTATATTCTTACCAGAGTTGAAAGGGAACGTTTCTATCGGTGACTAGCAGTTCAATCAGACTGAGTTCAAAACCTAATAGGCTAAAATGTAAATCCTCTTTTCATGTACACATCAGTGGCTTTGCATGTGGATGCTAGAATAAGACACCGAGTGTCCTTCCTACATTACTGGTTAGCCATGAACATCCTCAGAACCCACACAGAAGAGGAAAGAACTAACTCTTGCAAATTGTCCTCTGATGCCTATATGCACACACATGTGGTACAGGAGAAGTCTGTACTCTGTCAATTATGTTTTAAGTAAATGCTGATTGGCCAGGTAGGAAGTAGAGGCGGGGCGATAAGAACAGGAAAATGCTGGGAAGGAGGAAGCTCATTCCTCACGAGTTCTGCCCAGACCACCGAAGAAGCAGGATGTGACCTACCCGGCTAAAAAAGGTACCAAGCCATGTGGTTAATATAAGTGATAAGAGCTAATAAGAAGCCTGAGCTAAGGGGCCAATCAGTTTATAATTAATGCAGACTCTCTGTGTGATTTTCTTTGGGACTTGCCAGCTGTTGAAACTGGGAAGGACAGAAACCCCAACAAGCAGACCCTCATGTTACACACATGCACGTGTATGCAACACATACGCACACACACACACACACACACACACACACACACACACAGTAAGTAAAGCAATGTAAAAATAGTTAGGTTAATTATTCAAGTATGGTTATTAGTGGTCTGTAGGGATTCAAGAAGCCTGGAGTCTTCTGCCTCCAGAAGCAAACCATTGGTTGCAAAGAAGAGACGAGTTTATATGACAGCTTGTTTTTCTTTTTAATTAATTTTGTTTTATCTTTAAAATACAATGCAAGGAATGATAAGGTAGGAGAGCTCAGCCTGTTCACCTAGTATTTGCAGGTGGATCAAGTTTATAAGGAATTCGTTTAGTTCTGCAGTCACCATTCCGTTGCCTTTGGGACACTAGGGTACAAAACAGACAGACTAATGAGGAAGAGGGAGCTTGGGGACCAGTCTTAGAGAAGAAGCCATAGGGTGATATCATATGACAATCTGAAAAATGTCAGTTGTGTGTCAACAAGTTTTGCGCATTCTGAGACCTTTGCTGGTATTTGTATTATTTAGTATAGAACACTGGAACTAGAACAAAGGCCAGGGTATTCAGAGAATTGGCAGACTGACACTCAAGTCACTAAATGTAAAATGTAACACACTGGGACCAAGTACATCTGGAGCTCCCAGACAATGCAGAACAGAGAGAAAGCAGTTGAAAACCTATATGCATTCTTAGTCAGCAATGGCTCCTACAAAACCCGCCAGCCTGACAAAGTACAAAACGCAGGCCTGAACCAATTATGAGCTGTGTGACAATGGCAGGGAACAAATGCTCTCCAAGGACTAAACGCCATGAAGCCCTGGAACACAGAAATCTCCAGGAGGCCACAAAGCAGATCCATAATGAGCTCAGAAAACACCCTGCCGGGACTCAGTGGGAGACACAGTCTGCAGGAACAGAAGGCATTAGAAGCCTGTTTTCCCCAAAGTAGAAATAGGATCCCACCCCACATCTGAGCTCTTCTAATCTGGACATTCTCTCGAGGAACCCTGTCACATCCTTCACTCAGTCTCTTTCTGGACAGGAAGGTGACTTTAAAGGAAGCCACTGCTAAGGATGTCACCAATTTACCAGCATGCAGGGTGTCAGCAAGATGGTTCATCCGAAGAACTGAGGCACTGACGAACACAGACTTTACTTTTCATCCCTCATTGCAGAGCAGATATGATATCTGCCCTCAGCAGCATGGCCACCATGATTTGTGGAGCAACAATGTAAAGAGAGACACTAATGAGTGTTAAATTTCCATTGGTATTGGGCCTGAGAAATCCAGAACACACTGGTGATGGTTATAGTCCTGAAATAAAGTCTGGAGAAAATGGTCATCTGAGCATGAGTTGCTCCACTTACTATCACACAACTGGAGAAGACACCAGATCAGCAAGCAACACAGACGCATCCATCCTGCTGAGGATGTTGAAGGACTCACAGTCTACAGACGACCAATAAGCCATCTTTCACCAGGGCAAATTCCCCATCCACAGTAGTATTAAAATGTACCATCCTGTATTAGACACTAATCCGCTCATGAAATTTTCTAACCTATGGTATTTTTAAAGCATCATTTTTGGCTGGAGAATTTTACTCTCACCACCCCTGAGTAAGATCCAGTCAGAATTGCTCTGAAAGCAAGGAACAAAAAGGTGTGAAAGGAGGGCCCTGTGGAGCAATGACAAGACTCTAATCTTGGGCATGCAAACTTCTTTAGCACTGAAGGACATACTTCTTGGCTTTTTCAGAGAAGCCACCCAGGTCATGACTGAATAGAAAGCGTTCAGAAAAAATGGGGACGCCATAGGGATATATACGACTATTTCTGCTTTTATCATCGCTTCTCTCCTTTGCAATCATGGGCTCAGTGGTACTAAAATGAACTGAAGAGAACACAGATTTTCTAACTTCCAGATTTCACAATGGATCTCAGTCAGTTTTTCCTCGTCTATATTCTTTATTTGTAAACTACTTGCTCTAGACTGAGTATTTGTTTGACTATGTCATACATTAACCTCCAACTCTTAAGGCAATAGTTTGAAAAGGGAGAGCCTTAAGGAGGACATTAGGCCATCAGGGTGGACCAACCGTAACTGAAATTTTTGCTCCTCTGTCTAAGCCCCTTGTGTATTATTCCACTAAAGAGTCTAGATAATTTATACAGAAAATGAGTTGTTTATATTTCCAGAGCTGAGACGTTCAAGGTCAAGGGGCTATATGTGGTACAGCCTGATAGCCTGGCAGAGATATATGGCAAAAAAACAAGACCATGCCAGCGCAGTTCTTGTGGTTTAACTAGGAACGTCCCCCCACAGGCTCAAATATTTGAATGCCTGGTCATTAGTGAATGGCGCTACTTGAGAGAGATTAAGAGGTATGACTCTATTGGAGTGGGTGTGGCTTTGCTGAAAGAAGTGTGTCACTGGGGATGGGCTTTGCAGTTTCTGAAGCTCTAGCCAGGCCTAATGGCTTTCTCTCTTCATGTTGCCTATGGATCTGGGCTCAGCTCTTTATCCTGCACTGTGTCTGCCTACGTGATGCCATGCTTTTTGTCATGATGATAATGAACTAAATCTCTGAAACCAGAAGTAAGCCCTTAAAGTTAAATACTGTCTTTTATAAGAGTTGCCATGGTCATGGTGTCCCTTCATAACAACAGAACAGTGACTAAGACATCCTCCATTATACGTCTTCATAGGGTCAATCCTCAAGACTGCATTGAACCCCATTCACCCCCTCAAATCCTCACCTCAAAATGTCATTAACATTGGCAACTGGGGAATAAGTTCTCAACATATGAGCTTTGAGGGGACATATTCAGACCATAGCATCTTATAGAAGAGATCCCTGAGGACTCGCGCTTTCTGCCCTGTGAAGGAAGATCCAGTGAGACCGTTTATGAACTTGGCAGTAAGCCCTCACTGGCTACAGAATCTGCTGGTTCCTCCATATTGGACTTACCAGTTTCCAAAACCATAAGAAAGCTTCTAATGTATATGTCACCTCATTTATAATATTCTTCTTATAATGGCCCCAGTGAACTAAGATGTTGCTATGGTAACTCCTGTTAAAAACCTAACAGTACCAAGTGAAGGGACAGTCTTTGTGGTCTTTGCTTTCTTAGTGGTCCTGGGTGCTATAGCTCTTGCTGAGGAAGGAGGAAGGTTCTCATCTGACTTTTAAATGGATTTATGCAACTCTTTATGTGTTGAAGAATCTAGCTCTCTGATGGTGACATGCTTAGCAAAATGTCATTTATGTCTGTACCTTTTAAAATGATATCTTTTACCATACAGAAACTTTTAGTTGTCAATAAAAGATTTAGTTGTCAATAAAAGTCTCATTTTATTTATCAGTGGCTGCCTGCCATCACCAGAAATAACCTAAGACTAAGGTTACAGACACTCATTCCTCCAGGGTTTCCTTTAAGGATTTTGTGACTTGATGTTGTCCTTTTTTTGATGCATGTAGAATTTCTTTTTGTCTAAGGGTCAAAATAGACAGGTTAGGGATATGACTCAGTAGCTAAGAACACTGGCTGCTCATGCAGAGGACCCAGGTTCAATTCCTAGCACCAACATTCATTACTCACAACCATCTATAATCCTAGTTTCAGGACATCCGAAGTCTTCTTATAACCTCTAAGGTCACAAGGCACACTCGTGCGTGTGTACACACACACACACACACACACAGTATACACATACCTATTCTGTTCTATTAAATTTGTTTTTGCAAGAATTAAATTGACATAATTTTCAATATCATAACATATATCTGAGTCCCTTGTAAAATCTAGTCTATTGTTATTTTTCTTTGCCAAAAGTTCTGCCTGTTTTTTTTTATTTATATGGCAAGTGAGCTTTAATGATCATATTACTAATTCTTTCCTTTTCTTTTCTCTTCTCTCCTTTTCCTTTCTTTTCTTTTCTTTTCTTTTCTGACATTGTTTCTCTGTGAAGCTGTCCTGGAGCTTACCTTGTAGACCAGACTGTCCCCAAATTCACAGAAATCTGCCCTGTCTCTGCCTCCTGAGTGGCAGGATTGAAGGTGTGCACCACCACCACCCAGCTCAAATGACTAATTTTTATTGAATCTTGCTAAACCTGTACCTAAATGTAAGGAGCCACGATTATTACATCGCTGCAACATTTTATATTAAAATAAATGTTATTTTGTATCATAGATATTTAACATAGACCTTTTCTCTTGCATTTTAGTTCCTATTTTCTGTGACACAATGTGTTTTCTTTACTGTCATTCTTTCTATCGCCAAATGATTGTTTAGACACAGGAGTCTACTGGTATTAATTTTGAGCTAAGCTACTAAACTAAACTTGCTTAATGTTTTAGTACATTTTCTTAGCTTTTTTTTTGAAACAGAAGTAATTCTGATGTCCCCCCCCCCTTTCCCTATTTCAGGTCTATGGTTGCTGTTTCCAAGTGTCTCACTTAGAGCTTTCTGCAGGAAGAGAAACAAGTTGAGGAGCTGAAGGGGAGCACCTTGGCTTGCCAGTGCATTGATGCAGCATCCACGGCTTCATTACTAAAGAAGTGTCAGCTGAGGCCTGTTTCAGGAAGAGTTTCCAGGCACTGGAGAGATGGCTCAGTGAGCAAAGTATTTGTTGCACAAGCATGAGGACCTGGGTTTAGATCTTAAGCACTCTCAATTGAAAAAGCAAAACAAAATAAACAAGCAAAATTCTGACTTGGCAGGGAGCATTTGTAATCCCAGTGCTTCAATACTGAGATGGGAGCATTACAGGGATCTGACTATCTAGGAAGACCCAGGTTTTGTGGAAAATCCTGTCAAAGAAAAATCAGAGGAAGATGCTCACAGTTGAATTCTAGCCTCCTTGAGCATACATACATGCACACACACGCACATACACACACACACACACGAGAGAGAGAGAGAGAGAGAGAGAGAGAGAGAGAGAGAGAGAGAAAGAGGGAGAGAGAGGGAAGGAAGGAAAGAAAGGAAGGAAGGAAGGAAGGAAGGAAGGAAGGAAGAAAGAAAGAAAGAAAGAAAGAAAGAAAGAAAGAAAGAAAGAAAGAAAGAAAGGAAAGTTAGTTTCTTTGTGCAGTTCCAGGAGACATAACTGATTGACCTAAAGTTGCCCAAGAAAAGAAAAAAATTGGAAGTGAAAAGAGGGAGGAAGCTCTTTGAGAGAAGAGAAGTCAAAAAAGAAGGGAGGAAAATAAAGCATGGGAAGAGGAGACAGTAGTAGGCAGAGAAAACTCAAAGGTAATCAATGGCAACAGCAAATATCTGAAAGCAAGAGTAACAGCTCCAGGTTGTACTCCCAAATGTTTCTCTTTATTACCACCTCTTCTTTCAAAGTGTGCTTTGCTTTGTTTTTTTTGTTTTTTTTTTTTTTTTGAAATAGAATGCTGTGTGCCCAGCCTCAGTTGACTCCAAATTTGCTATGTTATTGAGGATGATCCTGAACTTCTAGTCCTTCCTGCCTCCACTACTCATGTTCTGGGATTGCAAGCATTCAATTATACAGTTGCTAGGGATGGAACCTAGGATACTGTACATGCTAAGCAAGCACTCTCTTAATTGAGCTACATTCAAGCCCTGTCTCTCTTCTTTTTAAAAGATTTGCTACAGACAGACATTCCCCCCACCCCCGGGGGTTGTTGGGAAATGTGTGCCAGGTATATCAGCTAAAACAGAGAAAACAAGAAGAGTGATAAATTGCATAAGATGTCAGGAATATGGGGAAAATGCAAAAAAAAAGTTTAGCAGCAAAAGTATTTCCAAGAGAAGCCTCACACTGCAGTAACACCAATCATGCTATGTTACTAAAAAACATCAAGGATGCTTATTACCATTCTACAAGGGTAGGGAGTATTCTTTAGAAGGGCTTTCTTCACTGCTAATGAGGTACCAATCAAAGAGAAATACAGACATGTGCATTAGTAGCTAATCCATAGCAGAAAAAGAGCAATGTCCAAAACACCAAAAAGGATGATGCAAGATAGTGCAAATGAAGACCACCTCAGGAGCTCAACTAACAGAGAGAGGGCGGGAGGGACAGAGTGAGAGAGAGGCTGTGTCTATTATTTATGATGAAGTTTAAAGGAACATATTTTTTATAAGATGTAATGGGAAGAAAAATTGGTAGATATTTTAGGTTAATTTGAGAATGACCTGAACAAGCAGAGATATACATTCCCTTTACTCCCCTGCCAATTTCACTCCCATAGTATCTCCTTTAAAAGATGGGCCGAACTGCCAACAGATAAATGGATTAAAAAAAGAATAGTGCTTATATGCCTTGGAGTATTACTCAGTCATAAAAAGGATGGCATTGTATAGTTTTCAGGAAAAACAATGGCCATGAAGGTAATTGTGTCAAGGGAAACAAACCAGATGTGGGAGAAGTATCTCATGTATAGGCAGAAGTTTCTATCCTGCTGGGTCCCATTCAGACCCAAATAAATACACAGAGACTTACATTAATTATAAACCGTTTGGCTTATTGTTCAAGTTTATTACTAACCATTTATTACAACTTAAATCAACCCACAATTCTTATCTATGTTTAGCCATGTGGCTTGGTACCACTTCTCAGTAAGGCATTCTTATCTTGCTTTCTCTGCTTCTAGACAATGACTGCCTCTGTATCTGACTTGCAGCTGTGTCTCTGTCTTTCCTCTTCCCAGAATTCTCCTACTCCGGTTGCCCTGCCTATACTTCCTGCCTGGCTACTGGCCGATCAGTGTTTTATTAAACCAACATGAGTGACAAGTCGTTACAATGTATAAGAGCATTATCCCACAGCATTTCCCCTTTTTTCCTTTTCAAAAACAAGATTCACAGCACTCATGCTTTCTTGTGTATGTGGAACAAACAGACGAAAATCAACAACAAGCAAGGATGACATGACAGTAGGAGACAAATAGGGCAGAAGCTAAGAGAAAGAGGGAGGCAGGAGAGTGCAAGAGTGTATTAATGAGAGATGTAATCCAGACTCCAGATGCACATGGGTTAAAAAATAAAATAATTGATTTGTACAATTAATATATGCTAATAATTATTATTCAAGGGAAACACTTGAGCTGGTAAGGTGGATTGGTGTGTAAGATGGCTTGTTTCAAAGCCTGCCAACTTGAGTTCCATCCTTCGAATCCACCTGTGGGAAGAGTACACTAACTACTGCATATTGTCCTCTGATGGCAACTTCATATGTACCGTACCATGTGTGCACCCCATGCCAACACACATACATACAAAATACACGTAAAAATGAAAGACTCGTGTAAGTGTACATAACAGGAGATATGAGGAGATTCACTGTGGTTCTGTAGCAATGACAATCTGGGGACCAAAAGCAGGAACAAGCAACAGAAGAGTGGTCAATGCTGTTCCTGAAGGGTGGACGACTACAGCACCTAAAAGAAGTAACGTAGGTTAGTGAAGAAAGACTCATATAACATAGTTTGAGATATTACAACAGATTTGAAGGGTAGATCCTGTGTCTGAGAATGACATAGCATGTATAGGTATGTGCTGACATGATTTGGAAGGCAACAATAAGGCATTACCAGAGATGACGCTTACACATGGGCTATCAATCAAGTGAACATATTTTATCATATATCACTGTGTGTATCAACGTGCTGGGGACGTATTTGCAAAGAACATGGATGGCTTCTATTTCTTTCCACTTGAGAACTACAGTTATATAAGGAGAAAAGGGGAATGCTGAAACCTGGACGATAATAGTAAAACAAATCAACCTAATACCCACTTGTAGAATCGGGTATGTCTGCTAATTTAAGAATAAATACAGTTCAGGGTTGAGGCAGAGATCCAAGACCAGAGGAAACATCCAAAGGGCTAAAATCATTGAGCAAACAGTAAGCAGGGGTGCACAGAAACAAATCCACCCATTTGGGCAATGCCTGTATTTGTGGAAGTAAAGTGGCAAAGAATGTCTTAAGGACTGGTTTCTGGCCTCAATGACCCTTAAGATACAGACCTATAATCCCAGCTACTAGGGAGGCTGAAACAGGAGGATCACAAGTTTAAGGCATGCTGAGACAGTTCAAGGCCAGACTGGGAAATGTAAGTCCTGTCCCAGAAAGAAAAGTAAGAGGAGCTTGGTGTAGCTCAGTGATAGAGAACTTGCCTAGTACACATGAGGCTGGGGTTCCATCCCTGGTTGTGAAAAAACAAATTGGTTTCTGCTCCTAAGCTCCTAGGGAGATGAAAATGAGGACTGTGCCCAAGTCTAAGTATGTTCAGTGTGAAGCAAGGAGCAAGCAACTCTTGAACAAACCAATTGACTTCCTCTGCTCTCAGTCACGTGACTCATTTATGGGTTTTCTGTTGGCCTCTCCAACTCAGTCCTCAGTTTTATGTCCACCTTTAAGCTAGTCCGTCAGTCCCACGTGCACTTTGACAGATAGATGAATATTCTTCTTTCAGAGAATATTCACACCTTTGAAACCATCCTCTCAAAGTGCATGAAGCAGCTTCCTTAAGACAGAAGCCTGATCTGGGGCTAAAATGGGGGCTCCTCTATTCAACTCTATTGTATTCATCTCATTAGAGATGATGGAGCCAAGTCTAATTCTTCTTTAACTTCATACATTGAAAGCAAATCTGTTCTATTTCCTCTGCTTTTTCTGTGCTGTTCATCACAGCTTTTTACTGCAGGGACTCACAGATGAGTCACTGCGGTAAAGGAGGCTTTCTGTGAGGACCTAATGTCCAGGCAAGGTGACAAGATGTCCAGAATTCACATCCCCATTCTAAACTTTTCTCTGTCTGATTTCACCTAAATTGACGAATGCTTAAAAATCCTTAAAGTTTATTATAATGTGTTAACTCCAACAGAAAGCAATTCTACAAATTCAACTCACTTCAACCCAAGTTTTAAACAAGCCTTCAATCTTGATTTTTTCACCAAACACTAATCAGGTTATAATGATGGGGTTGGAGAACGCATACACCACTTGAATAAATATTTAGCAGTTTTTACATTCTTGATCCTGAGTGATATCCAACCCACAGATGGCCAGAACTTATGATGCTCTAAGAATTTTTTCCTATTGGCTGTAATCACACATTAACCCGCCATTTCTAATTGTAGTAATTGATTAATCAAATTTTTGGCTTCAGCACACACAGGCCTATGAACTCACAAGAACCTAGAGAAGCAGTCATTGACATCCCCCTATACCAAAGAACTACAAGCCAAAGGATTGTGTAATTTTATTTAGTAGCACGAGTTGCCAAGACTTGTATTCACAATATCACTCCCAAGTTGGTTGTGCCTTCAAAATTAATTGGTTTTGAAATGGAGCTATTGACCTGGCTTCAACATCTTTTGCATTGGAAGATATTTATATGATGTTGCGATAAAATATTTAGCAAGAAGCCAACTAATACACATATACACCTGTGCAACACACAACATGGACATGTATACACATGTACACACACACACATAAAAATCCTGGACTATTTTTTGTATTTTTTTTTGAGTAATGAGGAGGACTCTCTTCCTTCTGAAATATGCATAAGGTACTAAAGTTAAGTAAATTAAGTAATTTGTAATTTGTTAAGTAAAACAAATAGCATTTCCAATTCTTGCAGAACAATTTAACTTTTATGTTTGATATATACTTCAGTATATTTGCTGAAATATACTGACTCCAACACACTGGAATCCGACATCCTCTGAATTCCTGTAGGGCAAAGCACCCAGGGTGTTCTAGATATAATGACGGAAGAAATTGTGCGGCACAGAAAGTACCAGAAGGATGCAGTTGCCTTTGAGGATGGAAAGGGCTTTTGTTTTCATATCAGGGAGGAAGAAAAACAGAAGGGATGATAAGAGATTCCCAAGCAGGGAATACAGGGAGGATAAGCCCTGAGCACAGGCCTAATTGGCTAGTCTGAATTAAAAATGGTAACAGTTTAGCCCTCAGAAACACAGCTGTTTATCAGATCTTCAAGCAGAACCCAGGATTCAGTGGTAGGGACGTCCATTTCCTTCATGGCTCCCCACTCAGCCCTACCTGCCCTTTCAGTGAACTGTGGTAGAAGTTCATTCCCTTCAAATAAGTCAAGGACTAGCAATTGCTTAAAAGGTCATTCATATTTTTATTTAATTTTATTTATGTGAGTGAGTGTATGAAGAAGCCAGATCCCCTGGAGTTGGAGGTAGGAATGGCTGTGAGCTTCCATGTGGGTGGTGAAAACCCAAATCAGGTCCTTGGCAATAGTAGTAAGTGCTCTAAACTGCTGAGCCATCCCTTGAAAGGGTCGTTTTAGGATTTATTTAGATAAAGGTGAAATAAATTTGAGTCCTACATCTGAGATCAAAGTAAGGATTCTATTAATGGTGACTTCCTGAAAACGACGGACTCCAGAGAGAAAGATGTCTGGGCATATCTGGGCATACCCTTTTACTACCGGAGCCCACCATCGCACAAGTTCTATTGTCCACCCAGAGACTTTGGTGAAAGCATGCAATTTAGAAAGAAGAGTGAAAAAATGAGAAATGAGACGGGAGCCCGGAATATCTTTCAGGAACTCAACACGCATTATTGTATGGAGGCGTCGGGGCAATGAGGACGGAAAGCCTGTCCCATTTCACGAGGGATCAGAGGTGCTCCGTGGTCTACCCGATGTCACAGTCATACAGTAGAAGCATGAGGTTTCAAATCCAGATCTGGTTTTCTTAAAAGATATGCAATTCCTCTTTCGCTGTAGAGCGCATTAGCAGGCACCGAATTAGGAAGAAGAAGGCACAGATCAAAGAAAGCATCGAGAGAAGACAGATGAAGGGAAGGAAGAAGGGCTTAGGACTATGAATTTAGAATTCAGTGAGGAGAAGTCAGCTATTTAGGGAGAGACGTAAAAAAAGGTTATTTAAAGAAAGCAGTCCTAAGCATCCCTGACGGCCTCGCTCAGTGCTGTGCCCTCGAAGAGTCGCAACAGCTGCTGAGGAGGACAGAATGAGTTCAGCTTCTAACCCTTATTTCATGTCTATAAAATTATCAGATCTGCACATGAGAGATTACAAACCATCCCCAAACACCAAACACACACCCGGCCAGTGTATGGCTGGAGAATGATACTGGAGAAAGCCAAGAGATGGTGGCACCATGGGGCCCCTTCAGGGCCGTATGCATCTTTGCATGTTGAGGCACAGTTTCTGGGAGCTGTTCTCTCTATTGTTGTGGTTTGGATCATGCATCTCCAAAGCTGAGGATATTAAAAGTGGCTGTCACCTCAAACTCACTGATGGCATATTCACTTCGAATCAATGTAGAGATTTGATTTTTTTCCTTAAAAAACATTATTTACTTATCTAACACACACACACACACACACACACACAGGGGTATGCACATATCATTGCACAGACCAGAAGACAACTTGCAAGAGATCAGCTCATGCCTTCCACTATGTAAGCCCTGGGGATTGAACTTCTGCAAGTCAGGTTTGGCATCAGTGCCTTTCCCTGTTGAACCACCTCTGCAGCCCAAGACTTTGTTATTATTGTTAATCATTTGTTATCATATGACAAGCACAACACAAGAATATACTGTCTCACTTGATAGTGATATTTATATATAATTTTTCTTCTAAGTTTCATTATTTTAACAAGTAGAAAATCATTTGAAGACACGAAGAAATGTTCAATAAATACATAATACATTGATTGCAAAGAAAAAACAGTGTGGTGAGTTATTTTGTTTATTTGAAATTCTCTCTCTCTCTCTCTCTCACACACACACACACACACACACACACACACACACACACACACACGTTTGAAGAACAGAAGCCAGATGTGTTCAGCTTCTTATATCCTAAAGTTGATTCTGCACTACAAATTCCCCTACTGTAACTACTGACATCCAGGAGTATCTTTATAGAGAAAATATACAGATAAGTTTACTGGAAAAGTGTTCTTTTTATCACCTAACTAAATATGATTTTAGTCTTTATGATTTACTTATTAAAGTCCTACATAGATCACTTAAAATGTAGCCTTTCCTGTTTTTGTGCATCGTTCCTCTAAGAGTGAAATTACTTTGTTTCTAGATCAAAATCAATTTAAAAGCTGCAGCCTAAACGTAAAATGAATTTACAGCTTGAACCACCCAACTAAATGACACAGTTCCTGGTATAAATTAAATGCTTCACGGCTGAAGGGACTCTTGCTCAGCGATTTTCAAAAGGCAAACCAACTACTTAGGTACAAGGACTATAAAAACACAGTTGTGCACCGTTTTCAAATAGTCTGCTGAACGAGTCCAAATGTCTTTGCTACAAAGGAATAAATTGTTCACTATTTTTTGAAACTCAAGCTTTAAAGGATGTGTCAGTGACCCCTTGTCTTCCTGTATCTGTTATTCTGGAATAGAGTAATTCCTACACTCAGGAATTCTTTTTTCTCATGAACCAGGGCAGCATTCACTCAGATGCAGAAACAATGGCCTTGAAACACCGGATGAAGACCTCAGGTCATTCCAACCGTTCAAAGCCACACTGAACACTGCAATGAGTGGCTATTATGAAAAGATAAAAAGACAAGTGTTGGCAAGGATGTGAAGGAAAGAGAAGCCCTGTACACTGTTGGTAAAAGTCTAAACTGGTATGGCCATCAAGGACAACATACAGAAAATCTAGAATGAGGAGGAGAGTGAGAACCATATTACACAGCAGCATCTCTTGAAAATATATCCAAAGGGAAATGAAGTCAGTCAGCCATTCCCATGTTTGCACATTATCCACACGTTGTCCACAGCAGCCAAGGTATGGAATCAATTTAGAGACCCACTGAGCTACCGATGATGAAGAATGAAGAGAACTTACCACGCACACACACAGCAGAATACAGAAGGAAAGCCTTCCATTCATGAACATATGGTCGAGCCTGAGGGACATTATGCTAGGTGAAATGACACAGAAAGAAGACAATGCATAATCTCACATACATCCACTCTAAAAGAGCTGACTTTGTTTCAGAAAGTAGAATGGTAGTGGAGGATGTGAGTGACAAAGTAGAAGGAATGGGAGATGTGAGTCAAGAGAATAGTCTCCAAAATGCAGATGGCACTTCCCACTACATATAAACCTGGAGTATAGTATGTATTTATCTGATACACAGAGTAGGCATAAAATTATATACATATATATATATGCACACACATATGTACCATATGCATGATTTTATATTTATACATGAATATATATCATATATGATATATGTAAATCATATATAGCATATCCTGGGGACCTGATGAACAACAGCAGGAGATTCAACACTATAAGGAAGATAATGTAAGCAAGAGCCTTTATCCTGTGTAAGGCAACGATCAACACAACCTACCATAGACTGGCTTTATCTACAAGTAGATGGGGTTCAGCATAATGAATCCATGCATTAATAACACAGTTACGTATCATCATTACCCAGCTTTGTACACAGTGCATAAAATATGTACTTTTCTACAAACGGCAGTGTGTTAGCTATATTTACACCAACATCACCACTGACGGTGCAAGTAACCTGTTGGCACCATGACATGACATGGGGCTACAGTGCCACTAGCTTACATGAAATTTCATTTCATTGTAGTGCTATGAGACCACAGTCAATCACGCATGTGGCCCATTGCTGACAAAATGTGGTTAACTTGGCCCATGGCTATATACACAATTTCAGTTATAAAGCAAAGTCAAGCAAAAACTAGGACCTGAAAAAGAAACAATCACCAGGAAGCCTTGAGACATAAGAGGAAAGGAACAGATAAAGTCTCAAATAAATAATGCTGCCCCAAAATATATGCCTCAGGATGATGACATTGGGACAGGCTGAGAGTCCTTCAGAAATGGGAGCTCACAGGCACAAGTGTCACAAACAGGTGTCCCTTAGCTTTCACAAATGACCATTGTGACTACAAAGACTAGAGGAGGAAATAAGAAAACACACAAACAGAGGACTTCTGGAGGCCCAGCACCGAGAAGTCACTATGCTTGCCCTGGTCTGAGCACAGTGCTTTTGCTGCCACGCTTTCTTCCCACTACTTAGAAACTAAGTTCCAGACCTTGCTGACTGGAGAGTATGTTTAACATACAGTAAATATCTGTTAGGCAATTTAAAAAATAGAAAGAATTTGAGCTTTCTTAGTGGCATTCTAGCCAACAGCCCTGTTTTAGAAGGCTAAGTTTTCTTCAACATATATATTTATATATATGTAAATATATTTCTCATACATATGTATGTATATATATTCAGGGAGGTGGATATGTATATGTAGGCAAAACCACTTTGCCCATTACGCTGTCTTAGTTGTTTTTTCAATTTAAAATTTTAAATTTTCTTTCTTTTATGGAGAGATATGCATGTATACATATACATATGTATGCATATATATACACACATATTTCCTATTTATAGATGTTTATATTTCTATAATACATATATAGGAAAATATAAATATACATTGGCTATATACAAAATATATTCCCATAGCAGAGATAACTGACTCCCGTAAGTTACCCTCTAACCTCAGCTAACTGCCACTAACATATTTAAAGACCTTCTGGAAATACGTAACCATCAACTATAAATCAGTGATCATGATGATTTGGTCTTGTTTTGGACAAGTGTATCTAGACCACAGGTCTGCCATTTGATGATAGGTAGCCTCCTAGAGCTGTGGAATCGCTCGGAGTGGGTTGGCTTGCTTTGGGCAGTGATCGTGTGGGAGTGAAGTCACCTTTCTTAAGAAAAACTTCTGATAGAATGTATATGATTTCTCATGATTGTTTTCCTGCTACCATGGTGACCAACAACACACTGTATGGCCAAAAGCTACCCACTCCTGGTTCTTGTGTTAGGGTAGCATAGAAAAGCTATTGGCCGAACCGTAATGATCATGAATAAGTGAGAAAAAGGCTTAGTTATTTAAGATCACTGAGACTTAGGGACTGCTCGTTACTGTGCAATCCAGTTCTGATTAACCCACGTGAGTATAAATATTATTCTAGTGTTATTTGTAAACAAATGAAAGAGAAAATAAAAACAACTCAGTTAAATAGAGAGGTGGTGTCATGGTCTGAATGTGTGTCCTCAAAACGTCTGTTACAACTTAACCGTCACTATGACAGCTTTAAGAGCGAGGCTTTGGCTGCCATGAGGACACCGTGCTCTTTCACAGGACTGGTGTTCCTACAGAAGAGGCTCGTACAGCAGTTGTCCCTCCTGCCTTTTGTTCTCAGTCATATGAAGACCTCGGAAATGCAGAGCAGCCTTACCAGACACAAAAATCTCCTAGCATCCTCATTTTGGCCTCCCTAGCCTCTAGAAGGTGGGAAATACCTTCTAGAATAAAATACTGTGAGTTTTGAATCACCTAGTCTGTGGTATTTTGGTACAGCAGTGAGATTTGTCTAAGACAGGTGGTGTCACTGGGTTTAATGTCTGATCCCATAGCTCAGAGATATAAAGGCAATTTAACTCATGAATCCACAAAGATTCCCTTTGTGGTCCTGCTCTGTTCTTCTTTCCATATGGCTGTGTGATAAAACCACCTGATGAGAGATTGTCCTCACTTAAGAGATTAATCCCAGGGTGGCTCAATTTGTGACCAAAAGGAGTGTGCAAGCCTGAATCCATGCCAACACCTGTGAATTTTCACAATACCACTAACACTCTGAATTGACTAGAGACTTTGCTCCCAACACTTAATAGCTGTGACTCCAGGAAATGAGTGACCTATGACTTCAGGAATTGGTTTGTAAACGGGGGATCTTGGACCTCTGTTCCTCACAGGCTGGTAGGAGTTAGGCTGAGTTTAAGTGATTTGTAATGGCCCATCAGTAGAATTACTAACTTCAGCTCTGTGCTACTTGCTGAATTATGAGAGGATCTAGCAGGAGTAGGGGTCAGGATATAATAAATTTATATTCACCTTTCTAAGGATAAAACCTTCCTATTTGGTTATTTTTAGATAGATGGAAATGTTTCTAAATAGAGTACATATAATGGAATTCATTGTTCCAGGCTCCTCAAACAGTATTAAACAATAATTTAATTTTCTCTTTATGACTCAGAGTTGTTTTCCTTTGTTTTGATTCTGAATATCAGCTATGACATGGATTTCTGCAGTACCCTAAGAGCTGTGTGAAAATTCAAGATTCCTGGAGGAGCTTGTGATGAAGAAGAGGAGCCAGGGTGGAGCTGAGAAGTAGACAATGTGCTAAGCACAAGTTAGGCCCTGGGTTCAGCCTGCAGCCCCAGCATGCATGCATACTCAACCCCCCCCCACACACACCACAAATACACACACACAAACACACACACACTACATACACAAGCACATACACATACTAGCAGGCAGTGTTATTTTCCTACCACACAAGTAGTCTGTTTTGCCATGCAATTAAAGGTCACAGGTGCCAGGAGAAAGCAGAAATGAGTTCACCAGGTCAACACCACCTCTGGTGCTGACTGCAGCTGCCCTTCGCTGCTAAGTTATCGCTTGTGGGGGCTAATTTGCTGTGGCCTGGAAAGGCAATAACCAAATAATGGATGCTGCAATTGTTAGCATTAATTACTAAATCTAGAATCTAGAATTCCCTACAAGATAGGACTCTGGGGAATTACTGCAATTGCGATAATTGAGGTGGGAAGATTGCCTGTATGGGTGGGGCTGTTTCTGGCTGGTATCCTGGACCGTGTAAGTGGAGAAGTCACATGCATTCACCACTTTGTCCCTCACTATAGATGGGATGTGACCAGCTACTTCAAGTGCTTGCTGCCTTGACTCTTCTGCCATGATTGACAGTTATATCTTTGGTGTGTGAGCCAGAATAGCCCTTTCTCCCATAAATTGCTTTCGTCAGAATATTTTCCCACAGCATCAAGCAAAGAAACTAATACAGATCCTATGTGAAAATTAAGCGCATGTAAAGCAGAGGTAAACACTTTGGAAACATCATCTATTTGAAGGGTATGTGTGTGTGTGTGTGTGTGCTGTGTTTATGTGTATGGTGTGCGTATGTGTATCTGGTGTTTATATGTGTGTGAGGTGTGTGCGTGTGTGGTGTGTATATGTGTGTGTTGTGTGTGTGTGTGGTGTGCGTAGTGTGTGAGTGTGGTGTGTGTGGGATGTGTGTAGTATGTGAGTGTGCTTTGTGTGGTGTGTGTATATGTGGTGTGTGTGGTATGTATATATGGTGTATGCATTTGTGTGGTGTATGAGTGTAGTGTGTGTAGTGTGTGTATATGTGGGTGTGTGTATGTGTGTGGTATGTGAGTGTGGTATGTGTGTGTGGTTTGTGTATGTGTGTGTGGTGTGTGTTTGTGTGTGCGATTTGTGTATGTGTGGTGTGTGAGTTTGTGTGTGGCATACGTGTGTGGTATGTGTGGTTTGTGTATGTGTGTGTGTGTGTGTGTGTGCGCGCACGCACGCGTGCATGCCATGCACATGTCTACTTCCTGGTGTTGCTTCATCTAATGAATAAAAGCTGGAAGTGCAGTTATAAGAAGCATTAGCGTTCAAGTGATTAGACTTTGGAGACAGAGGTACACTGTAGCAAGAATATAATAAATATCTGCTGTAGATGCCTGCACTTTATAAACTTTCACTGAGATAACCCCTCCCACTTGCTCAGGGCACATGGACGTAACTGAGGTTTCCAGCTGAAACCCTCTTTATGTGTTCATACACTGACAAATCAATTTCAATCCACGTGGATAAAACTACCAACATCACCACCACCTATTTGGCTCAAACTTGCATAATTTTATTTTTTAATTAAGTCTTAATTCATTATAATAATTCAACACCAACAATATCTCTGTGAGTTTCAAACCACTCTTTCACTTATTTATTTTCATCTAACAAATATTTACTGAAGGCCTACTATGGGTTAAGGATTCTGCTGGAAGATTTGGTATAAAAATGACATGATCATAATCCCTTGATAACAAAATACTGAATAGAGAAAACGGATTGAGAAAATGATCACAAAATTATATATATATATATATATATATATATATATAATAAAAACAAATGTGAAGGTGGCATATACTAGTGGGAGGGGCTTTGGAAGTCAACTTTTAAATGAGCTAGCACAGTGAAGAGAGGGAGCAACAGAGGTGCCAGGACCCAATTGGAGGCATGCTTTATCTAAAGAGATCAGAGAATCCAATGGTCTGGGGTGGCTGGGGAAGGGGAAAGTAAGGGGAAGATCCCTAAGGTCATGATAAGGGTTTTGAACTCTACTTCAGAGACATCTTGAGCAGGCAATACACACAGCTGGAGAAGCATGAGATTTGCACTTCTGTAAAAATCCTGCTGTTGCCTGGTGTGGTGGTGCATTCCTTTAATCTCAGCATTCCTGAAACAGAGGCAGGCAGACCACTGAGTCTGAGGCTACTCTGTTCTATAGAGCTAACTCCAGGACAGCCAAGGCTACACAGAAAAACCCAGTCTGAAAAAAAATGAAGGAGGAGGAAGAAGAGGAGGAGGAAGAATGATAATGGTAATAGCAATAATAATAATAATAATAATAATAATAATAATAATAATAATATGAAAAAGGAGGAGGAGAAGAGGAAGAGGAGGAGAAGAAGAGGAGGAGGAGAAGAAAAGGAGGAGGAGGAGGAGGAGAAGAGGAGGAGGAGGAGGAGGAGGAAGGAAGAAGAAGAAGAAGAAGAAGAAGAAGAAGAAGAAGAAGAGGAGGAGGAGGAGGAGGAGGAGGAGGAGGAGGAGGAGGAGGAGGAGGAGGAGGAGGAGGAGGAGGAAGAAGAAGAAGAAAGATCCTGCTTGCTACTGTATGGGATGAGGACTATTCCCAAGCCTCTCCATTAATCCAAGCATGAGAGATGAAGCAGGCAGGTAGTCATGAGGGGAATGAGAGTAGAAAGAACACAGAGCTATTTAGAACACAAAGTAAAGAGACCTTGACATTAAATATGAGTGGTCAGATAGGGAGGCAGTCAAGATAATGCCAAGGCTTTAGTAACTGAAGGATACGGGCTCGTTTACTGAAATATGAACAAAAATAAGCAATTGGAGAAGTTTGGTTTTGAATGGTTTTGGTCCTCACATTATTAGAGATTTTCTTAAAACTAACCATATATGAATAGACATACACTCAGAACAAACGTGTGATCAAAAGGTAAGCATTTGATCCACTGATAAGAAAACTTGTTCCTTAATGATTGCAATCCAAAATCATGTTGATTTTCTTAGCGAAACGCAATCTTAAAAGATCTTTGATTCTGCACACTGGAGTTAAAAGCTGACTGATGAACGAATACATGTTCTCTTATAACATCGCTTATTTTGTAACTCAAAGGAGCACTGCCGTAGAAATTAGTACAGAATCCTTGTTTGCTTAGACTTTTCTGACACAGGATCTCACTATGTAGTCTTGACTTGCCTGGAACTTGCTGATCTCAAATATAGGTGATCTCCTTTCTCTTTTCTTGAGCTGGGATTAGAGGCATGTACTAACATGCATTGCCTAGTATATAATAACTGTTATCCTGTTAAGAAATTATCAGTAACAAAAATTCTGCTTCCAGCTGGGCACACAACGCTGGTTTGAAGAGGGAAAAACAGTATGAGGATCTCTATGAGCTATGAGTGCAAGGCCAGGCTGGGCAAGCACCAGGTTAGTCAAGGCAACAGGGCGAGACCCTGTCTCAAGCAAAGCAAAGAAAACAACAACAACAAAATGACTGCTTCCAAAACAAAAGTCTTAAGTAAATATCAGTGTGATCATGAATGACATTTAAAACACAAAGGGAAGAAGACAGCACATCTGTAAAAGCAGTATAAGAAGTATTTGCTCTGGGCACGGTACACACACTTGTTATTCTAGTCCTTGGGAGTCTGAACAGGAGGAGCTCAAGTTGGAAGCTAGCCTGGGCTATGTGTCGAAGATAAGACAAACAAACAAACAGACAAACACACAGAATCAAAATGCTGACCCCTCATTGTTGCTAATTCTTTTTAATTTAGTTTTCAACTAAATTAAAAATTTCAACAACTGTAAAATGAGGAATGTTCAGTAATGATTCATATAGATGCTATAATTCCATAAACACACACACACACATACACCACACTAACACACCCACACCTAAATCAAAATACTCCTACTAATTATGTGCACAACTTCAGCAACCCTCCCTCCAGGACTGGTCTTATGGGCAGTGAGAAAACAAAAGGGGATTTTGAGACACATAAGAAGAAGAAAGGTTATTCTGTAAGTAAGGAGGAAGTAGGGAATTTATTTGTATAAAAAAGGAGTTCAAAGGGGGGTCTCCACGGCCTTTCAAAGTTTAAGAACTATCATGTTTTGGAGACTCTGCCCCCTCCCTGCATCTCAACACCTCACTACTAATCCAGTGTCTCATTCCACCATAGAGAGCATTCTCCACGAATGAATGGTGCCTTTCATGAAGAAGGAAGCTACTTCTGGTCAAGTCCATGAAGCTAAGCAGTACTTGTCTGATGGCCCAGCCCTTCAGGTTTAAACTAGATCTTTTTATCTTGACAGGTCACAAGAAGAGTGGCCACGTCACTTGCATCTGCACATCTCAGCCCCTCCAGCCTTGGCATTTCATTACAAGTTTAATAGGGGAATAGTCATATGTAGTAGGATGCCGCTTGTTTGTTCATGGCTACGTATTCTCCCAAAACAATCACTCAGAAACTATAATATTTGCAATACTGTTTGGCCGATAACTTAAGCATATTGTTAGCTAGCTCTTACATCTATAATTAACCCATTTCCATTATTTTATATTTTACCATGAGGCTCGTAGCCTACTGGCAAGGCTCTAGCTGGTAGCTCGCCTCTTTCCCCTCTGGTGACTCCATGGCATCTCTGACTCCGCCTTCTTTCTCCCAGCATTCAGTTTAGTCTCTCCCCACTGCAGCTCTACTCTGCCCTATCACAAGCTAAGCCAGCTTCTTTATTCCTTAACCAATAAAAGCAACACATATACAGAAGGACTTCCCACATCAGACTTGTCCCCTGAGGGCAAACCTTTCTTCTACCCTCCCCTACAGTTCCTATCTCCCTGGCTCTGTTCCTCTCTCCTTCCTGATGCCAGCTTGAGAACACATAGCTCCATAGAAATCTATTTGTAATGTGTGGTAGATATGGGCTCCCAGTTCCATTGAATTATCTATGAAATAATAAAATCTTTCACCATGACTTCAATTACTGAGTGAATTTGCTAATCTCAGAATCTTTTCTATCTCTTGTCCATAGGCTAGTATAGAAGTTCAGTATAAGTCTGGGGAGGTGGGTTCCTTGGTAAAGAACCTGCCACTGAAGACTGAGAAGCTGAGTTCAGATCCCAGCACCCATGTAAAGACCCGGCACTGAAGTATCAACTTTTAATCTCAGTGCTGGGGGAGATAGGAGTACAGGGGTCTTTAGCTAATTGGCCCTCTTCTCCAGATACTTTGTGAACTCTAGATTCAGTGAAAGGCCCTGTCTCAAAAAATAAAGTAGATAAACTGACAGTTGTGGTACATGCCTTTAAATCCCAGCACTCAGAGTTTGAGGTTAGACTGGTCTACAGAGCTAGTTCCAGGACAGCTAGGACTGTTACAGAGTAGCCCTGTCTCAAAAAAAAGAAAAAAACTAAGGTGGATAGAGAGCCATTTGGGAAGCCATCTTCTACATTAGAAATACACACACACACACACACACACACACACACACACACACACACGAACATTTGTATCCACATACAAGTACACATATGTATACACATATACCAAAACCTAAAAACAAAAAGAAAGATAGAATAAAAAAGAAAAAGAATAAAGGAAAAAGTTCAGTATGCCCCGAAAAACAATGTGTACAGAGTAAGAAAAAAATAGCCCTCCAAAAACATCTATATATTTTTGGCTTATTGACTTACTTCATATCTCTTCAATTATATCAGAAATGCCAGGGACACTTTTGTTGTTCACAATTTCCTGGCACAGTACGCACTCACACAATATTGACAGAGTACAAGTGGAATCTAGGGATGCGGTCTCAGCCTGGGGACTTTACCCAAGCAGCCCAGGCCCTCGGAGCTCCAGAGGCTATGAATTCAAGAGCAATGATGAATGCAACACCGCCGTGTGTCTTAGGGTAAGAGGAACTTCCACCCTATTAGTGGAAGTTCACTGGAGAGAATCATTTGAAAATTAAACTGCTAATGACTTGGTAAAAATAATAATACCTGCATTTCCTTTCCTTCCAAGAGTTTCGGTGTGTTTCATATATCCAGTCCTCTCTAGATAATATAACTTTTCTTTCCTACATTTTTAACATCCTAATTACACTGACTTTATTGAGACTTTCATTTAGAAGCTTTCTCTTGTTTTCTTAAGAGTAAATGATGTTAAACACTGTTTTCACTCAGAGCCACAGATACTCTGCTGCAAATAAAAAACAAATTATGCTAGGAGAGGACAGAATTTAGTGCCCAAATCATACTTCCTGGGTAGCATTAGGTCTGTGTGTGATAATTGGAGGCTTCTATTTGGGAGATATAAGATAACAACAACCTAAGCAGTTGATGTTCAAAAGCTTGAGGCAGCAAAAATCTGAATTGTTCTAGGTTCAAAAACAAGGTCAAAGTGGCTGGTACAGTGGTGTGGGAGGTCCTTCTGATATGTGTTGCTTTTATTTGTTAATGACTAAAGAAGCTGTTTTAGCCTCTAATAGGACAGAATAGAGGTAAGCAGGGAAAACTAAACTGAATGCTGGGAGAAAGAAGGCAGAGTCAAGAGAAGCCATGTAGCCACCACTGGGGTCAGATGCACCAGAACCTTGCTGGTAAGCCACACCCATGTGGCCATACACAGATTAATAGAAATGGGTTAACCAAAGATATAAGAGCTAGCTAACAATATGCTTAAGTGATTGGCCAAGTTCTGATTTAAATAATATAGTTTCTGTGAGATTATTTTAGATCTGGGCAGCCGGGAACAAACGAACAGCCTGCCCCCAACAGAATGGCCCCCAAACGAATAAGCACCCTACTCCCCCAACAGTACAGAGGCAGGCACAAGATGAGGCTGAGGAAATGGACAGGGCTGGTTGCTTGTGCATGCATGCAGCATAAGAATCCTAAGGTTGGTTAAATGTATTGAACCACATTGATGATTTGATCTGTTATGCTAGCATTTCCCTGATATCTCTGAGGATAATGGATCCCAAAGTGGCAAGGATGGAAGCAAGACTTAGGTGAAGAATCATGACTGATATAGAATTGGGAGAGGGGATGATGAAAAGAAAAAACCACATGATGCCGTGAAAGTCTACAGAAGGAACCAAAATGAGACTTGGGGAACAAGGGACAGAGAATGATTCCCGACATTGACATCAGGCATTATATATATATATATATATATATATATATTTCACATACATGCACACAGATGTATCTTCACACATGCAAACACACATACACACATGCATGTCACACACACACAGAAAGGGGAGAAGAGAGGTGAATGAAGGATACTTCTAAAGCCTTGACTGGAGGCAGTTGTGACATTTTTGGGTAGAAAACAGAGGGGAGGGATATTCATGTTGGGGGAACAATAAAGAAAAGTCGTGTTAGGGAAACAGAAATTCAGGTGTGATCTCGCTGAGTTTAAGAAGCTGTTTAGATGTCAACCCGGAGAAGTCATGTGGATGCTGGCAACAAACCATGAAGCCCAGAGAATGTCACTTGACATCTGCGGTCTGATGACTCAAAGGCTTTACCACAGAAATCATTGTTTTAACACAGTTGATACAAAGGGACAACCAATACTAGAAGGATGACTTAAAGGAAGTCCCAGGGCCAAGAGCTGGTCAAGAATGTAAATTCCAGACCACAAGTATATATTCCATGCATAAAATATGAATGTTCATATCAAGAATGAGAAAAAAGAAGAGAGGAGGAGAAGGAGAAAGCAGTCAGTGGCTGTCGGGGTGGCTCAGAGGGAAAAGTGTGTGGTCTGGCAACCTAAGTCTCTGATCCGATATCAAGGTGGAAGAAGAGCACCGACTCCACAGACGATGCTTTAACTTTGATGCATCTACTGTGGCAATGCACTGTCTCCCACAGACAGTAATAACTGTAAAAGGAGGAAAAAGAAGAAGCAGAAGAAAATACTCACATAAATTCAATGTAACCTGTGGTAACTAAAAATGGAAATCAATAGGAACCTTCTCAGGGACAGGCTCTTCTTAACCATGTGATCACAGTGAGCATCCTTATCCTGCCATGAACTAAATTATTTCCCCAACAACCTGAGGATGCAGAACCACACTTATGAGGGTCTTGACAGCCTGAATCTAATAAAAAGAAGCATTGAGACACTCAATCCAAGAGCCTTTCTCTAAAGTGGACATTTGGATTTGAGAAGTAAAGACCAAGAAAACATTGAGGGACAGTTAAAAGAAATGACCATTAAATGGTTCTAAACTGGGGTGCTTTTGTTATAAACCATTAGTGGGACAACGAGAAAAACTCTGAGAAAAACTCAGAGAAAAATCTGAGGATTACACGATAGCCTCAGGGTGAGCACTTTGGGTCTAGTGCCTATGCTGTAGTTCAGTAGAAAATTTCTCTGTAAGGAGGACACGATGAAGTCCTCAGAGCTAAGGGCAAGCTACTTTCAAGTTACTTTCCACTGTTAGTGAAAACATCTTTTCACCATATTTGCAAAGTTTCTAGAAGTATGACATAAAAACACCATTTTAAGTAAGTGGCAAGGCTTTCACTGTGCACCCCATCCATGTATTCCTACACAGCAGCTACTGACTCGGAGCAAACCTCAAGTGTCAATATTGGATGCCAGCTTGATTTTCCAGAACTTCCCCTTGAAGCAGTCAGCTACGTACACAGTTCTCTAGTGTCTCTGGTGCTATAATAACACTGATAACTTCCTCTAATTAAATAATAGGGTCATGACCCCCCAATTCAATCTTATCACAATTAAGACATAAGTTCATTAGCATTTCTCTTGGGCTTTTGAAGTACTCATTCTTGTCATATCGGCTGATTACCAGTTAGCTCTCTTTAAACAGGAGAATTTCCTACCTTGATCGTAAGCACTAAACATTACAGAATTATGGGCTGGTGAGAGTGCTGGGTTGGTAAAGTCATTTTCTGCAAAGTCCAATAACATGAGTTAGATCCCTGGGCCCCACATGGTAAAGGAGAGATTGGCTCCTGAAAGTTGTCCTCTGGGATCCCTACATGCACTGTGGCATGCAAGTGCCCCCATACATATGTGCGCGCGCACACACACACAAATAAATAAAATAATGATTGAAACCACATGACATTGACTTGCACTCTCCACACATGTGTACATCATACACACGTAAAAACCTTTGCATACTTGTGCTTATATGCATGGATACACACAAATACACATATATGCATATACCATATGCAAGCATGCACACACACACACACACACACATACTGGAAAAGTTAATGGCATATCATTCTACTGATGGAGGACTCTCATTTGTTAATAAAGATACTGCCTTGGCTTTTTGATAGGGCAGAATTTAGATAGGTGGAGTAGACATAACAGAATGCTGGGAAGAAGGGAAGTTAGTCTGACGCCATGCCTCTCCTCTCTGAGACAGACGCCATGGAGCCAGCCACTAGGTCAGACATGCTGAATCTTCCCCGGTAAGACACTACCTCGTGGTGCTACACACATTACCAAATATGGGTTAAAGCAAGATGTAAGAATTAGCTAATAAGAGGCTGAAACTAATGGGCCAGGCAGTGTTTAAAAGAATACAATTTGTGTGTTGTTATTTCAGGGCATAAGCTAGCCAGGCAGCTGGGAGCTGGGTGGCAGGAACACAGCCCGCTGCTCCTCACTACAATTCCACAGATTTTGAAAATCTGTTTGAGCTTTTGTTGGCCTTTAAGCTCAGTTTTCCTGCAGTTTCACATGTGCAAGATGAGAAGAAAGCTGTGAAGCCAAAACCAGTTTGGCCTCCTACCCCTGCCTCCCCACCCCTGTCTCCCCACCCTTGCCTCCCCACCCTTGCCTCCCCCCTCCTGCCTCCCCACCCTTCTTTCTACCATCTGGACCACACAGTTTACTGAAACTTTGAAGACAAAAACACCCAAGTATCTTCCCAAGAGAGAAGATGAAGTTCAAGTCCACAACTTCACCCAAGCATAATTACTTTCATTTCAAAATACACGATTTTCACCCTGGCATTTTAAGAAAATGTGATATGCAAATTTTGCTGCTACCATTATTATATGCCCTGCAACCAAATGGGGCAGAGCCTCTAAATACTGGAAATTAACTTTTATACATTCCTATAATTGAGAGGTTACAGCCTATATCTAGAATGTGATACACTGTTTTCACTTGGAGAGTGAGTTATTCTCATAGTTTTATATGGAGGAGAAAGAGAGAGCAAAAGGAGAGAGGAGGCAAAGCTTCTGTAGAGGAAACTGCCTAACAGATCACACAGATTCACTGTAATTAATGCTAGCCTCTGAAATGCTAGAGCACTGGCTTAACCACCTGCTAGTCAAGAGATATAAAAATACTTTATATTAAAAGAATGACAGGGGAAAAAATCCAATCTGTCTGAAGAACTTGTTTGCCAACTCTTTGAACTTCTGCCAACTTTGCCATGGGGAAGACAGAGATGCATTACTAAGGGAAACTGAGTGAGTGAAGTTGGCACCGCCATACTGTTCCCAGAGGCTTGTCAAGTCCTGAGTTTGCAGGGGAAATCTTTGAGAATCTGGCAGGACCAAAGGGGTCCAATATATCCACTATATCCCGAAGTCACATGCCGAAAATATGCCTGGCATCATAAAAACAAAACAAAACAACGTTTATCGTGTGGAAAGGAAGTGTGCTGGTTTAGAGAGGAAAACACAAACAAGCACTTAAAACTAAGAACTAAAATTCAAAAATAAACTTTGAACGTGTCAGTTCAGTTAGGGCTTATGAGAAGCAGATGTCAAGACAGAATTAGAAATAGAGGATTATTACACCGGTGACCAACTGGCCAACTAGAAAAGTCAGCGTGAGGAACAACTGTCAGATGCCACCATGCTCTGTCACCAGCTAGAAGCATTCCAGGGATAGTCTGACCCATGAGAATATGCTGGTGGAGCAGGTGATGTGGTATCTGAAGACAGATGACCAGCAACTCCTGTAGCATGTTCTGAGCTGTGTCCCCAGCAAAGGGATCAACACAGAAGCAAGCTAATGATGTTGTTGTTATTTACAAGCAAACAGGGCTGAGGGCAGGAAATCCAGAGGTCAAGCTAGTCCGCAGCCTCTTACACCTGCTCCAGAGGATAGATTTCCAAGCTGCTGAGTTGAGCTCCCTGCATGCGACCCTGCCTATGCCCTTTCTGTTTCCTAAATGTTACTTGTCATCTCATTTGCAAACTAAATTAGTTTTCTACTTGGTCGATCTCCCTTTAGATTGAGGACAACTTGAAGGCCACGTCTTACTGTTCATCTGTGAATTTACGGGAGGCACCGGTCAGTGGTTTCGGCACGGGAGGATTTACGGAACTGACAATCAAGTGTCTTCATATGAGCACAGAGGTGACCCAAGTCAATGATGCTAAATGACTAAGATAATTACTCCAAAGAGAGTTCACTGAAGCAACAAAGGTTTTGTCTTTGAGTCACCTGGGTTATCATTTTAATTCCTTCTTCTAAAGAGGCGCAAATGTAGATGAAACACAGTTCTTGACCATTAGCCATTTTGCTGTAGCAAGATCTGTACCCCAAGGAGAAGCTGTTTACTAGTCCTGCTGCTCAGCAAGTATACCATGATTAATAAAGACCCAGAAACAGAAATTGGGGTTCAATCTGAAGGTCAGAAAGGCAAAACAGCCAGCCGTTGGCTCTTATCAGTACGAAATGGCAATCCTGGTCTAGAAATCTCAGAATGACACTGTGTCTGTAATCTGTCTCCTCCCATCTTCTATTATTCTTTAGGGCTGGGATTAAAGGCGTGCACCACTCAGCTTCTATGGCAAACTGCTGTGGCTACTGGAATTAAAGATGTGTGCCACCACTGCCTGGTCTGTAAGACTGTTTTACTCTCTGATCTTCAGGCAAGCTTTATTTATTAAAACACAAATGAAATAGCACTTCAACCAAGTGTGGAGTTTCACAGTTTAGATCCTTGACGACATTGCTGAGCCAGATGTCTGGACGAAAAGAAACACTGGCTTGGACTTTTTCCACTGATGTTGCTTCTATCGCTGTTTCAGAAGTTGCTAAAAAACACATTTAGGTGTTTTCAGAGGCAAAGCCAAGTTTTCCTCCTTTCCCTGTCCCATCATTCGCAGAGATTCACATAGAATTTTGAGACTTGGCAGAGCACAATAATTCCAAGATCCACCCAAGGTATGCAATAAAATTTTCACTCTTTCTGCAAGAAACAAAGGCGGGGCAGGAATGCGGTACAGCAAAATAGAGGATGCTGTGCTCAAAACTGAGAGAACGGACTCCAAACTCTTTATGGCCTATTTTAACCTTTAATAGAGGACCAGAAAAGGAAAATAGCCTGTCGTGAGCTTTGTTAAAACTTAAAAAGCGTAGATGACAACCATTCAGATATCTGAGAAGGCCTACATGGTAGCTAAGACACAGGGACAGTCACAGTGAACTGTGATTTATAAGATTTTAATCTTAAGAGAAAGATCTTATTTGAGATAAATACTCAGTTCTGAAGAGGGGTTTGTTTGCTTGTTTGTTTGTTTAAGACAAGAATTTAGGTTTTGGAAACGAGGCCAGAAGCATAAAGTCAAACAAACTTGGTTTTTGATTGCTTGTTGTTTTTGTAATTCAAGACATCCATCATATACATATCATAAACTGCACCATGTACCTGGAAAGGGAGCAAGATAGAAGGTAAGGTGAGATTGGGGACATAGATGGGATGATCTCAAGTTTGAGGCCAGCTCTAGTCTCAAATTAAAAGTAAGTATTACGGCTGGGATGTAGCTCCATGGTAGACTGCTTGCCTAGCATGTTCATGGTCCTGGATTTACTCTCCAGTTCAGAAAATAAAAACAGAACAACAGCAACAACAAACATATAATGAAGAGGGAAAACCTACTTTCTAAGACTGTGCACTTAGAGCACACTCACACTGAAAAACGTTGTGAGAGGAGCAAATGCTTCTTCAGTACACGTGTAAAGAAAAGCAAAGAGAAGCAAGGAGGGGAAGCAAAGTCAAGGCATTAGTTGGAGGTGGAGGGAAGACACACACGGGGGCTTCATGACCTTGGCAAGGGTCTAGTTTTCAGCTGAATCATGATCATTTTAAACTGCACGTATATTTTATATTACTTCTGTGTACTTGTGGCACATTCTATGTATTTTTTTTTAAAAAAAAAATCACATCCGAATGAGACAAAAAGGCTTGACTATGTCATGCCGATGGAAAGACACCAAGGAGAAATGTTAGACACAAGATCTGAAAGCACACAGCTCTGATGGAACCTGTCCTGGAAGAGAAACTATTAATGGGATTCCCCCGATGAACTGATTTTGAAGAAAAGGGTTATCTTTTCATGGAAGTCGCTGAATGAGCGTAGATGAAGATGAGCTCATGTTGGTTTAAGGCAGATGATGTTTCTAGGCAAAGCCAATCAAGAACAATGTCATGGGTGGGTAAATGTGGGAAGCCACTGCCTGATGAGGCGTAAACCGCATGTAAGGCCGTCATCTGGGCTGAGAATGGATGTAGGGGCGCGGGACACCTAGGAACAGCACAGGACCCAAGACAAGGAGGAGTCTACAATTGAAAGCACACCCTGGCTCCAGACTACTTGTTATGACACCAGTCTATGGCATTACACTGTTTACTTCAGCAGCCCAAGCAACCCAGGTTCCTCACAAAACATAAATGACGATGATTGTAGGTGTGAATTCACATAATTTCCCACTCTTCGTTAGAAGTGATTGTACTTTAACCCAAATCAAAACTGAACTCGCGGAGAGGGCAAAACAGAACTGCTGCAGGAGACCTAGGAAGACCAATGCCTACGTGCTTCTGAAGCAAGGACCTACTAAAATCCCACACGTGGGTCTGTGCTTTTCTAAAATACAATATTTTCCTTAAATGCATGCTATCAACGTTGACATCATTTCATCTGAATTTACTTCCTCTGGCGATCCTCTGATTATATAAGTGATCATTTCTAATTATGGAGTGTTGACGTGGATAAATTAGCTCGGCCCCTCCTGTCAGCTAAAATGGTGTGAACAGGGGCAAAGAGAGAGAGGGAAGAAGTATGATGTTTGTAGATTGCTCTAGATTAAATTGCTGATACTTCGGTTTGAAAGTGGTCAAGCATCAGATATTTCACGTGGATCAATCTACTAGGTCAAGATTACCACCCACAAGCTATTGAAACACAATAAATAAACGGCACAAGCTTACTGAACAGTGAATGCAACAATTAGGGTTTCAAAGGGTTGAAAAGATCACCCAAATATCTAAGTATAATCTTTAAAAAGTTCCTATGTGGGTTTATCTGCTTAAGAAAAAAATCTGAGAAATATTGACATAGACTGCTTGAATGTGGGGTTGTCTGCCTTTTCAATTACACGTGCTGGATCTCAATTCTTTTCCATTTCATATTTAACTGATCCTCCATTTCCAAGCATGGTATTGCAGTCTCTCCATTGGCTACACAGCAGTTCAACTTTTGCTCCTTGAAAGCCGTTTTTCCTTTCACTTTAATGTTCTCATAAGTTCAATTAATCTAGGTAATAAGCTTTTTAATTGCTTTTTTCCTGGGAAACATTATTTTTGCAAAATACTCCATTTGCAAGTATGAATTATTCTAATGGCAGATTGTATTATTCCCCTCTATCACACTTCATAATTCAATCACTTGAGTTTTCGCTTGTTTGTTTGTTTTGTCGTAGTAACATAAAAATCATAGAGCATTTTCTTATATGTAAAACTTAACAAATGTAGCCATCAACACAGAAAATATAAAACTCCTCTGAAGCAAACCAACCACTCTCAGAACACAAACAGCCAACAGGGACAAGTCACAATCCATGAGGCAAGCAAAAGGATTGTACTGTACCGCCTGTATTGTTTAGAGGTTTCTTTTTAAAATCAATGATTTTTTTAAAAATAGAAAATAAATCATAAATAGGCATTTTACAAAAGAGAAAAAAATCTAAAGCTCATAAGCATACAAAATACCTTATGAATAAAGAGAAGCAATAAGAGATATTTTTTTAAACTCCCAGATTTATACATTGAAAGAAACTGACAAGACTCTACTGGAAAACCATTGGCTGGAGACACAATGAAAAATCTTTCGGAATAACCTTGCAACACTTAGCATTTATCAGTTTTATCAACATTTATCAGAATTGCCAACATGTGTACTTCTATACCCACTGGATCTAATTTTATACCATTTAACACACAAATTTGTTTGAAGGGCATGCAAAAAAAATTGTGCCAAGATACTTATTTTTGGCATTAATTGATATAGTGAAAAATAGGACTAATATAAATGATCTATAGTTGGAATTAAGCAAGTTATAGTTTAGTTGGACAATGGAATACCATGATTCTAATAAAAATGATAATTACTAGCACCAAAAAAAGGCTTGGAAGATAACTCAGTCAGTAAAGTGCCCATTGTCCAAGAACAAGGGTCTGGGTTCAGATCCTCAGCACCTGTGTAAAAACTGGGCACAGAAGCACAGATCTATAATGCCAGGTCTGGGTTACAGAGATAAGGGGATCCCTGCAGTTCATTGGCCAACCAAGCTAGCTCAATTAGTGAGCTCCAAGTTCATTGAGGCTCTTTCTCAAAAGAGGTGGAAAATAATCAAGGAAGACTTTTGTTATTTATCTCTAGTGTGTGTGCACACGCATGCACACACACACACATACACACACACACGGAGCGGGGAGAGGGAGAAGGAGAGGGACAGAGAGACAGAGACAGAGAGAAGGAGAGGGACAGAGATACTCATTAGATAAGTCACTGAAAGGGGCAATATAGATATAGAGGTGACACTGAGTTCAGATGAAGCTCCGTACTCCTTCCTGGAAATACACAAGTGATAGCAAGAAGAGGACAACCTAGATCTCACTGCTCATCAAAGATGGCGATCCCTGTTCTCTACCTCACTTCAGAAATGGAGAGGCATCAGGACAAGAGAGAAAATTTCAGCTGGTGGAAGGGCAACTTCAGAGGTGTGTCCAGGTCATCTTGTTTAAAGACTGCATTTGTTTGTTGAGACCAGATTTCACTCTGTAGTCCAGGCTGACCTAAAAGTAATTATGTAGTTGAACATTCCCTGAAACCAAGTGTGAGACTCCGATCTCAGTCCCCAGAGTGCCGAGGTTACAGGTATAAAGTACCACATCCAGCTATTTATTAACTGTTTGGTATTGTTTTCTATGGTATCTGTGTGAGGTTGGCTGATGGGATGGGATTGCCACACAAACACACTGGGCAGAGATCCAGGCTTGGAATCTTTACATAGAGATTCGACCCCAAGGAATCATCCATGCAGACAACTAGAGGACTAGCTCAGTAGAAGAGTGCTTGCTTAGTATGGGTGAGAGCTTTGGTTCAATCCCAGACATCACAAAAGAAAAGAAAAAAATAAAAGAAAAGGTTAATATTGCTGAGAGGCAGTGAAAACAAACAAGCAAAACAAAATAAAACAAAAACAAAGAACTTCAATCATTGTCTCAGTGGCATGACGAAGAAGCTTATCTTTGTGAGGCTTGCCACGATTCAGTATAGAGAAAAACCACAGTAAGTCTTCTATGGGTCTAAATGTCATAGGAAGTTGTAATAAAATACTTCTTATGGTCTAGTGAAACCTGTAAAAACGCAGCAGGATACACATGAACACCTGTCGAAACAGGTGTAACCCAGGACTCACGGAAGACATGATCTGTGGAAGATGAGCTCATGGTTACTGAGGAAAATAAGCATGGAATCCAAATGGTCACTACAGTCAGGAAAAGTCCCCAGATAGTAGGACTCACAACTCAAGGACTGACGGTAATAGAACAACGGAAAGATCACTTGGAAAACAAATTTTGAATAAAAGAGGAACTAGAGAACATGTGATAAGGTGCATACAAAAAGAAGCCCTGCAGAAGGAAATGGAAGTATTGAATTATGAAGTCTGTGGTGGGGCCTCCCTTCGGAGTCTGCACTGTTAGAGATGGAAATGTAACTGGGAGATGTCACTCAAATACGAAGAATAAAGCACTGGGAATAAGAAAGGGTATACTTGAGCCGGGCGGTGGTGGCGTACGCCTTTAATCCCAGCACTCGGGAGGCAGAGGCAGGCGGATCTCTGTGAGTTCGAGGCCAGCCTGGTCTACAAGAGCTAGTTCCAGGACAGGCTCTAAAAAAGCTGCAGAGAAACCCTGTCTCGAAAAACCAAAAAAAAAAAAAAAAAAAAAAAAAAGAAGAAGAAAAGAAAAGAAAGGGTATACTTCATGGAGATAAATGGCCCTACTGACCTCCTTGGAATTCTAGAAGGAGAAACTATAGGCATAATAAGAGAGAAGAATTCAAAGAGATTATAACTGGAAGCTTCTGCAGCTGATGAAAAAGAAATATATTAAGCTGATAAAATAAATTAAGGCTCAAGTAGAAATAAGAAAGAGAAGAAGGAAGAGGAAATAGAAGAGGACAGAGGAAGAAATCAAAGAGGAAAAGGAGAAAGAAGAGAAAGAATGCTCCTACATACCACATAGTGGTACTACCAAGAGAAGAATAAAAAGTTAAATACCTGGGAACAAGTTTGAGGACAGACTTCATAAAATAAGCATTGGAGACAAAAGCAAAGCAAACAAGGTCTCCATGACACGAAGAAAAGGACCAATCAAAGTCAGCCTACTCAGTTAAACTTCCATTTGGGGGTTGGGGAGAAAGTGACATTTCCAGATAAACTAAGACTGACTTTGCCTTGCACGTCCTCAGGAAGGTAACTATTAAAAGATTTACTTCAGTAAAAAGGGAACTGAGGCCAAAAAAGAAAAAAAAAGGGAGAGCTATTTGAAGCAAGAAAAAGGTGGCATGGTAACCAGTCATCAAGTAGTAATTGGAATTGTCTGTGAAAGCAGGCGATGTGACTGGATGGTGAGTTACTAAAGAAAATGAAAGCAAGAAGAAGGGAAAGTGCTAGGCCACAAGAGAGAAAGGACGGAGGGCCTAAGCAGAATTAAACTGCTATAACATCCTTATCTATTATTTAAACATAATATTAGTTAATGGCTCCATCAAGCGATTTTAGCCTTAGGATGCTTATTTGAAATGTATATTTAAAGACACCCACTCCAACAGAAACACAGTAATATTTTTACTTGTATACCAATAAAAATACATAAATTTCAAAGCACAAGAAGGAAAAAATTGAAAATCCATGAAGAGTCAGCCAATGTGAAGTCAGCATGCAAAAGGCCCAGTAAAAAGAAAACAAAATGAAGGTAGAAATTAACAAGTGCATCAGTTAACATTTATCAGACCAGAGAGATTGCATTTTGAGTCTGATTTTTCCAAAATCACAAACTTAAAACACAAATAACACATAATGAAGAGATGGAGAAAGAATAAAAGTCTAGATTTAACTTTATACAAAATAAACTTGAGAAATGAAGACATTTTTAAGGATAAAATGGTAATTACACAACAGAAACAATTTCCCATTATAATATAACAGTAAAATAAACCTGTAGTCAACCAATAAGAAAGGCTCAAAATACAAAAAGAGGGGGGCTATATTACAAAGTTTGATCTCTGGTATTGGTAGTATAAATTCTGTATAGGCAATAATTAGTAAATATGAAATAATTACCATTCTACATGGAGGTGTAAATGCCATATTGAAGTCCACTGCTCTACAAATTCAATGTAGAAAATTTGAAACATATTAATTCTGTAACCTTAGTGTTCCAGGTACCTTTCTGCTGTGATCAAACACCCAGACCAGAATTATTATAGAGATGGAAAGGGTTTACTTGGCTTAACACTTCCAGGCCACAACCCATTACTGAGGGAAGTCGGGATATAAACTGAGGCAGAGACAGAAGTAGATAGGTAGGGGATGCTGGTGGCTCATTCAGGCTTTCTTAAACAACCCAGGGTCACTTGCCTATGGATATTGCTGCCTACAGGGGGCTGGACCCTCCTACATCAAAAAACATCAAGACAACCCCCAGTGAACATGTGCATGGACCAATTCGATCTAGACCATCCTTCAACTGAGGTTCCCTTTGCAGGTAACTGTTAGTTGTTTGTTGATGGTTGATGCTAATTAGAATAATAAGATTGGGTGATATAATTGCCTAATACCTCAGCAGTCTAACCACCCAGAGATACAGGAATCTGTCTGGTAAATTTCAAGAATAATATTTTGTGAAAATACAGACAAGAACATATGGAATAGAAACACATGTAAATTCTAAACTATGTAAGATGATTCTCTTAATCATCATATCTACAGAAATATAAAGTAAAAGTACCTGTTATGTCTAAGGAGGGGAGTGAATCATGGGATAAAAGGATGGATCTAGCATAGTACATTCAGTACTGGTCTGTTTTTCCCTAAGAAAAATAATGTTTTATATAGGAATATATTAAATTAAGTCTGAGTGCTTCCTCACCTCCTTATTTCTGTACATTTGAAAATTTTTCCACTATTAAACATCAATGTTAATAGATTGAAAAACATATAGCAATCCAACTTTTGTTAAATGCTACAAAAGGAATCAAGTTGCATTAGACTATTGTAATTCTGGATTTTTAAGTAAATGTGTATACATGATTTTATGACTAGCTTTTTATTTTAAATATTAAAAAAAAAGATAACAGCTCGCCACTGGAAGATGTCGCTCAGTGGCAAAGCACTTGCCCAGCATGAGTGAGGTCCTGTGTTCAATCCCCATTAATGGTAAAATAAACTAATTAATTAAAAGAAAAAAGCTGTGTTCACTATGTGAGTAACCAGCATCCAGAAACTATTGCTGATTTTAAAATTATTTATTTATTTATATGTTTCTAGATTAGCTGACTCAGTTTTTAAAAGATAGGTATTATTTTCACGAAAATAAAAACCCAAAATTGATTTGTTTCTTCTTGACTCTTTATCTAATCACTTTGAAATATTCTCAGTTTACAAACCTAATTAGAATCCAAAATAAGTATGAGATTTTTCAAGGCTCTAATAAAAATATCAGCAAATAGAAATGTATAAACTGTTGTAAGAGGGAGTTTGGAAATTGCCTGGTCTCTTAAATCATTACTACCATTTCAGAGATCCCACTACCTGCAGGGCACAACAGAGCTCATATCCATAAAAGCAGGAGCACTAATTTAATAAATGAAAAGCCGGAGAGCAAACATTTAAGTTTTAGCTGACACTTTTAAACAAAGAGAGAGATTCACACCTAGCCTTCCTTTAACACGATTTCAACACCCAATATCCTTTCTCATTATTTTCATGTTCACTCCAGGCAGAAAACTGGAAACGTGAGTGCCAAGCCTTGGTCACTGCCATCTCCCTGACAAGGTGGTTATGTATCTACGCCCTCTTTTGAACCACCGTCATGACATGATTGTCTTAAGTGGCCAAATGCTACTCCCATCTTGGTGTTTCAAACTGCCACTGCCACTGAACGCGATGCCTGCCTTTGATTTGATGAGGCTTCCTTCCGGCTTGTGTCCCTTTCCTGGGTGCATAAAACACTCAGGTCAGGGAGATGGGCTCAGCCTAGTCTGTCCTCATCACAATCAACTAGGCCTTCCCCAGTCAGGTCAGCCAATAGACAAATCATTGCTATCAGTAGAAATTTCATTGCTTTTTTTTACATATTATTTATTTTTTAAAACAGCACTTCATAGTGACAGTTTTAATAAGAACTTTTAAAAAGTTCCTTGAGTACTTAAGGTCCTCAAGCAGGACATGGGATATTTTTAGTGTCTCTTGCACTCAACTCAGCTGTTTGCATAATCATTCCCTCTGAAGAAACCATGGTGAGATCCGTTCTTCCTGCGCTTGCCTTTGCAAATCTGCTATTAATGTTTCAGATTGTATAATGGAACAGACTGTCCACGGCAGGCGATTAGAACTGCTTTTCCACAGCCTTAGAAATTACAGATTGATTTTGACATGTTTCAGCTGGCTGATATTTCAACTAAGGGCTCTATCTACTTGGGAGAGGGGAGAGCTGCTCAAGTGACCCCTTTTCTGGGCAACTCAACCTAGCTGCAGTCATTAGAACGAGTCTGCCCAGCGTGGCTCTGGGGCTCATTTGAGTTTCTTTTTGTACGCTAAAGGAGAGAGCATTTTTGAAGCCCATGTGTAGAAAGGAAGATGATCACTATATATTACCTCATACATATTTACTGAGTACCTGCTACTTTCAAAGTATTTAGACACATGAAAGTTACCCAAGAGAATGGTCCGCGATCCTGTCTTTGGCTAGCTGTGTATTCTTGGGAAAATCATTTAGCCATTTCTCCTCAATCTCCACAGCTGGGGAAGAAAGGCAATGCGCTACATGATCTCTGAAACTCCATCCTTATCCCAGTTTAGGATGCTATGTATCTCTCTAGGGCCTTGAGACTTTTGTGGGAAGGCTCGTACAGCGTGGCTTCTTTCACCTTGTATAGTAACCTCTATTCCTGTAAGAGCTTCCAATGTCTTGGGCCTCCTGGATGCTGGAGATGTGAATCTGATCTTCAGTGTTTTTCGTGTACCTTTAGACATCTTAACAAATGCAAATTGGATACCAAAAAGGTAAATTAGCAAAGGTGCTCTCAGCCAGGCATGGAGAGAAGAGGAGAATCCTTTGCCAAAAAATGTCCTCCCACATAGAAAAAAAGCTGGTAATTGGAAGCTAGAGGAATCACCCCACCTCCCAGAGCAGGCTGTGCAGAGGCGGGAGCCCCTGCCATTACCCAAGCCTCTGCCAGCGCAGGAGAGGAGTGAGGAGAGGAGGAAGTTTCCTCATCCTTGATGTGCTGAGTATTTTCAGGGCTCTCTTCCAGTTCCCCGGCAGGCAGGATCCTGCTGGCAAAAGTCAGTATTCCCTTCTGAAGGAGCGGAAGGGAATTTCGAGATGAAGAGTTGGGAACAGGCAACTCCTAGCAGTCCTTGAACAAGGCTCCTTCTCGGCCCCTACTGCCATCCCGAGTTTTCAGTGTCAAGGCCAGAATCTGAGGCTGGGGGTGGGGTGGGGTATCTGAATCTTTCAGGCTGGTAAAAGATTTCTGAGAAATGGACAAACATCCATTTCAAATCCTAATGATGGCTATGAGAACACGGATTCAAGAAGAGTAAATTGAGTCACTAATTATATATATATATATATATATATATATATATATATATATATATATATAAACAGGGCTCTGCGTGGCTATACACATCAAGAGGGAAGCACTGCACAAACGGTGGGAATGGAAACTCACCTGTTGTTCTGTTCTAATGAAGAACCATGTGCAGTAGTAGCCTGTGAGATCCAGACAGGGAGAGCGGTCCTCATTCAGAAGGCCAGATGAGAATCTCATAGGTAAATCCTGCATGAAGATGTCAGCATACCCTTCATATTACTTATTTTTTGAGACGGGATCTCAAGTAGCCCAGGATGGCTTCGATATGTAAGACAAAGGTGACCTTGTATGTCCACCTCCAGATGCTGGAATTACAGGTGTGCAGTGCTGTGCTAGGGACAGAATACTGGGTTTCACGCATGCTACGAAAGCTTGCTAGGCAAGCTCTACCAACCAAGGACATTCTCCAGACTATCAAGTATAATTCTACAAATATATTCACTTACAGGGGCAAACCGGAACATGTTCCTGGGACCAAAACCCAGCTAGCTCTCTGAAGAAGCTGTAACAAAAATGTTAGGAGTGCACGATATGATGTTGTAGTTCTCTCCTCGGTGTTTTTATTTAAAAACAGAAACAAAAAGGCTGCAAACTGTTTCCTTGCTTTACATGACAAGTCTGGGAAATAACCTACCTGCGAGAAGAACTCTTAAGACCATCGTTCTAAATAGCAACCTGTCGAAACATTGTGTGCATATAGAGAATGACAAAGCGCTCGGAGGCAGTGTGATCCCAGGCAGTGCCATCTGCTGAACGTGATCGCTGCATCCTTGCACGCAGGTGCACTGGCGCCAGAGGCCTAAAGACTGATACAAAGCAACAGCTGCCCGCAGTGCACGGCTTCTAGGCTTACCTGGTCACTTCTGGCTCACAAACAAAGGCATCATCCCACTGTTGAAAAATTCTTTAATCTCAATTCCACCGACACTAGGTACACACCTTGGAAAACGGCACTCTATGGCTGGGATTGATTTTTCGCCCCCTTTGGATGTTTCTCTCTCAAGATCATTTCCTTTTAAACTGATGGATAGTAAAAGGGAGCAGCGTGGTTTAATATCCAACCCTCCTCGTGCTCCTCTCCTTAGTTCACTCTCTACTATAGCTGATCTCACTGGATCCCTGCCCCCATCATCAACGTTCTTTCTGATATGAATGTTTGCATTGTCCTTGCAATGTGCCACTCTGTTGTCTAATTCCATCCAGACGTTCTGCTTTTCTTTTGTTCCTCCTTTGCGTCAGGTTATATCACGTGGTCCAATCCCATAGAATCCCAGCTTTATGCAATTATGATTAGCTATTGATCACCAGCTATAGAAACCAAACTGAATGAGATGTCAAGAGCCCACAGTTTAGTGAGACAAGCACAGTGAACAGGCACGAGTTACGCAGGGTGAGTATTAGAGAACACAATGCGAAGCAGGTGTCAGTACCGTGAGAGAGCTGACGCACTGTGGAATGATGAAATCAGTGAAGGGTGAGTAGGTATTGCCTCTAGGATGAAGTGATGGTGGAGTTCTATCTTCAAGGTGAGTAGATGTGAGCCAATGTAAGACAGAAGAAAAGGTAAGAAGGAATGGCTGGTACAAAGGAAGGAACCATGACTGGGATTTGAGTTGCTAAGGCATGCTGGGATAGTGTTGAAGGTGGTGGGGCCAAAAATTGAGCTGGATCCAGGTGAAGAAAGGAGTCTACATTCAGGTCCACTGGAAACCAATAGGAGATATTAAAGAATACCTCTAGTTAGCAAAGACAAAATATAGGCAGAATGGGTACCGAGAGATAAAAGACAGGCTAAATGGCTACTGTGACAACCTTGGCTTTCTCGAAGCCATGGTACTTGAGATGAATAAAGATGAACCACTTTGAGTTAAAATCACAGGTAGGATGTGTTAGAGTGGGGATTCTTTATACAGAAGAGAGAAATAGTGAGGATAGAGTTAAGAAATGGCCCACGGGTATCAGATTAAAACATGTTTAGATAATAATCGTGCTCACCACAGGTTGGATAGTGTTTTATAAGTGAGTCACATACATCACCTCATGTATGTAACTTGTGCTGCCTAATTTAATATTCACAACAACACAGGAAGAACAGTATTCATTTGTCTGATAAGGAAAATAAAACCAAGAGAGTGAAGTCTTGAAGTTATCATGGGTGGCAGAGAAACAACCTGACATGAACATCCTGCACCATCCCTGGGAAGAAAGAACCTTGAAGAAGGCAGGGTGATGCTTATTTATGTGCATTGAGCTTATGAAATACCCCAGAGCTCTCTAATGGCGGGAACAGGAACATCTAAGCTAGAAGCACATATCAGAGGATCCTGCAGTTCTAGGTGGCTGCTGCAGTCCCTGCGACAGCATAATCTGGGCTAATAGCTTCAGCCTTGAAGACCACAGTCTCAGGCATTCAGGCACAGATTACCTTCCACTTTGAAAATACACAGCACATAGTTCTGTTTGATAATGGGACATGGGGGTGGGGGCGGGGAAGAAACAACCTGATCTGAAAACATGTGGCATTCATGGTCTCAGGAAGGACACCAGGGGCTATAATTAATACCTGGTTCAGAAGAAAACCAAAATCCCCAGCACAGCATGGACCAGTGTGCTTGCTATAGTCAGGTGGTTCCAGAGTATCTCTTCTTTTCCCTATTTCTGTGTGTGTGCATTTTAATGCAGGTGAATGTGCATGCAGAGATGTACACATGTGGAGGCCAAAAGTCAACTTTGGGAGTTCCTTCTCGGGAGCTGACAATCTTGTTTCTGTTAGACAGACTCTCATGGGTCTAGAGCTCCCCTATGAAGCTAAGGCAGATGACCAAGGAGCTCCAAGAATCTGTCTATTGCTATCTTGCCAGCTATAGGATTCCAAGTGCACACCACTATACCTGACCTTTTTCTCTTTTGTTTTTCAGTGTGGGTTCTAAGTATCAAACCCAGGCCTCGACTCTCAGGAAAGCATTTCACCTGCCCAATTACCTCCCTAGCCCAGCATGTAAGATTTTTGAGTCTCACCATGTAACCCCCCCTGGCCTTGAACTCACAATCCTCTTGCCTCTGTCTCTTCAAGGCTGGGACAACAGTTTTGGCCTACTATGCCTAGCTTCTTTCCATGGCCTTTACATCTCTGCTACGCAGGAGCAGCGGCTGCAATTCCAGGAAGACCCAGGGCTACACTGCAGGCTGGCCGTTGGGTATGAAGGGATCCCAGGGAAACCCAGATATTGCCATCACAAAGCAGTGACTGGCTGCAGCATGCAGTGATCTGGGGGATTCTGCTCCCAGAGGAATCTAGGCAAAGTCAGAAGACTTATACAACTTGGGGTGAAGCACGGCTGGTGTCTAAGAAAATTCAGCTAAGCACATTATGATGTAGAAGACAGGACCCAACAGCAAAGACTTTCTGGGGGCAAACTCTCAGTAGTGTGGCAGCTGAGAAGCCCTTAATGAAGGTAAGCTGACAGAGACCTCAGCAGGGAACAGGAAGTCAAGGTTGCCCTGGGAGATCAGAGCAGGCTCACAAACAATGGAGCAGACTCTATGAGAAGAAATTTGCCAGGCTAATGAGTGGATACCTGGTTTTACTGGCTACCTGCTCCTTACTGGGAGGTATTCTTTTATCGTCTGAACTTCTTATCGGTGTTTATGAAACATAAACACCACTGTATGCAATGCACTCCTCTCTTGGCTATCTACGGGGAATCTTCATGAAAAGAACAGGGTTTGCCCCTTAAAGAGGATCAAGAACAGCACTGCTAGCCAAGCCTTCTTACCTACTCCATTATTTAAACTCCAGCCGTCCGAGGAAGCAGGCAGTGTGGGTTGCGCTTTGTAAATTCAGAAAAGCCTCCTTGAGACTAAGAGGCACCCTTTTCAGACCCCGCAGGGTGACTCTGGACCCTCCTCATTCTCACGCTTCCGCTCTTCATAACAGCATCCTACATAATGCATGTCACACCACGGGGAGACAGGAAAAGGCAGTGGCCATTAGACCAAGGTGTGACACATTCAAACTGTAAGTAAAGTTTGGACTTGCAGAGGCTTGGCTAAAACACCACATCTGGGAAGGGGAGGGGGGCAATGTGATTGTCTCCAGGACCCAAACCACAGAAATAAACAAAAACATATGACTAACAGTCCTGTCAGGCCATAGGGTTCACAATCAAGGAAAGCTTCATTACAGTCAGTTCCTGGGGGGGGGGGGGGAGGGAGTTAGCCCATTTCACTCTTTATGTGCTTTCAAAAGCTGATGTTGATGAAGCAATGAAGATAATCCTCACGTTGTTTGGTTGGAACCTTCGCCCCAGCCGCTAACATCCTTATATCCAAAGAGTCTGGAATGTTTGGGTTGGGACTTCACCACAGCTCCTGGCATCCATGTGTCCGGGAGTTTGAAATGTTTGGGTGGAGGACTCCATTCCAGGCCCCTCCTCTCAGAGTTGCCTCAGTCCAGACTCCACCTCTGACAAAGCATGCCAGAGAGACTCAAGACCACTCCCACAGGGTATTTGAACAGACCCCAGAGAACGAACTTGTGGCTTTCCAGTCTTCCTTCCAGTCTCCTCTCTGGGGACTGGAGGTCACCCTGGAGTGCTGCTGGCATCCATTAAACCTGGGCTTCTCTAATTTGGTTTGATTTGGTCTGATTTCGATTATTGTGTCAATGAAGAGATTTATCAGGGTGTAAAAACTTTTCACATGTAACCAGAGTATCCCAGAAATAAAGACACTCCTCTAGCTAATCTTGTACTTATTGAACATGTAAGCAAAAATAACTTTTATTAGTAATTCTTGGGGGCCAAGAAAACAGGTTTACAGGACTCAATCTTCTTAACTATACATTATTGAATGTATGTTTTTGTGTGCACATATATGTACATGCACTTAAATGCCACAAGATAACCTTTGGTGTCAGATATCTATCTATCATCTATCTATCTATCTATCTATCTATCTATCTATCTATCTATCCATCTACCTATGAGACAATGATCCTCATGAGTTGGTAACTCACCAAGTGGCCTATACTGGTTGGCCAATGAGTCCTTGGGATCCTCCAGTCTCTACTTCCTCAGCGCTATGATTACAAATGTGAAGAAAGTTTAAAGTTTAAAAAAATGTAGGTTCTGGAGGTCCTCATGTATGAAGGAAACACCTTTTAAAATGAGTGAGCCTAATTTTTAAGTGAGTAATACCTAAGTCCCCAGCATTGTCTTATGTTTATTAACAAAGAACTACAGAAAAGTTCTAGAACTTGGAATAATATTAGACATTCATTTCATGAAATGAGCTCCTGGAATCTTAAACCAAACCCTTTTACTTAGCATAACTGACCTGGAAATATAACTGAGGCATTTTGAAATTTCTGAGAAAATCTGAAGTTCCAAGAGTTGCTCAGAACTCTGCGAAAGTTTTTAACTGAATGAATCTCTCAGACTCAACTGCTGGCATATTTTAACAGGTAAATTTCTACATATAAAAGCAATAAATCGTTTTTCAAAATTATAAAGTGTCCTATCATTCTTTCTCTTAGCTATTAAGTTTATAAATCACTTTCAGGTTTGTAACACCCTTCGCATTCAAAATGTTTCTTATAATATGGTGGTGATACAATCATGGGTTGAGGGAATCGGCTACAGTGTCCAATGAAAACAAAAGTTCTAAGGGTATACACTTTACCTGTGAAGCAGCCTTCCTTTTCCAGAACCTTTACAGGAAATGTCACTTCATGTGGTACACTGAAGATCACATGGAGACATACAAAGTACTGAACAATGTAAAAAGACTAAACATTAACAAATGTGAGCCATCTTCCTTTATTGGGAGACATAATTTGAGTTGTAAAATAATATTTACTATACACAGCCCAACCTCCTAGGAAGGTCATCTCCCAGAGAGGCCACTAGTGCACAGTATAGCTGGCTTGCGGAACTGCAGTGTGTTCTCTGTTCTGTATTTCTCTGCAGTGTTGTGACCTGCTTCTCTTCCTCACCCAATGGAATGAGCAGCGCGAAGTATCTCACCCTTAATCCCAGCACATGTCTTCACAGCATTTACCATGAGTGACACAAACAGAATCTATAGTCAGGATTCTGGTCAGGTGTGGCAGGAAAACATGCCCTGGGCTGAAATTCAGGCGAGATCTTACCTCGCTCTGCCTCACTTACATCTTGTTGTGTCTGAGTGCCTATTCTAAATCTCTCTCTCTCTCTCTCTCTCTCTCTCTCTCTCTCTCTCTCTCTCTCTCTCTCTCTCTCTCTCTCTCTCTTCCTGTAAGGGAACTGAATTACAAAAGCCTGTGCGAATCGACTTGAACCAGAGTGTCTAAAGATAGCAGCCAGCAGCATTAAGACTATCAAGAGAAGGATGTATCTTCACACTCTATTTTATACTTTACACAAGATGCATTTTATCTTATATTAGCCAACTCATGACTCCAAAAACAATAAAAATCTTTTCTCTGATTCTGTTTGCCTTCTTCCTTAATTATAGGTGGTACTTAAAATTATTTCTACACAGTGATGTTGTAGATATCATAAATAGATACCAGAAAGCAGAGAGCAAGACAAGAAGTGGCCAGGGACTCTCAACGAGGTATCCCCAAGTGACTCAGTTCTTCTAGCTACGCTTCACCTCCTTGCTTCTACAGCCTTTCAAAATAGTGCCACCAGGCAGGGAATAATCAGTTCAAATATTCCTGTGGCATGAACTTCATATTCAATGGGTAACATGGATCAGACCTGTTACATGCCTAAACCCTCAGCTATCGTATTTGAGGTTTTGCTGTTGTTTTAGATTATTGAGATAGACTCAAAGGATTTTAATACCCCTTCATGCTTAATTTAACAAAAAGACAATAAATTCTGAAGTGTTTTCTCCTCCCTTTGTAAGTGGTAAGTGCCATTCTCCAGTTAACTCTCACATGTATAATCCAAACACTGTCAAAGGAAAACTGAGAATCAGAAACTAACCTATATACTTTCAAATCCCCAAAACATCCATACTTCCATTTTTGTGTTCTTTTCCGACCTCCACAAAGGCAAGCCAAATTCCACATCTTCCCAAAGGGATCCCCTCACTCCCAGAACCTGACAGAGCTCTAAACTGCTGTAGTCAGAGAGCTGAAATTTAAATATCCCCAAGTGCAACTACCAGAGAGTTCATGACTGACTAGGCTTACGGGAAACACACATCTGAGTGGAAACTACGTCTCTCACATTTTCAGTCTAGAAATCCTCTGCAGATTGGAGCCCAATGGATTCATCTAACATCTTCAAATGCTTGGGAAATCATGCGGCCAAGCCAAATAATGAACTTCAAACTGAAAAGGCAAAGGATAAGTTTTAAGGATTCTACTCAAACACGAACATTCACTCCTCTCCAAAAGAATTGTGTGAATTTTTAAAAAGTCCTTTAAACATTTTCCTATTATTTCCCTGCAGACTCGGAGGGCTAGGAAACAGACCCAGTGAGAGAACCTGTCACTCTTTCTGTGAGGTATCGTGGTGTGCTGTCCCACCATCTCAGGGTAAGAAAGGCGAGCTACCACACACAGCTAAGAGTTAGAGGGGATTGTAAAGGTCCTGTGAACTAAGGCAATGGGTATCTTCCACCTCCTTTCTCCAGAACTCTCACACAGTTCCCAAATAATTAAAGAACTGTTGTTGAATGCAAATTCCAACACTGATAAAAGGCTTCAGAGTTAGCAAGGTTCTCTAGGAATGGACAGCTGGGAGTGGTGTTGGAATCTTTCCAGGGGCCAGGATTGCAGAAGCTACTGGTGAATAGCCAGGAATGTTACCTCTTAACAAATTAAAGGGAAAAGATATTTACTAATTAAAAGAAAATTTGTTTTTTAGAGGGTTCAAATTCATATCTAGTGATGTAATTTTGTTGAGTTTATAAGGAATTTTTGTTTAGAATAGAAAAAAATAATTTAATGTCAATTCACCCCACCCCAACACACACATACACACACACACACACACACACACACACACACACACACACAACTGTTTTTTAAAGACCTATGGTTCTTCTTTGCTCTGGGTATTGATATTTTGAAGGTACGAGATGGGGTCAAGTTTCCACTCTTCTAAAGAAAAACAGAAAGTAGCATGATTCTTGATGTTTACCACTGGTCTAAAAAGTTCCTAATTCCCTTGTGCCAGTCTTTATGGCTGACAATAACACAGTTGCCTTTAGCAACTCTACCATTAGCTTATAAGAGGTACGCCTTTAGGGCAATCATCTCTCACAGCAGAGAGGATCAGAGCAGCTCTTATTCCTGCTTCGAGTCAACACTACAGGGTCCCATTTTATCAACGAAGCCATCAGAGCATGCAGGTGTGGCCTAGTGGCTCTCCCAGTGGCCCCAACTCTCCCTCCATTGTCTCAAGGACACTACTCCCTATGCTAAATCTGGCTTAGAAGTCATTTATCTTTCACTTAGAGGGATGTAGTTCCCTCTGAATGCAAAGTCCATAAATCTTTTACAATATCGCACATACATTTTTCTCTCTCTTGAAAGAAATGTTGGTTGTTTTCTGACTTAATACACTTCCAGATGCAGAAGAAATTAAGAATAGAAAATTCTAGACATTTCAAGTTTAAGCATGTCTTTATAAATGCAACAACAATTGCCTTCAGAATAACAACATGGTTCTAGAAAAATTGGATTTTCTTTCTCAACAAGGGATAATTTCTCAACTGCCCATGTTGAATTTCAAAGCATAACCAAAAGCCCAATGGTAGACCTTAAAAGCTTACCTGGAAATCCTCCCGTGTTTACTTACAGCAATATATATGTATAGTATTAAGTGTTGGTCAATGCTCAGACTCTAAGAACAGGTTTGTAAAAAAAAAAAAAAAATTAAATGAGGGACCCTGGGTTACCAGGTCAGAAACCTCTTTTTATTTCAAGAACACAATGTGGTTTTAAAATCACAGAATAGAAAGGAAGATTCGTTTTTTTTTCCTTAGACAGTGAGCTTTTCTGTAAAAACCTTGTCTTTGTGTGGTGGGTGGAGGAGGAAGGACAGGAGGCACAGTGCTCAATTGTGATGACAGTTCTCTCTGCATGCACACGGACCTGCCGAGGTGACGATCTAGTGCCAATCTGTAGCACAGGTGACCTGGCACTACTTCACATTAAAAGTATTCCTTGCAAGGAACCCTGAATGGGAGAACAAGACATCTGTTGCAATTTATAAAAGAAATTGTCTCATAAATTCCCAACAATAAACTCCATTTAGAGTCCAAGGGAACTCTGACAGATTAGCAACAGAAGAAACATTACAAGAGGGGACAGTAAGACTGGAAGAGCCGGAGACCCAGGGACGCTTGCTGTGAGACTGTGTCTTCTCTATAGATCAGGGAAGCTGTATCCACAAAATGAAAGTGGCTGCCTAAACAAGAACTGAACAATGGCACCAATGACATTCCAATGTGCATGGGGGATACCACAAAACTCCACCCTTAGATGAAGAACCACAGGTAATTAATGATTGGGAAAATCAGTCTTTCCAAGACAGTGAGTCCCCCCAACTGGATATCCAATTCCAAATAGTCATCCCTAATAACATGAGCAACACGAAACGGGCTGAGCAGTTTATATTATCATATTGTATATATACAGTTTTTTATATACATATATGCTATATGTAATTATATGAATTCTATACATAGATATAATGTATATATGTAATGATAATAAAGGAAAAGAGAGAAAAAATAAGATTTTTTTAAGTTTATAAAAAGCCACCATCTGGTTTTGAGTCTCTAAGACCCTGACATGAGGCCTGACTGTCACTCAGCTATGGAATCCAGTAAGTAGCCCTGACACCTTTGCCTCCACCACAGAGGTTACAGTGTCTCCTGAGCTAACCCATTGAGAGTGTTTATTACATGATCTTATAAATGACATTGTCCCAAGTGCATGGGAGTCATGGTGGGGAACAGGTTCTTAAAAGGCGAGTCCCTCTCCAGAGAAGCATGGCTCTGTTTTCACACCGCTTTCTTCCTTATCGATAGCCAACATCCTTGGATGGTCGTCATGAGTTTTTGCAAGTGGACAAGATGGAGTGGCAGATAAAAAGCCTCTCAGAAACCAGTGCTTCACCAAAGTACTCCAGATCCGAGCTGTACTATCAGAAGAAAAGCAAAACCAACGAGAAACTAACACTTCCAGGCTTTTGAAAAGAAACACACACACCACACACACAGAGAGAGAAGGAAAGAAAAAAAAGTTCCATCAGAAAAATTTACAGGACAGTTGCACGTCCACAGCCAAACTCACTGATGCTCATCTGATCATCACTTCAAAGGTTTTCCTTGATTTTAGAGAGAATACATGCATTTAATAATGCATCTAAGCAGAATGCTGCTCCTTTCTGAATCAAAGAAATGTATGATGAAAACTTTCAGTTGTTACAAGAATTAATGTTCCTTTTCATTAATTAAAACAGCAGGTGGGAGGATATCGCATAGCCTATAGAGAGGCATGCTTTAAAAACTTTCACAATCAGAAAAAAAAATCCCTAATGTGACAAATGCTTATAATTTACTAAAAAAAACAGTATTCATGAAGGATACATGTATTTCTTATAAAAGCTAATTCAATCTAATTTATATGTAGAGCAAATATTTAAGGGTTTCTTTCTTTCTCGTATTATTTGAGTAAATTATTTCCATGGAGTTCTTTTTAATCGTTTTCAGAGTTATCAAAAAATTACAAAGAGAAAAGATAATCTGTATTTTCAGTACCCACTACTTGCTGAGATTCATTTGATTCATGTCTGTGTTAATCAATACTGAAAGAAAGAAAGAAAGAAAGAAAGAAAGAAAGAAAGAAAGAAAGAGAGAGAGAGAGAGAGAGAGAGAGAGAGAGAGAGGGAGGGAGGGAGGGAGGGAGGGGGGGAGGGGGGGAGGGGAGATGAAAAATATAAAACTAAAAATTAAAAGAAAACTGGAAAAAGAAGCCTGGAATTGCATTATGACAGCCCATAGTTTATTGATCAAAGGCACAGGAAGCAGTCTGGGCCCAGAGCTGAGTTACAGCTAAGGAAGCCAGATCCTCTGCTGTCACAAGGCATCCGGGTGTTCCACTTGTAGTTTTGTCGTGGTGTGTTCAAGAATGTTTCAAATCCCTACAATGAAAGGGGCTGGCTGTTCACTGTTGCTGGCTCTCCTGAGAGGCTAGCTCTCCAGTGTTGCTGGCTCTCCTGAGAGGTTGGCTGTTCACTGTTGCTGGCTCTTCTGAGGGGCTTGTTCTCCACTCTCCTAATGGGCGGGTGCCCCGCTGTTGCTGGCTTTCCTGAGGGCTAACTATTTGCTGTTGCGGACTCTCTTTTTGCTTTGCTGACATCCTTGGGCTTGCTTCCTCACGGACCTCCATCCCCGAGCCGATGGGATGGTACTGCTGACTTCTGACGAACCACAGAGGGAAATTCCTCAGCATTCAGTGTTTTGTCCTCTGCACTACTTAATGTTCTTGGTCGACGCTGATGGGTCCTGCATCTTGAAATAACACCACCTTTTCTGTAGCTGCAGAATCCTAACAAACCCTGTGGAACTACTCTGCTAATGCAACTTAATCTGACAAATTCAATAATCCCTTTGACAATGTCTGGGGGCACAAGGAGTCATGTGCACAATGATGTGTTGCACCCAGTTTTGAAGAGCACAGCAATACCTCTAGTGATTGGCTTCCTGTTCTAGTCACAAGGGGAGTACGGTGGGGATTTGGAAAACCTGGTCATAAACGTATCGCTCAATGATGCCAAGAACACAGAGAAATAAGTTCCTGGAGCTATGGGATGGAGACCACCATTTGTCCCAAAAATCAATCACTCATTTCAGTGCTGATAGAAGTGAGCTCTACTTAGTAACTACACTGCCAACAATATCACTAAAGGAAGACCATTTTTGCACTCTTCGTTCAACTCTTCCTATTTCTGTAAAGGAGAATTAGGTCCTACTTTTGCTCATTACACTCCCAAGTCTGTGACAGACACACAAGGCAAATAAAGTTTCTGTCACTGTGTATAGATAGGCCTTTTGGTAGGAGCACATGTCAGTATCAATTCTCCCAAAGGAGGTAGGTGAAGACTCCCTAGAAGAACAGCTGTGATTGAAGGTGGATCCAGAAAAGAAGGGGAAGGGGAAGGGAGAGGAGGAAGGGGAGGAGGAGGAAGAGGAGGAGGAAAAGGAGGAGGAGGAAGAAGGAAGGAAAGAAGGAAGGAAGGAAGGAAGGAAGGAAGGAAGGAAGGAAGGAAGGAAGGAAGGAAGGACTAACTCAGGAATTTCCCAGCCAGGGGAGATAACAGCCGCCATACATAGTGTCTGTGTGCAGAGCAGAGTGAATGAAGAAACACAGAACCAGGAGTAGGGAACCGTCCACTTCAAGGCACCCACCACAACCCTTTACTTACATGACATTTTATAATTGTCCCCCATCAGTCCTTCCAAAGAAGTTGCCTAAGGTCACAAGCTAAAAGGAGCTCAGGAAAGTGAAATCATTTGCCTCTTTAGGTGATCATGCTCAAAGTTCTCTGGTGATTTTCAGATTCTTGAGAACAAGCAACTAGAAAATAGTGAACTCTGTGCTTTTAAAACCATCTTTGAAAGAGTGCCACCTGGGTAAGGCAGTCAAGTGGCAGCGGATTTTGGAAGTAGAGAGACTGGAGATGCAGTCCCATTCAAAGGCAATCAGGAAGACTGGCTAAGCAGCCTTTCCATATTAAACTGAAATTTGCCATTCCTCAAGTCCTACTATGGTACCATGAGAGTTCAGTGATGAAACCCAAAGAAGCTCGTGTGACCTTCAGGCTTAAAAACTTAATGATAACCTTTTTGTCACAGAGAGGAAAAAGGATTTTTAACTGTTTTCCAGATACACTATCAAGTCCTTATGATTGTCTGGCATAAGGCAAGGCTACTCAAGGTCTGTCCCTGACTGTTGCTACAGAAGTCAGCCCTCATATTCTTGAGGCCACTGTATTTGGAGAAAGTTAGTCACCGCTGGAACAATAACTCCTCCATCGAACTTTAGCAGTGGGGATAGATTTCTAAAAGGAAATCTACTTCCACAGACACACAAGCTCTCAATCTTCTGGAAAAAAAAGCTCTGGTCCCTGCCTCAAGGTTCACCTTCAGGGATGCTTAGCAGACAGAGATGGACTTCACGGGGGAAAGCAATAATTTGCAGAGCTTAGAGTCAAAGAATAGAGAGATTGCCAATGCAGCATGCAGAGTCTAGTGCTGCCCAACACACTTCTCTGCTGTGGTTCTTTCATAACTCTGGACACATGCCAGGACAGAGAAGACCACTGGTCAATTTCCCTCCCATGCACCCGAAAAAGAAAAGAAAAGTGTTAATGGTTCCACCAAAGACTAACTGATCAACAAAAGACCTAAAGCAGTTAACTTCCCCATATAAGATCCAAGAACACTTTTAATTTATGTGTGTGTGTGTGTGTGTGTGTGTGTGTATACTCATGCATGAACGTCTGTGTGGAGGTCACAGGTTGATACTGGGTGCCTTCTGCCATAGAACCTTTTTAAGGTAGTCTATCATTGAACCTGAAACTCATGGAATCAGCCGGCCAATAAGCTCCAGGGATCCATTTACTTTCACTGAGCCGACCAGAACCTAGATTGCAAGCACATATAGCCAAGCTTGGCGTTTATAGGGATCCAAACTCAGTCATGTTTGCAACAGCCTACTTTACCAAATGAGCCATATCCCCAGCCTCACTTTAGGCTTTTAAATCATAACTTCAGAGAGTACTAGGATCATAGTAAGCCCTATTAAGTGCTTTGAAACTTCATTGTATAAATTAGGTTAATTTATGAATTTTAATATTTTAATATAATAAGTTTTTGAAAAACGAATAGACTATATTAGACTATTAGAGCGAATGTAAAATAAGTGTAGCTAATCATCTCTAATTGACAGTGCTCACACATGACTGACTTTCAATTTCTGTACATTGATTTCATGTATTTCTGGTGGCTCTTCCCTGTGTCTTTTCCTGCAGGAAAATGAGAACAAGAATATAATGTCCCCTTAGAGTTTACCATCACATGAAGTAGAGTAAGCAGCGCGCCAAATGGATATGCTCTGGCCAAGTTCATCAACACGTTCCTTTTCCATTTTAATGACCTCAAATGCACTCATACTAAGTCTTCTGCTAGCTACACAAGCCTTTCTCTTTGAAATCGTCTACTCTTATTACAGTGTCCTAGAAAATCTATATTCTACTTAGAAATGTTTAAAAGGCTATTGGGTTAAAACCCATGTATCACAAAAACAATAGATGAGCTAATAATAAATATTCAAATGCTTTAGAAACTACAGCCTTACTACATTGGAATGAAGTGATGGGGTTGACAGTAGGAATGACCAGTGACCAGCTGATATGTTATTCTGTCATTTTATGGTGAAGGTATGACCTGTGTGCCTGTTCCATTCTAATGGTGTCATAACTACCACAGGGGCTAAAACAAAAAGACTTACCAGTGACTTCTACTCACATTTTGTTGAAACTATGGCAGACCACACCACAGGTTATAGTAGTAGATTTAGTTGGAGAGGGAAACAGTACCAAGTCATCACAAACAAACAAACAAAACAAAACATGTATAAACACAGCTTTATTTCATGACAGCAGTCATGCATCTTTTACTGATGACATCAAACCCATCTTTGCTCCTACCAATCCGGAAAAAAAAAAATCCTTCAAAACACACTCCCAGGCTTAGTCTTATTCTATGGCTTCATTGCTAACTACACCTTCCTGATGACTCACTTTTACATCTCCATGATGAGTATCTCATTTGTGTTCCAGACTCATCTGTCTAAACATCTATCTTCTTTTTCCTCTGTGCTGCTTCATCGGCATCTTACATGTAGTGTGTTCCAGAATGAACTCATGAGTAGAATTAGGAAGCCTTCTTCATCTCTGGCATGTACCGCCTTCCCTATACTTGTATCAAGACCATGGAGTCTCCTGGACCACGGTGCCGTCCGTTATTGTTGTCTGCTAGGGCTGCATCCAAAGCCCATCTCTTCTGTCCACTTCTCTGCAGCACCACTGCCACCATCAGTGTGGGAAGCTGCTTACTCCTCCTTCATTTCTTCTTTTTTTTTCTTTTTCTCTGTGAAGCCCTGGCTGTCCCAGAGGTCATTCTTTACACCAGACTGACCTAGAACTCACAGATATCTGTTTGCCTCTGCCTCCCTAGTGCTGGGGTTCACAGCATATGCCACCATCACTCAGGTCCCTCACGCATTTGTTTCCCCTGCTCTTTTACAACAAATTTTCCAGAGTATGTGTATTAATTACTTATCTCATTGCTGTGACAGTCCCTGACCAAAGCAACTTCTGGGTTTGCTTTAGCTCATGGTTGGAGGGGCAGTAGATGAAGGCAGGGAGGCCACAGTAGAAGAAGCAGCAGGAAGTCTCTGACACTACATTTGCAGACAGGAAGCAAAGAACAATGAATTTCTCCTGTTATACAGTCCAGGAAGGCAGCTGCCAGGACAGTGAGCTCTCAGAACAGCCCACGTTCAGGGTGAGTCTTCCCACCTCAGCAACTCTCTACACAGAGGCTCAAAGGTTGGCTTGCACGGTGTTTTTTGTTTGATTGTTTTTTATTATCAAGCTGTCAATCAAGATTATATATTACATACACCTTAAATCAATGCATGTCATTTCTCCTTTTTAAAAGCCTTATGCTGGCCTTAGAACCACGCATTAGATGTCGCCACTGCCCTCACAAGACTCCAGAGGAGTCCTTGACTTCTTTACACTGCTCTCTTTAGCTCATTCTGATCCAGGGTTTTCTCAAATAATAATAATAACAACAACAAAAACAAAACAAAAACCCTCCTTTCTTTCTGAGCCCTCCTGTGCAGATCCCCACTCCACCTGCCTCTTACCTTCTCCAGACAAGGTCTCAGTTTCTGTCTCAATCTCAGAAGTGTCTCTAGGGAGCCCATCTCTGGCGGACTTCATGGAGGTCATCATACTCATCACATCATTATTTATGGTTGTTATTCTTGTCTCTATTCTGATGAAGGATTCTCTTGGCTAATAAACAAACTGCCTTGGCTTTTTGATAGGGCAAAATTTAGATAGGTGGAGTAGATAGAACAGGAAAAAGGAAGTGAGGTAGATGGCTCAGACAGTTGCCCCGCCTCTCCTTTCTGGGGCAGACTGCCGTGCCTCTCCTCAGGGAGACAGATGCGATGAAGCCAGCCGCCAGGTCAGACATGCTGAATCTTTCCCGGTAAGACACCACTCGTGGTGTTATACAGATTGTTAGATATGGGTAAGTCAAGATGTGAGTAAGAGGCTGAAACTAATGGGTCAGGCAGTGTTTAAAAGAATACAGTTTCCATGTAATTATTTCGGGTAAAGCTAGCCTGGTGGCAGGATGTGGCCCACTCGCCTTCTCACTACAGAATGGGTGGGAATGCACCCTGCCCCCAGCTCCATACCACACTATTCCTGGACTGTATAAGCTCCCTGCGCATCAGATTTTTCAAGCACCACACACAATCATGGCTGCAACCCCAGGAACTCTGTCTGGGTCTCTGTTGGTCAAATGAATACTGGTGTAAGGTAGTTGTCCTGGGCATTTCCCATGGTTTCTGAAGATTCATTAACTTTGGTCTACATGTCAGGTTTTTTCTTTCTTAATTCATGCCTGTCACCCACTTAACAGGAAGACCATGATTAAGAGGAGAAAGGCCTGTTCTTGCAGCATGTTTCCACAGTTAAGTTGGGATTGAAGGCCTTTGGAAAAGCCAACAGCAGCCCCACACTTCAGCGTTCATACTGTCAGGGCACACTCCTCAACATACAACACAATTTCGCTCCCAAACAAACAAAAATGTCATCAATTCAGTGGCGTCTCTGGGCTACTCTTGCTTCAAGGTCTTTATCAGCATGTTGCTCAGTGACATTTTATCTAAGAACCTTGGGGTAGAGATCAGTCCCATCTGGCAGGACAAGAAAGCCACAGGCCGACATGGGCTTCCTCTCGATGCGTGGATCCCTCTGAGGCTGGTATCAGTGGTGAGGATGGAGAGTAGAAGAGTTTCTGCTCTAGATGAAGATTCCAGGGTTGTTCCTCTGGAGACATTCTGTGGTTCCCGTCTGGTTACAGCAGCCTCTGTGGACGCCTACACAGTTCTCTGGCACTGGCCTCCAAGGACTTCCACATTCTAAGACAACTGCCCTCTGACACTGTCTCTTCAGCAACTCTGCGCTCCCTGCCGAACTGTCTGGAATATGACTCCCCAATATATCCTAACAATTTCTTCCTCGCTTCATTCGGGTCTCTGTTGCACATCAGACCTCACAGTGGTCTCCATTCTAAGGTTACAGGGTCCCCATCCCAGTGCTTTCTGTCCCTAGACCCTGCTTTATTCCCCCCATTATAATAAATCACATATGTGCTGTCTCCTCCAGCTGGAATAGAAGGGTCATCGAGAACTTGGCTTCCTGCAGCATTTCCAGGGCATAGGAGAGTAGACGGTGAATGTGCAGAATAAACAAGCAAAAGAAAAGCACAAGTGACCCTCTGATAGACGCTGACAACCGAGCAGGGCTGAAGCTTCAATTCCAAAGTTAAGGGAGCATGTGAAGGACAGGGTGGTGGGGAGCTTTGGGGGGCTTTAGAGAGCTGCTAGATTGCTGCTCCCCTATAGGGATCTAATGTCCAGCCTGTAGAACACAGATGAAGAGGGGGCTAGGCATGAAGGCTTGTGAATTACAAGAGTCCCTGGGTCTGCCAAGCATGCCAGCTGCTGCCTCTCCTATCAAATGAACAGATCGGCTTCTGGCAGCCATAGCAAAGGATCTCCAGAGTAATGTCCGCAGAACAGCAGATCTGGGCACAGGTGGCATTGTTACCTGGAGAAGGTTGCCCTGCATGGCCCTTTTCACGTATCTTCTGTAAGATGACTTTTAAGATCACTTAGCAAACTCCAAATGGCAGCAGCTGTGAATTAAGCCACATCTTCTGCCACGACTCCTCCTTTTTAGACTCAGACTCAAGGAGTCCTGTGTAGCATCTTGTTCTAAGTCTCAGTCCTGCTGAAGATACGGTCTCACCTGGTGGCTCTTGAGACAGACCGAGGTCCTTTGATAGAAACCTCTTAATCTCCTAGCACAAGCAGAGTGGGAGACACTTAGTATTCTCTCAACAAATAGCAGGTACTGCCTAAGTCTATTTTAACACATCTCCTGAAAGACACTGAGCTAAATATTTATTAAGAAACATCATTGATTGTACTGAACCCTCCTTTAACACTCGGATCTGCAGGTGTTAGCAGAGACATTTTAACTAAAGGTCAATTCTAGGGTTGGGAGTCTCAGAGGATAAGTAATTTCCACATGTTTAGGAAGATATGACAGGACCACGTGATGCTAATTGGAAACTTTTTTAAGTTTTATTTTCATTTATTTATCTTTGCATTTTGCTGTTTGCTTGTTTGAGATATGGTTTCTCTGTGTATCTATGGCTATTCAGGAACTCATTGTGTAGAACAGGCTGGCCTTGAACTCACAAAGATTCTCCTCTGCCTCCCAAGTACTGGGATTAAAGGCATACAACTCCACATTCCGTCCCTAAAACCATTTTATAAACATGGATTTCCCAAGGTTTCTATATATAGATGTGAAGAAATGTCCATGGAGTGTTGATTGTTTCTGCGTGTTACATTTTTATTTTCAATATTTTAATTTTTGACATTTCGATTGCATTTTCATGTTACTATGGAATTCAGAGTATAGCTAATGCATTTACATTTTTCAAACAATGGAAATGCTGTATCTTAAGTGTGAGTTCATATTCCACTATTATTTTTTTCTTACAATATAAAATATTTTATATAGTTAGTTTGGCAAACATTTACAAAATGGGTATAATACACAGGCATCATGCTAGGCAAAGTTTAAAATATATGTTTCACATTATTAAAAGCTCTGTGGCATGTAGAACCATCCTTGCATCTCTGAAATGGTGCATACTTGGTCATGGTGGATAATTTTTTTATGTGTTCTTGGACTTGGTTTGCCAGTATTTTATTGAGTATTTTCGTATCAATGTTTATCAGTGAAATTGGCCTGTAGTTCTTTCTTTGTTAGGTTTTTGTGTGGTTTGAGTACCATGGTGGCTGTGGCCTCATAGAAAGAATTTTCCATTGTTCCTTCTATTTCTATTTTGTGGAATGATTTGTGAGTATTGTTGCTAACCCTCTTTTGAAAGTCTGGTAGAATTCTGCACTAAAACCATCTAACCCTGGGCTGGCTTGCTTTATTTATTTATTTAGTTAGTTAGTTAGTTACTTGGTAGACTTTTAATGACTACTTCTAGGTCCATAGGGTTTTGTTGATCTATTAAAATTGCTTATCTGATCTTGATTTAACTTAGATAAGTGTTATCTATCAAGAAATTTGCCCTCCCCTTTTTAGATTTTTCCAGTTTTGTAAAATATAGGCAAGGGGAACACTCCTCCACTGCTGGTTGGAGTGCAAACTTATATAGCCACTTTGGAAGTCAGTGTGGCTGTTCCTCAAAAAACTGGGAATCAATCTACCACAAGACCCATCTATACTGCTTTTAGGCATATGCCCAAAGGATGCTCGATCATACCACAAGAACATTTGCCCAACTATGTTCATAGCAGCTTTATTTGTAATACCTGGAACCTGGAAACAACCTAGATGTCTCTTAACTGAAGAATGGATAAAGAAAATGTGGTACATTTACACAATGGAGTATTACTCAGTTGTTAAAAACAAGGACACTGAAATTAGAGAAAATGAATGGAACTAGAAAAAAATCATCCTGAGTGAGGTAACCCAGACAGATAAAGACAAACATGGTATATACTCACTCATAAGTGGGTATTAGCTGTAAAATAAATAATAACTATACTATAATCCACAGATCCAGAGAGACTAGGCAACATGGAGAATTTATGGGGGTGCGCCCAGATCTCCCTTAGAAGAGGAAATAGATTTTGTGAGCGGACAGAGGAAGGCTGGGGATGGGAACATGAGCAATCAGGTTGGCGGCACGGCATGGAGGGGGAGATGGATGGCAGACTGCTGGAGTGGGGGAACGTTGGGGGTCAGGCAGAAGCCTGGTACAGGGGAGTCTCCCAGGAGTCTATAGAAAGGCTTAGGCCCCTAGCAATAGAGGATAAATAGACTGAACTGGTTGTCACCTATGACGAGATTGGTGCCTGCCCCAACTGTCATCAGAGAGGCATTATCCAGCAACTGATGGAGACAGATGCAGAGACCCACAACCAAACCTCAGGCAGAGATCAGAAATCCTGCGGAGGAGGAGAAAGGAGTGTAGGGGCCAGAGGGGTCAAGGACACTACAGGAAGGCTCATACAGTCAACTAACTTGGGCTCATAGGGACTCACAGAGACTGAACTGACAACCAGGGAGCCTGCATGAGACTCTCCTAGGCACTTTGCCTATATGTTACAGTGATGTAGCTTGGTCCTCTTATGGAACTCCTAACAGTGAGAACAAAGGTTGTCTCTAACTCTTTTACAGGCTTTTGGGACCTTCCTCCTCACATGGGGTCACCTTGCCCATGGCGAGGTGCTTAGTCTTACTGAAACTTGATATGCCATATTTTACTGCTACTCATAGGAGACCTGTCCTTTCCTGGATGGGATGGAAGAGGAGATGGGGGTGTAGAGGGGTGAATGGGGTAGAGGGACTGAGAGGGGAGGATGGGGGAGGCTGTGGTTCAGATGTGAAATAAATAGATGAACAAAAAAAGCTCTGTGGTAGACTTCAAAGATAGTACATTCTACTGAAGCTTTATTTACATATATATCAAATATGCATACCTATTCACTTATGCTAATTTATACATTCTGTCTATACTTAACTTGGAAGGTGAACATTGCATAGCTAATGTCTCCAGCCATAGAGTGAGGCACAGCTCTTCTTAAACATAACCAGCAATTATAGAAAACTCTCCTAAATAATGGCTGCTTTTGCTCTTGTCCCAATAGTCATGATCACAGTGAGGTACCATTTTGTATTCTTTCCCTCAATTCCTGTGTTTCATTGCATCACCGTCACAACCCAAAGCACACCCTTAGACTGGCTTCCCAGTGATCTATACAATCTATGCCACTCTTCTCAGATACAGAGGTGGGCCTCTCCTTGTCTCACAGGTCTCAACTCAGATGCTCCAGCTGTCTGTCCTGACCAGGATTTTGTGAGATTACATCTTTCCTCTAGCCCTTCCTACTGCTTGAGAGTGCTTTGCCTATTTGTGACCACTACTTCCTCCATGGCAAAGAAAAGTTCAGTAACCACTTTCATTTTGCTCCCCTCCCCATCTGCAGGTGCCAGCATACACTATTGATTGACTCACTTATTAATTAATGAACTTCCTATTCAGCTCATACCTACTGTTTTATGTATGCTATCAGAACCTTCACATCTTATCACTAAGAGAATAATAAATATATAGGACATACCTTTCTACACAGACTCCTGTGTCAGCAGTGTATAAGAAGATGTTCAAGCTGGGAGATGGCTTACTTGATAAAAAAAATACTTGCTATCCAAGAATGAGGGGTTGACCTTGACTCCCAGAACCCACATTAAAAATACTGGGCACAGTGGTACATGCCTGTAATCCCAGTCCCAGAAAGGTGAAGCCAGGTAGATGCTTCCTGCTGACTGGTCTTGTGGCCTAGTTATATCAGTAAGCTCAAGGTTCAGTGAGAAACCTTGGCCTAAAATACAAGAAGGATAATGATTGAGTAAGACACCCAAGGTTGATTTCTGGCTTTATGGGTACACTTGTGGAACATGTGAACACATGAACACACATAAGCACAGTAAGATGACTCATGTGTGACAAAATGGCACCTACTGAATAACATTCTCTAGGTAATTATTTCTTAAATAAACATAAATGATTTTGTCCAAAGTTGACTGAAGCCTATAAGACAGTTATGATATGTTCCTTTGTAAGAAAATGAAACTAATTTCTATTTCAGTTACAGATTGTTTTATGGGAAAATGGTAGCTGTTGGCAAGATGAAACTGACATTTAAAGCCCACGTCAGAGTGATGGACATAGAAAGCTTAATACTTTTCATGTAGAGTCTTACTCAGTGTATCAAGAGAACAAAAATATATATGGGGGTTTAAGTATATTCCAAATCACCCCTTCTTATGATAAAACCCGAAACTCATGTCTGAAAATTCAGTGCTATATCATGGTTGGTGTTTCTTTGGAAATGTACAGAATTAGAATCTTCAAAACTCAGCTTCGTTATTTGTTTTTTCCTTGGGAGAAATCAGTGAGTAGAAACAGTCATCAGGAAAATCCTGGGTGTCTTCGCACCCTTCTTCGCAGGACAGTCTTGCCCCAGTCATGTGCAGGGCATTCATTCGGGAATAAAAACCACAGGCCTGCCCTCTCTTGGTCCCAGCTTTGTGAAATTGTGTGGGCATAAGCACATAACGCAGGGTTGCCTGATTAGCTTTAACTGTAGCAACTTGACACAGCCTAGAATCAACTGAGAAGAGAGCTTAAGTTGAAGAATTGTATGTCTGTTGGGATTTATTTGTTAATAAGGTAGAGGGTCAAGCTCACTGGTCATTGTCATTGGGCCAGCCTCGCTGTGCTCATCACCATTCCCTGGGCAGATGGTCCTGACCTATATGAGAAAGCTAGCTAGCTAAGCATGTGTCTGAGTGAGTCAGTTAGCCAGCAGCATCCACCACAGTTTCTACTGTGTTTCCTTTGCTGTGAGGTCCTTGGTCAGAGGTAATGCTGTGTGGAACAGGAAGCTGGTTTGGCTTCAAGTTCCTGCTTGCATTCCTACCCTGATGTCCTTCGGTGATGGATCGCAGCCTCCTCCTCTAAGCTACCTTCAGTCAGGGTGTTTTATCACAGCAACAGAAGGAAGCTAGCATACAGGGCATGGTCAGAATAGCACATTGTCCTGGAACACAACACCAAGGTTACAGAGTGCAGGTTCTGTAAGGGGAACCCTCAGCCTCCATCCCCTTTATCACAAAGAAGTACTTTCAGAAATTTGTTTTCCCACACATGCATTCCCATCTGCTTGGTCAGTAACACTTGTAACATTTTTAGTACACTGAGTGTCTCACCATAGTATTTGATAAATCTATATTCTAAAAGAGCGTATTTGGTAATAAAAGGAAGAAATCTACAATTGACATATGCTAGCAGAAAACTTGAAACCAAGGGTTCTTTTGTTTAAAAACAGTGAACGAGGAGCTGGAGAAGTGGCTCAGTGGTGATGAGCACTAGTTGCTCTTGCAGGGGACTCAGACTCAGTTTCCAGCACCCACATGGTGGCTCACAACTGTCTGCAACTCCATTTCCAGAGGATCTGATCCAGTGCCCTCTTCTGTCCTCCTCAGGTACTGCATATGTGTGGTGTACAGACAAATACAGACACAGGCAAACATCCATATGCATATATATATATATATATATATGATATACACTCATGCATGTTGTTGCATGCATGCACACACACACATATCATTAAAACACAAACAAAAATTAATCAGGTAAGGAGGGCATGGTGAAAGGCATGACCCTCCTACATCCATCACAACTTCACTTTCTATGGTAATCAGTTAAGTATTAAATATCAAGAGTCTTATAAATATATAGCCTTTCTTATCCTTCCACATCCTTTACTTAAAGAAATAATCTACTAAAATATTTTTAGATTTATTAATGTACATCGGTATGTGAATGTGTGTATGTGTGTGTGTCTGTGTGTGTGTGTGTGCTCGCGCTTGTGCGTGTTAGTACCAACAAGATGGCTCAGAGATTAAAAGTGCTTGTGCTTAAACATGAGGTCTTGAGTTTGATCTCTGGCTATCATAAGGTGGAAGAATTTATTCTAATGTTGTTCCCTGATCTCCACATGAAAACCATGACATTCATGTTCAGACACATACACACATACAGAAAAAGAGAGAGAGAGAGAGAGAGAGAGAGAGAGAGAGAGAGAGAGAGAATTTATATCTAATAGAATGCAAACTAATGTATAATATTCCTTTAAAACTAAGGAAATAGCCAAACCTGATGACTCACGCCTTTAATCCCTAAACTTGGGAGGAAAAGACAGGTGGACCTCTTGTCTACATGGTGAGTTCCAGGCCAGCCAGGGTTACATAGATTAGACCCTGTCTCAAAGAGAAAAATAAATTATCTTGCTAGAACAAAGGTTTCTCCAAAGTACTATTTGTAATGCCAAATGTTTGGAAACAGCCTTGAGGTCCAAATTTAAAGGTATGGTTAAAAAACCATGACATACACCATGTAACCCAATATTACATAGACATTATTAAAGTTGCCCAGAATTTGGAAAGTATTTAACACATAAGGCTAAGCAAACAGAGCAGGTTGTAATATTAAGTGTGGGAAAAAACTCATTAAAATGAGAAGAAAATGCCAAATGTTACTGGTGCCTTTGGGTTATAGGATTATAGCTAAGATTTCCCCCTAGATTTTTAATCCTTAATGTATTTCCAAAATTTTAATTAAGAATATGCTTTACTTTGCAATTAAAAGCAAAAATAATTCTTCAGAAGTACTGAGTAACCATCATGTTATAAATATGTGCACATGTATATGTTCTCTGGGCCCATCTGACTCTCATTACTAATGAAGGCAAAATGTGTCTCTCTGACACTAATATTTGCCTAGATGGAAGACTGAGGGCTTTTTAATTCGTGCCACATCTCAGCCTAAAGATGCTGAATTTTAAAAAGGAAATGTTTTCTTTTCAGCACCTCTGAAATTAGTTTTACTTGGGTTTCGTAAAATTCCAATATTCTTCTTGCTCACAGCTTTAGTTTATTGTGTTGCAATCGTTATTTATGTGACTCTTTTACGATGCTATGGGACTTGGTCCCTTACCTCAAGAACCTCTTAATCAAATGGGAGAAAAACATGAACATTGTCTGACGTGAGTAATGACAAAATATCCCCTGATCATTCAATATCGAATGATTGTTACTGTGTGTGTGTGTGTGTGTGTGTGTGTGTGTATGTGTGTGTGTGTTTCTAGGCAGAGGTTGATATCAAGTGTCAGTTGTTTTCGATTTCCTTCCATATTATTCTTTGAGACAAGGTCTCTCACTGACCCAGAGCTCACCAATTCGGACCACCTGGCTGGCCAAGCATGCCTCTGGGATCCTTCCATCCCTGTGCTGAGACTGCAGGCATGATGGGGATACAAACTCATGCTTGTGAATCACATTTCACTGACTGAGCCACCTCCTCCATCCCAAACACTGCTTCTATCAACGCCAGGGTTCGCTTCTCTAGCGATAAGCATTATGGAGACACAGAGGCACAGCATTATCCCCATCTCAATCTCCATTCCTGAATCACTGAATGCCTGAACAGCAGCCAAAACCGTATCGGTGATGCCCAGCCCTCTCTTACTGAGACACCTCACATTCCCCTGTGCACATTCTCCCTCTTTTTAATGAGCGGTAAATAATTTGTTCAACCCCCAGGGAAGTTCCTGGTGATTTCTGGCTGCAGAGCACCGAATGCCCTCTTTCTTCTCTTGCTGCTCTTTTTTCTCCTCTGCTCATGCACAATCCCACACTTCCCTCCTGCTGGAAGCCTCTGGTGTCTGACCTGCATTTCAGATGTCCTATTCCTTTCTGTCATAGCATTTATGCTCAGCTGCTGTGACTGTGTATTTCATAACACTAGCCAGTTCTGCATTCTCTGTTACTATGAAAAATTCCTTGAGCTTCACTTTCTGAAACAGATTATGAGATTCTCACAAATAAATTATTTTCATATAGCTCATTACTTTTCTTACACACATGTGTGCGCACACACAGTGAATTGCACATACATCTAAATCAATAAAACCTTTGCATTTGTTGCAGAATAACATTATGCCATTCATATTTCATAGTACAGTCTTTCAAGCAGGACCTTCAGTGATACTATATAGCTAGAAGTTTCCACGTATCTACTATACTCAGCATATACTCAGCATGCCGCTGGTTCCTTTCTCTTGCTCAGTCTCTTTCTCTGTGTCTATTTCTTACTTTCCATCTTTCTAGGCAAAACATCTATATGTCTGAAGGTAACCTCAGACCATACAGACCATGGCCATTAGCAGAGGTTTCCTTCTCTGTAACTGAAAACAGCGACTAAAACTAACCTCTCAGGCATCTAACCTGCTGGTGTGTTTGCCCTGCAGGGTGACAGGAACTCTCTACTGGAGGGAACGTCCTACTAGATAATTACATTTTGAAAAAACCAAACACGGTCCTGCTGGACAACTCTTTACACGGTCTGCTCTGATCTCATCCTCACGAGTCTTAAAGGTCAGCTCTTTCGTAACCAGATGTCCACAGGACTCCCCACTTCTCACTCAAACTTGAAGTTGACCTTGCCCTGCGAGGACCAGAGTGACTCCCTAGTGAATTTCAGATTCTGACAGAGCTGGGATTCCGTGCCAGTTCCTTCAGATTCTTGTCTGACTCCAGGAGTTCAGGCAAACAATATTAACCTCTCTGACCCTCATACCGTAGCTCTAATAGGGAGGTAGATCGTACTTACATTTCCAGGGCTGTAGTGAAGCTTTAGTGAGATCATCTATATCTAAGGTGCATGGCAAACACATTACAAATGTCAGCTTCTCTTTGCACATAATGGCTGACAACTAATAGACTCCCCTTCTCTCTGAGGAGATGCCCATTCCATATTCTATTGATTTGCCTTGGGAAGATTTTTAAAGTGGAGCCATATGGTCAAGTTCCTGTTCTCAGATCAACAATCAAACAGTAGCTGTTCCATTGATCTGCCCACCTGTTCACTCTTCCGGTCCTGCCCCCATCCCCGACTCTTGCTATTAAGCCAAGTCCATACCAAGAATCTGTGCATGCGAATACTTGGCGGGAGCTTCACCATGGGCACCTGTCTGACAGGTCTGTGAGCAGGCACACTGGGCAACTGAATGACACTGATGTCTGGCACTCAGATTGCACATTAGAAAGTCTACCAAGCCTGCCATTCCATTTGGCCTATTACAATGTAGCAAGACATTGCCTTGAGCAATGATATTGCGCAGACTGAGGCTATTAGGGCTTACCACTTAGTGCTCACAAAAATTTAATGTGGTTATTTGCTTCCCCCAGCTGTTGGTTTTCTCACTCTAGAAGGCTTTTCAGAAGCTTAAATAATGTAATGACTTAAAGCATGCCCATAGCACTTTAGGGCCGAGAGAGGTGGGTCTGTTGGTAAAGTGCTTGCTGTCATTTATGAGCACGAGAATTTAGATCTCCAGCACCTCTGTAAAAAGCTGGGTGTAGCAGCATAGATCTGGGGCCCATGCTAGGATCTGGAAAAGGAACAGAGACAGGCAGATTCTTGAAGTTCCCTGGCCAGCCAGTCTAATCAACTGGTGAATACAGATTCAGTGAGAGACTCCGTCTCAGATATTAAGCTAGAGAAGGTAACCGAGGAAGAAAACCCGAAGTCCACCTCTGACCTCCACACACTTGCACACCTGCACATCAGACCCGCCTATGTGCAAAAGTACGCAGCGCTGTGTAACTGAGAACAAGTAGACATGGTAACAAGTGCATCGTTTTTATCTGCAGCATCATTTGCTTTGTGGACCACTTCTCTACGATCTTCAGAGAACTGTCAGTCAAGAAGCAACCCTTGCCTTCCCATCTGACTGCTACCAAAAAACACACATAGGAAGAGCCTGGCACAGATTCTATCCCAGCCTACCACGGAACACTCTTTACCATACGTAGGGACTGATGCTGTGGCCACTGGAGCTTAGCACCTCAGAATCCTTCCAAAGAGGTATAAAATGGGATCTCTCTTTCTTACGGATCTTAACTCGAAAGTATAGGTTTGGAGCTAATGAAAGTGACTTTCTCTTCACAAAGAAAGACCTTGGGATAAAACTGATCTAGAGAGAAATGAAGGTAAGAAATAAGGAGAGGAAGAATCTAGACAAAGTCATGTGTATCTCGGGTTCCACCAGCAACTGAAGCAAGTTCCACTTTTAGACTTTCCATTCACATCAGCCAGCAAATTCTTTTTGGCCTAATCTAGTTACGTGTGCATATAATCAAATGAATCCTTGACCAACTCACAGAAATCCCAAAAGGAGTGACTGGCAGAGGGAATGGACCATCCTCTGCAACATGATGTTCAGAAGGGGGTGGCAACAGACAGGAAGAGATCTGCAGCCCTCCATCTTCCTATTGTGCTACACGCCTGGTTTTTTGTTTTGGTTTCGTTTTTCTGTGTAATTTCCTTTCTGGTGATAAAGTTTTCAAAGAATGACTTGTTCCTACACATCCTATCAACAGTGCCTTGGCTCAAAGATCCTCGGCTTTATATAGTTTGTGGGTATTTCCTTTTTTTACAGTGCACTGGGAGTCCTTGGAACAGTCTCATCAAGGACCCAGTGATAAGTAAATCCCCATTCAGGAAAGGGGAAAGGAAAGGGGGGGGGGCAAACGGAGGAGAAAGCATGAAACAGGAGCCACCAGACTAAACACCATTTGTCAAAATCCAAGGTATCCCAAGATGCTCTCAAACTCATAATTACACATTTTTGTCTTCTAGAATATAAATAGTTTTCCCCAAAAATTTCAAGCCTCCACTAAAGTCAGACATCAGGCTTACCTCTCCTCTCCCTTTACTCAGAATTTCCAAGGCAGGCTTAGCTTCGCTTCTATTGCCAGCAGTTCTGTGGAGAGGCAGTCGAGTGCACTTTGCTAGCATGTTCTGTAGCACCAGCCTGGCCTCCATCACCTTTCTGCTCTAATTACCTCTGGACGGTGTTAGGAAAATCAATTGCTATTATTTGCGAAAACTTGTGGACAACCATCAAAGACCGAGCGAAAGTTGGTGTTTGCACTTTGATTTTCCTGTCAACTGGGATCACCATGATGGAGCACATGCCCCAGGCCAGACTGCTTTCATTTCCAGCTGTCAGGCATTACCCTTCCCCCACACCCATGTAACTTATATCCCAGCTCCCTCCAGCCCTGACACTACAAGTCACACACATTCAGAGTTTTTCCATATCCTTAATTCCACCAGAACTCATCACGTGGCGTTATTTAGGAAAACATAAAGGTCTCCAATCTGAGGTCACTCCGCAGAGGAGGACAACAGGGACTGGAAAGGCCAAACAACCTGTCCAATGCTACACAATCAGAAGCTAAGTCCAGATGACAGCTCCCCAAGCAGTGCCAGTTGGGATCTGCTTGAACTGCACTGGAGTCTGCACCAGATTCCTGGTGTCCACAGACACCCCAACACTTGATGTGCTTCAAAGCCTGGGCTGTGTTTACCAGTCTCCTCCTCATCAGCCTAGCTCCTGTCTCTGAGGCTTGACCTCTCGCCAAGTGCTCACTGGCATTCTGAGTGTCTGGATATGTATCAGACACTAACAGACAACGGCCACCTTCAGTCCAGGGACAAGCGGATAAACCTGATACAACTGCAAGTCTCATATTCCTGGATAGCATCAAGGATTCATCCCGTCTCGGGTTCGTTTTTCTTCCCCTTACACAAGTTGATAACTACAGCCTATGGCGTCTCCTATTTAGGAAGAGAAACACTACAAGAAATATATTTTTAAACCACCTCATGTTTTAAACTCTAAACTCTACGTTCTGGATGATAAACAATGTAAGAACTTTTGACTTCCTGAGAACACTTCCTTTTTTAAATCTCATTTTTAAAAAGAAATGCAAAAAGTGACATTTGCTTGTTTTTGTTCTTATTTCCACCGGCAACATACAAGTTTCTTTTTCTTTTTATTGATTTTGGGTGAGAATTAGTCTAGCCAATCATTTCAGATTCTCTCCTCCCAACGTCAGTTGTCTTTCTATGTGCAATGAACCATTGTCAAAATCTGGAAACTATGAAAGTCCAAATGTAGCAGTCCAACTCTTGGCACATTCAAAGGCATATCTAAAAATTGCACTACCATAAAACTGACAAGGACAGCAATCCTTCCTCACCAGGGGCTCCTGAACATCCAGTTCTTCCCGGTTCTTAGCATCACATGGATACTTTGAATTTACCTAGGCAAGCCTCAGAAGCCACAGGTTAAGTTACTCTGTGCCAGTCCCCTGGAACTAACATTCGGAGCCTTCCTAGGTACCAGCTCTCTTACCAAAGGCTTTCCTAGCCTAGCTACAAAGATAATTATGGCCCTGGTTACAAATTATCTCATAATTATGAGATATCTGGTAGGGTTGTTAAAGAAAAGTTATAAACACCCCAGTATCCATTTCTAAAATTCAAAATGCAACATTAAGTTGTTAAAACATGGGGGGGGGGGTCAGTTTCCACTTAATTGGAAGCACGGGTTTTTGTTTCAGAAGACTGCCTGTCCCTCACTGAAGCTGTCTGAAAGGCAGGGAACTACGAGCAGATGCTTCAGTGTGGGGGACCAGAAGCGTGGAAATTAAGTGAGCCTTAAAAAGTTTCAAGATGCATTCTCCTTTTCAGCAGAATGATAAAATGCCCCAGTAGCAACAGTCAAGTCAGAAAGGAAAGGTCATTTTATGTGTTTTCGTCATGCAGCAAACAGTACGCCGTTAAAGGAATCAGCTTTTGCGCCGATGGGTAACATCTACGAACAACAACAACAAAAACTCTATGAAACTTGGTTTGACTACAAAAGGAAATTGTTCGATACAAATTGCATTTACCGTTTCCTGAAATGGTTTCTGCTGTCACCCACTGAAGGTCGTCAGAAGAAAATATGGTAAGAAGGTAAGCCAGGCATATTTAGTTTTGAAATACACCAGATTAAGGTGTACAGGGACTGAACCCTGTGACTCAAATGTATCTGCCTATCAGACCAATGAGTACAGGAACTGATCCAAGCTGCTTAATTGTTTCTAGGTATCTACCTTTCTCTCTGACATTATCAATGAATAGCAGTGAACAAAGAGTCGCTTCTTAACATATACACACACAAACACGCGCATACTCTCTGTCACACACACACACACACTTCAATTTTTTTAAGCAGCAAACACAGAATGCCTGCGCCTTCATAACGTGCAGTGTTGGTGTGAACAATCAATTATTGCAAAACAATCAATGAAGCAAACCTTGTGAGTTCTTTCACTAAAGGCAGACTCTGTTGGGAGAAGAGTCGTGCTGAATCCTACAGATAATTGTCTCTCCTCTTCGTTTTTCTTATGTAGACAAGACCACACTGAAATACTGTTCTAAGAACCCCTGCCCATACTTTGTTCCTCCATAGATTTACACCGTAGACATCCTCACAAAGAATGCTGACTCTGGAACCTAGACAAAGGAGGGTGTAGCTCGGAGAAGACAGAGCCAGGCGCTCGCCAACTGCTCACAGGCTGCCCGGCACCACCTCTCCTGTGTTCCCGGGACCAAGAAGTCTGGAACTGATGGAGGACTTGGTTCATTCCCCAAACTTTGGGAGTCACTGTTTCCCCTAACTCTGCAGGCTAAAGCGGAGGGGAGGACAGTGGGCTACAGAAGCCCAGAATACCGCTGCAGGGTTCGCCCACCCATCTCGGCAAGTCCCTCAGCGCCCTGATGGTCCCCTCACCTGTCCTGAGCGCCGTGTCTCGGGGCTTCAGTGGCCTCTCGGGGTTCTTCGCTCCAGCAGCTGTCGCGACAATGTGCGCCTCCGGGGACCAGCGTGGGAGGCGGCGGGGTTGGGGGCGTCAGGCGGAATCTGGACAACCGCAGGCAGCCCTGGTCTCACACCCCATCCTCGCGGGGCTCAGGCTGAGGACGCCGTGCGGTCACCGCGGGAGGATGAGTCAGGCAGGGGTGCGGGCGCCCTGACTCGCGCATCTGGGGGACGCGGCCGCCGCCATCGAACGCGTGGAGACTCAGCACCCCTGCCCTCCCACAGTACCGGTGGGACACGGCTAGCGAGGCCAGAACGAGAGGATCGCAACTAAGGCGTCTCTGCCGCTGCCCAGAAAGACAAAAGGAACACGGGCTCGAGGGAAAGTTTTGGGATCGGTTCCCGACGGATTCCAGCTCCTGAGCTCTCCCCCACTCCCAAGAGGAGGATCGGGGGCGAGGGCGAGGGCGGGGACGGGCTTCCCGGAGCGTCGCCGCCAGCCGGGGACCCAGACGGTGCCAATCGCACCACCGCCCACGACCCGTGGGAACTCCGCCGGTCCTGCCGCCCCGCGGTGCCTGGAGCTGGCTGCAGGATCCGCCCCTCTCCTCTCGGACCCCAACACAGCCTCCCCGCCCCGACCCCGGCTGCAAAGTTGTACTTCTAGAACCAGGATGGCGCTCACACAAAACCCATCTCAGGAACAAAGTATCGCTACCAAGAGCTCAGCTTAAGCTGAAGACCGGCGGGCGGAAGCGGACACACCCACTCGCCTCTCACCCCCGCGGGAACCGGAGCCGGAGATTCCCCCACTTCTCCTGTCCCAATAAGAACTGCGGGTCCCCGGCCCACTCCGTGTTTTCTGGAAGCAGAAGCCATAGGACCCTCAGCCCCACGCCCCTAGGATGGTTTCTTATCAGATGCAACCTGGGTGGGTCGGGGTCCCCCTGGCGGCTGCACAAGTGCTGTGCTAACAAAATCAGTATTAAGATTCCCCCCCCCCCACCCCCCGCAGGGATATTACAAGCCCTGAGCCCCAAGGGAATAAAACTACTTAAGGATCCTGGAAAGTTAGATCCGGTGGAGTGGACTAGTTGGGGAGGGTTCTGGGCATTGGGGGAGGGTTAGGGGAAAGACACAGGGCTGAAATGCATCCTAAGAATTAGAATGACTGAGTCTGAGATTCGGCTCCAGATTTCAAATCTAAGTAAGGCTTCAAGTTACCCAAAAATATCAGTGAGTAGAAACCGTGTTTTATCCATAGAGTAAATTAATAGTTACCTCCAATTCTGCAAGAGACCAAAGAGATGACTCTGGCTGAAGGTCAATTCAGGAAATAGAATTTCATTCCCCAGCTACCGCATTGGAGCACACCAACCTTAGCTAGGCTATGGCTTCGTAAACCAGTGAGTTCCTTGGATGTTTTTAACTCAGGCAAGAGGCAAATATTCTGCTGTGCTATGTAGCTATTGCAATGAGTCATCTACTGATCTCCTTTCTTAGCATTCCATGCCAAAGGAAAAAAAAATCTACACTCAAAAATAAATGAATGTAACACAACTCCTAGAGACCGAACAGGTCGTTAATGTGTCAACCTATGGCAATGAGGAGAGACTGTAAAAATGGACAATGGAAGGAAAAATCTTTTTACATCAACTAAACAACCCGGAGGTTAAATAGTTTTGTAAAATTTCACGACCAAAATGCTTTTTAAACATTAAAGAAGATGGGATGGGGGTTGGAAAAATGAGTCACCTTGCAAACCATCTGTGGTTTTCTTTTTCTCCCACCTTCATCTAGTAGTCTTTGGCCCAAAGCCATAAGCTCAGTTCCTTTAAGTTTTCTAATGTATTTGTCAAGGAACCCTATTAAGAGTGTGAACCTACTAAGTTTCTACCTCTTGTAAAAGAATGCCTTGAATCTTTCCTTCTCCTTAAAGCTCCTAGGACACTTCAGAGTAATTCTTCCTGACTTGCCAGGGAATGAGTAACAGGTTCTTACCCATCCAGGGAGCTCATTTAATGTGATAGACTATCTAAAACATACAATGAGACATTTGAAATGTCAATCCTGACATTGTAGGCACCAAATGGCCAGGGAGTCCTCAGAAGGATGAAGAAAGACCATGGGAGAAGACTGAAGCCCATTCTTATCACCACTGATCATAATTACCAATCAGAACTTATATTCCAATCATTCAGCCAAATAATAATAATAATGACTAAGTGAGATTATCAACATTAAATGATTTAAATGCATATTTTAAAATAATTACTATTAGAAAGCTTCAGTAGTAAATTGCCCTGAAAATTGAGGATTATCTGCAGTTCAATAGTTCAAGCAACCCCCAAGATATAATCGTCAACTCCTCTCTGGCACTTAGTGTTCCAGGCAAGCTCAGATAAATTATTTAATCTTTGATAATGGCCAATATTTTCCATCTGAAAAGGGCCCAGTGAACATACCTTGTCAGTAATGGATTTGGACTTAACGGCTTTATATCCACTTTGATATAAAGGATGGGGATCAACTACTCCCAACTTCTCAGGGTAAAAGCTGCCAGTGTTCCACACATAATTATTTTTGTGAGTGTGTTATTCTGAGATGTGTAAGTTTTCATTAGAACAAGTCCATCCTAAAAGATCACATGGGTACCGAGTAGAGAGAAAGCACTTCTCTCTCTAATTGGTTTAACTACCTGAAGGACTTTTGAATATCATTCCTCCTTTTCCTTGAGTAGAAAAAAGTACCTGATGCTGTTATGAGATATGTTAAACTAATATATATTAGATTCTTCTGACTTGTTATATGCTCAGTACATTTAATTGAATACACACCCACGCACCAAATGTGTTTAATGCTATGGTAACAAAAGAAAGAATAACTTTCCCCATTATTAAGAAGTAATGAGAAAAAAATGTCTATCTATAAGGGTCAGCAGTTTCATTCTCCACATTATAAATATACAAGCCTGATGAATGAAAAGAAATTTTTAATAAAATATAAAAACATATATTAGAATGAACATCATGACCATTGGGATTTTAAGATTAAAAATAATGCATATATGTGAGCCTATTTACATATACACCATTTGTGAACAGGTGCCCATGGAAGCCAGAAAAGGAGGCCAGGTCACAGGAGCTACAATTACAAAACACAGTTATAAGATGCCCAACATGAGTCCTCTAGAAAAGCACCAAGTGCTTGTAACCACTGAGCAATCTCTCCAGCTATTCATGGGTATTTTTAAGTAGATCAGGTACAAGCCTAAGAGAAAAATCATTAGACAGATTGGGTGAAATTAATCCTTTTTGCCACCAATGCTGACTAGACTGTCCTCAGACCTAAGAAGAGGGTCCTCAGCATGAAAACGAAAGCACCAACGGAAAGGGAATTATTTGCTGGACTTTTGACCGAACTACTTTGATCAAACTGTGGAATAGGTTGATAGTCTGAAAGCCCCTATGCTAAACCAGTGGCAGCCAAGGTTACATATTTCAAAGCAGAAGCACAGACAAATAAAGTCAAATGAGAGAATGACCTTTCTGAATCTATCCTTAGAGATGCGAGTAGAAGGAATGCAGAAGAAAGGAAAAGGGTAGTGGGAATATATATCCTAATAGATTGCGTTCACTCAATTTCCGCTGAACTCTGAATAGTGCTTCCTCAAATTTTTGTTTTTCACTATGTCTCCTTGACTGTTGCTCAGAGGGGGTTGGAGCTTCAGGAGCTACTAGCACTCAACAAACGTGCAATCAAGGGTTCTACTTTCTCTCAGGTAGATGCTTTATAATGTCAACACCATGATGGTAGTTAAACGTTTTATAAGTTTAACATTAGCTCTGTGCTAGGTAATAAACTGATCGGGTTCTTTTTGTCTGAGTACACCAAAACTCTGAAGGGGCACAGTTTCCAGTTCTTTCCTCTAGGCAGACATGCACTTGTATGAACTGGGCAACCGCCACATGGCCAGCAGCAACCTAAGTAGTTAAAAAGAAATCTTGATTGTGTATTTTGTGATTAGATTCTGGTCACAGAAAATAGAGCACTGACATAAACAGCGGATAACTCTGGGGCTAGCCTCGTGTTCTGCTGTCCGTGGTCCTGAACCCGGATTTGTTGGTTGGTGTCTGGGCACTAAGTGTGATCTGTCCTTGACATCACTGGATACAGAATGCTGAGACCTTGGGTTTGCATGGCATAACTCTGCTGAACCGCATTCTGCAAGCCAGCAATGGTCCAAAGTGATTGGTTTGGCTTGCACATCAGAATTTGGGAAGTGCTGGGCTAGGACACAGTCCATTTGCCTTACAGCTTACTTGGATATGTTATCCTTCATTTTGGTCCCTTCCAGAATTACAAACCAAATGCTGCCCCTTTCAGCTGCATTCTAATTGATGCTGGCCGTGTGTTATTCCACTGAGAGCATCCATCTTGAATCAAACAACTAGGTCAAAATCCCAACTTCTACTGACTAGTATATATTTTTGGCCCCATTCATAAAGTTCTAATAGTTGTCATATGTTTTCATAACCTGGCTTTGAGTATTTCATAGTAATAAAATAGCAGTTGTAGCTCTTTTAGTCTTACATGTGCCTGATATTCAACACACCTCTTGGTCACATGCTAGTTCCACTTCTTGGATCAAGGCAGGACAAGCTTGCAAAAGGAAACACACACAAGGTATATCCTTCAACTTACTGTGAAAATAACTTAGTCTTTACTTTCTGCTAAATCAAATACAAGGCTTCCAATTAGTTTATACAACAAAAATTTAAGCCCCACCCAATTTTCTTTTATCTGGGTTTTTTTTCTGCTTGTAATTATGATTTAGAGTAAAAAAGATGAGGTCATTGTTGATATAATTACATTAGATCTGTTTTATTAAATAAAAGTAAGATGATTTGGTGGTTTGAATTTCCAAATGCTTATAAATATCTGGCTGTCTTAGTTCTGCTACTGACAGAAATTGTTACACACATACAGCTGATTTTGTAAACAAGCAATCATTTCTACTGATGTATAGATCCTAATTAAGCCACAATGTTGGTAAAATAGAGTACGGTTTAAATTGCACTATTAAGGATATCTCAGAATAGCCTTTACACATCTCTTTGGGAGCATGGGAAACTATTGACACACTCGTTTTTCAAAACAACCTTTAAACCCAATGTTTTGTTCTCTTACAGTAGCCTTTTCATGCCCTTTGAGACTAGCGATCACGGCTCCCTGAGGGATCCTGGAAACAAATATTGATATGAGAACTAGAACTAATGTAGATTTGAGCAGGGCAGATCTTATTTGGGGACCTATATTTATCTTTTAAGGCTCCTGGCAGATACTTGCAGAATGTCTATATAAGGTTTTTCTTGTTCTCTCATTGCTTAATTTACGAATGAAGCTAATTGCTCAACATCACATACCAATGTTAGGCCATGGCTTCAACCCAAGTCTCCTTATTCAGTGTTCAATGCTTACTTGATATTTATAAAATGTGGATTGCTTTAAAGCCCAGATAGAAGAAAAAACCTTAGCATACAAGAATAAGCATTCCCCCAGTCTAACCACACAACATTCCAAAGGAAACTGCCTTGTAGCAGAATATAAAAAATATAGAGAGAGTTTCAGTTTTATATTAATCATTCATTAATTTGGAGAGTATTTCCATCAAATACCTGTATTTTTCCTTATATGTGTTGTGGTATAGTGAATTGGACATTTTCAAAAAGCAAATCATTTCCATAAATGAATACATCATGAAGTATGCCTTAATAAGTACACATAATGCTGATATAAGGTGAGGGTTGCTGGGTTGGATTCTCTAAATGCACAACAATTACTCTTCATTATGCACTTGATTGGATTAAAAAATTAGAAAAGAACACCTTTGCATGTGGTTGAGTGAGGGAGTTTCTATAGAGGATTCAAAATTTGTGCTGAGTGTGGGCAGCACCATTTCACAGTCTGGTAACCTAAACACAAAATGAACAAGGAAAAGGTCAGCTAAGTACCAATATTCCCATATCTCTGGTTCCTGTCTATGAATGTAATGCTAAGGTAACAAGCTGCCTCATCCTCTTGCCACTGTGCCTTCTCCACTATGACAGACGAGATGCCCTTAAACCATGATGATGGACCAGAAGCCCTTAAACCGTGTTCCAATAACAGATTCTTTCTCCCATTAGTTGCTTCTTGTCAGATATTGGATCACAACGGCAAAAGAAATAGCCAACACTGAGGAACTAGGGGTCAAAGGAGATTTCCAAGGTGTGCGATTTCATTTCAAAGGCAGACAAGACTGACTTTGAAATAAAAGGAAGTAACAAAAAGTGGGCAGATAACTGAACTCAAAGAGAAGAAATGTGTGTGCAGTTCCAGAGGAGAAAGCAGTGGGGCAAGTTCAAAGGTGTGACAGTAATGACTGGAGGATGAGGATTTAAGCCAGGAGTCATTGCATAAAGAGGACCCTGGAAAGGAAGGTGGGGACTTGCTCAGAGGGAGCCTTGCCTTCCAGGTTGAGGAGTGGGGGACAATCAGGGAATTGTCTTAATGCGCTCTGATAGCAGTATAGAGGATGGATAGAAGGGGTGAATATTTTTGTAAAGAAAGATGACAACTTGACTTAGGGTTTTGAAAGCAGGAATGAAGAAGAACGATACATATGAAGACTAGTGAGCATTCACTAATTAGGAAGAGTATGACATAATGTCCAAGTTTCAGATTAACATCTCAAATTCTGTTTATTTACTTTATTTATCTTCCTGAACTGTAGGCAGAGACTGCTTGTTCATTCCTGGACACCCTGACCCAAAAAATCACACAGACATTATATTAATTACAACACTGCTTTGCCAATAGCTTAGGTTTCTTCTTAACTAACTCTTGCATCTTAAATTAACCCATTCCTATTATTTTATATCTTATCACGAGGGTTGTAGTTTACAGGTAAGGTTCCAGGACATCTGTCTCCTTCGGCAGCTACATGGCATCTCCCTGACTTTGCCTTCTTTTCTCCTCTACCTCTGCTTGGAATTCCCACCTTGCTCTATTCTGCCCTATCATAGGCCCAAGCAGCTTCTTTATTCATTAACCAATAAAAGCAACACATATGCAAAAGGACTTCCCACACCACTGAATACATTCTATGCAATGTCAATAGAATCAGTGTCCACAGGCAGTGTATTGCAATGTATATCTTTATGTTAAAATGAAAATGCATAAATTATGCTTTAAAACTTATAGTTGAGAGTTTCCAATCTTAATGATTTTTACTCATCCAAGTCTCAGCACTGGCCACCTTCCAAGAAGCATCATCACTTTCTTTGAAGAACTTTGCACCTATTCCTTGTTGGTTCTCTCTGTGTGTATGCTCCTATCACATTCAATTGTGACTTTTAGGATCCTTTCATTATTTCCTATTGGGAAATAATCACCATGGTTTCTACCTCTACCATAGCTAAAAGGAACACTTGGGATCTCTGCTTTGCCTGAAGGCATAATTTCACCTTGTAAAGTCTCTTTGGGGAAGAGACTTTAAGAAAGAAGTGTCATGTTTTAACTGTATAAAAAAGTTTATGTGTGCATGTGAGTGTAGTGTGTGTGTGTGTGAGAGAGAGAGAGACAGAGACAGCAACAGAGACATAGAGTAAATATAGAAACAGGGATGCTCCAGACTCAAGGTCAAGAGTGAGATGCAGAGAATTGCATGAAGTGATGGCACACACCTTTAGTCCAAGCACACAGAAGGAAAAAGCAAGTGAATCTCTATGAGATCGAGACTAGTCTGGTCTACAAAGCAAGCTCCAGGACAGCCAGGACAGTTGCACAGAGAAATCCTATCTTGGGGAAGAAAAATGGGGTCAGAGGGAGTGGGGAGTGGGATGTAGAAAGATGCAATTTAAACTAAGCAAAATGTAAATTTCCTTGCTTGTCTGCTCTAAACAAATATTGAGTTTAGACAGTTTAGCATTTTAAAGCCCACTAAACAGCTCAGTGATCTCATAATTATGTAATATCTATGATCTACTTAAAGATGACCTTACAAAAATCTCCCAGTGTTTTTACTTAATATATATATATGTAAAAAAGACTTTATATAAATTTTTAGAAAGCCTAACCTTAATAATATGGATTATTCTGAAAACCTCTTCCCTGAGGTCTAGGATTCATAGTACCTAAAAGTACCGTGTAAGCTGCCAAGTGAGGGAAGCAGTCAATAGTTCTGTCTTGTTTTGATGAACTATAGCAATGGCCAGAATGGAAACATATTCCTAAAGGTACAATAGTGGTACTCATGTTTTGGCAGTAGCCAACAGCTTTCTAATTTACTTAGGGCCAACTCAACCAAGGGTAAATCTTGCCTGGTACTAGAAACCTAATTTCTACCCGGAACAAGTGAGGCCATTGATCTTAGACAAGAACCCACTAAAAAGCATAATTCCTAACTGAATTCTTTAAGTTATCCTTATACCCACAAATAATTGTAACTCCGACCCTCCATCAAAGAATCTTTTCTTTACAGCAAATGGAGACCAATACAGAAAAGTACAGCAGATCAGAGGTAGTGACCAACTAACTCTGTAATCCAATCTCACTAGCTACATCTGCAACACAACTAAGCACCTAAGGCTCTGGTAACATTTTGAAGAGGGACTAGAAAGATTGTAAGATTCACAGAACCAGGAAATCTGCTGGGATATTGTGCCTCCTAAAAATAAAGAGACATTTCACCAGTGAAACCTCAACAAAATGGCTGCCTAAAGAAGACCTGAAGGATGATCATCTCAATAGATATACTAATGTGGAAAGGGAAAATGTCATGGGTTTTTATTCTCAGACAAATAACAAGCAATCAATGACTCATGATGAAGAGAGAATTAATCTCTTCCAGAGATATGTCCCCAAAATAGTTTTCTAATGCAAAGTGGTCTGCCTTGAAATCATATATACACAAACCACCTTAAATGAACTCGGAAGGTTGTATTTATATGTTTGTGCACTTACATAGGTAGCAATAATAATAAAAAGATGAAAAAGTAATCGAATTGAGAGTGAGGAAGGACATAGGCGAGGCTGGAAGGAAGGGATATGGAAAGGGTTGAAGAGAGAATAAGGAAAGGGGAAGTGATGTGATTATGTTTTAATTTTAAAAACTTTAATTGCAACAATATGAATCAATGGAGGTAATACAGTGGTGTATGCTAAATCATAGAAATTCAGAAATAATAGAGTCATGTGATACTTAACAGGAGTCACATGTTCTCTAAAAAGGCATTGCTTAGGCTATTTTGTTGTGTGATCATTACTAAGTGTTCTGAAACAAACCTAGAAAGTCTAGCTTATAGCACACACCTCGGCTGTGTGATCTCACCTGTTCTTCCTAGACTACCTGCCTCTACAGAAATGCTACCGTGATAGGGACTCTAGGCCACGACAAAACAATGGTAAACATTTGTTTATCTAAATCTACTTAAACATGGGGGAAGCACAATAAAGGTTCAGTACAAGACTCTTTTTTTTCTAGGGCACTTAACATGAGTGGATTGCACAGGAGCAGAGTGGCTCTGGGTAAGTCAGCCAGCCAGGGAGCAGAACGAACATGAAGGTACAGGGCTGCCTGGATGTTGTAGAGGCCGTCACCGCACATCCAGACTCCACTGAACTCACTACTGTAAGTTCTTCTTTTACTAGTACATGAATGGTGGCTTATGGCAGCTTTTCTATAAAACTGACATTTCTAACTGTTGGGCTCTTTCTGTAACAGCTTGAAATACAGGTGCATTGCTGAGGTATATGAAAATGCCTTCCTTAAGCCTTTATTCATGCTATTTTTAAAAAAGACTTTATTTTTGAATTTTATGGTTAAAAACCAAGACACAAACACACGCGTTGCCTAGGCTTCCATGTGTCTGGAGGATCCTATTGCTGTCTTCCTTCCCCACAGCCTTTCTCAAGAGTCTTTCTCAAGAGAAGAGTCTTCTGGGTCAGGGACACACAGAGCTAACACCTAGAATCCCTCCTGGCAGGACTGGCCCATGGCTCTTGAAAAGGTGTCACTCTTCAGAAACAGGTCTATGATGACATGCTTGGTATCCTTCATTGCATGTTTTCCTGTAGGAAGGCATTTTACGTTGGTTAATAAAACTCCTCCACTGTCAAGGTTCACAGTCACTGCTTTTAATCTGTTAAAGGTGTGGGAGCCTTCTCAGCTTGGTCGATCACCTTCCTGGACCTGGGGGGAGTTGGGAGGACCTTGGACTTAGCATAGAGTGGGGAACCCTGATGGCTCCTTGGCCTTGAGAGGGAGGGAGGGGAGGTATGGGTGGAGGGAAGGGGAGGGAAGGGGGAGAAGGAGGGGAGGGAAGGGGGAGGAGGAGCGGAGGGAGGGGGGAGGAGGAGGGAAGGAGATGGAAATTTTTAAATATAAAAAAAAATAAACCATGAGAAAAAAAAAAGAGTGTGCCCGTGTGTATGTGTGTGTGTTTGTCTCTGTCTCTCTTGTGTGTGTGTGCCTGTGTGCAGTTATATATGCACCACAACATGAGTATGGAGGTCACAAGACAACTTGAAGGAGCTATTTGTCTCCTTCTGCCATGAATACCAGGGATTCAATACTGGTCAATGGCCTCCACAGCAAGCGCTTTAACCTTCTGAACTACTTCATCATCCCAGACATTCTCAGATTTTTTTTAAAGAACTTGTTGAATTGCATACAAGTTTCAGCTAAGCCTTTCACCGTAGGTTTTCTTGGGGACTCTTCCTTTTCATCTGCATCCCCTTCCCTTTTGTCTGTCCTTCATCTATGGGATCACTAGGTGGGTAGGAATTTTGGGCTCTGTTATAATCCTACGGGGTTGCTATTGCAGCTGCAGTTTGTCATTGACAGACACACTGCCTTGCAGAGTGCCATATTTTTATGTATAGTTTCCAGCACCAGCATTCAGTGAACAGAGAAATGAATTGCCTTTTCAATCATTCCACATTTGCTAAATAGACTTGAAGAATGAGCTGAGAAATAGCTGCCTAACAGGATGGAGATCCTTGGTTTAATATCTAGCACTGAGGAAGAAAGAGGAAGGAACAAAATAAAGAACATAGGGAAGGAGGGGTCTAGGAAGGTAAAAGAAAATGGGATGGAGAGAAGAAAAGAGAAAACTGTTCATTAGATTATTTTCACCCAGAGTTTCATTTTGTGTTTTCATAAATGCCCATCCATTGAGGGGCAAAGAGTTTAGATACATACATATAAAACAATAGATTTCAGTATTGACTCTATTAAAAATATTATAGTAATTGGAAAATGGACAGGTATCAAAGGAGAAAATTTGAGACAAAAAAGTCATAAAGCATCTTGTATGATACTATTCCATCTTTTAAAAATATGTGTGTGTGAGTATGTGTGTATGTGTGTGTATAAAATATGCTAAAAGACATACAAAACTATCAAAAGACAATGTGGTCAGAAAATTGAATTGGAGAGTGAGGGGGTTCTTCTACATATGTGTTTGTGTATGTGGTATGTGTGGTCGTACATATGTGTGCAGTGAAAGGCAGAGGACAACTTCAAGTATTATTCTTATAATGCCATCCACTGTGTGTTTTGAGACAGATCCTCTCCCTGTATTCTGAGTCTCACCTACTAGGCTAGACTAGCTGGACAGTGAGACCCCAGGGACCTGCCTATCTCTGCTTCCCCAGTGCAGGATCAAAAGTGTGTCCTTATACTTTAAGTGTAGACTCTGAGGATAAAACTCAATCCCTTACGCTTGCATAAAAGCATTTTGTTGACTGAGCTACCACCTCAGTCCATTACATTTTTTGCTTTTTTTGAGACAGGGTTTCTTTCTGTAACAGCCCTGGGTAGTCCTGGAACTCGCTTTTTAGTCCAGGCTTGATGTGGGATTCCTCTCTGTATGCTGTGAATACCATTGGCTAATATAAGATGGTCTTGGGCCTGTACAGGGCAGAATAGAGGTAGGCAGGGAAAACTAAACTAAATGCTGGGAGAAAGAAGGTGGAGTTGGGAGACGCCAGGTAGCCATCACTGGGAACAGACATGTTGGGAGTTTGCCAGTAAGCCACAGCTATGTGGCAATACACAGATTAAGAAAAATGGGTTAAATTAAGATGTAAGAGCTAGCCAGTAAGAAGCCAAGCAGTGATTTAATTAATACAGTGTCTGTGTGGTTATTTAGAGTCTGGGCAGCTGGAAAACTAAAAATCAACCTCCCCACAACACAGGCTGACCTCAAACTCACAGAGATCCACCAGCCTCTGCTTCCTGAATGCTGGGATTAAAGGCTTGCACCACCACTGCCCTGCTATAACTTTTATTTACATATTTTTCTTATCAGTTTTATAGTGGTATTCTCACTTTTATAATTAACATTTAAAAGCAACAACCAACATGAGCCTTTTTCCTCCTGTCACCAGTGCAGCCAATGGGAGAGGTTCTAAAGATCAATGATGAGTTTGAGAAGTTACCCCCAATCTAGGCACAGTAGCTCATGCCTGTCATTGCAGTTCTTGAACAGCTGGGGCAGGGGGATTACCGTGAATTGAAGCCCAACTGGACTTGTTGCAGAAATCAGACCTTTGAGAAATTAAGCACCGCTCAGAGAGCTGAGAAATGCACTTTCATTACTCCCATGAATGCTCTGAGAAGATAGATGGTTTCTTATGCCATTTATAGACTGAAACTTTCACCTTGTCTGTTATTTGGTGGGATTGAATTTTAACTTACAAAACTGAGGACCACGAGAAGGAAATTTCTGTAGCAAGCATGTTTATGGAAGTGGGGCAGATAAGGTTAAAATGTCTGCAAAGCCAGTGTCTGTTTGTAAAAATAAAGAGAAGGGGTCTTAGCAGATACAAGAAGTTTGCTTACAAAAGTAGCACACAGCACCATATGACTCTTGGCTATAGATACAGCAAAAACCTTAACTCAATCAAATTTCTCCTCATCAAGCTTCATAGAGAGCTCCAGACCAGCATGGTCTACAGAGTAATACCCTGTCTCAAACACAAACAGAAGCTAACTCCCGAACTGTCAGCACACGTTACAAGGCTGGCATGAATACACAAGTGAAAACTTTAGAACTACCTTTCACTTTATGATTTAACAGCAAAAAGCAAAATTGAATTTGTGCTGAGATCTGTAGGCTGAATTGAATCCTTCCTGAAATTTCTCTACATGTGAGAGTATTTTAAAGAGTTTTCTAGAAAATGCAATCAACCCACAGTTTTATTGTGTTTTCTCCTCACCCCTTGACAGGAAATGCATTTTTCCCTTCATATAGTATATCTTGATTCTTGTTCCCCCTCCCTCTACTCCTCAGTTTCTCCTTACCTCCCTCCCTCTCATCTGCTTCCACCCCTTCTTGTCTCTCATTAGAAAACAAACAGGCTTCTAAGGAATGATATATAATATAATATTATTAAAATTACACATTGGAATAGTATGAAACAAACAGAAGGAAAAGAGTGCAAAAGACACACGTAATAGATATAGACACAGAGACCCATGAAATTCTCATGAACCCCATAAAAAAACCAAACTGGAAGCCAAAAGATATAACAGAAGGACCTACGTTATAAGGATTATAAGCTGCCTCTGTTTGTGTGAGTTCATATGTACATTATAAACCACACTGATTTAGAAGGTCTTGATGTCCTCTATTTCCTCTGGCTCTTACAATCTTTCTGCCTCCACTTCCACAGATTTCCCTGAGCCCTGAGATAAGGAATTTGATGAACACATCCAATTTAGGGCTGGGTGTTCTAATGTCACTCACTCTGCATAATGTCTGGCTGTGAGTCTCAGTATTTGTTCGGAACTGCTGCAGGAAGAAGCTTCTTTAACAATGACTGAACAAGGCACTGATCTGTGAGTATAGTATACTGTCTTTAGGAGTCATTTTATTTCTATATTCTTTAGAAGAACAATAGTATTTGATTTTTGCTTAGGCCCCTGGGCTATCTACTCTCTGGTTCTTGGTCATCGAAGAAGTATCATGTATGGATTCCATTTGATGGAGTGGGCCTTAAATAAAATCAGGTATTGGTTGGTTACTTGCACAAGCTTTCCGCCACCAATGCTCTAGCACATCTTGCAGGTAGGACACCCTTGTAGATCAAAGCATTTATAGTTGAGTTAGTGCTTATGTTTCTCCTTTAGTAGGGTATAGAGTAACTTCCTATGCCGGAGATGCTAGAACATAGGGGTGAAAGCTCTATGTAGGCATGGGACCTTTTTGACCAACTACTCAATTAATTGTAACCCAATCCTGATACTAGAAGCTTTGTTTGGTGACAAGAGATATCCAATTGAGACTCTGTCTCCCCATTATTTGGTAATTTCATTTAGATTGTCTTCATAAGTGTATATATTTTAGGAAGTTTCTTCTGTATTAGCTTTCCATAGTACCACTCTAATGGCCCTTAATTTTAGCCAATCCTCCTCATATTGTCTTCCTCATGTCCCTCTCCGTTTCCCCTCCCTACTCTCTCCTCCCATTTCAGTCACCCTCATCTGTCCATAACTATCTATCTCCTGTTCTTTGGGAGCTCTATCTGACCTGTGTTTCTTACTCTGTACCTAACCTCTGTGGTTCTGTGAGTTGTAGCTTGATTATCATTGATTTAACAGCTAATAGCCAAGTGGATACATACCACATTTGTCTTTTGGGTCTGGGTTACTTCACTCAAAATTTTTTTTTCCTAGTTCCTTTTACCTATGAGCTTCATTATTTTAATGAATGAGCAATGTCCCACTGTGTTCTTTATACATTTCTTTGTTGAGGGATATCTAGGTTATTTCCAACTTCTGGCTATTTTGAATAAAGCTGCAGTGAACATGGTTGAGTGTCTCTGTACTAGGATGAAGTGTCCTTTCAGTATATGCTCAAGTGTGGTATAGAGCTGGATCTTGCGGTAGATTGACTCCCAGCTTCCGAAGAACTGCTACACTAACTTCCATAGTAGCTGTATGAGTTTGCACTTTCACCAGCAATGGATGAATGTCCCTTTACTCCACATCCTCACCATCATGAGCTGTTATTTGTTTTATTGATTTTAGTCATTCTGAGGGGTGTAAGATGAAGTCTCAAGGTAGTTTTGATTTGCATTTCCCTAATAGCTAAGGATCTTGAACACTTCTTTAAGTGTTTCTCAGCCATTAGACTTTCCTCTATTGAGAATTCTCTATTTAGATCTGTGTCCCATTAAAGCATAATTAATAAAAACTCAGGGTCAGAAACTGGGCTTCAACATGAAGATCTGAAAAGCAAAACAACCAGCCACTGGCTTTTACCTCGACCTCAGTCTGAATTGGCAATCCTACCTCCTGGAATCTCAGAAGGAGACTGCATGTCTGAGAGCTGTCTCCCCCAAACCCCCATGTTATATTTCTCTCTAAGGTTTGGATTAAAGGTGTGCACCAGTGGAACTAAAGGTACGTGTCATTGTGGCTACTGGGATTAAAGGTGTGTGTTAGCATAATCTGATCTGTAATGCTGACCAGTGGGACTGTTTGACTCTCAGATCTTCAGGCAGTCTTTATTTATTAAAATACATTCAAAATGCCACTACACTTGATTTTTAAAGTTGGGTTGTTTTCTTGATATATAGCTTTTGAGTTCTTTATATATATATATTGGATATTAGCCTTCTATCAGATGTGTTGTTGGAAAAAATATTTTCTATTCTGTAGGCTGCCACTTTGTTGGAATGATAGTGTCCTTTGCCATACAGACCCTTCTGAGTTTCATGAGGTCCCATTTATGAATTGTTGATCTTAGTGCCTTTCTTAAATAGTGGAATAGTGGTCTCTCTAAAAAGTCTTTTCCTGTGCCAATGAGTTTAAGATTATTATTTACTTTCTGGCCATCAGGTTCAGTGTACCTGTTTTTATTTTGAAGTTTTTGATCAATTTGGAGGTTAGTTTTGTACAGGATCATAAGCATGAATCTATTTGGATTCTTCTACATATAGAAATCAAGTTTAACCAAACCCAGTTTTGATGATGTTATCTTTTTTCCAGTATGTATTTCTGGCTTATTTATTAAAAAAATCAGGCATCCATAGATGAGTTGATTTATGTCTCAGTCTTCAATTCAATTCCATTGATCAAAATTTTGGTTTTTGTTCCAATAGCCTTACTGATTTTAGTGCTATAGCTGTGTAATATAACTTGAAATTAGGGGTGTTGGTGCCTTCAGTAGTTCTTTTATTATTCAGGAGTGTTTTTAGCTATCCTGCATTTTTTATGTTTCCCTATAAGGCTTTAAACTTTCCCTTCAAAATCTGTGAAGAATAGTGTTAGAATTTTGATGGGGATTGCATTGAATCTGTAGATTGCTTTTGGTAGGATGGCCATTTTTGTTATATTAATCCTTCCAATCAGTGACCATGGGAGATCTTTCCATCTTCTGATATCTTCTTCAATTTATTACATCAGTGTTTTAAAGTTTTTATCATACAAGTGCTTCACTTGCCCAGTTAGATTTACCAAAAGATAGTTTAGTTATTATTTGAGGCTATTGTAAAAGGTGTTTTTATAATTTCTTTCAGTCCCTTTGTCCTTTGTATATAGAAGGGCTGTTGACATTTTAAAGCCCATTATCCAGTCACGTCCCTGAAGATGTTACCAGCTGTAGGAATTCCCTTGTGTAATGTTTAGGGTCACTTATGAATATTGTCATATCATCTGCAAATAAAGATACCTTGACTTCTTCCTTTTAAATCTTTATACCCTTCATCTCCTTCAGTTTCTTGTAGCTCTAGCTAAGACTTCAAATACTGTATTGAATAGCTATTCAAAAGTGGGCACCCTTGTCTTGTTCTTGGTTTTAGTAGAATTGCTTTGAGTTTCTCTCCAAGTTGATGTTGGCTATGTCTTATTATATTAAGCTATGTCTCTTGTGTCCCTAATCATTCCAGGACTTTTATCTGAAGCAGTGTTTGATTTGTTTTCAAAGGCCTTCTCTGCATCTAATAAGATGATTATGTGGTTTTCATCCTTCATTCTGTTTATATAATGGATTATATTTGCTGATTAATGTTGAACAATCCCAGCATCTCTAGGATGAACCTACTTGATCATGGTGGATGAGCTTTTTGATGTGTTCTTGGATTTGGTTTGCAAGTATTTTATGAGAATTTTTGCATCTATGTTTGTATGGGAAATTGGTCTGTGATTCTCCTTATTTGATTGGTCTTTATGTGGTTTGGATATCAAGGTAACTGTGGCCTCATAAAGTGAATTGGGCAATATTGCTTCTGTTTCTATTTTGTGGAGTAATTTGAGGGGTATAGCACTAACTTTCCTTTGAAAGTCTGATAAAATTCAAGTTAAAACCATCTGGCCCTGAGGGCTTTTTGTTGTTTGTTAGCTTGTTTTGTTTGATTAGTAGACTTTTAATTATTGCTTCTATTTCACCAGAAGTTCAAGTTTTGTTTAAATTCCTTATCTGATCTTGATTTAACTTTCATAAGTGGTATATATCAAGAAAGTTATTCATTTCTTTAAAATTTCCAATTTGGTGGATTAATTTTTAAAGTATGTTCTTATGGGTCTCTGAATTTCTGTGATTGTTATGTCCTCCTTTCATCTCTAATTTTGTTAGTTTAAATCTTATTTAATTTTATTTAATTTAAATAAGGGTTTGTCACTCATATGGATTTTTCTCAAAGAACTCTTTCACTTTTTGCATTTCTTTGCTTTGATTTTTTTTCTTTTTATTGATTTAAGTCTTAAGTTTGATGATTTTTTGATATCTACTCCTTTTGTGTGTGATTTCTTCTTTTTTCTAGATTTTTCAGGTATACTGTTAAGTTACTAATATGAGATCTCTTCATTTTTTATATGTTCACTTAGTTCTATGAACTTTCCTTTTAGAATTGCCTTTGTTGTGTTATAAGTTTGGATATGATGTGTGTTCATTTTCATTCAATTCTAGAAAGTCTTTAACATCTTTTTAAATTTCTGTTTTGACCCAGTTTTCACTCAGAATAAAGTTGTCCAGTTTCCATGTGTTTTTAATCTTCCTGTTGTTTCTGTTGTTGTTATCTAGTTTTAATCTATGGTGGTCAGATAGGATGTATGGTTTAATTTCAAGTTTCTTATATCTGTTGAGAGTTGCTTTGTGTCTGATATGTGTTTAATTTTGGAGAAAGTTCTGTAACATGAAGGCCAGGCTTGTTGGGGTTTCTGTCCTGCCCAGTTCCCACAGCCAGAAAGTCCCAAAGAAAATCACACAGAGATCTTATAAGTTATAAAACGGATTGGCCCATTAGTTCAGGTTTTGTATTAGCTCTTATAACTTATATAGCCCATTATTCTTATCTATGTTAGTCACATGGCTTGGTACCTTTTTCGGCTGGGTAGGTCACATCTTGCTTCTTAGGTGGTGAGACAGGACTGGGAGGAGTGGGCTTCCTCTTTCCTAGAATTCTGTTTTCATTGCCCCACCTCTACTTCCTGTCTGGTTGACCCACCTACACTTCCTGCCTGGCCAATCAGAGTTTATTTAAAACATGATTGACAGAATACAGACAATTCTCCTGCACCAAAGTTCCATGTCATGTTGAGAATAAGATACATTTTTTTGTGATTGTGTGAAATGTTCTGTTAATATGTACTAGGTTCATTTGGTTTATAACAGCAAATAGTGCCAGCATTTTTGTATAGCTTTTGTCTAGATGATCTGTCTCTTGGTGGGAGTATGGAGACTGAAATCTCCCACTATAGTGAGTGAGGGTCAATATGGGTTTAAAGTACTGTAATGTCCTTTTTACAAACTTGGGTCTTCTTATGCTTGGTGCAGATATGTTAAGAATTGCAATGCTCTCCTGGTAGGGTTTTCCTTTGATAGTTTCCATCCCTGTCTCCTCTGATTCATTTGGTTTAAAATCTCCTTTGCCAGATATTAAAATGGCGACACTGGCATGCTTCTAAGGTCCATTTGTTTGGAATGTCTTTTTCCATCTTTATTGCCAACGTTAGCATCAAAGACAGACATCACCACTGGGCAAAGAAAGATGGAAAAAGATACTCCAAACAGATGTACATTTAGCATTCTGATTATTCTGCACTGAGGAGATTTCTTTTCTGGTGCATGATATCTATATGCTTTTCTGTATGCGTCTTATACCTTAATAGGCATCACCTTCTTTAGGTTAGGAAAATTTCTTCTACAATTTGTGAAAATAGTTTCTGGGCCTTTGACCTGGTGTTCCTCTCCTTCATTTACTTTTACTATTCTTAGATTTTATCTTTTCAAAGTGCCACATACTTCCTGGATGTTTTATGCTATAAGTTTTTTGTTTGTTTGTTTTGCTTTTAGATTTAGCATTTACTTCGACAAAGGTACTCATTTCTTCTATAGTGTCTGATGGTGATGCTTGCCTCTGAGGGTCCTGTTCTAGTTCCTAAAGTTTTCATTTCCAGAATACCCTCAGTTTGGATTTCTTTATTGATTCTATTCCACTTGTTCAGCTCTTGAGTAGTTTTTGTTTGTTTGTTTGTTTCCTTCCACTGTTTGTATTTTCAAAGATTTCTTTTGGGGGTTATTCATTTCCTTTTTAAGGACACATATCATATTTATAAAGGCTATTTTAAGGTCTTTGTCCTGTGTTTCAACTATACCACAATTCTCAGGACCCACTGTGGTAGGGACTCTAGTGGAGACATAATTGTGGCTGTTAGTGATTGTGTTTTTAATGCTAGTGTCTAGGCTTCTGAGTTTGAGATGATTGTAATTCTAGGTACTGATGTCTGGTCTTTCTTAGGTGAGTCTTTTGTTCTGTGGTTTCTGTTGTCCTCTCTTGTTCTTTATGAGAGCATAGTGGTTGTATGCTGCTTTGTAGGGAATTCTTCTGGGGTTCTGCTAGGTGTAGTCACTAGGGGTTTTAGGTAAAATGTATTTCTATGTATTTGGAAGCTAACCTTTAGGAATGGGGATAGGCTGTGGGGGGGGCAGGTGTGTGTGTGTGTGTGTGTGTGTGTGTGTGTGTGTGTGTGTAAAGAGTGCCCATACGAGGGTGGAAGGCAGGGTGTGGAAGGCAGGGTATTCCACAAGGACCTGGTTAGCTCCCAGAAATGGGGGCAGAGAGTGAGTGAGGAGAGGCCACAACTGTAAGAACAGATAGGATTTGGAGGGAGGCGTAAGAGTGAACGTCTATAGCTTGCTTGCCTGCTTTGCTGCCCTACTTGCTTCTCTGGTAGGCTTGGCTTGGAGGGTTCCCAGGGAACACCTGCTGGAGTTGGAGGCTGGGATAACAAGGGGAGTGGGGAGGAAGGTTAGAGAGGAAGGTCTATATGATCTACTGGAGATGGAAGCAGGGAAGCAGGGGGTCTGCTTCAGAGTTGGAGGGGAGACAGAGGGGTTAGATTTGGAGGGGAGGAAGGAAAGGTGAGGTTACCCATTTAGGCTACCTGCTTCCCTGGCTGGAGTAGCCTGAGGGCTCCCAGGGACTGCCTGCTGGAGTCCAGCAAACAGAGATGAATAGGGGGAGGAAGAATGTGGGGAGAGATCTGTGAGATCTAGTAGAGATGGAGGGAAGGGATGGAGGCTATGGTAGATGTTCTGCTACTGAGCTAAGGGTGAGACTGGAGTGTTGCATTTGGAGGAGAGGAGGAACGGGTGAACACCTGCAGTTAGCCTACCTGCTTCCCCGGGTATGCCCTGGGGGCTCCGGGGAAATGTGCTTTGTTTCTTTTGGCAACAAGAAAGAATAATTGAGGTCAAGATGTATTAAAAGACAAAGTGATGGTTGCTTAATTTTTAAAAATATTCTGCTGGATAGGACCAAACTAGTTTCTCTGAATGTGGTTGTCAGTTGTATGGCTGGGACAGACTGAGGGACCACTGTCAGTGGCACTGGGATTTATCTCTACTGCATGTACTGGCTTTTTGGGATCCCATTCTCTTTGGATGTATACCTTGCTCAGCCTAGATATATAGTATGGAGGACCTTGGATCTTCCCCAAAGCAATGTGCCTTACGCTTTCCTAGGATTAGATGGGGGTGAGGTGGGAGAGTGTGTGGAGGGAATAGGAGGAGGGGAATGAGTAGGAATTTGGATTGGTAATTTTTAAAAATGTCTAATAAATTTAAAAAAGAAAAAAGGAAGGAAAAATAAAAAATAAAAACCATTTCTGAGCAAAAATTATTCTGCTGGGGATAATGTTTTATCTACTTAGACTGCTGTGCCTCTGTGGCAAGAGAAAAGTAAATTTGATTAGCAACCTACAATTTTTAAGTGAGCAGATGTAAAAGGACAAGTTATTGATATTAGAAAAATTAGCCCTAGTTAAGCAACATTACAAATGAATTAGCATTCCCCTCTCTACTGACAAGATAATCTCTAGTTCTCAAATGTCTTCCTGTCTCCTCCTTCATTATTGCACAGAACTAACACACAGGAGGAAAAAAAGAGGGGCATATAGTTTCCCAAAGTTTATCCAAACATACTCTTGAAAAAGGTTCTTCCACATACATTTCCTTTACAGAGGTATCAATTCTAGTAGAAGCTCTGGAATTATGATCACTGAAGGGGCTGGAGAAACAGATCAATGGCTAAGACTGCCTGCAGTGCAGTCATGACAACCACAGATCAGATTTTAGCACTCACATAATAAGCTAGGTGTTCTGAACAGGCCTGTAACCCCAGCTCCCGGACCACCAGGCTTTGCTCCATTCCAGTCTAGCCAACAAAACCAAAAGCATGAGCCTCAGGTTCAGTGTGAGCCCTTGTCGCAAATAAATAGGCAGCTATAGAGAAGACAATGTCTTCTTCTGGCTTCCAGGTGCATATACACACATATGTATATGCACAATCCCATGCACAAGAAAGGTTGAATGTGTATGTACACACACACACACACACACACACACACACACACACACAATGTCTATATGCCTATATTATCTTTTTAGCATGGAAAGCGCATATATTTTTCTTTGGATATCGGAGCTTGCCTAGAATCTAATACATAATACATGTTCAGACTAGCACAAGAACACAGTTCTCTAATTTCACTCCATACTATTTTATGCAAAAATGGTTTACTCTGGTTTAGATATATATGTTCTAATGGCCATGGCTAAAGCTTGTTGAGACATAAGGCTAACTCTCACGGAAGGAAGTTAAATCTTTGGATATTCCCTTGAAGGGGATATCAGGATCCCGGCCCTTTCCTGTTTCTTTCTTTCATTTCCTGGTCACCACGAGATGAACAGACATTCTCTGTACAAAGCTTCTGCTGTGCTATACATGGTCCAAAATCACTGAGACCAGTGAACCATGGCTGTAACTTCTGAAACCAAATCAAAATAAACATCTCTTCTTAGGTGAATTCTTTCAGGTATGTTGTCAGAATAATATAAACGTTAACACATATTGTCATTGTAGAAATGGCCTTAATGGAAATAAAATGTTTTGACATGGGCTTATGCAAGCTAAAAATGGATGTCAGACGAACTCTAGCATCAGGAATCTTACTACATGATTGAAGAAAGGTTTGCTTAATTAAAGACATAGCTTGTCATATATTTTTTAACCACATGATTATCTAAAGCTAAAACAGAAAATGTCCAAGAAACTCTGCATCTGAAGATTTGATCTAGTTTTCAAATACAGTTGTAGCTACAAAGATGAAAGTCCACTTTCTTTAACACAGGACACTGATCAAAAGTGTCTGTTAATCATCTGAGAAATGGAAAGCTAAGCAGCCCCAAGATGAATCACTCAGGTCTGAAAGCATATCAAATGTGAACAAATTATCTTAAGTCAGTGAATTCTGGATTGTTCTCTTCTTTCTTTCCTATAGCTGCAACAGATGAGTTACATCATTACAGAAAGGGGTAACTGCTATATCAGAAAAGGGTGAAGCATTGAGAATATAATGTCTACCCTTCGTGGATAAAAGAAGAAAACCAAAAATATTACTGAGGCCTCTGCCACCATCTGTGGGAAGATCAGAAACAATAGCCTTGTGACAACAGATCTTTGTTCCCCTATTCAACATTTCATGTGTTTCTGCTGCTAGGTCCGAGGACAGTCTCTTCTGCTTTTCACAGCCCAGAGGTGAACACATATATAATGCAACATCTGCAAGTGATAAATGGTGCAAAGAAAAGGACAATTGGGCAATGGGCTAGCCAATGAATGACCTTGGGGTGGGAGGTAATACAAATGCTAGACTGTGTGTGAAATAAGGCAGAGTCCAACACACATCTGCAGCAGGACAGTTCATGATGTGGGAGTCCCCTCTGTGTGCTGTGATTACCATTAATGAATAAAGAAACTGCCTTGGTCTGTTGATAGGGCAGAACTTAGGTAGGCGGGGAGACGGAACTGAACGCTGAGAGAAGGAAGGACAGAGTCAGAGAGACACCATGGGGCCGCCAGAGTCAGACATGCCAAATCTTTGCCAGTAAGCCACTGTCACGTGGCCATATACAGACTAATAGAAATGGGTTAAATTAATATGAGTTAGCCAATTAGAAGCTAGAGCTAATGGGCCAAGCAGTGTTTTAATTAATAAAGTTTTGTGTGGTTATTTTGGTTCTGGGCATCTGGGAAGAACAAGTGGGCCCTCCTACTATAGGTTCTGTCATGGCCAATATGTGGGGCGGTTCTTCTCAAAATTGTGAAGGCTGTACCACACCTACTCTTGACTTGTATTCCTGTCATAACCAGCTTCCAAAGATGGTGTTAGCTTTTCATTGTGGTAACAAACTGCTTCAAGGGGAGGAATACGTTTAGTCTGTTTCTGAGGTTTCAATCCTGAGTCTGTTGAACTCATGGTGGCATGGTGCAGTGTGGAAGGAACTTGCTGCTGAGATGACCTGAACGTGGTTGGGATCAACTAGAGGAGCAGACTGGCTGAGCCAATGAGAGGGATCATGCCTGATAAGAGGTGAGAGAAAAGGAAGACTCTGGTGCCTGACTAACTAAAGTGTTGTTGTTCATAGTAATTAAAATAGGAAAGCAATAGAGAACTTAAAATAGGTAAATGACACAGTCTTATCTAGGAGGAGAGAAAGGGAGAGGAGGGAAATGGGAAGGGAAGAAAAGACAAGCAAAGCAAAGGAAGCTAGAGTTCTTCCAGGAAGTCTAGAAGACAAAACAAAATAGACAAGCCCTCAGGACTGAAAAGACAAATGCAATTGGGTTTTAATTGACATAGATCATTGTGTTTTCTCCTGACATTCACCATTTCATGCTGTTCGGTGCCTCATGGAGATGTTTCTGTAAATATCACCAGGGTGAGATTCTTCTGTTTCTTCTCACACATTTTCAGCCCTGCTCTTCTTCTCTTGCTCCTCTGACTCACACTGCTCTTCTGTTCCTGAGCCTTCCACATGCCCTTGTCTCGTTGGACGGATCCCTGAGCTACGCTCAGTCTCCCTCACTCTGTGGTGGGTTTAGCATTTTTAAAAACATGGCATTTCCTAATCCTAACTGTGTCGAGCAACCAGAGCCCTCACCGCTAGAGAAGAGCATGTGCTTTTTCCGAACTGTGAAGACAAATGAACAAGGAGAACTGTGCCAAGGAAGAATGGCAGATGCCCGTCATGCTTATCTGCAAGCGTCACTAGTGTGGGCTGCGTCGTGCATGGCAATGTACACACAGCCTTCAGTACCTTCAGCTGACAGACTGTGGGGTGCAAAGTGCACCTTCTCTTGGAAATCACATGAACGGCTGCAGAGGAAGCCAGTCTTTGAAGATAGAGCTCCGGTTCTTAGCAGTTCAATTCCCAGGGAAGTATGGCTCTGGAGTGCCTCACTTTCAAAAAGAACTGATATCTGAGGGATAGCTGCCAGCCTATGGAGTGAACGTGTTGGTCTTATGCCTCAGTAATGGTAGGGTTTTAGGCTAGTTATTCTGATATCTCTGGACCACACCTTTTACTCTTCCCTTAATCCCTTTCTCTCCCAAAGGCATATTTGAGCTAGCTGGCTTATAAATAACTAGAAGGCACTTAAGAGAGTCAATATAATTTTTCTTATAAATATAAGGATGATAAAAATATGAGCTAAAGAAAGGGCAGAAGCCTGGAAGAGAAGATAAATGCCTGTCGTCCCAGCTGCTCCAGAGGCTGAGGCAGTAGAGTTACTCGAGCCCCATGAGTTTGAGGACAGCTGAGAAGTGGCTGAAAACACTGAGTCAAAAAGACAAGCAATTAAATTAAAAAGAGCTCAGGAAATCTCAGTTGAGCCCTTGGTGTGTGAAGGCAACTAAATGAGTCCAAGCCGTGTCATTTAGAATTGAGCCTTTATTTCCTAATTATGAAGATGGAAATTGGGATTTTATTTCTGGAAACCCATTTTCAACTATAGAAATAGAAAAATTAATAGCCAAAATCATATGCATTAAACACTGCTTTTCCTCTCCAGGGTTGGCAATCCTCCTGGATAGAGAAAAAAAAACAAAAAACAGAGCCAAGTAGAGTCTGGATCCTTAGCTTTATTGATAGTTGTGTAAGCACATTAAATGTTTGCAAAAACTGAGTTCCTCTGGCTCATGGCCTTCTGCTTCCTCTTTCTCTACCACGGGGTCTTCCATCGCAGGCAGTTAAGATGAAGTGGAAAGAAAAGACGGCTGCAGAGTGGACCACTGGCCTTTCAGGTGAAAAGATTTACTCCTGTGTGTTCATTCTTTGTTTTTAGACCACAAAACATGAGGCACTGGTGGCTGAATGCTTCAACTTTCTCCATGCTATGTTCAAAATTGTTCAGCAGAGCCTGGTGGCCTGGGTCCATGATCTCAGCTATGAGGGAAGCTACCGGGAAGATTTTAAATCTAGGGCCTACTTGGCTGTGGAATGAGTTGAAGTCCAGCCTGGCTAACTTAGTGAGACCTTTTATTTTAAAAAGGACTTGAGATACAGCTCTGTAATAGAGCACTGTGTTGCCCTAGATCCAATCCTTATGATAGAAAACAAGAAAAGTTCAGAAAATAAAAAAATATAAAGAGCAGAGGGGAAACTAGAAGGGAGAGGCTTTGAACTCGCAAAGTCTCCCATGACATACTTCCTCCAACAGTGCTGCTTCTCCCCAAACAGCACTAGGAGTGTTCCAATGCCTGAGTGTTCAGGAGCCGCTTAGCATACAAACCACTGCAGTGCCTCTCTGGAGTAGAAAGTTGTAATGATTATGAGAACTGGTCCTCACTAAGGGCAGGGCTCTGGTTTAATAAGAACCTCATAAGATGCAGATGATTCCAAACCATAAAGTTTAAAGCTATCTCTTCTGTTTTGTTCTGGAAAAGCCTTGTGGGCAAGAGCCCGTAAAATGATATCAGCAATTTCCTTATCCTGGTTCCAACCTGGATATGATTCACACAATGAAACCAAGTAATTTTTTAACAGAAACTTATTCACAATTACGGAGGCTGAAAGGTTTGAGATGGGGCACCAGCATCTGTCAAGTAACATCCTATTGCATCACTACGTGAAGGAAAGCGGGGAGAGAGGAAGCATAGGAGACTCCCTCCACCAAGCCCGTTATAATAGCATTGATCTATTCCTGAGGACAAAGCATGGGGAATCAAAGCATGGGGAATCAAGCTTCAACCTGTCTTGGGAAGTAGATAAAAGCATTCAAACAATGTGTGACTCACACTTAGGTTTTAATTAAAAAAAGAAAGGAAGAAAGAAAACAGTTAAAACCACTTTAATGGGCTTTTACTCATAAAGCCTTAAGATTCTTACTCATTAGTAAATTCTTTGGCTCAAGTTGATCACCCTTTCCTACATAAATCAGCTCCATTAATTTTTAATCAAATCGTTTTCTTGCCTGAAAATTTCAATGGCTGCCAATTGTAATCAGATAAGGTTTAAAAGAAAAAAAGGAAAAATCAAAACTCTCAGCTTTACAAAACAAGCTACTATGTTTTCCCTTTTCTAGCCTTCTTGAAGCCTCCTTGTACTCCTAACAGGACTGCCTTGCCAGGGTTTCTGGAAATGCGGAGCGTTTGGGGAGGTACCGAGAGTTTCCTAGTCTATATTTTGACATTTGTTTATTTTCCTCTTGAGCTCCCCATGCTCATGTGGAAAGTCAGGAAACCTGATCTATTTCATATCATCTGGGGAAGGCTGACAATTTCTTACCTCCCCACTGAGGGGAGGGGATTTTAAGCAGTTTATTCATTTACTGAATAAATAATCAGTTAACAGATGCCAAGGGCCTGTGCAGGGCCAGGTACCAGTTACCAAAAGACTGAAAAGAATTCCAAATCCCGCTTCTCTCTGGGATGCCCATTCCCCATGTTACTATCTCCTCCAAATCAGTTGTATTCATAGTTTTCTCTAAGGGCTGTCTTCAGCTGGAAAACTCTCATTCCACAACACAGAGCGGGTTCTAGTCTGTCTGAGGTAACGCTTCTCCTTCCCAGCTCCTGACTGAGGAATGCCCTCACCAGCAGTTCACAAAAATCAATCACAGCAATTCTAGAAGTGATTCAGTTCCATCTTCATTTCTAAAATCCTGTCTTCTTCCAGAGTTTTCCTGGCACTCGTTTTAGAAAAGTTTTCTCCTAGTAGAGAGCCATCAAGACCTTACTCCCAAATCTCTAACGTGGTTGAGATACTGAAGGCTTGGAGTCTACAGTGCTTCCTAAAACATGGTTAGTATTAATTTCTATCTTGGTTACTTTTCTATTGCCATGACAAAACACGGTGATGAAGGCAATTTAATCTGGATGCTGGTGGTTCTGACGAGTTAGCGTTCACGACCAACGTGTCAGGGAATACGGCAGCAGGCAGGCATAGCACTGGAGCAATGGCTGAGAGCTTGCTTCTGATCCTCAAGTATGAGACAAGGCGAAAACTAACTCAGAATGGCAAAGGACTTTTGAACCCTCAAAGCCCACTCCCAGTGACACACTTTCTCCAAAAAGGTCACGCCTTCTAATCCCTACCGAACAGTCCCACCAACTGGGGGTCAAGCATTCAGATATATGAACCCGTGGCAGCCAGTCTCCCGCAAACAACCGCAGTTTCCCTTCCTTTCACATTTTATAAAGCATCTTACAGTTTCATAAGATTTGAATGCTTTTACTCTTGCAATTCAAGAAAGCTATTTAGCATCCTATTGTATGTCAAGAACACTTAAGGTTGATTAAAATGTTGAGTTACATTTGAAGTTTACTAGGTAGCTAATATTGAGTGTGAGAATTATTTTTCTTTTGATAATAGACTCTTGCATTTTCATCAGAGTGCAGAAATTTATTTTCCATATTATAGAAGCCTGACTAGATGATTGCATTTTGGATTGTTAAAGACAGAAAATTCTTTGAAAAAGTAAATTTGTCATAATTTTCATAGCCCAAAATTGGGATTAAAAGATTACCTTTAATTATAATAGCTAAATTCAGGAAAGCAAGTCAAAATACAATGCTTCATGCGCAGGTTGCTTAGCAATTACATTTTATGTTTTTTATATTAATTTTCTAAAAAGCTGCTTCTCGGTTTATGCATGGCAGATAAAATGAGCTCATTTATGATTCCAAAACAATTTGTTCCTGAAGTTTGTAAGCAATATCTTGTTAAAAAGGAAAGGGAAAAGTTCTAACTCCTTCATCCTGAACCATTGTGTTATTTATTAGACACAGGGCCCTTTGAGAATCTACTGGCAGTGAAACCTGATCTGAAAAAGACAGATGCAACCATAGTCACAGTTATTTCCATGTTTATGGATGGTTCACTGACAAGCCGATGCCTGTCTTTGGACCATCCATGGACCATCCATTTATCTGTATGCCTAAAGTCACACTATCCACAGGCCACAGAAATAACTGACGCTAAGGTCAAGAGATATGTCTATGTTTCTGCTTGGAGGAACCCAGCACTGTCTTACCAAGGTCAGTTTATTGATGGAATTATGAGAATAGTTTATAAATATTCGAACTTTATGGAGCTAAATTTATAAAGGTGTTTGGATGTGAAAAGCGCAGGATCCTATATTTTAAACTCGAGGAATCTGGTCAAAGTAAACAGAGATGACATAGTCAAAGGTTGTCCTTCAGACGTTCTAGAAAGACTCCTGACGTCGGTGCCACTGTGCGTTTAACACCCTGCTACAACATCGTAACAAACTTCCCCTAAAGAGTGCGGTACATCAGGCACCGACTTCAGGACACCATGCATTCCTCACACACCAGCAAATGTCTCACTACACCGCATCCCTACTGTTCTTTCCATGGCTATCACAAACCCAATATGCTTGTTCACTTTTATGTGACCTGAAATTTATATGTGTTTCAATGAAGGAAAACTTCAACTAGACAAAACATACTTCCTTTACTTTTGAGGCAAGTAAAACCTAATATCATTTTGTATTTTGTTCAATAAACCTGTTCAGTATATTCTCATGAAAGAAACTGGTGGACAAACTAAAGATTGAATTAAAGACAATAACAGCTAGGTATCCGATGTGCATCTTTATTCTGAGTTACTAAAAGTTGACCATTTTGCATTGTGTAACTATCAACTAGCTAAAAAAAAAAATCAGTGTATGTGATAGTCCATGTTAAAACAAAACAGTGCTAAATAATATTCATTATTATCATTAAAATATGAGAACCCTTTGTGCCTCCATTCCTTTCTTTGTGACTCTCTGTTCTTTCTTTCTTGACAACAAACTGTCCAACAATATATCGACATTAATAGTGAATGCTTCAGGCTCCAGTGTGAAAAAGCTCAGTCATTTCAAGGTACCTAAACTTTATGTGCCCAATGAATACTGGAAGCCACTTAATGTCTCTAGCCTCTCTTTTTGTCCCCAGGAAGATTTCACACCAAGGTGATGCGCTCTGACTACTCTGCAGAAATCATGCATCTCTGCAACAAGCAGCACTAAAGGTACCCAAGAGACTGAAGCACTCGAGGCCACCTTCCCTTGTCGTCAGCTTGCCTTGCGTGGCCCAGCCGGGCAGCAGAAAACTTCACACCAAGTAGTTTGCAGAGAGAAAAGAGCCTTAAACTGACGTAAACAAAGCTATAATTAGAACATCCAATTTGATAAGATCGAGTTTGCTTCATTTTAGAGTTTCTAAGAATTGTTTGTAGAATTACAATATAAAAATATAAGGAGATATTTTATCCTAACCATGCTTATTTTTGATTAATCAGTTAGCATTTATGATAACTCAAATAATGCCTCCCCAGAGATGTCCATACCCCTGAGCTCTTGGGAACTGAATATATTGTTATATGGCAATAAGAATGAATATTTTAGATGAAGTTAAGGTTACTCCTTGTCTCATTCAGAAGGAAGGTAATTTCTGGAGCATCCCAGTGGACCCACCAGGATATACAGGCAAAATAGGGAAGCAAAAGACTCCACTTTTGTCTTTGGTTTCCAAGCTAAAAGACTGGTAAAACTATTCTCCCCCAGAGCTGCCAGAAGCTCTGCAGTCACCTTCTTTTAAATATGTATTTTGTAGCCATCTCTATGTTATAGATGGAGTGGAAGCCATGGCCCCTACCTTCCATAGGTTCAATGGAAGATAACATTAGTCCCTAGGCATATTACTGAGTGAATCCTGTGAGAATCTTTCACAATACTGATTCTCCTGAGCATTGAGGTACTATATTAGCAGACTCTACATGGACATACAAACTGAGAGCTAGACCTAGAAATGCATGTAAAATATGTGGGTTGAGAATTCCAAAAGCTGGCATCACATCAGGATTGCTAATGAGTTATCCAGACTATTGGATTATTTCCTCTACATCCAGCAACCTGCTGTAGATTTATTTCTTACAAATCTTAGTTTCTAAATTAAGGAGTTGTAAGGGAGAAAGAGAGAACAGAACAAAAGGGGAAGAAGCTGTACTCATGGATGTTGGTGCTCTGTGCCAGCAGTGAATGCTTCTGTCACTGGAAACCAACGTCTCCCAACTCATGTTGTCTTGAGCTGGTCTTGCTGTCTTGGATGGTGAGAATAGCTGTCTCCCACACTAAGGCATTGTAACGGAATCATAGTAACATACATGGAATGGTGTGCAGGTTCCATCGCACAGGTGAGGTAGCTAGAAACATGTGCAGCATCCTCACAGGGGTTCGAGTAAGGTGCAAAGTTCACAGCTCACACCAAGGGGTTTTGCAAAGGAGTACCTTAATATCCATATTCCTATATTGTACAAAGAAGCCTGTTGTCATCCTCTAGAAACTCAAGACTAACAGTGGTTGTCTCTGTCTTCTGAAACATCTGAAAATAGCCTCCTGTCTGCCACGTAGATGTGAAGGGCAATGACAGCAGGTGTCCCCACCCCCAACATCAACAGGTGACTCTCTCATTTCACAACGACCAGCATTTTTAATAATAAGATTGTTACCTTGACAGTCAGTCCTTCTGCTTTCTGAAACCCCTCTGGAGTATGATCTACTGCAGCAGGATTGATGAGTACATTTCCAGATAGGAAGGAAGGAAGTTTTAATAAGTGTTCCCATAAGGCCTCAGCCACGTATAGGAACAATGTTTGTATGTCTGAATGTTCCTGCATAGAAATCACTACAAGAGGCCCATTTCACTTATGAAAAATATCTCAAACCCAAACTTATGTTCAAAAATATTATTTTCCCTCCACCAATAAATTCTGAACAACTGAAATTCATATTCTATTTTTTTCAGAATGAAATATCTTATAGACATTTTCACACACCAGCCTGAAGCCCTTGGAGATAGTATAACACCATGCTTAAAAACAGATTCAAATATCCAGGATATGGTGAGGTGGTCCAGTAGTTACTGTGCCTGCTGCTAAGACTTGAACTTTGTTTGATTATTGTGACCCAAATGGTGGCGGGAGAGAGTCTACTCCCACAAATTGTCTTCTGACCTCCATATGTGCGTTGTGGCATGTACATCCCCCCCTTAAACAAATACACACACACACACACACACACACTAAATGTTAAAAAAAAGAAAATCTAACACCTTGCTCTGCCAGTGTGCCAGCCTAGGAATTAAATTTTTGTTTTCATCATCTGAAAGCAGGGATATTAAAAATATCTCCAAAGTGGATTTTTGATAATTAAAGGCATAATCCATGCAAAGTACTCAGTACATTAAGTTAATACATGTTTTCTTTTATCTTAATAGCCAACACACAATAATCTGCTGACACAGATATATGATGGATAATGTTTGTATATGCAAAATCTATTGCTGCTAATGCTGTCCCTGTGGATAAATGAGTGAATAAATCTGAATCTGATCTGCCAAAGCCAATGACACAGATTGAGTACACTGCTCCAGGACAAAGGAAGTTTCCAGATGTAATTGTGTCATTAGTGGTGGTTGGTTTGGGTTTTGCTGTCACATTTCTTAATGGATTTGTCCTTGTGGCGGGTTACACACATTGAAGAAAGAGTTGGCTGGTTGGCACAGAGCTGGCCTTGACGTTGGTCATACACTTTTCTGTTTTGTAGAATCATCCATGCCTAAGAAAAAGGAATTCACAACTTTGGCATGCTTTTCACTCTTTCTGAAGCATGACAAATCCACTAATTGACTTCCTGCTGACCACTTGGTGCATCTTTAGGACTAGGAAAACCAATGTGAGAAAATTGGCAGTTGAGAATCCAGCCCTGCATTGTTATCTGACATTGACCCATCCCCTGAAGTTTGGAAACAATGGTCTTTGATGATGCCAAGTGTTTTTGTAAATGTTATAAATATTTCAAATGAAAAGAGTGATTGATAAATGGCATGAGATTCTTTTAGCATAAGGTACATGTACTTCCTAACCTATGGCAGAAAATTTGCCTCTGCCTGTTCATCTTTCATTGCCTTTCTTAGAGACCACACTGATGAACAATATGTAAATGGCTGCAGTAGGAGCAGAATCTGTGGGGTTTTTCCAGCATCTGTTACACACTGCACATGTGTTTTTGAGTAAGGAGGAAGAAACAACATGGTTGAAAGTCTTCCATGCACCTATCTCTGAGTAAAATTCCATGTGTGCACAACACTGATAAACCTTCCCAAGGTTCTGATAATTACCCAGAAAGTAAGTTACCCAGGACTGCAGAACCAGTGTGTCAAAGAGTTAGAAAACTGACTTAGTTCTGCTGATTCCAATGCTTTTGTTGTTCCTACCACTCCATGCTGTCTCTGGAAGTTGGCCTGTGAAATAAAATAGATGAATTAAATGAAGTATCATTTTTTTCAATATAGAATTGACAATTCAAGATCAAAATCCGAGGTCCTATAGTTTACAATCTTTCCTCCCTTTCTTGCTCCCTTCTTTCTTCCCTTCCCTCCTTGCCTCTTCTTTCATTCTGTCCTTTATTTAAATTCTAAAGAGTTTTCTTTAGTAACATGCCCATGCCCTTGCCATTCCCTGTGATAGAAACTGTTTAAATGTGCTCTCCACCTCCCTGTCCCCGGTAGAGTTTTATTCCTCCAGATATTAAGGTGAAATAAATGCAGAAGGCATTTCTGAAGCTCTAAGCTCTTTGACATTCTTATGATAGGTATACCATGGGGTTATCAAAGAGAAATCTGTGTCAGTGGACTTAAAGGGGGGAGGCTTTCCCCAGAGAAAGAAAAGGGTGGTGTTCTATATGTGGTACCCTGAGTATAGCTCACCAGACAAACCCTCAGAGACATGGCAGCATGTGAAGGAGTCTAGCTGTCCCTCTGAGATTTCAGAGACTGTATACCACACACAAACATCATAACCTTAGAAATAAGCCTGGCTCATGACATGACCAGGAAATACTGAATGACACAAACCTGAAGCAAGATCACAAATCTCAGCTTCTTAAAACGTGCACTGTGACCTCATATGAAATTCCACAATTGAATTAGGGCTGGCAAAAGTTTTGATAATAGCAAAAGGTTTATGAGCACAATGTAACCTTGGTTATAAGCATGCTAATGGTCATGTCAATCAAACTATCAGTAGTAATCCTACTCAGCTGTAAATCCTATGAACCACAAAAATGACAAGCCCAGCAAGACAATCCCAATAGTTCAATAGTAGTACTTTTGTCTTGAGGGTAACCAGCAGCCAACTAATTGGATTTAAGGCCCACTCAGTGGGAGAGGCTTTATGCCTAGTACTTTAAGCCTAAGCAACTACCTGGAACTAGTGATGGATGCCATGGACCCTATAAGAGAATCTATTGTTGTCATTTTTCCTAAACCTGTATTATTCCTAACTGCATTCTAAATACTTATTCTCATACCCACAGATAAGTGTAGCTCCCATGCTTCATTAAAACAAAACAAAACAAAACAAAACCTTTCTGGAACAAAGACTACTATAGAGAAAGATAACTGCCCAAAATACAGAGAAAAGGTGATGAGAGGTCCCAGTTCCCAATTAGTACATATACAACATGGTTTACTCTGTAAGGTCAAGGAGCGTGGGGGAAGAGGAAGCTGAAAGATTGTAAAAGTCAGAGGATCAAAACACCTATTGTGAGATAGTGTCTTCTATATAAGATGGGATGCTGCATCCATGATATCTCAACAATACAGTTGCCTAAACAAAACCAGCATAATCACCACACCAACATGCCAACATGGACAGAAGAAATCTCACAAGGCTCTACCACCCTACCTCTGTGTGAAAAGCTAGACAGTCAATGGCTGGTAAGAAATGGTGAATCAGTTTCTCCATGGTTGAGCTTCTGGATAGGTGGTCTAATCTCTAATGGTGAGCCCTAGCATGTACATGAAAGCAATGCTACATAGACTCATTAGATTTTAGATTGTGTGTGTGTCTGTGCGCGCACGTGTGTGTATGTGTATGTGTGTGTAAAACAATAATGATTAAAGAAGACAAGGGCTTGAATTTGGGAAAGAGTATGTGGTCATGGAAGGGATAAAAAGGAGGAATAGACGTGATGCAAATAAAATATTCAAGTACAAATTCTCAAAAAAAGTTTAATTTTAAGAATTAAACATATAGTGAATCAGAAATTTCTGGCAGTTCTCACTCATGTTGCAATCCGCAGTTTACTACAAGATCACGCAAGATGCATTCTTTACACCATACATGCACTTATACATACACACAACACCAACAAATGTTGCCCAAAATGCCTTGGCTCAGACTTGAAATGTTGGATGTTATGAAGTGCAGTGTTCTTACAGTACATACAAAGTTTTCTGCTCCTACAGAAAAATAATGGTTTAATTTTAGAAAACAAAGATAGTCATTCTTCAGCTCATATCATATTGTATTGCATTAAAATATTAGATTATAAAAGTTGCTCATCAGTCAGGCGGTGGTGGTGCAAGCCTTTAATCCCAGCACTCGGGAGGTAGGTGGATCTCTGTGAGGTTGCGGCCAGCTTGGTCTACAGAGTGAGTTCCAGAACAAGCTCCAAAGGTACACAGAGAAACCCTGCCTCAAAAACCAGAGCAAATAAGCAAACAAAAACGACAACAAAGATGCTGATTGAGTTACTGCTGTAGATTTAATTTTTTTTTAAAAGTTAGGTAAATTTTGTCTTGACATGAGAACAGAAATGGACCTAAACATGCTTCCACTCTTTTTGTATTATGTATTTATGCAAAACAGTCTCTCAGCACTAAGTCACAAAATCGAAATATCAGTCAACTCTAAACATCCTTGATGATGCTCCGTGTCTGCTGCGTCAAACGCTCATCCGGGATTTAATTCTTTATGTACAAATAAACAAGCTCATCCATCTCACTGATATATAAGTTTGCTTCCATCTTTAATAAACGGTAAGGCTCTCCGGTGATCAAAGAATTGTTATAAACTAAATGTCTTAGAATTTATCATTAGTAAATGACATATCCAACCTATATAGATCCAAGATGGCTTAAAGATTTCTCTGGTGAAAAGGGGATTGCCATTAGAAAGGGCCTAAGAAGCCCTGGGGATGGAAGGTAGGGTGCACTGGAGATGCACACGGTGAACACTTCCCAGGTGCTCTGCAGTGTGACCCAGCTTGTTCTCACAGAGCAGGAGCTTAGAGCAGGCCTGATACCGATTTAAAATAATAAATAAATAAACGTGGTATTTCCTGCCACCAGTTTGCAGGCTGAGTCATACCTGCATAATACTGACTATGACTCAAGCCTGTGCGTGGTGCATATGGGAGCTTTATTGAAACCTATCTTTCTTCTGCTTATATTGGCTCCCAGCATCCCCCGCCCCTTTACAAGATGCAATTCTAGAAGGATTAAAAATGAGCTCCTCCGAAGCTAGAGACAGAGACCCACAATGGAGCACTGGACTGAGCTCCCAAGGTCCAAATGAGGAGCAGAAGGAGGGAGAACATGAGCAAGGAAGTCAGGACCGCGAGGGGTGCGCCCACCCACTGTGACGGTGGGGCTGATCTACTGGGAGCTCACCAAGGCTACCTAAACTGGGACTGATATAGCATGTGATCAAATCGGACTCTCTGAACGTGGCTGACAAGAAGGGCTGACTGAGAAGCCAAGGACAATGGCACTGGGTTTTGATCCTACTCCATGTACTGGCTTTGTGGGAGCCTAGTCTGTTTGGATGCTCACCTTCCTAGACCTGGATGGAGGGGGGAGGACCTTGGACTTCCCACAGGGCAGGGAACCCTGACTGCTCTTTGGACTGGAGATGGAGGGGTGGGGGGAGGGGGAGGGAAATGGGAGGAGGGAAGGAGGTGGAAATTTTTAATTAAAAATAAATTAATTAAAAATAAAAAAATGAGCTCCTCAAAATTCTATATGAAAGTAGAGTCAGCCTCCAGTAGGATTGTTAATGGCCTCATCTTTTTTTTTTAACAATCTAATTGCTAGTAGTCATTCGTGAGGCAAGCAGACAGAGAAAGGTTATGATATGCAGTGCCATTAACTCATACCCAGTTTACAAAATGTACTTCATAATCTTATTGGGGAGGCTATACTTGTGATGTAGTTCTGAAATGTAGATCTTGACTTAGTGAAAACATAAATCTTTTTTATTATATGTACTTTCTAGCATGTGCATAATAAGTCTGTTTATGTATTAAATATTATAGTGAAATACTTTGAATACTAAAACTTCTGGAAAGATTCAGGTCATGGTCTTAATACACATCAATACAAAACCCCAGAATTTGCTTCCTTGCTCTAAGAGAATACTGGTTTATACTATAGGACTCTAAATCTTTTACCCACATGCACACGCACACACACACACACACACACACACACACACACGTATGTTTGCATACATACAAATACAATCTTCTGAGTCCACTTAGTGTTACTTGTATGTATGTTAACAGCTAGCTGATGACTTGGGGTTGGCTAACCAATTGGAAGTTTGTCTCTCCAAAAGACAGATCCTCCCTCTGTCAGCAGTCATTGATTGTATGTAGCTCTTCATCTAAGTGTGGGATTTTGTGAGATTGCCTCCATCCCACGTTGCCACGTCAACCAAAGTTGTCTTTGTGCAAATCTTGTTTAGGTGGCCATATTGCTGAGGTTGCATGAATATAGCTTTTCTGTAATATATAGAAGATGCTGTCTAGCAGTAGGTGTCCTGGTCCCCAGGCTTTTATAATATATCTGTCCCTTTTTTCATGATGTTCCCTGAACCTTGAATGTAGGGGTTGTGTTGTTTACGTGTCAGTTGTGTCTAGGCACCCCATGGTTAATTGTTCAATGCTTTTTTTTTTTTGTTTTTTAAGACAGAGTTTCTCTGTAGCTTTGGTGCCTGTCCTGGAACTAGCTCTTGTAGACCAGGCTGGCCTCGAACTCACAGAGATCTGCCTGCCTCTGCTTCCCGGGTGCTGGGATTAAAGACATGCACCACCAACGCCTGACTTGTTCAGTGCATTTTTACCAGTTGTGAATTTATTTTTGTAATGGCCTCCATTTGTTATAAAGAGAAATTCGTTGACAACAGGTGAGAGCTACATCTATCTATTGATATAAGGATAAATATTTAAAATGCAGTTAGAAGAGCTGGAGAAATGGCTCAAAGATTAAGAGTCTTGGCTTCTCTTCCAGATGTCACAGGTTCAATTCCCAGTCCCACATGGCAGCTCACAACTGTCCCTAACTCCAATTCCAGGGTACCCAAGACCCTTACACAGACATACATGCAAGCAAAATACCAATGCAGCTAAATAAAGATGGATAGATAGATAGATAGATAGATAGATAGATAGATAGATACATACATACATACATACATACATACATACATACATACATACATACATACAATGAAGTTAGAAATTGTGCTGGTTTAAGAAAGTGCCAGTAGTAGATTCTTGCCTAAGTTCTATAGTCTCACTGGCTACACATTTGCCTCAGTTTATAGTATCAGGCATGGGTTCCCTCCAAATGAGCAGCTTCTAAGTCTAATGAGATGGCTGTTGGTTACTCCCCAGATGTAAGAAACATTATTGCACACTTGAGGATATCTTGCCATGCTGTTCATTGCTGTGGTTCATAGGCTTTTCTCCCTCATCAGATTGCAATTGACTTTGGCTATTATAAAAACTAGTCCTCAGTGAAGAGACTTCCAGGTCAGTTCCAGATCCAATTCCTGTGTCAGTAGTGCCTTACCTTCAAGTTCTGGGAGACAACCAAGGGCAATGGAAATACCCTATATTGTCTCGGGAGTCCTTAGATTCCCCTGACCAGAAAAAGAAAGAGGTTTCCCAGGCCTATGTCAGTGCTTCTCTTTTCCCTTTTGCAGAAAAACTTGGTTCTGAAAATCTATCCATCCCCTACGAGCCTTTGGGGGACATTTTACATTTAATCTATTGTAACTTGGAAAAGGGTATCCATGAGTCATTCATCATGAAGTAGAGTTAATCAATGCTTTTGTAAAGACATCTATGTAAATCATTATTCTAATTAAGAATTATTGAAGACATTTGAGCCAATGTTCTCTTACAAATTCTACTAAAATGTACCTATTTAGGGTAAAAAAAATAAACATGATTAAGAGAGATTCAGTATGAGATTCATGATATACAGTGACATATTTTAGTGGTACAGGTATATCATGCTTTGATTGGTGAGTCAATGAGCAGGTATTAAAGGAATTGAACCAGCCATGTGTAAAATTCTTCCTTGGTACTTCTATATATTATAGAGACCAGAGAAAAGAAAATGCCTTGAAGCACTAAATCTATGCACTTCTCCTCAATCTTACCCAGTCCTCAGTAAGTAGCACCCCCTCTACAAATGTAGCTACCCAAAAGAAACCCATAGGGGCGGCAACTCCTGCTTCTTTTCCCTTTCCTTCTGCTTCACATTCCTGTCACCTCTATGGAAAGATGGTCAAGCCTGCTTCACCTCTGCCCACCTCCACCAAAATTGTGTTTGGATTGTTCCTGGAGCTGCTGAACCGATCTCTTTCTCACACTTCTATATCCTCATAGACAACTCTAAATAGCAGTCGGAGATACTGTTAAGAACAAATTGAATCAAGTCACGTCAGTTATGATGGAGAACTTCCCACTTACTTCCTCTCAACAACTTCATTGCTGTTTACCTTTTGCCCCAAGCCAATCTGCTGTTTGGTCCTGTTTGTTAAAGTGTACCAGCACCCTTCGCCTCCTTTGGACTTGCTCTTATTGTTTTCTTGGCATAATTAGTCGCTAATTGTTGCTGGAGTTATACGACTTTGATGTCTAAATACTGTCTCTATTATCACCTAAGAGAGGATAACCTCACCCCGTATCTGTAAACACATACATGCACAAATAAATACACAAGCATTTCCATTATTATCATTGCAATTTTTAAAGAGAGAGTAAACTATTTGGGGGTATAGTAAAACTTGATACGTGTTTTATACTTATTGCATTCTAAGATTTAAAAAAAAAAAAAAAAAAACGTTTTTTCTTAAATTTCTTACCCAAAACCTTATTTTCTGTTTATAAACGGATACTGTCTTCTCTTTATAATTATTTTATGTCTTATTTGCCTTTCTGGTATTATTACTTTAGGCAACAACTGCCATGGACCGCCTCTCGTGGAGACCACCGACCGCGGGAGAACAGGGGTGAAGGCTAGGAGAAATCAGGAATCGGCGAGGAAATGACAGACAGACACACTCAATAAGGTTGAATATGCTGCTGCAAATTTACTGAAGTTCAAGCATCAGTTTTATAGGATCACAGAAGGAAGTTGGCAAACAAATTACATGAGAAGAATGATTACAGGCAATAATCAAAAGCTTTACATGAGAAAAATTGATTACAGGCAATTGATTGTCTCCAGTATGTCTTGTGGTTAGGGCCAGGTGAGCAGAGCTCTTCTTTGAAATCCGTCTCACACCATTAACCAACTACTTTCTCATAGCCCTAAATCATATCTGTTCTCATGGTAACCCAAAACACCATTCTTTAAGGTTATACTCCCAAGGCTTGCACCGATGGTGAATAATTGGTTTCTTAATGTCAAGAATCCTGCCTTTCTCTCTTATCTAAAATGCACCTGGGGTTTCTCATTCTGGCTAGCCTCTCCTATCTTGAGCTCCTTTTGTTCTAGGGTATCCATAAGTTTTCCCAGAGAACAAGCCAGAGTCCAATATGCCTTAGTAGTATGATTATTATTATTGGTAATGTCCTGGAACTTTTCGATCTGCTGGCAAGATAAAAAAAACTACACAGAAACAAAGAAGGAACAGAAAGCTCAATACAGCACCAGGGCTAGCAAAGTCGAGTTTGCTGATCTGGAATCATGACTGTGGCTGATTGCCAGGGAACCGCCTGGGGCTCAGCTCCTGGGAGCACGGACCCCAACCCTTCAGCATCGTTCCACCTTAGCGGCATTTTTCTGCTACACAGGTGTGACAGCCATGGGCATAGTAAACAACTGTTCAGCCATGTTGACAGTGAGTCATGACAGCAAACCAAACATATTCTATTGATTTTAACAGAAACAGCTCTAATGTGGTGTCAATTACAGGGATATCTTTACTTTGGGCTCCATTCACACCTTTACTGTTTCTGCTCATAAACTTAATGTGTTACTAATTCTGTATTTGACTACATGATCCTTTCATATACAGCTGTGGCTTGGGTTAGTTTATGCTCCCTGCGACTCCAGTTTGCTTTAAAAGAAATAACGTATTCGTTAATTCGACTTCAGCAAATTACTAAACTCCTTTATGTTGCATTCATAGTTTTAGTATCAGTGCCAGAAAATAATCTCATTTTCAGTTTCCTAAAAGCAGAAAATGTGGAGGTGATTTGAGTGTTAGGTATGATATGCATGTGTGTATGTTTGGGCAGGGAGGGACATGAGTGTGCTATTTTACATGTGTGGAAAATGAAATGGAATCTCATTTGAAGATGTGTTACATTAGCTTATGCTGTGGAATATTTGTTTAATGATACAAAGATGGGCTGCATTCTTTTAGGTTGCATTTGCTTAAGTCTGTGAAGCTGTCTTACTTTGACTGTCTAAAACACCTGATTGGTCTAGTAAAGAGTTGAATGACCGATTGCTAGGCAGGAGAAGGGATAGGTGAGACTGCCTGGCAAAGAGAATAAATAGAAGGAGAAGAAGGTAAGATAGAAAGGAAAAGGAGAGCGAGAAGAGAAAAGGGAAAGAGAACACCAGGGCCAGTCATCCAGCTACATAGCAGTCATGAAGTAAGAAGCAAGGAAAGGCACATAGAATAGAGAAAGATAAAAGTCCAGAGGCAAAAGGCAAATGGGATAATTTAAGTTAGGAAAAGCTGGCTTGAAACAAATCAAGCTGAGGTCAGGCATTTGTAAGTAATAATAAGCCTCCATGTGTTTACTTGGGAGCTAGGTGGTAGGCCCCCAAAGAACAAAGAGTTAAAAAAAAAAAACAGTTATACATGTGGGTGGTAGAAGGCAACCTGGGGTGCAGGTCCTTGCCGTCCACCTTATTTGAGGCAGGATCCCTTTGATGGTCACTTTTTTGTATTTAACTTCCTGAACTTTATACTCTGTGGATGACATCAAACCCAAGAGTTCCCAATTCTACGTAGGATCGTTGGGTTATGAGTGTATGATACTGCGCATGGCCTTTCCTCAGTTCAAGGCATTCCAACTTAGGTCCTTACAACTTCATAGCAAATGTTCACCCATTGATCCATCTCCCTATCCCTAGAAGGGTAATGCTGGTCATCAGTAATATATGGGCTCTTTAGTTGAGATGTTGAAAGAACCGTTTTTCAGCACCCCAGTGTGCCTTTGTGTCTTTAAAGAAAAGGCTCAATTGTGCGTTTTAAGATTATTTTCATTATTTTTAATTGTGTGTGTATGTCTGTGTGTGTGTTTGCACAAGTGCAGGTGCCTGCAAAGAGGCATTGGAGCCCATGCAGCTGGAATTACAGACAGTTGTGAGCTAACTGACACTAGTGAGTGCTAGGAAACAAACTCAGGTCCCCTAGATTCACAACCGCTGAGCCACCTCTATCTATAGTCCCAGTTTTCCCACTTACAAGCGTCTCTCTGGAATCTGCCTTGTATCTAGGTAACACTCTGTTTTCCTCTGGGAGAAACCTAACTTTCGGGTAGCTATCCTACAATTATTCATCTTTTCTGCACTTATTACAGTCACGGGAGCATTTTCCTTTGGTTTTTAAAACTCCATCCTACTACCCTTCAGGACTTCATGCCGGGTGTTCTTTCCTTGAACGTAGATAGCAAAGATGTCAGGCTGATATCGCCACATCTCCAAATGAGAGTGGTTTCATAACAGAGGCAAGTGTAAGCAGCAGAGGCAAATCCTACCAGCCATGTGTAATGCTGTTCATATCTATATTTAGCCATTGAAAACAAAGCGATGATAATGATAGCAGCTACCGTCTCGGAAGATCAGTGAATTATGGCCCGACAAACTCAAACAGAAGGCAGAAACAAGCTAACAGTGATCAAAGTAATTAGATCACTGATTCATCCATAGATAGACACATAGAGGGATGAGAACTGAAGTCTGGACACTCTTCCTCTCCCATGTACACATAGAATTGAGGCCTTTTTAGTTACTGTATTAGCTACTGTCTCTGTATTAGCTACAATCTTGTTGCTGTGCCATAATATTTGGCCAAAGTGACTTAAGGAAAGAAGGACTTCTGGCTCACAGTTCTAGGATACACTCACTCGTAGTGGGGAAGGCATGGCATAGGATACACTCACTCACAGTAGGGAAGGCACAGCAGCAGGAGAGCAAGGAGGTGGGACATGTGCATCTGTCAATCAGGAAACAGCAATACAGATGCTGGTGTTCCTCTTGCCTTCCCCTTTGTATTTAGCTTAGAATCCTCCCTCGTGACCACATTCAGGGTGAGTCTTCCCTACTCAGTTGAACCTTTCTAGAAACAGCCTCATGCACGCACGTACTCAGAGGTGTGTTTCCATGGTGATTCTAAATCTTCCTCAGCTAACAAGATTAACCATAATACCCTCTGACACTCTCAGCCTTGTCTTGTGTACTCCCAACCTTACGTTTATTTCTTTTTTGGCCTGGATTTCTCCTTATCTTCCCTCTTCAGATCCCAAGTGATTTTTCTGTACTTTATTCTGACAATCCCCTCAAGTTGACAAATCAGGCCAATGCTCTAAACAGAATCCTAGCAGACAAGGCCTCTATTCGGATGACTGGAGCAAATGAAAGCCATTTTGGTAGTTCGGGTATGGCAATTCCTGAAGCGAGTTTGGTCCTGCAGCATCTGTGACGGTGGTTCAGTGTGGTGGGCTGACAGGACCAGTAGCTGAGAGAGAAAGGAGGGAAAGGCAGCTTGAGGCAGATTCAGGACCTAGGCTGGTGGTGCCTTTGGGTTAAAGACAGAGTTTAGGCTTCTAGGAAGGAGGGTTGGCAAGGACCTCGTGCTTGTATGGCTAAAGCTGTCTGTTTGATGCCAGCAAACATAGCACAAGGCGATGCAAATGCTGTGATGTGAATAAAATTGGGGCATGAGTGCCCTACGCAGGAGGCAGCCGTGTTAAAGAGAACTAGTTACCTGACACCGAGGTTTGCCTCAGGGATGTGCGTCAGACCTGTAGCATGGAGCAACAGGAGCATTCTAAAACTGTATTTCCACAACAGACTCAGAAAGTCAGCATAGAAATGGAAGCGCTAAGACAAGGACGAGACAGAACACATTAGAGGCCCAGAGCTCTCTGGGATGGCTCGGATTTAATCACAGCTCTTGGGGCCCGTGATCCTCTCACTGCTTTCCACTGTTGAAACCATTATCTACGGTTTAGTTGCTTTTCATTTACGTCTTCCTTAATCTACATCTTTCTTCTGTCCTTCCACATGTGCATACTGTCTGTCATAACACGACTATTACAATCCTGTCTTCCTTATAAACGCCGAGTGATTCAGGAAGAATCTTGAAAGGACTTGATAGGCAGCTAAGTTCCAGACACATAGCCTCCAGCCGGGTAGTTATTATAAAATCAGTTCCATATGGATTATAAATGTCACCTACAACTTGAAATGTCTGCTTAGGTCTCATACCAGCTTGGCCATGTAACTGATTTTTATTTTGATACATTCTCATGCTGTTTCCCTAGCTCTATTGTATTGAAAGACTTCTCTAGTTTATGGTCCATTAATGTGTAATATTTTAGTTCCTAAATATAGAAATTCATCTCTTGCGATCCAAAGTTTGAGTTCCAAAATACTGACTTCCTGGAGGAAATGAATGTCTTCTAACAGCTATGAATTTGATATTTAATGATAAATTAAACATAATTAATATAGTTCTGGGGCTGGAGAGCGGTACTGGCTCTTTACTAGTGATTTTCTTTTAGGTCAACTTCATTCTCTGATCTTAAATGACTTTCTTATACTGGCTGCTCTGTATCATAGGGATAATGATATTTCAAGGCCGTACTTAATTTTCCTAGTGAAATCCCTTGACTTGTGTTTGTCCATCCAAATAAACTTTGTGTTCCAGGAGTTGCAGATCCCCTTGAAGGAAAGAGTATGTAGCTCAGGAACCGAAGGTCATTCAGTGCAGTTTCTGAAACACAGACTGGGAAGTGGCACTTCAAACAAAGTCAAATGGCTTCCTTTGCAAAGAGGAGACACATGACGGCTTAGAACAGAAATATCTCTTTAGTGAGTATAGACATGAGCCTTTAAAATCAAGATAAATCATAATTTCAAAATTTAAATGTTACAGTTAACTACTGCAGTATTTCTTCCAGATTCACCAGGGCAGTACCTGTGGCCATTTGACTCATGAGGCAAGTAGACATTCATGTTACAGTCTATGGGACTCATTAGTAACCACTCCTAGGGTAGGTATACAATATTTATAGCCAGTGGCCCTAGACACAGTAGATGCATCTATGTCAGAAAAAAATGTTAAATTTCTACACTACCCAAACTATTTGTTCATTCCCTAAAATGAAGAAAGTGTAAACATTCACATATTTGCTGTGTCTGTTGGGATTGTTACAGTGTTTGAAAAACAATTCTACTCAGGAGCTTAGCAGAAAAGGCAGAGAGATAAACAATAATATAGAATAAAATGCAGTGGATGCAGTCAGGGAAATACATAGAAAACAAAGGTTCCAAAGACAGAAGTAGTGAATGTAACCTGGCACTCCAAAAAATTACTAGAAACTGTGTCATGAGAGCCAAGGAGTAAAGATGAGCAGCAGTTTTTAAACTAAGAAAAGTGAGTAGGCCATGCTAGGGAAGAAAATATCATGGGTACAACCATAAAGGCAAGAAGTGGTGTGAATGCCAGGAAACAGAATCAACTCAATACGAGTTGAGCAGAATCCAGAAGGCAGGAATAAAGCAAAGTGAGGCCAAATATAAAGCCAGTGAGTGAGATAATAAATAGAGTCAGAAAAATTCAATTTTGGAGCCAGTGCGGTGAGAGATGGTGAATGTTTAAGGTTGATCTTGCCATAACAGAAGTGGAAAGGAGATCCACGGGATAAGTACTCATGATCTATCCATTCCTTGGATGCTTGTTCTGCCCTAGGGACAGAACTGGCCTCAATGTTTGCAAAGGAGTCACCTTCTTGGGTAGCACTTGAAATCAAACAGGCAGAACATGCAGGAAGCAAAGAAGAGGGTCAGAAACTCACAGATATGGAAAGCAAGAAAATGAAATTAGCACAGGTCCACTTTCAGATTTCGGAGGAGGTGTGGTCCATTCTCGGCAGGTACTACAGGAGGAGAGAATGGTGACAGCTTCAGTTATGTCAAACTGGGCTGGATGCACTTAAACTACAATGCTTCAGGATGCTGACAATGAACTGTATTTTTAAAAATGAGCAAAGCATAAGCCATGCACCTGATAGTTGACTTTGGCTCTCTTCGAGAAAGCTGGTCACACATCAACTTTGGGTGTGTCTGTGAAGGTATTTCCAGAGAGACTGAGATTTGAATCAGAGGACTGAGCAAAGATGGCCTCATCAATGTGGATGAGCAATGTCTCATGAGCTGATGGCTGATAAAGCAAAAGAAAGAAAAAGCCCCGCCCCCTCTCCTGAAGACGGGACACCCTTCTATCTCTGAGGGTTTGCTATTGACCATTAGGTGGCATCACCCTGGCAAGTTCTATGCATGTATTAAAACTTTCTAATCTGGATTTTTCTTGTTTTTAGCTCCATTTTTCTCATTATTAGTATTAATTCTGTTATTTTGAATGCGTACATGTGTGGTAAGGTACACAAACATGAGTGTAGTACCTGTGGAAGCAGAAGAGGTTGTCGGGGCCCCTAGTACTGGAAGGATAAGCAGTTGTGAGCTGGCTGACAAGGGTACTGAGAACTGAACCTGAATCCTCTGCAAGAACAATGTGGTGGTTTGAAATGCTCCCTAAAAGGAGTGACGCTATTTGGAGCTATGGCCTTGTTGTGTCACTATGGAGATGGGCTTTGAGGTCTCCTATACCCATTGTTACAGTTCACTTCCTGTTGCCTGTAGATCAAGATGTAGAACTCTCAGCTCCTTCTTTCTCCAGCACCATGCCTGCCTGCACGCCACTATGTTTCCCACCATGATGACAATGGACTAATCCTCTGACACTGTAAGGCAGCCCATTTAAATGTGTTCCTTCTTTCTGTGGCTGTGGTGTCTCTTCACAGCCATTGAAACTAAGACAAGCAGTTGTGCACTGCTAAGCTCTGAGTCATCCTTCCGGTCTCAACCCCAGTTTGCTTAAAGGATGATATTTAGATCTTTTGAATTTGAGAATTTATTTGACATGTATAATAGATTGTTTATTTTTCTCTGAACCTAATTTTCTGGACAATACACTTTCAACCAACTTTTTTTTTTAAATATTTATTTATTATGTATACAATATTCTGTCTGTGTATGTCTGCAGGCCAGAAGAGGGCACCAGACCTCATCTCAGATGGTTGTGAGCCACCATGTGGTTGCTGGGAATTGAACTCAGGACCTTTGGAAGAGCAGGCAATGCTCTTAACCACTGAGCCATATCTCCAGCCCCTCAACCAACTTTTCTAAAAGAACAAAACCCAGTTTCAAAGAGAGAAGACAGTGCACAGAATATTTGTTCTAATGGTCCAGGAAATGTTTCATGGTTTGGAAAAAAGGCTAAGAATAAAATCTTATCAGTAACAAGAGGACAGATTGTTCCTAAAACAATTATACTTTATTGAAATTGATACAACCATGCAGCAATTGAGACTTTTAAAAGTTTTCCTCGCATATATTTTTTTAAATTCAAAGTTATTTTTAGGGGCCTCTTCTACAGAAAACATCCTCCCTCTCTCAGGGGCCATTCATCTAGAGGAGGGACCTTGTGAAATTTCTCCCATGTGCGTGTCCACTGGTGATGTCATTACGCAGGTCATGTTCAACCAATCATATTGTTGAAGTTTCATGATTGCAGCTTTCCTGTCATGTCTAGAAGACACAATCCTGCGGCTGATGTCCTGGATCTTACAATCTTTCCACTCCTTCTTCATGATGTTGCCTGAACCTTAAGCATCTAGCTTGTGTTGTGGGCTGATTCTTGTCCCTTGTTCTCTGCATTTTGACCATTTGTGAACCTCTGGAATAATTTTCATGTGTTGCAAAATGAAACTTCTTTGATAAGGGGTGAGAACTATACTTATTGTTAGTAATAGGTTGAACATTGCACACACAATTAAAAATTAGTATAATTTCTACTTCCAATGATGGTGGTATGTTCTCCCCTAACATCTATGACCTGTCTTGGCAGTTAGCTAAGCATCAGGCACAAATGCCCTCCTATTTCCTAATAGGCTATCCCATTCCAAGTGGTCAGTCCTTAAACACATGCATATTTGAGCAACACTAAATGGATTCGGTAGGTGATGTGTATTTATGAGTGCTCGTGTAACAATAGTTATAGAAAAAGAGGTCATGAACTTGAGGGGGCGTATGCAGAAGTACTGGAGGGAGAAAAGGAAACTTTGTAAATATGGTACTTATGGTTCAAAATTCTCAAAGATAAAATATTTTTTAATCCTTTTAGGAGAGAAAGATATAGCTGGTTGGTTAAGAGCATTTGTTGCTCTTGCAGAGAACTGAGCTTTGGTTCCAAGCACCCTCATCAGGTGCCTAACAACCATCTGCAACACTATTTCCAAGGGATCTGACACCCTCTCCTGACCAGCTCAGGCACCTGCGTGCACGTACACGCACTCAGGCACACACACATAAACTATTATGTAAACAAATAAATGAATCTTCGCCTTTTTTATTGTGCGTATTTTTGTAGTTGGAGGTAATTTGATAGAGGCACACTGTTGCGATTGTATCAGGGCACTTAGCCTTTTTATCTTCTTACACCTTTCATTTCTTTATTGGGAAGCTCTAAGCATCTCTCTTCTACCTGTTCATAAAATATACGATAAGTTGTTGTTAACCATGTTCTCTCAAGGAAGCCACAGAACACTGGCACTTATTTCTCCTGCCTGCATTTCTGCGCTGGTTTTCTGGCCTCCTTCTCTTCATCCTGACCCCTTCGCTTGCTGGCTTTGAGTGGCCATTGGCCTGCACTCTATGTCTACGAACTCGTCCAGCTTTAGTTTCTGCATTCATTTCCTATCAAGAATACCAGATTTAACAAAATCTTCATATTTATGTATTTTTGACAAACTGAAATGGCACTCTGTTTGGGGAATGAAGGGAGAACTAACCTTAAAGGTCTAGTCTAAAAATAAAGAGGGTTACCTAAACATCTCAAAGGTACTTGTAGCTAAATGTGCCTACCCCCTTAAATGAGTATTTAAGGATTCAACTAATTATTCTAAACAATCATCCTAATGTTTAACAATTTTGTTGCTTATACATGCTGACATATATTATTTATTCGTAAGGATTTATTATTTATTGCTACTATAATATTCCTATTTTTAAATCCTGCAAAATTAGTATGTTCCAGGGCGTTAAATGCCAGAGCACATTTACTAACTCACCCCGTGCATCTCATGTGTACCCTCATATTTCAGTTCCTCGCTCATTCACGCCTGATTTAAATATTCACTAAGTATAAGCTGCATATCCAGCACTTAAAGGCACACGGGAAGGGGACCACAGTGCACACTTTCTTCCCTTTCCCTTACACTCTGGTTGGGAGACTAGCTCCAAATACGGTACCTGACCCTTATGACGGCAGTCAAGGTCTCCTTTAAATACTGCAATACTCTGTAAGTGTATTGACTTTTTATCCTTCTGATAACAAAAATGAAGTCTAGAGAGGTTCGGTAACCTTGGCCGAGTTTGCATTGCGCAGCTGCTGAGTAATCGTCCCAGAAACAGGAAAGGAAAGCACAGAAGGCAAAATGTCAGTGTGTCTGTCCTTGCCCAGACGTTCAGACAAATGCAGATAAGTAACATAGTTCGAGGTACTGTTCCTCAGCAAAAAATTTTAATCGCTTTTAACCAGAAAACACCAAGGACCCAATAAAGAATGCGTATCAGTCACTAGGAATGGGGCTCCTGGGGTCTAAAAACTCCAACCGAGGCTTCGGGAAGCCTGCCTTTTGTAAGGTTTGAGAAGGAGGTACCGAAACCGTATTCTCTCATCGGCCTGTGCTTTACAACGCCTAGCATACGAATGCACAGCACTTGCAGAGGTAATCATTTTAGCACACTATTACATTGATGATGAACAGCAGACGTTATTTGGTGTTTTGACTTTTCATAAAATGTTCCATTGTAACTGCTTGTAAAACAGGTCTATTTTATGTCAATAGCTGTTCTCATGACTCTCACTGTTTGACTTCCCATCTATTATTTCACGAACATTTTCTATTGTAAACTTCTAAATGTCAAACGAAAAATCAGTAGCTTGAGATTCAACACTTCCATCTTCGGTTCACCAGTAAGTCGCGACCACACTGCCACCTAGTGGTCCCTAGTGGCGGCTTCTGCAATGGACAGAAATTCTCTTCAAACACCTCAAGTTGACACATCTCTTAATTGGTTCTGGTTCGGTTACTTGGAATATACAGCTCATTTTACCACGCAGATGATATTGTGGGTGACTATGAAGTTTCTAGTCTGCTCACAAAATGCCGCCATGGAGCCAACACCTTCCGTGTGTTGTTATTTATTGTTGCAGGGGAAAATATTACTCGTGAATTTACCTGTTTAAGACAGCAGCCATTTGTTGCTTTATTGTTGACAATGGTCGTTTGCAGATGACCATAAAGATGCCCAGTTAAGACTGCAGTTACCCCCAGGGCCGGTGTGGAGAGAGTTTGCTTGAGCTCATTCATGTAGCTGAGTTAACAGCCCAGATGCTGCCTGGCTGTTGATTGCCTTGTATACCTCCCCGTAGATCAGTCCTGTGGGTTTCAAGAAAAATGAGTGTAGAAGGCTAGGAGCGTTTGCAAGATGGAAACCCGTCACGGCAGTGCCACCCTCTCAGCCAGTCCTAATCTGTTACTAATCATAAGTCACCAAACCCAGCTCAGACTCTCGAGAAACAGAATCCACAAGATGGAGGGCCTGCTGGGGTTAACGTAAGGCAAATGATATGGGGTGAGGGTCCACAGTGCAGTAAGGGACAGGCACCTGAAGAAGAGTATCCACGTGTAGGGATGTGAGAACATGCATACCGTGAGACAGGAGTATTCTCTCTGTGTGCCGAGAAAAGTGTGGAGGTCAGTTTGCCTGGAGAGCAGAGAGCAAGGAGCAGGCAGAAGAAACTGAAGTCGAGATACCTGGAGGACAGATGCTGATCTGATTTCTATTAATTAGACCAACTTGAATTTCCATAAGTGGAAACATACTTGCGTGTAGGTGAAAATTTGCATGATTAGTTCAAGATTTCTCTTTGTTGTTGAGTTTATTAAAAACCCATTGTTCTTCATGTCGCTGTCTCAGAGCCTGTTCTTCCATCCAGCTGCTTCTATTCTTGGATATCACAATAAAAGGCTCAGGTTATCATAAGTATTCATTTATAATTATCTACGTCAATATGTTCTCATTTAATTTTGATAGCTACATGAAAAGTGTAGCTACAGCAAACATCCGGTATATTATCTTTCTAAAAATGGATAACTGTTTTCCATACAGCAAGAGCATTCACTGTATGTATACTGTCACCACTCAGTGTTGAGTTTCAGTCTCTGCACAGCCTCCTCTAGCTCTTGCTATGGTCATTCTTTTTAGTTATCTGAGTCGATGATTTAATTCCATTGTCAGACAGATGTATCTTGATACTTTATCCTTTGCGTTTATTATCCTTTTTCTTTTGTTGTCTTCCGATAGATTGTTTAATTTAACAATATTTTGGTACCGTGCCATAGCTTCTGAACATACTGGGTTTTGGTTCTTTTTTCTCTTTACCTTTCTGTTAGGAGCATTTCTGTTCTTCTATTTGAAGATTTGAAGTTCCCTGTTTTTTGTTTCTTTGCCATTTCAAGTCTATAAATATCTTTAGCTCCCTTACTAAGATTTTTTGTTTGTTCATCTTTATAGCTCTTCATTTGCCTTATTGTCCAGCTAGTGTTTCACGTACAATATTGAAAAGGAGTGGGGATATTGAACAGCCCTGTATTAATTGCTGTTTTAAGTGAGATTACTTCAGGTTTTTTTTTGGATTTGTCTGATGTGGTTTTCATATATATACATATATATATATATATATATATATATATATATATATGTATGCATATTATGCTGAGTTATGTTCCTTCTAGTCATATCTACTCTTTTTAGGACATTTATCATGAAGGAGTGTTGAATCTTGTTAAATCTTTTTCTGCTCTATTGAGATTACCGTGCAATTTTTGTCTTTAAATCCATTTATGTAGTTTATTAAATTTATGAAATTGTGTATCAAACTATTCTTGCCTTTCCTGGACAAAGCCAACTTGGTCGTGGTAGATAATCTGTTTGATATATGTCTGTATTTGGTTTGTAAGTACTTTAAAAAGAATTTGTGACTCTATGTTCACCAGGAATAATAATAATAATAATAATAATAATAATAATAATTCTCCTCCTCCTCCTCCTCCTCCTCCTCCTCCTCCTTCTTCTTGCTCCTCCTCCTCATCCTCTTCCTTCTTCTTGTGTCTTTACATGCTTTGAGCATTAGAATGATACTGGTTTCATAAAAGGAGTTTGGGAGTATGTTGACTATGGTTTTTGTCCTGCCTGGTCCCCACAGTTGTTAAGTCCCAAAGAAATCATGCAGAGGTCTAAATTAGTTATAAACTGATTGGCCTAGTAGCTCAGATTTCTTAACTCTTGTGACTTATATTTGCCCATTATTCGTGTCTATGTTAGCCCTGTGGCTCGGTACCTTATTCAGCAAGACAGTCATATCTTGCTTCTTCTGTGGCTGTGGTTTCTGTTTCTGGTTGTTTTTAAGCAGCTTAATTGTGGAAGGGTTTTGTATAGTTTTCACTATGTTTCTTGTTCTTGGGTCTTTTTAAATTATCAGACTTGAGAATTAGTATTTGATCAAATTTGAATTTTTATATAAGTTTAAAAATATTTTTGCATATTCTCCCTTTTATCTTGGGATTTAATTCTCATGTATTAGATTTCTGGAAAATTCCCACTGCACAGTGATGCTCTACTAATATTTTCAGAATTTTGTCTTATGAATTATAGTAGTACCAAAAAGTTCTACAATAGCCCAGAATGGAGTATAACAAAGGTTTATTTATTTGGGAATAAACCCACAGGGTAGAGATCTGCAGTCCTCTGCACTCCCTGAGAACTGAAACCAAATCCAGCAGGAAAAAGGATCATACATGCTTTTCATCTACATTTATAGTACATGAGCCCATTCCCAAAGTGGGCCAGTATCTTAAAAGGCTATTGGCCAAAGGGGTTCCCAAAACACCTCCCTCTTTCATCTAAATAAGGGAGTTATAAGCCTAATACAAAACTATATTCAATAAGAATAAATAGTCAAGTATTGTCCAGGGAAAAGAAGAGGCAAAAATATGCATTAAAATTAGAATTACAACCAGTATAAACAACATCAAACAAGAAACATATGCTAAATGTTTCAATAGTTATCCTATCCTAAGGAGTCTAAATCTTAAATTTAAAATGGTTCAGCTAAGTTATGAGAGTAAGGTAAGTGTGACTATCTCATCTTCAACCCCATCAAAGACCTGAGAAGGGAAATAATATTATCTGAGTAAACAGGAAGTGTAATCAAGCAACTTCCAAAAGGTACAAAAAAAATGACAGAGACAACTGGCTACCTGGGAAATGCCCCAAAATCTCTTTTGCAATGTTGGAAAAACCAACTTTGGCTAAGGCCTTGAATATCTGACAGATCATTTTCAGAGGCAGGAAAATTTGAAAAACTGTCTTAGCCTGTCTTGACAATGTTTGGCAATCATTTTTGCTTGTATCCTGCTTATCCAGTTTGAACACCATGCATTTTGTCAGTAGTCAAGGCAGGGGCAGTTCTTTGCCCAAAGGCCAGTTTTGCAAAAAAGAAAACAAGCTCCAAGTGGAGTGTCTTTAGTGCCCAAAATTTTCTCAGGACTAGATCAGTGTTGTCAGGATCAATCATGTCTCATGTCAACAGAATCCTAAACTATTTAAATGCCATATTCTAAAGTTCTGTGAAGTGTTTGAAGATTACCTATCTATGCAGAAAACAATGTCTATGCATCCAAAGAACCTGACTAGTCTAAGTATGACAAACATGGGGGACTATTGACCTGTAATTCTTGAGTATCCTAAATAGTTCATAATAGTAGCTTTCAAAAACTAGAATTATACCTTACATTTTAAAATGAGCTGCATAGGCATAATACCTTAAACAAGAGCAAACACACACACACACACACACACACACACACACACATATATATATAGTATTGTAACAAAAATAACCTTAAATTGGTAACAATATAGAAAATCCTTTAAACAAGAATAGACACATATATACAGTGTTGTAACAAAAATTACCTTAAATTTGAATCAATATACAAAAGTCCCTTAAACAAGAGTAAAAACATATAAACAGTATAACAAAATTGACTTTGAGTTTGTACACACATACCAAAATTCATGCCAATGCAACATATCCAAGATTAATAGTTGTCTTTTTATCCTATATTCCTATATTCCCCTAAATATAGCAAACATCCATGAAGAAAAAAATAACCAAAGACCACCTACACCCCCTTTTGTCTTGGGAATGTGGATGCTGTGTTCTCCAGACTGCTTCCTGCTGAATGTGGATGAAGTATTGCTGGGGTACCAGAGGGAAAATCTGAGATAATGGCTAAGTCCTGGGAAGACAAGTTATAACATTGCTGATAGATGTCACCTGTCAAGTTTCAGGAGATCTGCCCTGATCAAACCAGATTGAAATCAATCTGGAATGAATCCACAGCCTCTTGTTTGCTGCGGAAACTAAAGCGAAACCTGTTCTCCAAAGCATTTTTAATTTCCATTTGACAAATACAGTTTTTGACTTTTTAAATTTAAAGCATTCTTAAAATATCTGGGCTGGTTTATTTCAATGGTGCCTCTTTCAATTCCAGGTCTCTTAGCAGGTATCCTTCACTTTTCAGCAATCAAAAAATTCAAAACCAACACAATACTGTATAGGATCGAGACTACCTGTATGTTTTCCATCTTTATGTAGCCTTTTTTCTTTTAGATTACTTTTACTCTTCAATGGTTTTATTATTTTTAATTATTTATGTGGATTGCTACCCTTACTGTGAGCTTATCCCCAAATAATAAACCTTTGTCATATTCCATACTGAGCTATTGTGGAACTCTTTGGTACTACTACAATTTGGCACCCAATGCGGGGTGGTATCTCTAAGGCTATTGGCTGAAAGAGTTCCCACGACAATGAACGGCTTCACTTTGGGTGGTTTTGATTACTGTGTCTTTGGGTTCAGTAATCTTTTTCTCTGTGTACTTTAATCTCACCTGTTTCCATCTTTTATCAATTTTGCACATTACAGCTTTTATCTTTAGGGACTAAACTTAGGTCTTTTAAAAAAACTATATCTCCAGCTCTTGGGAGACAGAAGAGGCAGATCTTTGTGAGTTCAAGGTCAGCCTCATCTACAAAGAGAGTTCCAGGACAACCAAAACTGATAAACAGAGAAAAAAACTATATCTCCATATCTATAACCAAATGTTTCATGTCTAGTTTCTTTTCAAAAAAATTAAATATGTAATTTATTTTATTTAATGTTCATTAGTATTTTGCCTGTGTGAGTATGTCAGAAGCTCTGAAACTAGAATTACAGACTGATGTAAGGTGCCATGTGGGTACTGGGAATTAAATCCTGCTCTTCTAGAAGAGCAATCAGTGCTCTTAACTACTGAGCCATCTCTCCAGCTCTGTCAGCCTAGTTTCCTAAAAATACATAATGTAGATTTATAGAAACAGGACTGAGCCAGTGACCTAGGCCAGAGCAGGCCTGAGATAGCAAACTCCACAAGAACAGGAGTAGATCCAGACCAGGGACATTTACGGAAACATGACTAAGACAGTGACCTAGGCCTGAGTAGGCCTGAGTAGGCCTGAGACAGTGAACTCCACAGGAGCAGGTACAGGGGAGCAACAACTGAGGGAGAGGGCAAGAGTCAGAGACCTCTGCAGGTCCGGGCATGAGTCTGGGCTCTCCAAGGAACTATGATGGAGGAGAGTTATCTGTCTATGTTACTTTCATTGGTTAATTAATAAAGAAAACTGCCTTGGCCCTTTAAGAGAACAGAAAATTAGGTAGGCGGAGTAGACAGAACAGAATGCTGGGTAGCAGGAGTGGGGAGATGCTTCAGGCAGTCACCACAGTGAGTCTCCATGCTTCTCCTCTCCGAGATGGATGCAGGTTAAGATCTCTCCTGGTAAGCCACACCTTGTGGTGCTACACAGATTACTAAATATGGGTTAAAGGAAGATGTGAGAATTAGCCAATAAGAGGCTGAAACTATGGGCCAGGCAGTGTTTTAAAAGAATACAGTTTCCGTGTAATTATTTTGGGTAAAGTTAGCCGGGTGGCGGGACACAGCCCCGCTGCTTCCTTCTACAGAACTAAGCCTGAGCCAGGATATCTGCAGGTCCGGGCATTAGTCTGGAACCTCTGAGGGTAGGCTGGAACCAGAGACCTCTGCATGTCTGGGCATTAGACTGGGACCTCTGAAGGAGTAGACATGAGCAAAAACTTCTGAGAGTCTGGGCATGACTGGGACCTCTAGGAAGTAGTCCTAAACCCGACCTCTGTGAGTCCAGGCACACCTGAGACTTCTGAGAGAATAGACTGAAGCCAGAGACCTTTGCAGGACAAACACCAAGCCAGGGACCTCCACGGGAGCAGATCCAGACCAGGGACATTTACAGAAACAGAACTGAACCAGCAACCTAGGCCAGAGCAGGCCTGAGACAGAGAAATTCACAGGAGCACAGCAAACCCTGGGAGCACTGAGCGACCTTCAAGAATATGGAGTGACCAACAGGGTGACTGGAACTGTGGTTCTGACTGCACCACAAGGAGCAACCATCTGAGCCTTGGATCCATTGGCACCTGGAATATTGATCACCAGAGTCACACACAGCCCCAACAACATCAATCATAGGAAAAGATGGGTAGACAAGGTAAGAACACATGCAACACCACAAAGAGCAACACGACACCAGTAAAAACTAGTGACCCTACAACAGCAAGACTTGAACAACCAAATATAGATGAAGCAGAAAAAAAAGTCCTAAAAAATAACTTTAGAAGAATGTCTGAGGCCCTTAAAGAGGAAATAAAAAATTCCCTCAAGGTGCGTTCACACACTGAGATGGTAGGACAGAACTAACGGGAGATCATCAAGACCAGTTGGAATGGGACTGATGAAACATGCCATCAAACCAGACTCTTTGAATGTGGCTGATGGTGGAGGCTGACTGAGAAGCCAAGGACAAATGGCGATGGGCTTTGATTCTACGGCATGGATCGGCTCTGTGTGAGCCTTGTCAGTTTGGATGCTCACCTTCCTGGATCTGGGGGGAGTTGGGAGGACCTTGGACTTAACATAGTGTAGGGAACTCTGATGGCTCCTTGGCCTGGAGAGGGAGGGAGTGGGGGTATGGGTGGAGGGTAAGGGAGGGAAGTGGGAGGAGGGGAGGAGATAGAAATTTTTTTTTCTTTCTCATGGTTTATTTTTTTTTATATTTAAAAATTTCCATCTCCTTCCCTCCTCCTCCCCCTCCCTCCGCTCCTCCTCCCCCTTCCCGCCCCTCCTTCTCCCCCTTCCCTCCCCTCCCCTCCACCCATACCTCCCCTCCCTCCCTCTCAAGGCCAAGGAGCCATCAGGGTTCCCCACTCTATGCTAAGTCCAAGGTCCTCCCAACTCCCCCCAGGTCCAGGAAGGTGATCGACCAAGCTGAGAAGGCTCCCACAGAGCCCGTCCATGCAGAAGAATCAGAGCCCAGCGCCAATGTCCTTTGCTTCTCAGTCAGCCCCCGCTGTTGGCCACATTCAGAGAGACGGGTTTGGTCACATGATCCATCAGTCCCATTCCAACTGGAGTTGGTGATCTCCCTTTAGTTCTGTCCCACCGTCTCCATGAGTGAACGCACCCCTCACGTTCCTGACTTTCTCCCTCATGTTCTCGCTCCTTCTGCTCCTCATCAGGACCTTGGGAGCTCAGTCCAGTGCTCCAATGTGGGGCTCAGTCACCTTCCCCATCTGTCGCCAGCTGGAGGTTCCCTCACGGTCCTGACTTTCTTTCTCATGTTCTCTCTCCTTCTGCTCCTCATCAGGACCTTGGGAGCTCAGTCCGGTGCTCCAATGTGGGGCTCTGTCATTTTCTTCATCTATCGTCAGGTGGAGGTTCTATGGTGATATGCAAGAAATTCATCAGTATGGCTATAGGAACTGGCCTTTTCAGGCTCCCTCTCCTCAGCTGCCCAAGGAACTAACTGGGGGCGTCTCCCAGGAAACCTGGGAACCCCTCTAGGGTCAAGTCTCTTGACAACCCTCAGGTAGCTCCTTAAATTAAGATATATGCTTCCCTGCTCCCATATCCACCCTCCCTGTATCCCAAGCATCCCATTCCTATGGGTGGAGGGTAGGGGAGGGAAGTGGGAGGAGGGGAGGAGATAGAAATTTTTAATAAAAAAATAAAATAAAAAAATTCCCTCAAAGAAATGGAGGAAATGACAAACATAAAATTAGAAGACATCAACAAATCCCTTAAAGAAAAAAAGAAAAAGCAACCAAACATATGAAAGAAATTATTCAAGACTTGAAAATTGAAATAGAGACAATAAAGAAAACATAAACTGAGGGAATTAAAATCATAGAAATCATGAGAAAACAATCATAAACCACAAATGCAAGCATAAACAGCAGAATACAAAAGATAGAAGAGAGAATCTCAAGCATTGAAGATACAATAGAGGAAATGGACTCATTAGTTAAAGAAAACATTAAATCTAACAAAAACTAAACACAAAATATCTAGGAAATATGGGACACCATTAAAAGACCAAACCTAAGAATAATAGGTATAGAAGAAGAAGAAGTTCAATTCAAAAGCACAGAAAGTATATTTAATAAAATCATAGAAGAAAACTTTCCCTACCTAAAGAAAGATATGCCTATGAAACAATCAAAACACTAAACATACAGAGTAAAGCAAGAATAGTAAGAGCTGCAAAGGAAAAAGGCCAAGAAACAAAAAAGGCACCTGACTTCTCAATGGAGACAATGAAAGCCAGAAGGTCCTCATCAAGCATTGTGCAGACATTAAGAGACCATGAATGCCAGCCCAGACTACTATACCAAGAAAAACTTTCAATCACCATAGAAGGACAAAGCAAGATATTCCATGACAAAACTGGATTTAACCAATACCTAACCACAAACCTAACCCAACACAAAGTACTAGAAGGAAAACTCCAACCCAGGGAAGTTGGCTATATTGACAAACACGCAGACAATTGGTGATCTCACAGCAGCAAATCCCAAAGAAGGGAAAAACACACAGAATAACATCACTAACAATGAAACCTAAATTGACAGGAGATAGCAATTACTGGTGATTAATATCCATTAATATAAAATATAAACTCACCTATAAAAAGAAACGGACTAACAGTTTGGACACAAAGACAGAATCCATCAAGAAATACACCTCAACCTCAAAGACAGACATTGCCTCAGAGAAAAACATTGGGAAAAAAATTTTTAATCAAATGGACCTAAGAAACAAGCTGGTGTAGCTGTCCTGATATCTAACAAAATAGACTTCAAACGAAAATCAATCAAAAGAGACAAAGAAGGTCATTTCATATTAGTCACAGGAAACATCCATCAAGAGGAAATCTCAATACTGAAAATCTATGCCCTAAATACAAGGGCGCCCTCATTGTAAAAGAAATACTTCTTTTTTTTTTGACTAAACTCTATTTATTTCATCTTTTTTCTCATTTTTTTATTAAAGATTTCCATCTCCTCCCCTCCTCCTCCCCTTTCCCTCCCCTCCCTCCCACCCATACCCCCACTCCCTCCCTCTCCAGGCCAAAGAGCCATCATGGTTCCCTTCACTATGTTAAGTCTAAGGTCCTCCCAACTCCCCCTAAGTCCAGGAAGGTGATCAACCAAGCTGACAAGGCTCACAGTGAGCCTATCAATGCTGAAGAGTCCAAGCCCATCGCCATTGTCCTTGGTTTCTCAGTCCTCCTCCACTGTCAGCCACATTCAGAGAGTCCGGTTTGGTCCCCTGTTCCATCAGTCCCATTCCAACTGGACTTGGTGGTCTCCCGTTAGTTCTGTCCCACCGTCTCAATGGGTAAACGCACCCCTCACGGTCCTGACTTCCTTGCTCATGATCTCCCTCCTTTTGCTCCTCATGTAGGGCTCTGTCATTTTCTCCATCAAACGCCAGGTGAAGGTTCTATGGTGATATGCAAGATATTCATGAGTATGGCAATAGGATCTGGACATTTCTGGCTCCCTCTCCTCAGCTGCCAAAGGAACTAGCTGGGGGCATCTTCCTGGACACCTGGGAACCCCTCTAGAGTCAAGTCTCTGCCAACCCTAGAATGGCTCCCTTAATTAAGATATATAATTCCTTGTTCCCATATCCACCCTTCCTATATCCCAACCATCCTATTCCCCCAAGCTCTCCCCATCCTCCACTTCACACTTTTCTCTTTTGACATCTTGAATTATGCATGCAAATGGATGGAAATAGAAAACACCATCCTGAGTGAGGTAACCCAGGCCCAAAAAGATGAACATGGGATGTACTCACTCATAATTGGTTTCTAGCCATAAATAAAGGACATAGAGCCTATAATTTGTGATCCCAGAGAAGCTAAATAAGAAGGTGAATCCAAAGAAAAACATATAGTTATCCTCCTGGATATTGGAAGTAGACAAGATTGCCGGACAAAAATGGGAACTTGGGGGTGGGGTGGGATGGAGAGAGAAAAGAAATACTTCTAAAGCTTAAATCATACATTAAACCTCATACACTAATATTGGGAGACTTCAACACTCCACTTTCACCACTGAACAAGTCAGTCAGACAAAAAGTTATCAGAGAAATAGGGGAACTAACAGATGTTATGACTCAAATGTACTTAAAAGACATCCATAGAACATTCTATCCAAACATAAAAGAATATACCTTCTTCTCAGCACCTCATGGAACCTGCTCAAAAATTGGCCACAAATACTCGGTAACAAAACAAACCTTAACAGATACAAAAACATTGGAATAATCCCATGTATCTTATCGGATCACCATGGCTTAAAACTGGAATTCAACAGCAACACTAATTCCAGAAAGTCCACAAACACAGGGAAATTAAACAATGCTCATCTCAAGCATCAACGAATCAAGGAAGAAATAAAGAGAGGAATTAAGCACTTCCAAAAATTCAATGAAAATGACCACACAACATACCCAAATTTATGGGAAACAATGAAAGCAGTGTTAAGAGGAAAGTCCATAGCACTAAATGCCTACATAAAGAAGCTGGGGAAATCCCACACTAGTCAATTAACAGAACATTTGAAAACTTTAGAACAAAAAGGAGCAAACTCATACAAGAGAACTTGACAGCAGAAATAATCAAATTGAGAGCTGAAATCAACAAAAATAGAAACAAAACAATACAAAGAATCAATGAGACAAAGAGTTGGTTCTTTGAGAAAATCAGCAAAATAGACAAACCTTTATCCAAACTAACCAAAAGGCAGAGAGAGAATATCCAAATTAACAAGATCAGAAATGAAAAGTGGGACATAACAACAGAGATGGAGGAAATACAGAGAATCGTCAGATTATATTTTGAAAACCTGTACTCCACAAAATTGGAAAACTTAAAGGAAACGGACAACTTTCTGGATCAATATCACTTACTAGAATTAAATCAAGACCAGATAAGCAAATTTAATAGACCTATTACTGCTAAAGAAATAGAAACAGTGATCAAAAGTCTCCCAGCCAAAAAAATCCCAGGATCAGATGGTTTCAGCTCAGAATTCTACAAGATTTTCAAAAAAGAACTAATACCAATACCCCTCAAATTATTCCATACAATAGAAACAGAAGGAACATTGGCAAACACTTTTTATGAGGCTACAATTACCCTGATACCCAAACCACATAAAGACATTACTACAAAAGAGAATTACAGACAAATCTCACTCACGAACATTGATGCAAAAATACTCAGCAAAACAGTGGCAAATTGAATCCAAGAACACATCACAACCATTATTCACCATGATCAAGTTGGCTTCATCCCAGAGATGCAGGGATGGTTCAACATACAAAAAACTGTCAAGGTAATCCACCATATAAACAAACTGAAAAATAAAAACCACATGATCATCTAATTAGATGCTGAAAAAGCTTTCGACAAAATACATCCTTCATGATAAAGGTCTTGGAGAGAGCAGGGATACTAGGAACATACCTAAACATAATAAAGGCAATGTACAGCAAGCCAAGAACCAACATCAAACTAAATGCAGAGAAGCTCACAGTGATCCCACTAAAATCATGAACAAGTCAAGGTTGTCCACTCTCTCCATATCTATTCAGAATAGTACTTGAAGTCCTAGGTAGAGCACTAAGACAAACAATAAGAGATCAAGGGGATGCTAATCAGAAAAGAAGTCAAACTCTAACTATTTGCTGATGATATGATAGTTTACATAAGCAAACACAAAAATTTTACCAAGGAACTTCCACAGCTCATAAACACTTTCAGGAATGTAGCAGGATACAGGATTAATGTTTAAAAAAATCAGTAAACCTCCTGTACACAGATAATAAATGGGCTGAGAAAGAAATCAGAGAAACATCACCCTTCACAATAGCCAAAAATATCATAAAATATCTCAGTGTAACTCTAACCAAACAAGTGGAAGACTTTTATGACAAGAACTTTAAACCTTTGAAGAAAGAAATTGAAGAAGACACCAGAAAGTGGAAAGATCTCCCATGCTCTTGGGTAGGTAGAAATAACACAGTAAAAATTGCAGTCTTACAAAAAGCAATCTACAGATTCAATACAATGCCCAGTAAAATCCCAAGAAAATTCTTCACAGACCTCAAAAGAATGGTACTCAACTTTATACGGAAAGGCAAAAAAATCCAGGATAGTTAAAACAATCCTGTACAATAAAAGAACTTCTGGAGGTATCACAATCCCTGACTTCAAACTCTATTACAGAGCTACAGTACTGGAAACAGCCTGGTATTGGCATAAAAACAGACAGGAGGACCAATGGAACCGAATAGAAGACCCGGATCTTAACCCACACACCTATGAACACCTGATTTTTGACAAAGAAGCAAAAGTAATAAAATGGAAAAATAACAACATATTTAACAAATGGTGCTGGCACAACTGTATATCAACATGTAGAAGAATGAAAATAGATCCATATCAATCACCATGCACAAAACTCAAATCAAAGCCAGCCACACTGAACCTCATAGAAGAGAAAATGAGAAGTATACTTGAACACATGGGCACAGGAGACCACTTCCTAAATATAACCTCAGTAGCACAGACACTGGGAGAAACAATTAATAAATGGGACCTCCTGAAACTGAGAAGCTTCTGTAAAGCAAACGTCATGGACAATAAGACAAAACAACAGCCTACTGAATGGGAAAAGATCTTAACCAATCCGACATCAGACAGAGGTCTGATCTCCAAAATATACAAAGAATTCAACAAATTGGTCATCAAAAGAACATATAATCAATTAAAAAAATGGAGTACAGACCTAAACAGAGAACTCTCAACAGATGAATCTAAAATGGCTGAAAGACACTTAAGGAAATGCTCAACATCCTTAGTCATCAGAGAAATGCAAATCAAAACAACTCTGAGATTCCATCTTACACCTGTAAGAAGGGCCAGGATCCAAAACACTGATGACAACTTTTGTAGGAAAGGTTATGGGGTAAAGGGAACACTCCTGCATTGCTGGTGGGAGTGCAAACTGGTACAGCCCTTTGGATATCAGTATTGTGATTTCTAAGAAAATTAGGAAACAGCCTTCCTCAAGACCCAGCAATACCACTTTTGGGTATATATCCAAAAGATGCTCAATCATACCACAAGGACATGTGCTCAGCTATGTTCATAACAGCACTGTTTCCCATAGCCAGAACCTAGAAACAACCTAAATGCCCCTCGACTTAAGAATGGATAAGGAAAATGTGGTACATTTACACAATGGAGGACTACGTAGCAGAAAAAAATAATGCCATCTTGAAATTTGCAGGCAAATTGAGCTAGAAAACATCGTATTGAGTGAGGTAACCCAGACCCAGAAAGACAAATTTCATATGTAGTCACTCCTAAGTAGTTTTAAAACATAAAGCAAAGAAAACCAGTCTACAAATCACAATCCCAGAGAACCTAGACAAAAATGAGTACTCCATGAGAGACATACATGGATCTAATCTACATGGGAAGTAGAAAAAGACGAGATCTCTTGAGTTAATTGGGAGCATGGGAACCTTTGGGGAGAGTTGAAGGGGAGGGTAGAGGCAGGGAGGGGAGCAGAGAAAAATGTAGAACTCAATAAAATCAACAAAAATGCATAATGTATAGATTTTTATTGTTTAACCACAGAATTACCAATCATATAAGTAACATTCAGTGTCCTTGATTATAAATTTCCTGTGTAATTTCTGAGCTCATGTCAGTTGTCAGTTTCTCACTTGCTTGTGACTCCTGTTCTTCTGTGTCTTACCAAATCTACTAACTTTTTGATATGAGACATTATAAAATTTACCATTTTGGTTATATTATAAACTCAAAAATAAAAGAAAGTAAATCTTAAAGATTTTGCATTTTGCTATTGTTGGTGCTACATGCCTTCTTATGATTCTGTCTGGAACTTTGCTCTGGGGCACAGTTAAGTGAAGAATAGGATCTTTTCGAGCTTTGCTGTTAGTTGTTCTTAGGCTGTTACACAGCTGTGGTTAGTCTCGACCTAATTTGGGTCCCAGTATTGAGGCCAGATTCTGCTTGGTTCTTTATTCAAATGCATAATGAGTTAGAAGTCCTTCCAATCTACCTGGTGGGAACAGGCTTCACGTGAGGTTGTGTGTGAGTGCCAAGGATTCTCCATCTAATTCGGTGTGTGCTTCCCCTACTTTGGGTAGTTTTCTTACAAGCACGTGCTGTTCATTTCTCAGCTAAAGATTCAAAAAAGATCTTGTGTGGGGTTGCAGTTTTCTCTCTGGGTGTCCCCCACTTCTTTGTAGCCTTTTTGTGGTTGCTAGTCACTTTTCAGCTTTCTGGGTAATCAATACCAACTATTCAACTCAGGCTGTGCAGACTGTGGTCTGCCTGCTGTGTGGATTTTCATACTGGGCTGTGACTTAAGACACTTGTAGGTAGGAGTTCTTTGTTAAATCTGAACCTCCCCAGAACCACTGGTGTTTAGGGAGTAATGTCTAAGAACTACTTACTGTTCCGTGCACACTTTCCAGGTTTTAGTGGTTTCAGAAGAAAAGTCATGTCCCTGTCAATCTACCTTGGTAAAAAAAAAAAAAAAAAGAAAAGAAAGAAAGAAAGAAATTGAAAAGTCATTTATACAATACCTGTTTTGCATATTTTGCAATTTTTTGTCTTTCAAAATTCATCTTTTGAGTACAGATGTAATAATAGGTCTATTTTCTCTGACTTTTTTTGACACTTCCATTATTTCCTAATAACTCCTACTATAATAGTTACCAGGGTGTATTCTAATTTTGTGGTTTGCAATATATGTCTTCGCCATTAGGAGAAAAACTTCCGTAGTTTTCATTACCCAGGATCGTACTTCACACATCATAGTTATTCAGCTAATCCTCTGGGCATGCTCAGTGAGCTCCTCCCTGCTCTTGGTGAGATGCTCACAGAGAGCCCTCCACTGATCATTCATCTGAAGACCAGCCTTCTCACTAGTTTTTCTGGTTTCTAGGAAAGTGTTGGGCTCTGCTGCTCTCTTCCTTCTCCCGCCCACTGGCCTTGTTCATGGTTGCTAGGGAACATGAGAACTCATAGTAACAGTAAGGTAGAGAGTTGGTGGTAGCTGTGGAGTAGAACCAAATGGTGTCTCCTGGGATTTCTCCTTGAAATCACACAGAATTCCATCTGTGTGGAATTCTGAAATTATCATAGCCTAGGAGTCAGAAGAACCAGTTGTAAAAATCTGGTTTTTTTGATCTTTGGGCGTATAAAGGAGAGCTATTGATTAACCCCTGAAGCCATTTTCTCATTTATAGCATGGAGTGCTAACAATCCAGTTTCCCAGCCTCTTGTCCGCATTTGCATTATCTTAAAAGCTATGAAAACCAAATGCTTATAGCTTGTTTGACGTCGAAACCTGACCTACGAAATCACTAGCGTGGAACTCTTTTGAGAGCGTATTACAGTTGTTCAGAATTACTTGGGTTTATCGAACAATATACACAGTGAAGGCACAACTTGGCTTCGTTAAACCAAGATTATAAATCAGCGAATGTGGCCCCAGTGTGCCCATCTTAACACAGCATGTATTTGGAGCACACCTTTTCTAAGAGGGCCACACCTCGGGTTTGCGTGAGGTGTCGTGACATGGAGAATGAAAGCTGTTAGCATAGTGCCCAGACACAGTTTCAACCCTGGGGACTTTAAGTTATCAATGTTTTCAATCATGGTCCCTTATTCCCGTATAAAGACACAGCCCTTCTGGAAGAACACACGTAACCTATAGGCCACTTTCGCTACAGCAGGCACATGTAGCTCCCTTTCTCTTCTTTTCCGTTTCGCAGAGGTTTGGTGCTTCCTTCCTCTCCTCCTCAAGTCCCACTTTTAATCTCTTGAAAACACAATGGAAGATATGAATCCTCGCCCCAAGGACAGCCCCTCAGTATACAGCACATGCTTTCGCAAGGGCCATGGGCAAGTCCCAAACTCCCCAAGCCTTGCATGAGATCCTGCTTTAGGGAGTTAATCATTAAGGATTAAAACTGTATCATATATCTATCATTACATGGTGAATCGCTGTTTAGCATAATTTAAAATCACTCCCAATTACTTCATATTTTTTAAAGTGCAAAATTTTAAATATGTTGACAAATATTGTCAAGATAACTACAAATTCTTCATGGATTATTATAACAATTAAGCACTCTCTAAGGACATTAGCAGCCCTGTTTTTCACTGATTCTATTCTTCCCAACAACTTAAATTCATGTAACATGTAAAATTTATATTTTTACACATTATCTCTACAAATCCTCATTCATCTCTTGGGAGTAAAATAAAACACATTAACATCATTTTACAGATTTGAAATTCTAATTTCAAAAAGGACAAGTTACTTTTCTCTGGGGTCACATAACTTGGTTTCTGAATGTCTGATCCAGTGAATGGTCACCATATCCAGCCATCTTTGAGGTAAATTTATCCTCCAGATCCATCCTCCACTCAAGATTTTGTGGACACTTGACCCCACATTTGAATTTGGTGTATTGTATATAAATTCATATTCTACATTTCTGACACTCTAAGATCGTGGTTCTGACCTTTTTTCGTATCTCAAAATGTTCTATTTGCTTTGCTCTTAGTTCATTTATGTTAGTTCAAAATAACATGACAAGTGAACAGTTACATAGTGCAAAATCAAGGATAAGAACACCACACTATTCTCAATGCCCACAAGCCTGTACTTACAATATAACACATGATCTTAGGGACTCAAATATTTGTTTAGTGAGGATGTGATGAGCCATGATTTTGAATTTAATAGTATTTTTAAAGCACTGCTTATTCTTAGAATTTGCTGGGGGATATTTTTAAATCACATCTAACAATACCCCTAAAAAGCCAAAGAACAAAGTCAAATATTTGGGCAAAATTTAATTCATATGACATTTAATTCATTTCAGTTGGGATATTTTTATAAGTTTCCTTTTTTGGTGGAGGCTTAACACCCCTCCCCCCAAAAATGGCAATTTTCCTGGAGTTAGATCAGTGAAGAATTTCCACCTGTCCCTCCACTAATTATGGAACTCAAATTCAATATCTTCTCTGAGTCCTCTTATATCTAAAGCCCACATGATCTCCTCAAACCACAAGTTGGGCTTTATCGTAACAACTACAGGACTTAGACATAAGTGTGTTTGATACCTCAAGAACATGTCCGGAGGGGTCTCTGGGCAAAGGGTTAATATTTGGGAGGAGCAGCCAAGAGGTTCTACTGATAGGGATACTAATAACAACAATAAAAAATTCTCCAAATACTCCAGGGAAGGGTTAACTCACTTTTAAGCTATTTGGACTAATGCCGGTGTTATTTTTGGGCAAGTCCAACTGTAAGAATATATACCTTCAGTTTTTTGAATCAAGTTAAGACCTGTAATCTTCATGCTTATAAGGGAAGAGCCACGAACCAGCATAGATAACTACTGAAATTCGCAAAAGGTCTTACTGCATTCTGTCTTGCTCAATCATATTTGTTTTGGGGGTGGGTCTTGTACTTCAAAATCTCTCTGGGGTTTTGTTTTCAGTTCTGAGTGTTGCTCTACTGAACAGATGATAACAGTTTAGGGCTTTAAGAAAAAAGAAAGAAATATGAAAAGAATGTGCTTTGTCCCTGTTTCTCTATCCTTTATCTTTAATCATGAGCGTTATAAGCATCTCTCCAATTCACCCACTTCTGCCTTTTGCGTCTTTCTTCGTACCAGAACCCAGTTTCAAAGGAGCATCTGGGAATTCTGAGTACCCACAGCAGACTAAACACACGCGTTAGTTGTTGTGCCTTTGTGCCATTCCTAAATGAAAATGAATGTGTAAAAGACTGAAATCTTTGAACACAAAGAATGAGAGGGTAGATAACCGTGAATAGGAGATGTCAACAAGGCTTTGGGTTTGGGGAAGCAGATGGGTGTATAGTCACTGATTTCGCAGACAAGAAAGGACTGGCTGGAGCTGGCCAAGGGGAAACTGCTTCAGCTCTTCTAATTCTCAGAAACAACTCTTAAGAATGATGGGTACCCCAGAAAGTACCCATGGAAAAGATGCAGACTGGAAGACATGTGTGTGGTGGTCTGTTAGACCTGAGGATCTCCTCCCCAGGAAACTCTGAAGAGAGATTGACAGCTGGAAATGCAGAGCCAGATGGCATTGGTAAAAGGCAATATAGAAAAATGAAGCAATTAAATAGAGTGTGTCAAGTGAAAGATAAGACTTTCAATCTCCCCTCCCTTCCTGCTACATTGCACACAGCTGTATGCTTTTGCTTTCTGGAAAGAGACAAGTCCTAAGGCAGTCAGTGCTTCTCAGTCTGGTAAAATGTGTCCGCTGTGGGATGTTTGGCAAGGAGTGGTTGTTATTGGTGTCTAGTGGACAGACATAAAATAGTGGTGCTGCTAAGAATTCTACAAATGCCTGGGCCAGTCCCACACAACAGAACTACCCTTCCTATAATGTCGGTCGCACCAAGGTCTAGAGTCCCTGTGCTAAGCCGCTGTAGTGGCTCTTACTTCTAATCCCACTGATTTGGAGGCAAAGGTAGGAGAATCACAAATTTGAGGCTGATCTGAGTTTAAAAGGGTGGTGGGGCCACACATTAAAACAAGAATGCTACGAGTGTGGTCCTCATACCCAAAGCCTCAGCACCATCTGAGCACTTAAAGGAAATGACTCTCTCCCTCCTCAGATGGACTAAATGACAGACTTTGGTATGAGGCTCAACTCTATGGGATTTAGTAGGTCTTCCAGGTAATTGATGCAGCTATAGTCTTGGGGAAAGTTGCTGAACTACTGCTCAAGAGAGACTGCCACACAGGAGGAACACTTTACAGCTACTGAGAGTTGGTGCTGTCTGAAGCTGACCTTGCTTCATGCCCTCTTCATATGCAAAACCTCTCCTGGAGTTTCCTGTCATCTGTTCATGCCTTACTCTTTAAAAAGGCACCATCTGTTTCAACAAAAAGTATCTCACCCAAAACTTTCTCCCAAACCTGTCTGTCCTTGAATGAGAAAGTTTAGCTAAAACTAACCTTGGTGCATACTAAATTGTATCCACTCTGGACATGTAAGCACATTGTGGTCTAGCCTACTAATGCAAGTGGGTCTCAAATAATCACAGCATTCATGCTTCACCAACCACAGCTGTTGACTGGTCAGACTACATTGACGTTAAGGCCAACGCTGATCACAGCCGAGGCGGTTTCTGTATGTCTCTTCCTTCTCCTTGTGCATATGGCGGGTGGACATTCTGAACACTCTTTAGTCTGCAATGCTACTTTCTCCCTCAGAGTTTTCTTTGCCAAAGCAAACCTCACTGTTAGGGTCCTTTTCCCCACTCTTATCATTAAAATGTTTGACAAAATAAGTGGGTTTCAAAAATAGGATACAGATCCAGAGTAGAAATCTCAAAAGCTGGCCCACATTGCAGAAGAATAACTTAATGCTGAGTTCCATGTAAATGGTATAATATCCCCTCACAATCTCCTTCTCGGAGCAGAACTGGTCCTCGACACTGGCAGCTAGAACAAGGCAGGACTCCAGCCCTGACTTGGGGAAGCTGGATAAGGCAAGAACTACTTGCACTCCGTTTCCCAGTGCTGCTGTACAGTTTCTTTAGTGGGTGTTGTTTTCTGCTTTTGATAAATGTTTGACAGATTCATGCCTGCATGTTAAGACAATACAAAATCTCAACTTGTTCACTGACTGTGTCTGCCAATGTATCAATCAACAGCTGTGTTAATTTGTAGACAGATACATCTTCTCCCTTCTGCTGCGTCCCCACCACATGAAGAAAAGGTATCTATTAGCCATGTTTTTTCTCCCTGTGTTATTCTGCTTCTCCCATCTTTAACTATGTTTTATTCCCTCCAGGTTTGGGTTGTGGATGAAGGAGCATGCTCTCTGGGTGTGATGGATGTTTCCTGCAGGTTTCTCTTCTCAATGAGGATTTATTTATGTTCTTCACATCACTCTCTAGTGGAAAATGGAACCAGTTCTGATTGCCATGATTCATGTGCTTCCTATTGCTCTGGTGGTCCATCCAGGAGAATATGTGACCGATCCTACTTTCTGAAAGGATAAGAAAAAAACTGGCCCCCAAAACACTCCACTTTGGCTCTTCTTTCTCTTAAGTCAACATGACTGACCTCTGGCTATGGCAAACTCTTATGTACCCTTTTCTTGACAAACTTTGAGCTCACAGGAGTATCTTGGTGCACCCATCTTTATACTGCACAGGACATCCTTGACCCACCACCCAGCCTCTCTCTCTGAGGGGCCTCCTTTCTTACCAAGCTAGACCAGAAGCCAGTTACCACTTCTCTCTCCTTAGAGAAACAAGGGAGACCCCATCTCTCCAACTTCTTGCCCTTGCCCCTTATGTTGGAAGTTGGAGTAAGTTCAAAACTGGGAACTCAGGTAGCTGAAGAGATGGCATGAGAAGATAAGAGCACTTGTTGCTCTTGCAGAGGACCTGGGTTTAGTTCTCAGCACTCATTTCAGGTAGTTCACAACCACCTGTGACTCTAGTTCATAGGAATCCACCAGCCCCTTTTGGCCTTTGTGAATACCTACATGCATGACGTACACATACATATACACAGGCACACACACATACATATTTAAAACAAAAATAAATAAATCCTTTTTTTCTTTTTGGTGTGCGCTCAATTCTCAAATATTTTCTCAGCAAGTTTTTCATATGAGGTTTATTCCATTTTCATTTTAGGATCTATTGTTCTGAGACTTTAAAGAAGGCAAGATGTTTCCTATTTATTTTATTACTTTTTGATGACTCTTTTTTATTTTTTTTTAGGTGCACTGGTGTTTTGCTTACATGTATGACTGTATGAGGGTGTCAGATCCCTTGGAACTGGAGTTACAGTCAGTGAGCTTCCATGTGGTATTGTGACTTGAACCAGAGTCCTCTGGAAGAACAGCCAGTGCTCTTATCCTCTGATCCATCTCTCCAGGCCACTATACTTAATGCCTTATTCAAATATACAGATGACGAAAAAGTGGGAATCTCAAATAAGGAAATAAATGCTAAGCTACCCAAGAAAAAACAAATGACATGGCTTCTTCCGTGCCTGACATAATTCACTCACCATTTTCTTTGACTAAAGACTGAATTATTTGCTTATTAAAATTAAATCTTCATTAGGGAAGGGAAAAAACCTAGGCTTAGGAGCCCTATAAACTGGGTCAACCAAGCCAATCTATGACCATACCTAGAACTCACAATAGGAAAAGTATATTTATCAAAACCTGATGGAGGAGGGTCATCTGTCTATGTGTTGATTTCATTGGTTAATAAAGAAACTGCCTTGGCCCTTTAATAGGACAGAAAATTAAGTAGGCGGAGTAAACAGAACAGAATGCTGGGAAGAAGAAACCAGAGTCAGGCAGACGCCTCAGGCAGTCGCCATAGCTCTCCTCTCTGAGATGGATCCAGGCTAAGATCCTTCCTGGTAAGTCACCACCTTGTGGTGCTACACAGATCACTAAATATTGGTTAAAGCAAGATATGAGAATTAGCCAAGAAGAGGCTGACATTGATGGGCCAGGCAGTGTTTAAAAGAATACAGTTTCCATGTAATTATTTCGGGTAAAGCTAGCTGGGTGGCGGGAAGGAGCCCGCCACTACCATCACAACAAAAACCTTTCCTCTTGTGCATGTTTTATCCTATGTGACGAAGGATGGATCAAGACAGTGACTTTATACACAAAAAGCAGTCCCACAAATTTTCTTTTTTAACACTTCAGATGTTCTCCTTTCTCTGTGTCTCTGTCAACTGGAAAAGACTGTCTAGCTCCTAGAAAACATAGCTTCTCTTTTTTTTCCTTGAGAAAGCACAGAAACACTGCTTTGTGAATACACAGTACATGCTGGGCACAGCAGCACCTGGGGAAAGAACTTTGGACAGGTGCCATCTTCTGTTCTTTTGGAAGGGCACATACCCTTGCCATGATCCTAGACCCTGACTTCTCCTAAAATGTATCTTCTATAAAATCTAAATGGTTGTCAAATAGCTTTCCAGTCCCAATATGTTCCAATTCTGGCTGTGGTAAAGACACTCTATGAAGGAAGAGGATAAGGTGGTGCACAGAATCTGCCTGCTTCAACTTTACCTTTCTTATTCAGCCCTTTGCAGCATCACTTTGCCTGCAATTACACAGCCAAGGTTCATCTAGATAAGTCCTCAGATGGGAGTTAGCACCAACACAGTGCTTCTTAATTTACAGAGAATTTTAGCTTCTTTTTGTGTATATCTAAGTCTGGTGAATCCAATATATTTCTTTAGCCACTGAATGCCTTATGTTTGGAGTGCCAAGCTAGCCAATGAATAGAGAAAATTACATCAACACCAATAAATATACATTTCAATGAGTTTTCAATTCATTTTTCTTGGAGAACAACTCAGACCCTAAACATTTGAGATATACAACCCACAATTGTAAAGCATAGGAATTCACAGGTGCTAAATTATCCGCATTGAGCACATTTATGGTCTTTTTTGAATTCAATAGAAGTACATTACATATTGCCAAGAAAAAATACAGCACCAAATTAATATATAAAACCTACAGAGACCAGAATATTATGCTTCCTAGCTCCTAACTCGGACCATATGTGTGTGCAGAATACTGCAACTTCTGTAATGATGTGGTATACTGTACTTTGCCTTTTTTTAATAAAAAGAATTTAAATATTGTGATTAACCAAAAGGTATTGTTAGAAGACAGAGAAAATTAACATTGGAAAAAAATATTTCCTTGGTTAATGATAAAATATAACTATAAAGTATTTCTGTGAATAAGAATTCTTCCCACAAAGAACCTGAAATTCACTAGAAATAAAATGTTCTAAGAAGGCAATGTGGGTATCAATGAGACTACATTCATATTACAGGTGCTACGGTTCCCATCAGATATGGAGGCAGTTGTCATGGTGATGACTTACATTCTTTGAGACAATTGAAACTTATGAAGAAGGACTACCAGATAATTCTGAGAGAATCCCTAATATAAGAATAGAGAAACCATGAGGACACCACTCTTATTTGTCTATGCATCTGAGGCCCATTTGAGGGTTGAATTTAGGACAAGAGACTGCTGAACAACAGGCACAATCCTAATTGAATAAGAGAATTGCCTGAAATTTTGCAAATTGGGCAAAATTTTCTTCTTTCCTCTGATATTATTATGTGATTGCTTCCTGAACCAGAAGGAGAAAAGTGGGAGGGTTGAAGTATCCAATTAAGAGAGTGTTCGATGGGCGGTTTTTACTCCCCTGGCTCAGGCTTGGCAATGGACTGCCAAGGACAAACACAGCAGCAGTAGAGATGGATCCCAAATCCCTCCTATCTCCTTCTTGACCTGGACTGGATACCAGGAGGCTTGTCCTTCTTGATGACATTCAGGCTTCTTGCTAGTCTTCAACTCCTCTGCTTGGAGGCTTTGCAAGCCATAACTTAGGTACTTTCTGACATACCTATACCTGTTGGGCTGATTTGGTTAGCCTGTGGCACCCTAATAACTAATTTTGAGTCTCCAGTATGTATAAAACAACAAAAATAAATTCCACATTCATAGTTAGCATTTTGAGCTTTCTCTCTCTCTCTCTCTCTCTCTCTCTCTCTCTCTCTCTCTCTCTCTCTCTCTCTCTTTCTCTCTCTCTCTTCCTTCCTTCCTTCTTATCTTTCTTTTTTTCCAGCCAAGGATGTCACAAACTACATGGTAACAACCTAACATGGTAACAACCTAACAACACTGTAAAGTTGGGTTCAGATGCTAAATTTAAAGTTTAACACTTAAGCTGTTATCTCTTATATTCCAGACTCATACACCACAAAAAATATTGTCTGCCTTCTCAGAGCATGTCAAATATGAATGTTAAGAACTACATACATTCTTTCATTTTTAATTTATTCCTAGATCCTCCAATCCCCACTCAGTGAACTTGGAGAAGTTTGTGGTCCTCAACCTTCCTAATGATGTGATATATTTAATACAGTTTAATACAGTTCCTCATGCTGTGGTGACATCCCAAAATAAAATTATTTTTATTGCCACTTCAAAACTGTATTTTGCTACTGTTATGAGTCATAATGTAAATTATTTTAGAGACAGAAGTTTGCTAAAGGGGTTGTGGCCCACAGGTTGAGAAACACTGCACTAGCATGAAAATTATAGCAGAAGGTTCTCAAGTAGCAGCCAAGTCTTAGCATAAGGGATCAAGCAAGAGTATTCATCTGCCAGTTACCAAGTTTGTGAAGTCACTCAGAGTCTCTAAGTCTCTGACTTTTTATAATTAAAATATGGATAATAACTGTATTGTTTCATGAGGATTATCACACAAAGAATAGTACAAACTGGGGGCTCAATAAATGGTTCAGAGGTGAAGAACACTGGAGACTCTTCAAGAGGACCAGGGTTCTCCTTCCCTCACCCACTTGGTTGCTTCCAATGGTTTATAACTCTGGTTCCAGGGAACTGATACCTTCTCTATCCTCTGCAGGAACCAGACACACAAATGGCACACAGCCATACATACAGGCAATATAGCCATAGATATAAATCTTAGTTTTTAAAAGGTGAGTAGTAGAAACTCATTTCAGTAAATGTCTGCTATTCTAATGCCAATGTTGGTATCTCTCACATGAAAGGTAGGTAGGTGCCTAAATCACTCACCCAAGTAGTTGAGACCTATTTATCTGTAGTGAGGTGAAAATGTCATTTGAACATCTTGATTTCCTTCTATAACAAGGACAGCTTTGTGTTCTAGGAAACTTTGCAAGTCCCTTGTTTTAGAATTTGAACCAATTACCTAGACTCTACCCATGAGCCTCCCAGCTAATTTTACCTGTGTTCATCATTATGACCCAATGGGACATTATCAAAGTTGGGTCTTGGAATTTTACCAAAGTGGATGAACCTCCTAGGTTAGCTCAAAAATCACTTTCTTCCCCCAGGAAACTTCCCACATATAACACACAGTAATGGAAGGGTTTGTGAACTTGCCAGATCAAGGAAGTTGATCAGGGCCTCTTGACCCTCCCAGGGATTCAGTGGACTCAAAAGACTGAGATCCTCTTCCCTTCCTTAGAAGAGATGCTTTAATCCTCTGGGGACAGGATGGTCATTCACTCTAATTTCTCAAATGCCAGGATTAACACAGATCTAAATGAAAAAACTCGAACAAATGAAGTAAAAATCCAAGCAAAACTGTTTGATCTCAGCCCAATTATAAAGTAGAGATTGGGCAAAACCTACTGGAAATATATCATAGGTTATTTTGCCTTTAGGAACTTTGTTTTCAAGTACCCTTTGCTGCATACATTTATGTCAACGATATGAAGAATATGGGTCTTAACTGGCAACTCAACAACTGGCTTCTTGCAGGTCTTCATTCTGTAACAACTGTCTTCAACATGACAGATGCTAAGCCCTTTCAGACCAAAATCAATATACTCATATAGAATATTGACTTGGATGACTGAACTAAATAAACATTGCCTCACCACCTATTGCAAGGAAAGCTTTTTTAAAAAAAATCTAACCTGCACACATAATCATTAAGAACCAACCTATAAACTAATTTCATAATCAAATCCTATAAAAGTGAACTGAGAATCATAGTTACTCAACTTTCAAAAGTAAATTTTCTATATTTCTAACACCATGCAGAGCAATCTACCTATAAATATTAAACCCTCTTCACCTTTATTAAATTGCAAACCTGAGTCTCTTTGGTCTACATTATAATTCCTCTCATAAAGGAATGTTTGACTGATATTTTTTAATAAAGTCTTAGGAGAGTATTTATCTTTCCAGTTAATGAACACCTTCTAGTAATTAAAAACAAAGAAAGAAAAGACGGGGAATAAAAAGGAAACTCCAAATCTACCCCCCCCCCCCATGCTCGAAATGAAGCCAACTACTTAATTTGCAAACAGGAACAGAATAAAACTATGAAGACCTTTATTAAAGAATTTTAAAAGGCTAGAGAAATGACTGAAATGGGTAAGAGCACTTCCTGCTCAATAATAGCAACCACACAAAGAGCCAGGTAGGGCAGTGCACAAACCTGCAACCCTAGAGCTGGGAGTGCTGAGCAAAGACAGGAGGATTTGGAGGGAATTGCTGGCCTCCAGCCTAATTCTAGGCTCAGAGAGGGGGGCCCAGTTTCAAGCACAAGTGGCACCAATATGTGAGTGGATGTGTACACACACACACAGTGAGAGAGAGAGAGAGAGAGAGAGAGAGAGAGAGAGAGAGAGAGAGAGAGAGAGAGACAGACAGGGAGACAGAGAGGGAGAGAGGGAAGGAGGGAGGGAAGGAGGGAGGAAGGGAGAGATTGTGGGAAGGGAAGTAGGGAGGCAGGAGGATGGAGGGGAGGGAGGGAGGGAGGGAGGGACAGAGAATGAAAGACAGACCGGCAGACACACACACACAACAGCGAGAGCAAGAGAGACAGACAGACAGACAGACAGACAGACAGACAGACAGACAGACAGACAGAGAGGGAGAGAGGGAGACAGAGAGGGAGAGAGGGAGGGAAGGAGGGAGGAAAAGAGAGAGGGAGGGAGGGAGGGAGGGAGGGAGGGAGGGAGGGAGAGAGGAAAGGACAGAGAATGAAAGACAGTCCGGCAGACACACACACACACACACACACACACACACAACAGAGAGAGCGAGAGCGCGAGAGAGAGAGAGAGAGAGAGAGAGAGGGAGAGAGAGAGAGAGAGAGAGAGAGAGAGAGAGAGAGAGAGAGAGATTTTCAGAGTGTCAATACAGCAGAGTTTTAAGCCACTTTCTTAGTGTGGACCTGTGCAGATCTCGGGCTGCTGAAGCCATCTCTATGCAGAGATGCTGACACCTCATGAATGACTTCTTGAACTTTCAAGTACTTTTCTATTATCCTGACCATGTTTATAAACTTTAATCTTACTGAGTTTGCAAATGTCACAGGCTATTTCAGATACATTAGTATGTGTCTAAAAACATGGAAGATATATTTAAAATACAATAAAAAATTACAACAGTCATTAGAAAAGAGAATGGAGCAGGCTAGGCAACTTACAGGAGCACACAATTTTGTCACGCTGAGGAAATGGAACCATAGCAGTGACCCAGGGCTCAAACCACTAGTCTAAGATTTTAGAAAAAGAAAGCACCATTTCTGGATGGCTTGTAGCTATTTCTACCAAAATATGGACAATTAGTTCTATATTCACCAATTTGTCCAGATAATGGAAAGGGAAAGAATATTCTCTGGCTTAAATTGCAGGTTCAATATACATCTTGATAAATAGATGATCTGGATTGGTCATGTTCTTTCTTTGCATGACATCTTTTATTTTTAACTTGAAAGCTAAGATTGTATGTACTTGCACTAGAAAAGTGATCCTTTGGAAGATGATTAGGAAAAGAGGGCAGCGCCTCGTGATGGCATTATTGATAAGATATTGATAAGATAAGAGAACCCAGATTCCAGTAGGTTCCCCTCTTCTAGGCCCTAAGGAACCAAGGAGAAGGCAGCAAGATACTGAGTCTGTTGGCATCTCCATCTCGGACTTCTCAGTTTTCAAAGCATTGAAAATTAATTTTCTGTTGTTTTCAAGATACCCGGCAATGCTATTTTGTGATAATAGTGCATTTTACTTCTGCAGCTTCTTAATGTGAGTCAAACTACTTTTTGTTAGTTCATCTTGCATCAGGTTTTTGTTAATTGATGCTGAAACATTTGATGACAGAGTTTCGATATGCAATCATCAGAACAACTAGAGTAAAATTAAACATACTTTATGCATAAAAATATTAAGTGTAGGACAGTCTATAGCAAAGGATTACTTACCTGCAGATGCTCCAGATGGGTGATTTGACTTTATGCAGTTTTCTACATAGCCAACATCAGGGTGTCGGATAATTTTGGACACTCATAAAAAGTCAAATAACTCTTCACAAACACTGAAAAAATTCTTTAAAATTAGAACTGTTAATGTTTGTGATGGTAATGATTAATGTCTTCTTCAGTTGAATACCAAACAATCTTAAAGAAGGGATGTCAAGGTATCACCTTGGTGCCCAAATATGAATTCTCCCCTTCGAAGAGTCTAAACAGATTTATAAAGATAAACATTATTAACTAGAAGCAGAATAGATGTCTTTTTAAAAATACATATGAGGTGACTATTAAAAGATACGTTTGCAGTCATCTAAATACTCCTTTTAAAATGAATCTTCAAGACTCTGAAGAGATTTTTCACAGTTACAAAGAATGCTTAAATCCCTTCACAGTCCAGTATGGAAATTTATTCTATCCTTTGGGTAATCCAAATTGAAATTAAAGAAGAAAAAGAATGGTTGAAAGCAAGCAATTATTTTAAAAATATGAACTTCTAATTGAAAAGTTAATACATTAATTTTTGTTCCCTTTATCCAAACTGTGGGCCTTCCAAACATATTTTAGATACCTCCCAATGCTTCCAAGGCTTCTTGATGGCAGAAGAGTTGAAACTTAGATTAATCCCTTAATAGAAAAAAAAGTCTAGAGAAAATTAATGAGTGGGTATTCTAAAATGTTCTGTAGTCATTTCTAAGTTTGATAATTAAGAGTTCTGCTCCAAAACTAAATCATACAAATAGCCAATGAAATGAAGTTTCTCAATGTGAAATAGACCCCTCAACCCAAGTCAGAATCTGCATGCACACTGTGACAATCTCCCCAGTAAACAACCATATTGTCTGGATTAGTACAAGTGACACTGGCTTTTCACTCATTCATGATTTAGTAAGCCTATGTTCAAATTTTGCTTGAAAACAGGTAAATATTAGATTAGCTTTAATAATATATGGTCACTTAACCTTTACAAATTTTAGTTCTTTTTTTATTCCTATTTTCATCTTCTAAACCAAATTTATTCTAACCTAAAGAGATCTAATGTGAAGTCACTAAGAACCCACAGTTTCTCCCACATGCAGTTATGTTAATGGAATTGGGCACTTATTAAATGTGCAATTATGTGTCCAAAGGAAAACCCACACAGTTGATCAAGTAGTTCTAAGAGAAAAAAAATCAGTGAGAGTTTGAAATGGCAAAATCACTGGAGTATTAATAAACTCACTGATCAACAAATTGCTTTTAAATAATGCTGACATGTTCAGATGCAGGGAAATAAAAGACAACCATCTGAGACTCTAACAATGACTTAATTAAAAACGCAACATGATATTACACATCCACCACTGCCTGGAGGCCAGCATGGCTTTGTAACAGACCGATGGCTAACTTTTCAGTTCTTTGTGAAGCAATAACATAAACCCGAGTAGTGAAGGTGAACTATCATCTTAGAAAGGTCAATCATCTACACTGTTTATGACCTGAGTTTGATCCTCAGGACTCACATGGTGGACGGGAGAATTGCCACATGCAAGTTGCCTCCTCCACACAAGAGCGGTGCCATGCATATCCATCCACACCACAGTAAACCAAAATAACAGGAATAGTCCTTAGTGGGTCCAGTGATAGTCATTTTTACTGAACATTTATTCTGCCATGTCTTATTCTGAACACAATACGCATATTACCTGAAAGATGAGGAAGCTGAATCACAGAAAGGGTTCAGTACTTATTCAAGGGCTCTTTGTTCCCCAGGGCAAAGATAGGGTTAAATCCAGGCACCCTAACTAACAAGTCCAGATATTAACTTCATGCTGTGTTGTAAGAGTTAATTAAGAGTTAATTTTATAAACCTGACTGGACAATTGCACCTGCAGTGTGCTCATTACTTGGTCGAACACTAGTCTGTGTGTTGTTGCAAGGGTGGTTTTTTTAAAAGATGTGATTGTCATTTAAGCCATTAAATTTCCATCCCCTATTCCCATACTGCATGCAGGTCTCACCTTGCAAGCAAAGGTTCCATCAGAAAGAAATGATTCTGCCTCAAGTCTGTGACCCAGAAGCTCTGTTCAAACTTCCAGACTGCACTGTGAGACTCTACAAACAATTCCAACTTCTCCTTGAATTTCCTGACAGCCTGTTGTGTATAGTTCAGCCTCGTTGACCACATAATTATGAGAGACAATTCTTTAAAATAAGCCTCTCTGAAAGAGAAAAAAAGGGAGAGGGGGTAAGTTCTATGTATATCCTATTTGTTCTGTTTCTGTGTAGGACCGTGGCTAATACATGTGCATTTGTATAATCTAAAGATTATATTACATAACATTATTTTATTTAATCCTCTTTCCAATCGTGTGCCCTAGGTAAAATAAGTATTGCAAAATTTTTTTAAGATAAAGGACATTAAGCCAACACTGATGGGTTAAGCCCGTATCATATGGTCTGGCAATAAATCCTGAACCAAAACACAGGTATAACACACTAGATTTTCTGGAACAGGTATCGTGTTTGGCAGGTGCAAACATGCTCCATTTCTGCAGGGATTTAAGTGGCCTGCCACCCACATAGGCCTTATGACCACATTTCTGAAGAATCTGTTAAGCCTTTTTATTCCTTAAATGAACATACACTGCTTTCCAGATAACCCAGGGGAAACGAATAAAAATGAATTAAAGCTGTAGATAAATACCACCTCCTAGCCACTTTCTGGGGCTAATATAGCTTGCTAATAAACAGAGCTGTAGAAAGAGAATCAAGAAACCAAATCTTTCATCTGTTCATACATACGGGGACAAGATACCCAGCCTGCAAACTAGTCACACACAACTGTGTGTGATTCTCAGGCTATGCAGTAGCCATGTATGGAGAATGCCTATTAAGAGCATCTATCATTGAGATTGTTCTCAATAATAACACTGAAATCAATCTCAGTAATAACATTCTTCACCTTAGGTTGATTCACCATGTGACCTGTGCACCATGCAGAATTTTATCTTTGATTGTATGTGAAACATTGCATTCAAGATGAACATTAGCAAGGCTCTCCGCAAAGCATGTCACCGTTAGCACTACTGAAAAAGAGATTACAGCAGGGTACATGGTCGTTGACTAGGGAAACACTGTGAGAACACTGAGAGGTGCCATCTAAGATGATGTGAAATAGCTATGCAACAAGCATTTATTAATGACTTTGAAGTCTCCCTTAAGACTGTAATCACAGCCCTTAGCTCTACTGACATTTACTTTTGGAAACCTGTTCTCTGACCCATCTCCAATTCTGTCCATATATCTACTGCCATTCAACCCTCAGTCTTTTCCTGTTACTCAGCACAGTCAGAAGCATGATCCCCTACACATCCACATGAGTGTCCAACCTCACTTTCCCATTCACATCTGATCCTCCTCTGCCTAAGGTCAGATCCTCACCTAGTTCCTGCCTTTCAGACAAGAGGTGAATACACTTTTCGGTCTACTTGGCTGGACTATGGTATCCATTTGTTGAGTCAAATACCAACATCAGTGATGCAGCGAAAGTCTATTTTAGGTACAATGACCATCTAAATCAATGGGATATGTCTCCATCAAATCCCTCCCCTTGGAACTCAGGGCACCATGTAAAAGAGGAGGAATAAAGAGTGTACGAGCCAGATGGAAGATACCAACTAAATAAGACCCTCTAAATCAACAAGACTGGTGGACATATGAACCCACAGAGACCGAGACAGCATGTACAGGACTCCACAGGTCTGCCCCAGATGAGGTGCTAGAGCTGAAAGAAAAGGACATACACCCTCATCCCTAATCCAGAGGTTACCTCTGACTGATAAACACTTACAAGGGAGTCTCCATGGGCAAACAAACTATTCTTAAGGGTAGGCTGCATGCCCAGCAGGAGACAGCTGACAGAGAGCTAACTTAATCAGATCTTTGGAGGTTTCTTGTCTGAAAATGTTATGTCTGGGTTTTTCTCCCATTTCTAACTTTAATTTTATCTTGTTTTACTGTATTTTGCTTACGTAAATTTTTCTTTCTTTTTACCCTAAAGGCCCTTTGTGTGTATATTATTGCTTCCAGTTTAGTGTTTTTATGAGATTCCTGAGTGTGTGGATGAATGGGTCTCTGCATCTCTCTCTGTGTCCTGTGCCTTTCCTTAGGATCTTTTCCTTATTAGATCTTATGGGTCAGTTTTGTTGTATCTGCTTAATTTCCAGAGCTCATAGCCATTGCTGCTGTCCTAGCTAAGAAGTGCTTTGCATTGTCGCACGGGTTTGCTCATCTGCGTCCAGTCACCACTTGCTCTCTGTTCTTCTTGACATCTTTCTTGCATCCTTGGGAGCATTTACACATCAATATATGTAAAAATGTGGTTTTTAGTCCTCTTCCACAGATGTTAACTTGAACCACTTGTTTAAGACTAAGTTCATGGCCGGGCGGCGGTGGCGCACGCCTTTAATCCCAGCACTCGGGAGGCAGAGGCAGGCGGATCTCTGTGAGTTCGAGGCCACCCTGGTCTACAAGAGCTAGTTCCAGGACAGGCTCCAAAGCCACAGAGAAACCCTGTCTCGAAAAACCAAAAAAAAAAAAAAAAAAAAAAAAAAGACTAAGTTCATTTCCCTTAGGACTTTGCGGACAGAGAGGAGAACAATCAACTAGTGCCCCCCCCCCCCCCCGCTGGTTTTGGGGCATGCACAAGCGGAGTTTGTCTTTAAGGCAATGGACCACTTATTTATACTGTACTCAAGTCCTTATTATCTTTCTTTTTAGGGTTGTGAAACGGTATCCTTCAGTTTTATATGTGACATTTTATTAGCCTGCTTGTGGCTCATAATATTTCTTTAGGGATGTCTAATTTTTTACCCAATTTCGACATTCTTAGCCAATACCTTAACAAATATGGTTTCTCTCCTTTTCTCTCGGCTGCTTCCTTCTCAGATTTCCACTGCACAGCACTCTCCTTCTAACCCCCGTGGCTTTTAATTTATCCTTTGTGTTTTATAGTTCCTTGGTTCTCAGTGCTATATTCTGAGACATCTCTCCCAACCTCTCTATTTACTGTCCTTTATTTATTTGTATCTTGTTCTTTTTTAGGGCATCCATTTACTTTTTATTTTAACAAAATCTAATTTATATTCTTAGAGAGAGAGAGAGAGAGAGAGAGAGAGAGAGAGACACTCAAGTACATGCATGCCTCTGAATTACTCATTGTGGTCAGAGGATAACCTTGGGGGTGAGCATTTGTCTTCCACCTTTTTGGAGACACCATCTCTTTCTTGTTTGTGTGCAGCATTCATTGGGAAGCTGTCCTTCAATCACTGGGGATCCTCCTGTCTCTGACCTGCCCCATCTCCCTGTAGGAGTGCTGGTATTACAGACACTCTCACTACCGCATCCAGCTTCTACATGGACTCTTACCCTGAGTCATCTCTCAATCTGGATTATTTTTCAAATGTGTCATTTTTTTTTAACAGTGTCCTATTGTTTTCTTATAATTTCAACAAATCACCGGTATTATACTTCATTCGTTTGGACCTAGTCTGTTTTGTATGCTTCCCAGAATATTTCAGCAGATGAGATTACACTGAGGGTGTACTTCTCTGAAGCCATCTTATATTTGCTCTTCAGCGTGCCTGGTGCGTACTACCCTGGTGGGTTCATTTTTAATCAAACTTCTTTCTATTAAGATTCCAGGCTTAGAGAGAAGATTAGGGTTTTTTTTTTTTTTTTTCCTCTTTGGAATTCTGATTCACATGAAACACAGGCTAGGGATTTGCATTCGAAAAAAAAAAGATTACCTTTGCTTGTGGTTACACTTGCACGCATCTGTCTTCTCTCTGTATCAGTGGGTGGTTGTTAATTTTATTTACAATCGCTTTTTGTGAATATTTCCCTAGGCCTAGTATTTTGAGGTTTCCCTATTTATTTTGTTCTCAATTCAGCCTCCTTTTCTGACTACAAAGGTCTAAGGCAGCTCTTGAAGATATTAAACCACCAGTTTAAGGATAAGCAGACCATCAGAACCAAGAATATCCCGATACAACTGCAGTTACTCATAGTCTCCAATGTCTCACTGCCATGAGAATAGTCCCCAACACTTTTTTATGTTCAGCCAAAACAGAGACACATGTTTAAAACAGTCACGTATTTAAATATAACTTTAAATATGCATATTATGTTAGTTGAATTCCTTATTGCTATGGACAAAAAACAGCTTCTTTCCAAAGGAAGAGGGTTTTGGCTCACAGTGTGAAGAAGCACAGTCCATCCGGGCAAGGAGTCGTGGATCAGGAGCTTGAGTCTGCTGGTCACGTTGTGTTCACAGTCAGGAAGGAGAAAATAAGGAGTAGGGGCGCTCAGCTCCCTTCTTCCTTTATTCAGTCTGGGACATAAGTCTACGGAATGGTGTCACCTACATTAAGAGTGGGTCTTTCCACCTCAAGATTAATGTAGAAAATTCCTTAGAGACCTACCAGTGGTCTGTTCCCATGGTGACTCTAAATCTCATCAGTTTGTCAATCAATATCAATTATCACACACATATTTAAAACATTTTAGTGCCAACCAAATGTCCAATCAGTCAATTTCTAAATCTGTTTGATATCCATCATTTGATGGCTATAGACATAACATTTTATACTCATCTTTATCTTATATTTATCATCTTTCTTTTGTGGTGTTGTCATTTTGGTTTGGCTTTGTTTTTTAAAATTCTAACTCTCTAGTCTAATCCATCAATAAACTCATGGCGATCCTCCTGTCCTCAGATGCCCAAATTCTAGGATTACAGGATACCAGTCTATGTCTCTTTAAGGCTGGCCTATCTCTTCAATGCTGGAAAGCTTCCACTAGTTATGGAAATCAACTTTAAGATAAAGAACAAGCCCAAACATGAGAGAGAGAGAGATAGATAGATAAAGAGAGAGAGAGAGAGAGAGAGAGAGAGAGAGAGAGAGAGAGAGAGAACATATACTCATGGGTGATTTATACCTGTGTCAATGTAAGTATGGGAAAAAATACCTATGTGTCAAAGAGGGTTTTCATGAGGGGCTCAGTCCTGAACTAAACAGATAACACTCTGTATGCAAATGCTGCAGGACCTGAAGGAGTACCAATTGTTTGGCTTTTGTGAGAAGGCTTGTTCTATAGGAGCCTAAGATAACCACGAAAAAGTGGCCAAAGTCAAAGACTGGATCATGTAAATCCACATGAATTCCATGCTGAGAAGCATGTGTTTTATCCTAAGGACAGTTAAGCATTCCTGGAAGATGTCCAGTAGAAAAATGACACAATAGTTTTCCTCTGCAGAATACGAATATGGAGAGCAGATGCAGGAAGGCATCCTTGCACTAAGTCTGATTCCCCAGGCCATAAAAGACCATATAGGATGGATGATGTCAGAGCAGAGCAGGGTCCTGATGCGAGGAAGTGTGCCCAGGGTACCTAACACCACAGATGTAAAAAGCAAATGAAGAAACAACCAGGAGGGAAGTTAGAAGTGTGACATTCAAAAGACAGATGATGAATTATGGTCCATGCTAACCAGCATGGACCAAGAAACCCAGGTCAGCAAGCTGGAGAACAACCTATGTGAATGGGCAACATAAAAAAAATAAAATAGCTTGGTGCTGATGGTGGTGTGCTCTATCAACAGTGATACAGCTCCACTGTTCACACAACGTGTGCACATATCCATCGCTTACTGTTAATTGCCTTTCAGTTTGGCTCTCTGATCCATTAACATGACTGAAAATTCACTCTAAAACGCAACCAACAATAAAAAGGGGCCGAAAAAACGATGTATAAATAATGCATCCCATGTTTTGACTTGTGAGAGATATTTTTTCAGTACAATCTAGCTGTGTCTCTGTAGGGCTACAGGGATAGGCCGATCACGTGGGAGCACGGGCACAGTGCTACTGCCAGAAGAAGCAATCTGGGCTGTCTTCATTCTCCATTTGCTTTGTAAGATGAGTCTGGCAGCCCTCTAGATGCCCAGCAGGTGTTTATCGCTCTAGTCCTACTCCAAAGGGAGAAACAGCATGAAGATGAAGTCTTCCAATTTTAAAGCAAAACCCACTTTATACCAAATGATGAGCTCCAACTGTTGATGTTCCAGGAAGTGGATGTTGCTGCTGAGTTTTCGTGTTCTTTTGGAAAAGGCAGGCTATGTCTTCCCTGTCTTGGCAGCGGGACGTGCTTAATCCTAATTAAATGGGCAGGATACATCTAAACCTAATTAAATATCTACAAAGGTGCATGTCTGTTGACCCTGAAATTTAAATTAAAGTGAAATGATTTGATGCAGTAAAATCAAACAAACATGAGGTGGTCTTTTTTGTGCACAGGATGATTCCTGCTGTGTTGTTGTGTTATGACCCATTTTTATGCGAGCAGTCATATTGATATATATATATATATGTGTGTGTGTGTGTGTGTGTGTGTATATATATATATATATATATATACTGCATTATTGTAACTGTCAGGCAGACTCTTGGTGACTGTAGAAACAATTGCTGGATTTTAATACTGAGAATAGAGAAAGGAAACAGAATTGGAAAGATAAACATATAATCTATAACTCATAGTTCAGCCACTTCTGAATCTCTAATTCAATGTCCAAGGTAGCTAAAATCTATGACATTTTGTCAAAATATGAGCATGACATATTGTTGTATAGGAAGAGAACTAAATTTTGGAATGCCCTAAATTTGAAGCAGAAGAACAACACTACGTGCAAAAGCTTAATTAGACACCAAGAAGCTGAAAAAGAACTCATACAGTAGGCTAATGTCAAAGGGTAGACTGAGGTTGCCCATGCACAGGTGATATTCTGAATCTTTCAGTGTGATTGCTGAGTGCCAAGGGCAAGTGTATGAGAACATATAAGAAGGCTAAGAGATGAACTTCTGGAAGGAACTGAGGAAGCAGCTGGAAGAAAGATTTGATAATGAGAGGTGTGGAAAAAGAGTGAGGGGAGTTGTAAGGTTTGTTCCATCACCTTGACCAGGGATATGAATGAGAGTCAGGAGATAGCAAGAAAGACCTGCATTTGAAAGTTCTCATAAAGTGGAATAAATAAAAATAAGGCTGATTGGAATCTTTGAGGGGCTGGCTTCTGCAAACAGGAAAAGAAAAGGAAGGTTGTGGTAACCTGGCCAAGGAATTCGAAAAGCAGAAATAGCTAGTGAAATATAATACATCACAAACCAAGCAAGGAGACTGAGACGTGAATATGCCCTAGGAATATGTTTCGAAGAACAAGGAGGTAGGTTGATGAGTTCTTGTTAAGTGAGCGCAAGGTTTCAGTTGTGTAAGATAAGTAAATTCCAGAGATACACAGTACAACATAGTACCCACAACTAGTAAAGTATTTTGGAAATGAAAGAGTTGTTAAGAATTTATATTTCGTACTATATTCTTATACACACACACAACGATACACACACACAATACAGGAAATTTAGATAGAAACTAGATTAACATGACCATAGTGATGGTATCATATGTATGTGCATGTGTCCAAAGTTATCAAACTGCACACATTATTCCTGGGCATGTAGTTCAGTGACAGAGCATGTTCTTAGTGTGAATAATGTTTTGGGTTCAATCTCAGAAGCACAACAAAGTAAAAATATGAAATGTATGCTTTTTATATAAATTAAATCTCAATAAAACTGTAAGACATGAAAATCTAGCAATGAGCAAAATTTGATTGAATTTGGATTTAAACAAATAGAATACATAAAATAAAAACTTTCTTGGATGATTGGATTTGATTCTGTGCTATTCTTTTGCACTACCCGTGAATTTTTGGCTTTTGTTCTATGGTGTCATGGCTTTGCAGTAATCATTGTTCACATGTATGAGAAATGCATAATGATGTGCATAAGAGTGAACTGCTCTTTAAAAAAGGAAAATGGGGATTTAAAAATTAATAATTGTTCTGTTTCAATGGTGGATAGATGGACATCATTTCACATTTCCTGTTTTTATATAGAAATGTCTTTTAGTTAAAAACAGAATCTGTGAAGGAATGGAGACTAAGGATGTAGATGTGTATGTTTGTGTTCTTTCTGCTTTTGTGATAAACACCATGACCAAAATCAACTTGGAAAGAAAAGCATTTGTTTGACTTAGACATCCTGATCACAGCTCATCGTGGAGGGAATTCAGGGTAGGAACTCAAGCAGGAGCAGGGGAGGAACTGTAGATGAAGGGTGTGTACAAGTTTGCTCTCCAGGCTTATTCAGTTTGTTTTTTATACAACCCAAGATCACCTGCTCAGCCCAGGGCGGACACTGTCCTCAGTGGGCTGGACCATGGGCTGGGCCATCTCACTTTAATCAATAGCCAAGAAAATGCCACACAGACTTGCCTACAGACCAATCTGATGGAGGCAGTTTCTCAGTTGAGGTTCCCTTCTCCCAGATAACTCTAGATTGTGTCAAGTTGACAGAAAAAAAAAAAAAACATCAAAAAACAGGACAGTGCCCTCTCTTACCCACCAGATTATTGTGCTTTTGCATGAATTTCCCTCATTCTAATATTTTGAGTCAACCACAGCAGAATAGCCATAATTAAAAGTTGAGACCCAATTCTTTATACCAATTAAAGAAACAAAAAATATTCTCATCTTGCATGGAATCAGTCTTTATCAAAAGCTTGGCAAGATTTGGTTATCGGTTAAAGAGCTACTTTCTCCTCACCAGTCCGTTGTCTTCCTGTAGTGTCAGGGAATAGTTTCCTGGATATTTCTAGCTGTTTATGTTTTGTGTGCACAAATTAGAATTAGTGGATCTATTCTGGAGGAGGTAGCCACTACAGGCAATATAAAGACACGGTTTATGCATAAAATAATGTAAAACAAATCACTCTGTATTGTGGCTGCCCCAATCTTGTTCCCAACTTTATTAGAAGAAAGTGTTGGTCTTAACTATTCCTTAATTTTATCCATTCAGTGTATACTGATAAATCTTTATTTTCACAAAGGTGTTGCATTTATGGAAAAGGTGGCATTACAAAACATAGAAAAGATGGATATCTAAGAAATGGAGATGTGATAGTGGTCAGCAATTTTGAAAACAAATATTATTGTCCTTTTTCTTTACTCTTCCATGGGAATAAATTACAGGCAATCAAAACTTTAAGCATAACAGGACCAGAAAATTATTTATGACCTTAGAAAGAATAAGACCTCCTAAGGCCAAACACAAAACTCAATAAACCACCAAGAAATGGGTAAATAATAAATTTACCTATGTAGAAAACTGAGAATTCTGCCAGAGGGAAAATAAACATAAAGAATGCCAATTCTCAACTGCAAAATCTGTGAGGATATATGCAGCCCATGGGGCAGACAGAAAGTTGTTCTCTAACTATACTGGGGGTAAGAAACTACATAAACAAAGTGCCCAGCACGAAATGGGCAGAATGTGTGAATAGCAAAAAATCCCAGTGAGAAAAGATACTCACTCACAGACTTAAAATTCATAGAGAAAAGACAGTAATCAAATCTAATTTGCAAGTGGTTCATTGAATAGTACATACTAGGGAGATTGAAGGGAAGCAGAGATGCATGCAGAACACTACCAAGAGGGTTACAAAGTCTTCTGAAGGCACTATGGTTTGCTCTGTGTGCGTGTGTACACTTGCATACATGTACATGTTCATGTGCTTCCAGTTGCATATGTAAGTAGAGGTGCATTTAGGGACCAGACAACAATTCCATCTACTGTTGTTTTGATATTTTCCACCTTGATATGTGTGGGGGTGTATGCATGAGTGGGAGTGTGGGTGTATTTGTTTTGAGACTCACCAAGTATGCTAACCCTGGGGAGCTGCCTATTTCTACCCTCTAGAAATGTGAGTATAATATAGAGACTTTTTATCTCTAGTGGGGATTATGGGGTCAAACCCAGGTCCCCATGTTTTCAAGGCAATCACTTTACCAGCTGAATTTTCCCCACAATCCTAGAAATTTAGTTTGGAAAAGTTCATTTTCTCAGTATCTACCAGTATTTTTAAAATTTGTTTTCTTTCACTCAGAAGAGCCTCTTGTGGGATTGTTAAAAATGAGAATTCTTATTGATACTTCAAGAAATGTGACCATGAATCTTTACTAAAGTCTTGTCTTAATAAAGCAATAGATTGGATCCTGATGATATTGCTAGACCCATTATTGCTAACCACACAAAAGAATACTTTTAACCACTACTAACAGTAAGATAGGTCTGCATGTTGATGCGTCTATACTATCAGATGGGGAAAAAGGAAATGTTTGCGGAAGGGAATCTCTAAAAGTGATTTTTAGAGATTATGTTTTATATTTGCAAATGAACACAGTTTCATTTAGTTTTAACTACATAAACAAGTTCTTGCTTGTTTCTTTCTCACCTGGTATCCCTAGAAGAGATTGTCGAGTTGAATAGAAGCACAGGTGACTTAGTAGTTGTAGTATGTACTGCTCTCAAAGAAGACCCAGTTTAGTTCTGAATACCCATGTCAGGCAGCTCAGAACCCACTGTAACTCCAGCTCCAGTGATGTGGGATTCCTGTCTGAATGCTATGAATATATTTTATTATAATTGGTTAATAAAAAACCTGCTTAGGTCTATGGCAGGACAGAATTTAGGTAGGTGAGAAAACTAAATAGAATGCAGGGAGAAAGAAGGTGGCAACAGGCAGATGCTATGTAGCTGTTCAAGAAGCAAGAAGTAACAAACCATGAGCCTCATGGTAAAATATAAAATAAGAGAAATGGGTTAATTTAAGATGTAAAAGCTAGATAGAAATACACCTGAGCCATTGACCAAAGAATGTTGTAATTAATATATTTTCTGTGTGATTAGTTAAGTCTATGTGGCCAGGAAATAAAAGTACAGTCTTTGATTATATAATGGTGCCCAAAGTTCAGCAATGCACATCCACATAAAACCTAAGAAAATATAAAAAATGGGGGCTTCTAGATCCACAAAAACAGGAGTCAATTGGAACTTCTTGGTAGCTGCATTTTTTTAAAGATAGGCTCTGTTTGCTGGCAGCAAGCAGAGGCACAGCTTCTTTAACAGCTGGCTTCCAGGTTTATGCTGGGAGCATGAATGACTCTGACTCTTTTGGGAGATCCTGTTACAGAGCACTTAAGGGGGTTTGTGAGCAGAGTGATACACGTTGCTTCATGGCAACATAGACTGTCCCTGGAGCTGGGGTGGTGAGCACGGCTCGCGGAGCTGGTGGTGAATGTACCTCGGCCATGATGGACTGGGTGGAGTCAAAAGGCAAAGCCACAGCCTTCGTCCTAGCCATACTACTTAGCATGTTAAGAAGCACTCCTGGTCAGAAAAGGATTGCAAATATGCAATAAAGACAGATTCACACAAAAAATAAAGCTCTGAATGGGTCAAAGTATGTACAAAAAAATGTATTTAAGTTTAAGAAAAAGAGAAAATGGTTATGTATTTTCCATCTTTACATTACTTTTTAATAATACTTTTACTGTCTCTTTGAAGACTTTGTTTTATTTTTTTTTCAATAACTGCCTGTAAGCATTTTCTTTTTTTCTTAAACCTAAAATATAAAATAATAGAAATGGGTTAATTTAAGATGTAAGAGCTTGCTAGAAATGCACCTGAGCCATCGGCCAAACATTGTTGAAATTAATACAATTTCTGTGCAGCCAGGAAACAAAAGTCTGGTCTCAGATTACACTCCAGGAAGATTTGACCCTGTTGGCCTCCCATGCACTCATATCAGTGCTCAGATGCACATTCCACACAGACCCACACTTACACACACAATTTAAAGTAATTAAATAATAAATCTTCTTTAGCAAAAAGAAAAGAGCCAGCTCAGGGATAGAGTATTTGCCTATCATCTTCAAGGCCCTGGTTTCAATCCTCAGCACTAAAATAAAGTAAAATGAAAGAAAGAAGGAAGGAAGGAAGGAGGGAAGACAGGGAAAGAAAAAAAGAAAGCAATTCTAAGATTATATTTACATAGTAGTGAAAACTATTCTACCACAAAACAACATGGGTTAGTATATGATTAATTGTTGTGGTCAGGGGAATGAGAAAAATAAATACATCAACAATACCTGGTCTATTTGTATTTGACAAATACAGAAAAAAGTATTTCATATATATCCTATCTTGGTGAGTTCAAAATCTTGTGCCCAATTTACTTTCTATCATAACTTGCTTTTTGTCTCAGATAACCAAGGGAAACTATAACTATCTAGCCTTCAACTTCCTCAGAGACCCAAGAAGGAAATAATGTTGACTGAGTAAGCAGGAAGTACAAGCAAGTAACTTCCAAAATATGTGAGAAACAACTGGCTGCCTAGATAGTCACCCAAAGTTTCTCTGCAATGTTGGGACATCTCTTTGGCCTACAGGCCTAACATATCTGACAGACTTTTCTATGAAACAAGATATTCTGAAGGGCTATCCCTCCTGGTCTTTACAATATTTGGAAATCACTTTCTTTTGTGTCCTGCTTGTCCAATTAGGACAGCATATTATCAGCAGTTGAGGCAAGGGCATTTTCTTGTCCAGTGGCTTACTTTTGCCACAAAGAAATTAAACCCTATGTAGGCTTTTTTCAATGCCCATTATATTCTCTGAAGTAGAATGGTGCTGCCAGGAGCAGACATGTTTCATTATTTAAAAAAATGAACTTATATTAGTAAAACATTGTTTAAAATGCTATCTTCTGTAGCTCTCTGAAGTGTTTGAAGATAACCTGTCTATCGAAAATATATCTTTATTTGACCTTGAAAACATACCTCATGTGACTACAAGTTCAATTATAATAAGTGACTAATTACTAACCTGCATTTCCTTATTATCCTAAATAGTTGGTAAAATAACTTCCAAAGACTAGAAATTTGCATTACATTGTTAATACCTTGAACAAGACTAGAAACATATATACAGTATATTTTAATAAAATTAATCTTAAATTTGTATCAATATACAAAATTTTTATACTATATACAAAAGTCCAATCAAATGTAAAACATTTAAAACTAGTAGCTGCTTTCTAAAAGTAGTTTCAATAATCTACTTTTATATCTTATATCTATATTCTTCCTTTCTTCTTTTCAGAGTAGAGTCAATAATATACTCTTTTATTTTATCATATCTATATCCCCCTTTTTTCTTTACAAAACAAGAAACTTGAATCTTGTAGTAAAGAGGCGAGCAGGCCTGTTTTTCGTCCTGCCCGGCTCCTGCACAGCTAGCTTTACACTCGAAATAACAACACACAAATTGTATTCATTTAAACACTGCCTGTCCCATTAGCTCTAGCCTCTTACTGGTTAACTCTCACATCTTGATTAACCCATTTCTATTAATGTTTGTAGCACCATGAGGTGGTGGCATATCGGGAAGATTCTAACCTAAGTCCATCTTAGGCCAGAGCTTCAAGGCATCTGCTTGACTCTGCTTTCTTTCTCACAGCATTCTGTTCTGTCTTCCCCGCCTACCTATGTTCTGACCTATCAGGCCAAGCAGTTTTCTTTATTAATTAACCAATGAAACAACAGATAGATAGAAGACCCTCCTACATCAGAATCTAATTTCCTTTGTTTAGCTTTTTTCCTGACTATTGCCAATAATAACTTGTAACCAACTCCCGCCAAACAATGACAAATTTCCATATTTCATTGAATAACCAAAAACCACTCACCCCACCACTTGGGAATGTGAATGTCATATTCTTTTTTTTTTTCTTTTTTTTTTGGTTTTTCAAGACAGGGTTTCTCTGCAGCTTTTTAAGAGCCTGTCCTGGAACTAGCTCTTGTAGACCAGGCTGGCCTCGAACTCACAGAGATCTGCCTGCCTCTGCCTCCCGAGTGCTGGGATTAAAGGCGTGCGCCACCACCGCCCGGCTTTGAATGTCATATTCTTAAATTTACTTCCTGCTGTTTGGGAGCAATGATATCTTTAGGAGATCCTGAATATAAAATTTTATGTTAATTGGCAAGTCCTAGGAGAGGTAGCTGTATCATTTTTTTGTTCAGTCTATGTGTAATGGGAAAGTGCAGGGCTTTAAGTTGTAAGAACTAGTTAATAATAAGCCTTAGCTAACAGGCCAAATAGTTTATAATAAATATAAGGCTCTGTGTGTTTCTTTGGGACTGAATGCAGGACAAGGCAGGGCATAAACTTCCATCTACATGGATGAAGATAGTCTTCCTAGTTTGAAGATTTCTACTTTCTTGTCTCTTCATATGGTAAAGAAAGAGGGGGGAAATCTTCCTATTGTTCTAAGATTCCCACCAATCAGATCGGGCCTCATTCCAGGGTTTTATTTAACCTGAGTTACCTCTTAGAAACCCCCCTTTCAGGTAGGAGTCACATTCCTAACACACATGAATGCAAAGCAAGGACAAAAAGACTCAAATAATTATTTACAGAGTGATTACTTCCAAAAGAATGTGAGATGCTAATTTTCAAGATTTCTGATATACCTTCATTCCATGCCATTTCATAAGTGTAAATGCCTTACATAATGATAGAAAATTGAACTCATCTGTCTAATGGAATCTGGATCAGGTGGGACATCTGGTTTTGCTGTTTAAAATAATTTGAAACCAGCAAATGTGTCTTGTTTTTATTGCAGTCCTGTTGCATTTATTTCAGTGGGGGAAAGAGCTTGGACAACAGCATCTGTTTCCAGGAACACTGGGGGAGAAATGCATGCAGACGAAACTGGCAATCGTGAGCAGACACATTGGGGACAGAGATCGACTAGCTTAGAAGTGGAGTGGCATGCAGCAGAATGAGCCAGAGCAGCTTGCGGGTAAGGAAATTTGTTTCCAAGAAGAGAGTCTGCAGAGAATAATAATGGCTGGGAATTCAAAAAGAAACCCAGATAAACCAAAAACTCAGTCAAGAACAAGGGCAGAGCCCTCACTGGTCTTAAAAGCCTTCTGGTAAACAGTTACACAGAGTGACCTTAGAATGAAACATTTAAAGCCTCTAAATATTTCAGAATGAAAATTGTTCCACAGTATAAGCTATAGGAGGCACTGCTGTAAGGATCTTATTCTGACATTGTACAAACATGTGAGAAGTCTAGTCTTTTATGGTTAAGAAGTCCATGAAAGAAACCAATACTCCACCCCTCTATTTGCCCATCTCTAACTTACCTGCTTGGTGCATACACATCAGGTGAAGAAGAACTGTTGCTATCCTGTAGCATTTGTTGCTTTGTCTTTTAGACAAAAGCTTGTCCAGAAATGCCCCAGCAGTTTCCCCCCAGTCTCCTTCATAGAGGACCTCATACTCCCAGGGCCTTCACAAGAGCTGGCCAGGAAGATACAGACCTCATGCTGCTGGTGTGAGGAAATCCCTGTCATCAAGTATGAGAAAACATGACATTTCTGGGCATGGGTATGGTACCCACAAAGCTATCAGAAGCCTGACTTCACCTCAGATAAGCTGTGTGAGCTGAGGCTAGTCATCTTATATGTGCTTTGCTCGTGCATGAAAAAAAATAAATAATGCAAATTTCAAAACTGCCATATAAGAGATAAGGTATACACGAACCTTGTGTAGAAGGCTTGATATATAGGACATTCTGTAAATGATACCGATTATTACATTCTATTGAATTAAAACAGCTCTCATTAGCACAAGACTAGCAGGAGCATACTCTTTTTTTTCTTTTGGGTTTTTTTTTTTTTTCGAGACAGCATTTCTCTGCAGCTTTGGAGCCTGTCCTAAAACTAGCTCTTGTAGACCAGGATGGCCTCGAACTCACAAAGATCCACGTGCCTCTGCCTCTGGAGTGCTGGAATTAAAGGCATGCGCCACCACCGCCCGGCTTGGAACATACTCTTAAATGTTTCCTTATTTTGTACAGGTTCACCCTCACATGTTTTCTAATTTCTAGGGCTAATGTTTTTATATACTGCTACACATCAAAAAGGTAAGGTACTATTAGAAAAATATCCTTAAAGTAATAAGTTGGTAAGTGCTTATATCAAAGTGTAATGAAATATTACTACCAGAAATCTAAAACCACATTGTACCAAGAGACCTAATACAGAGTGGATGTTTAATACTCACAGGGAAATGAATGCAGGCTGGTGAGACCCAATGAGTTTCCTGTGACTTGTAGCTGGCTATTGCAGTTAAAGGAGATATTTAATATGGGAACTGTTACGAGCTTCTTATACACTCCCTTTCTCCTGGGAGTCATCTCAGAATATAAAAGAGAGTGGGTAACGAAAGAAGCGGCATTCTCTTTTCTTCTGGTCCTGAAGATTGAGCTCAGTCTGGTGACTTGATGAGCACACAATCTACCACTGAGCTGCAGCCCCATCCCAAACCCACATTTTAAAAATAAAACTGGGAGTGCTCACTTTGGCAGCACATATACTAAAATTGGAATGATACAGAGAAGATTAGCATGGACCCTGCACAAGGATGACACACAAATTCGTGAAGCGTTCGTATTTTTAATGGATGAAGAAAGTGTGGAATATATACATGTTAGAGTACTACTCAGCGGTAAAAAACAATGACATCTTGAATTTTGCATGCAAATGGATGGAAATAGAAAACACTATTATGAGTGAGGTAACCCAGACCCAAAAAGATGAACATGGGATGTACTCACTCATAATCGGTTTCTAGCCATAATTAAAGGACATCGAGCCTATAAATTTGGGATCCTTGAGAAGATAATAAGAAGGTGAACTCCCAAAAAAAGATATAGTAATCCTCCTGGATATTGGAAGTAGACACGATCGCCAGGCAAAATTGGGAACTTGAGGGTTGGGCGAGACTGGGCCAAGGGAAGATGGGGAGAGAAAAGTGTGAAGGGGAGAATGGGGGGAGCTCGGAGGAATGGGATGCTTGGGATACAGGAAGGGTGGATATGGGAGCAGGGAAGCATATATCTTAATTTAAGGAGCCACCTGAGGGTTGTCAAGAGACTTGACCCTAGAGGGGTTCCCAGGTTTCCAGGGAGACACCCCCAGTTAGTTCCTTGGGCAGCTGAGGAGAGGGAGCCTGAAAAGGCCAGTTCCTATAGCCATACTGATGAATTTCTTGCATATCACCATAGAACCTCCACCTGACAATAGATGAAGAAAATGACTGAGCCCCACATTGGAGCACTGGACTGAGCTCCCAAGGTCCTGATGAGGAGCAGAAGGAGAGAGAACATGAGAAAGAAAGTCAGGAACGTGAGGGGTGCGTTCACTCATGGAGACGGTGGGACAGAACTAATGGGAGATCACCAACTCCAGTTGGAATGGGACTGATGGATCATGCGACCAAACCCCTCTCTCTGAATGTGGCCAACAGCGGGGGCTGACTGAGAAGCAAAGGACAATGGCGCTGGGCTTTGATTCTTCTGCATGGACGGGCTCTGTGGGAGCCTTCTCAGCTTGGTCGATCACCTTCCTGGACCTGGGGGGAGTTGGGAGGACCTTGGTCTTAGCATAGAGTAGGGAACCCTGATGACTCCTTGGCCTTGAGAGGGAGGGAGGGGAGGTATGGGTGGAGGGGAGGGGAGGGAAGGGGGAGAAGGAGGGGAGGGAAGGGGGAGGAGGAGGGAAGGGAAGGGGGAGGAGGAGGGGAGGAGATGGAAATTTTTAAATATAAAAAAATAAACCATGAGAAAAAAAAGGAAGTAAATAAATAAATAAATAATAAAAAACTGGGATAAGTCAGTATTTACAGGTCCTAAACAACTGCAAAGCTTCTGACTCCAGCTGGGTTTGAACAAGGATCTTAAGAAGAGAAGGGTGAGGAGAGAGGAAGCTGAGGAACAAGCAGACACCAGAACTTTAAGAAATAAAGAAAAAGGGAATTGCATTTTTATTTCAGTAAGTGTGTGTGTGTGTGTGTGTGTGTGTGTGTGTGTGTGTGTGGTGTGTGTTATGTATGTTTGAATGTATGCATGTATACATGTATGTCATCCTCGGTCATTCTTCACTTTATTGAAGCGAGGTCTCTCCATTGAACCTATTGGCTACTGTAGCTAGCCAGTTCATCCTGGGGTTCCCATATTTTTGATTCTTTAGTCCTGGAATTACAGGCAATCACTACCAGGTAGGATTTTTTGTGAATTCTGGTGAACCAAACTGCAGCCCTCAGATTTATAGGGTGCAAGCTTCATCCCCTGGGCCATCTCCCAGAGCAGAATTTTCAGGGTATAAATGTGAACCCTGGGCCTAAGCTAAGTTCAGTCACTGGTCCTAAGGATGGCAGTTAAAGACGTGTAATAGTGGAAAGCAGAAAAGGGCTTTTTTTTAAGTGACTACGTTGGTGAGAGAAGCAAATGGGGACCAGGGGTAACCCTTCAAGTCCATCGTCCAAGTACGGATATGGAATTTAGGTTTAAATGGAGGGTAAAAGCTAGGCCTAACTAAGCAGCCCTGGTTACAGTGTGGTCCCACCCAACACTGACCCAGTATTATCTGGCTCTCCACCTGCCCCTGACTCTGTCCTGAAAAGTGGTCCAGAAAGCAGCCAGAACTATGTGGAAGCTCTCCCTGGGAGGCAGTGAATTCATCCTCTGGCTAAAACCAGGCTTCAGCCTTTCCCTTCCAGTGGCAAAAGTCTAATAGAGAACGAAAGAGGGACTTCACTTCTGCTAAGGGATTACAAAAGGCTACAGTCAGAAGCTGGCCAGGTGTTGTACTGCATCCTCTTGAATCCCAGCATTTTGGAGGCAGAGGCAGGTAGATCGCTGTGAGTTTAGGCCAGCAAATGTCCACACAGTAAGTGAGACCCTGTCTCCTGCCCTCCCAACCCTGAATTTCAGAAGTTACTGGCAAGAGCAGCGCCTAGTCTTTCTGGCTGTGATGGTATGAAGAGAAAAGTGAGGTTGCAAACTCATACACATGGCTGTGTTTTCAGGAAGGAGTCTGGATCCAGGCAGAGGGAGCGTCTCCATAGTGATTAACCTGCCTTCCTTCTTCAATATAGGAGGGAAGACGGGAGTGACGCGAACTCACACACAAAACACCCCAGACACCGGCCTGCCTTGGACAGCAGCTGAAACCCCCTCTCCTACATAATCTTTCTGGACGCATTTTTAATTAAAGTAGTCCTTCTGAAGATGATGGAGCAAGATTTCAGCTACAGAATGATTGAAAAAAAAAAACTAGTAAAACTGAAGCTTAAGATTGAAGGCACATGAAGGTCGCACCCAAACTCTTCCATTTTAATGAAGCCTACAATCTAATTGTGTTGCACAACTGCTGTCTTTGTTACCACATCTAAAACATGTAACCAAAGGAAGGAAACTGTTTCTTTGGGTTTCATCAAAATGAAAAATACTTGGATTTCAAAAAACACTATTGAGAAAGTTGAGTCTAAAATTCAGACTTTATAAGTAATTGATTAAAAAGATAAGTAATCTAATTTGAAATAGACAAAACAATTGACTAGACTTATCTTCAAAAAAGACAGGTGATGCCCAACAGGTGCCTAAAGGGATTCTTGACATTGTGGTCATAGAGAAAACACGAATCAAAAGTAGAATAGGATTCCGCTGTGTACTCAGTATGTCCTTAACCAAAGAATGAGCATCAGCTAGTGTTGGCAAGGATGCTGAGAAGCTGGAGCCCGTATCCACTGCTTCTCGGAGTGGAAAATGTCTCAGCTGCTTTAGAGAGCTGTTTGACATTTCTTCAAAAGGTTAAACACAGAGCTCTCGTGTTACTACACTATTCCAAATCTGATTATATGCCCAAGATAAAGGAAAACTTGTCTACATTAAAAACCCACACATGTTTACAGTAGATTGTTCCACAGTGACCGAAAAGAAGAAACAACGCAAACGTCTATCAAAAGGCAGCCGCGAATAAACAGGGCATTGTGTGATCAGAGGGAAGACTGAAGACTGACTCATGCTATAGTGTGGATGGACCTTGAAAACACTATACTAAGGTCAAGAAGCCAGGAACAAAGGATGATGCATCCTGTGTCTGTTGTATGGCTCTTCCAGAATATTTAAGTCCAAAGAGAAAGGAGGTAGATTCTTGCTGTTGTTCCTTGGAGAGATGATGAGGTTATGGGGACAGACAAAGATGGAAAGACTTCACACATGCAGTTTCTGGGGTTTTTTTTTGTTTGCTTCTTTATTTTTGTGTTTGAATAATGCAAATATTTTAAGATTAAACTTATACTTTCCCAATTCTACTTCTGCAAGTACTACACACTTAAATGAGTGAAATTGATGTTATAAGACATTTCTCCTAACAAAACTATTAAAGAGGAGATCTTATTTAGGGAATTATTTGCCTCTATAAGCCTGCTGTCCACCTCCTCTTCTCTGTACATCTGAGTTGCTCTAAGAAGTTGCTTGTATCTGATGTTCTCTCAGATCACCCAGTCTCAATACAGCCGTGTTAGAACATGCAAGGACCAGACACCTTAGGGGCTGTGTTGTGTATGTGTGTGTGTGGTGGGGGGGGTGTTGTACTTTTATTTCTTTGGGTAAGTATTAGTATTATGCCCAATTCGACTCAAATATAGTGTGCTTCTTTAATAAATGTGCTCTTCCTCCATGCCTTCATTCCATGATCTCTGTATCCTACAACTCGTGTGGCTTCCAGTCTGATAATTTGGACAAATCAATATAGAGCATCATGTATCTTTTGAAAATATGAGGGAATCATGCTCAAATATTGTAACTCTTCTGCTGATTTCCTCTCTTGTTTGGTGTAACTTTAATTTCATAAGAATGTACCAAAAACAAGGGCTGGAGAAATGGCTCAGTGGTTAAGAACACTGGTCTTACAGAGGACCTGAGTTTGATTCCCAGGACCCTCATGGTGAGACCCAACCACATGCAATCCCAGTTCCAGGGGATCTGGTCCACTCTTCTGACCTCCACAGGTACACATTTACATGGTACACAAACATTCCTGCAGACAAAACACCCAGACACATAAAATAATGATAAAAATTTTTAATCTCGAAATTCACTGTTACATTTACATGTGTGTTTGTTGATAAATACCTGAGGAGGAGCTTCAGTCTGAAGAGATGCCTTAGTCCCAAAACTCCCACCAATGCTCAGGAAGCTGAGCTGCCAACAGGGAAATCACCTCTCCCTGTGAGGCTCCAAACACCATTTCTTTTCAGAAATTCGGCTCTGGGTGTCTGCAAGGAAAGAAGAGAACAAAGATAGCAGAAAAGCTGCCACTATTTGAGAAGATAATCATCATGGAAGATGCAGATATACAGTGAGCAGCATGGGACCTACAGGGATAAAAAGGAGCTGGAATCCAGACTGCACTAAGTATTTAGGCTACAACCCTTGGCCCTCATGTCCTGGGCACGCTGATCCCCAGCTCAGCCCCAACATCTCCTAAACTCCTATCCCTGCAAACTGTTCCAGAGGAAAGGGGTATTTAGGGAGGGCGAGTTCATGCACCATAACTTTGGAGAAGTTTTCCTTTGTCTCTTTTCCAAAGTTCCCAATCCTATTCTGTTTTTAAAAACTGATATTGAGCCTCATAAAGTATGTTCTGTGAGCCAAACATAGATGATATCTCTGACCCCGAGGGCTGGTTTTAATCAAATTTAGCCCTGCTAGCCAGCTGATATCAATTTAAAATTTCTTGGGCAGGATTTGTTATTAAGGTTTTTGGAGGAATCTAAGCCAAGCAGCTTATAAATGGAGCTGGGGTCATTTCTCTAAAGCTTTCTCTCCCCTCCTTCCCTGTGCCCAAAGGGTGGCTGGCTTATTACAGCGGATTTCTGCCTACCGTCTGGGTCAGTGAGACACTATCACACTTAGGCTATTTTCCTTCCTTTTCTTTGCATGAGGAGGCACCTCCAGGAGCCAGGTCATGAACAGGCTGAGACCAGCACAGAAAGGTATAGTGGACAGCTTGGTGACCCTCACTGGGGCAGCAAGCGGTTGCACTTCCTCTAGATTCAGCCGCCAAATACTCTCCCTCATTAATGATCTGGGCTCCTAAGGTCTTTAAAATGTTTTTTTTGAATGTTTCATAACTCTCGGGGGTGCTGGTGAAATAGCAGAAGAGGAGAGGGTGAAACTGAAGGGAAAGAGCGAGGGCAAACTGACTGCTTCCTGAGCCCTGGCTTCAAAGTGACATTAAATGGTCACTCATTAGGGCCAGTAGTTGCAGTTCATGTCAGACAGTGGTTACAGTCTATAACTTTTTCTTAGTAAAGGAACAAAATCAAACGCTCTCAGCTTTTCAGTCTTGCTCATAAAAAAAAAATACTTGAGATGAAATGATCCATAGCAGTTCAAAAGTATATAGTGATCAAAAGTATATGAGATGGGGGAGGGAGAAGGATATGAGAGGAATGTTATTAAAAAGAAGCCATGGGTATGGATACTAATACCAGCAAGACTGGAATACTGCCAACAATTTTAACACCACAAAGAGCAATGTAAAATGCTTTGGAGTATATTGCATACTAGATATGACTCAATAGCTGTAACAGCAACAGTCACAAGAGAAACAATAGATAAAGACATAAGTCCACTTTCCGGAGGTGAATGGTTATGGTGCATCTCTCTCAGACTAATAAAAGACATAGAAATGCTGGAAATTTGACTTGGATTTTGTGGCCCAGGAGGGTCTGGTGAAAACTTTTCCAGGTGGATCTCTATGGTGAGTCTTTAGGTTGTTGGGTGTGCCATCAGATTGTAGGTCTGGTGAGACCAGGCTGTCCCAAGCGGGTTGTTATAAAAAAAATAATTAAAAAAACCCAAGCCCATTCCTGTCAGTGCTTGGGTTCAGGGCATAATTACCTGCTTTCTCCAATATATGCTGTGACCATTGCTACCCAGTAGGTTTCCAAGAATAGAGGGGACCCCAGCACCATTCTGTAGCCTCCTAAACTGTAAGACAGGAGGAATACCTAATTGGGTTGTAGTTGCTGCGGCTCTTATTGACCAGTTTTAAAAGTTATGGTTGTTTTTCCAGTTTGTTTTTTATTTCTATGATAAACACCATGACCAAAAGCAACTTAGGGGAGGAAAGAGTGTATTTTCATTTACAATTCTGGGTCATAGTCCATTATGGAGGGACGTTAGGGCAGGAGTTTAAGCAGGACATGAAGCAGGAACCACAAGGGAATGCTGCTCACTGGCTTGTGCTGAGCTGGCCTTCTTACCCAGACAGAACTCACCTTCCTTACGCGGGTCCTCCCACATCAATCATCCATCAAGACAATCACAGACATGGCCTCGGGCTATCTGATCTGTCTAATTCTTCAGTTGAGGTTACCCCTTCCCAGATAATTCTAGGTTGTGACAAGTTGACAATAAAATTAACCACTGAGTATCCTCCATTTTTGGGCCCATGGTTGAGTTTTAAATTCTTGGCTTTAAATACAAATGTGTTTCGATCTGTTTTAGTTGTTATCCTTATTGATGCTTCTCTTGGACCGTCTTTGTTCACTGAAAACCTTTTCAGATTGGTTCTTGAATCCTTGGGGTATGACAGCAATGACCTGTAATAACTCCTTCAATTTCTCAAATAATAACATGCCTCAGGTTCACTTCATCCATTTCTCGCCTTAGGCCAAGCCATCAGTCATTTCTCCAAGGAGCTATAGCTCCTTTGGAAATAGTATTTAGAAATCCTAAAATAAGTTCTAGAACTACTCTTGGCTCTATGCCTTTTAAATGGTTAAAATAATATGCTTAAAGTAAGCCATGCGTTCACAATAGTATTTACAGTAAAAATTACAGAGGACTTGTACTTAGACTTCCCAGTCTAACATTTATCTACTCTTTTTGCAACTAACATCCCATTTTCTTACATCAACATAATTATCCATTTAATATACAGCCATCTCAAAAACAAACAATACCCCATTGTACTGCTACCAGAGACATAATTACTGAGAAAAAAATTATCATTGCTTTTTGCTTTTCTTGTTCTTTTTGTTTTCTGGATTTATCCAATAATAATGCAGAATCAAAGGATTGTGTTTTAAACTCAAAAAAAAAAAAAAAAAAAAAAAACCGTCTCCGTGACTCTGCCACCACCTTTTGTTTCCTTCCACATTCAGTTTTTAATGTGAGGCCTTCAAAGATTTTATTGGTGTTGCTTTGCTTTTTTGTTTTGCTCTTTGTTTGTTTTTACATACTGACTGAAGTTTCCCCTCCTTCCTCTCCTCCCAGCCCCAACCCCTCCCATTCCTCCTCTCTTTCTCTTCAAGAAAGGGCAGGCCTCCCATCAATATCAACCAAGTTGCAGTAAAACTAGGCTTGTCCTCTTCTATTAAGGCTGGACAAGGGAAGCTGATAGGAAGAAAGGGTTCCAAAGCAGACAACAGAGTCAAAGACAGACCCTACTCCTACTGTTAGGAGTCCCACAAGAGGACAGAGCTGCATAACTGTAACATATAAGCAGAGAGCCTAGGTCAGGCTTCTTGGATGTCAGTTCAATCTCTGTGAGCCCCCATGAGCCCAGGTGAGGTGAGTCCAAGGGTTTTCTGTGCTGTCCTTGACTAATCCGGCTCCTACAATCCTTCCTAGGCCTCCTCTTCCACAGGATTTCCCGAGCTCCACCTAATGTTTGGTTGTGAGTCTACATCTGTTTCCATTAGTTGCTAGGTGAGGCCTTTCTGCTAACAGGTGGGCTAGGCACCAGTCTATGAGTATAGCAGAATAGCTCAAGATTTTGTTTTATCTCATGATTGTGTAACATATTTATATAGTTTCAAATTTACATTTATAAAATAAGGTATAAATATATATTTAAAATATTTTATGCAGCCAGGCAGTGGTGGCACACACATTTAATCCCAGCATTCGGGAGGCAGAGGCAGGCAGATCTCTGTAAATTAGAGGCCAGCATGATCTATAAGAGCTAGTTCCAGGACAGGCTCCAAAGTTACAGAGAAACCCTGTCTTGAAAAAAAACATAAAACAAAAGAAAACAAAAATTTATACTAGAATCATGGTATTTAATATATTTTCTCCAAGCTTATTCTTGGTCTTGGTTCTCTAGGATTAGCAATGGTTCTGTGACCTACTGAATTCTCTTCAGTTCTGTTAAGGCTGGTTTGGGTTTCCTATCACTAAGAACTTTGGTTCTGGGGAAATGGCTATGGGGTCCAGTGGAGTTGCCCACCAGCTCCATTTGCAGGTGGGCCTACATGTCCTCGTACTGGCTTCGCAACCCAAGTTAATGACAAATTTGGAACTATCAATCTTGCCATTGCAGTATGCTCTCCGCTTACTTCATCAGCATTCATATAAACAAGGAAAACAAAAACAAGTGATTTGCCACGTAAAGAAGGAAAAACTGTTCAGATAACATTTTCTCCTCACCTCCAGATGTCAGGAAGACTGGAATAAAGTTCAAGCGTCTGCTCCCAAGTGACTCTTCATGTAACTTCTTTCTTTCCCGCTCTACACAGCACTCTACATAGTCCAAGAGCTTCGTTGTTTGTGCTGAGCCTTCCTCATGGTTCTGCCCCTAGGCAGGCTGAGAACCGTAAGTCTAACAAGAATGTTCCCTTCCTGAAGTATGGCCACCAATGCACCCTTGGAGAATGGCTTCCTCTAATAGTCACAGAGTGCAGCAGGGCCTTCCTCCTAGTGATTGAGAGTGGCCTTCCACCTGAGTGGCCCCAGTGTGCTGAGTATCAATTGAGAGTGCTCACGGAGAAGGACTCCTCTCATTCTTTATTGAGGTATGTAGTATCTGGGAAAATGTAAGCTGTGAGAACTGTCAGGTGGATCTTGTGAAAGAATATCCAAGTGGGATGTGAAAATGGCCTTGCTTGCTCCTTTTTTTTTTTTTTTTTTTTTTTTTTTTTTTTTTTTTTTTTTTTTTTTACAATAATGGGCCTTGTGTAGTTTTCTAGACACTTTCAGTCTCTGTGTATTTTCTGCTTTATTCTCTGGTAACAGAAATACCCTATCACCATCAAGTTGGTGTCACACTTTCCACATAACTTTTATTGTCAGAGAAGAGGGTCGTGGCTTAGATTAGAATTCCCAAAGCTCTGCTGAATCTTCTCCTCTGAGCTGTCATGAGTCTCTGACCAAAATAGTCTAAATTCCAATGGATTGCGGAAGTGTGATGAATCCTGAGGGAATGTACAGTGCCAAGCAATGTGTCAGAGTATTTTAGCCATAGATCATAGACAGAGTATTTAGTAATAGATCCCCAATCACGTGAGAAGAATATTCTCTCCTCCAGTGAAGTCCCAAAATGTGCCTTGGAAGTTATCTTAGTCAGGGTTCTCTAAAGAAATGAAACTGATAGAATGAATAGATATATTAAAGGGGTATTTTATTAGATTGACTTACATGATAGTTAGAATAGATAGTCCAACAAAGTTTGTTGCATTGAGGCAGAGACAGAGAATCTACTAGTTGCTCAATCCATAGGACTGTTTGCTCAGCAGTTCCAGCCTAGTGTCAAAGGCCTAGGGGAATCCAGGACAGCTTCTGGTCTTCAACTGCTCTGGAAGCCTGAATAATCTAATATCAAGAAAGGAATCAGCAGCATAGATGATCAAGAAAGGAATCAACAGAATAGATGAACTCACCTGAGAAAGGGGAAGGCAAGTGATCAGAAAAGCCAGGCCTTCCTTCCACCCTTCCACGTGTCTCTTTCATCTAGGCGGCTACCAGAAGGTGCCACCCAGGCTCACGGTGGTTTTCCCACATTAATCAAAACAATCATGACAGTTCTCCACAGATCTGCCAACAGGCCCACGGCAGCAAATAATCTCTCTTTGAGACTGTTTCCCACATGACTCTACTTTATGTCCGGTAAATAATTGAAACTACATCCAAGGAGTAAAAACAGTTGACATTAACCTGGACTTCAGGTGCCAAGGGCCACTCCATAGCTTTGTTCTACACAGTTCTACACCGTGGTCTCACAACGGTGCATGCCAATGACTCTCCTCAAAGTGTGCTCTACTGTGCTGTATTATAGGTGGAGAAACCCAGAACTTCTATGTACTTTGCCTGAGATTCCACAGATAATAAATGAGGAAGCAGGACTCAAACCCAGGCACTATGACTTCTGAGCCCACCCTCAGCTACTAAATTATGTCCCATCCTAATGGAAAAGTCTTCCTGATAAGTATGTAAATCACTTATGCTTGATAATGAATTGTCTTACGAGGTTAGTGAAGCTGTAAATTACCTTTCAAAAGGATAGACATTTTATTCATCTCTGTCAAAGTCTTGAAGTATTTTCCTCTAAATCAAATCATCCAATAAAACTAAATTATACACTCCAATTAAAATACACTTCTAACTTACTAGGAACAAGTTTACCAGTCTTATTCACACAGGAAAAGAAGCATTATCTGAAATCTTTCCTTTACTTTGCATGTGCAAACAAATTAAAATTTTATTACTCATTTATCTAATGAGAATTTAATGGTCACCTATTTTTTTCATCCAGCATCATAAACAGATTCAAAACCAAGTTTCAGAAAGTAGATATTCATAAAATTATATAAGAAGAAAGCAGCCTTTAACTATCAGGAGATGAATTCAAAACCTTTTCTTATACACCTAACGGCAGATTTGTGGTAAGTAGATGCATGTCTATACCCATGGATGTACATGTATGTGTGTTACAGTGTCTGAAGGCCTTATCCTCCCCCAAGTTTTGGACTTATGGGGAAATTATGAAGATTCGTTGGGTCTTAGGTTTCTAAAAGTACTAAAAACAGCTATAATTTGAGAATTTCTGTACTTGAAAGAGTCCAGAAATTTATAAAATTTCAATCAAATTCCAGGTCTGTCCTGAGTAGTTACATGAGATACCACACTAAACCTGTTCCTTAGCCTGGAAACGTAGGTGAATTCTCCATTTTGCAAGAAGGCTATGCTGATTTAAACAAGACATGTCCTTCACAGTGACAGACATTTGCTCTTCAGTTGGTGGCATTGGGGGAGATTTAAAGGGCACAGCCTTGCTGAAGAAAGCATATCACTGGAGGTGGGCTTTGAGAGCTCACAGCCTTCCTCTGCTTCAAGTTCACCCTCCCTGCTTTGCATTTGAGGTTCAAGATGTGCCCTGGCAGCCTCATGCTCCCGCCTTCATACCTGCCCCTTGTCACCATGCCATGATTAACTCTTAGCCTCTGGAACCATAAGCCAAAGCCAGAACATTCCCTTCCTTACACGTTGCTTTTATTTATGGTATTTTATCATAGCAATAGAAAAGCAGCTAATAGAGAGATCTAAAGAGTAAGTGAGCTCCATGTAAAATGCATGGCTTCTGACACGTGTATACATCTGTCTGTGTGAATGGTCTCCTCATCTCTGCCCTGTCCCTTATCTTCGCTTACAAAAGGTGGGGTTATACATGGGGAGGTAGGGTTTGGAGGAGCCCAGGTACCATCTTCTTCAAAGACATCTGAAGGACTCAGCACACTCTGGTGGGTCCTGAAGAGACATAGCAGAGAGCACAGCCTCAGATGGAATATTTTAAGAAAAGGGAGAAAGTAGGTCTTTAAAATCCTATTCTATCAATCCAACCAGGTCACCAGGGCTTCAAAGTAGGGGTCAGTGCACAGACAGGACTGACAAGAGTCTGTTCTTTTCCATGGGAAGCCATGAAACAAGAAGATTCTCACAACCTGTGTTGTGAGAGACCAGGTGAAGAGCGATGGGAAGATGTCTTTGTGTCATGAGACTGTGTCAAATAGTCCCTGACACCCGGGCTAATAAGAATGCAGCTAGTGCCACACCCGACAACATGCTGTTGATTCCTTTGATGGTACAGTCCTTGCAATGGCGTACCATCAAAGATGCTAACTCGGCCAGCAAAGCTAACCAGATCTTCTGAGCTGAAGGAACACAGGTCAGAACCCCTTTCTGCTCACCCTGGTGGTGGGTCTCTTATGTCCTAAGTTTCTGTCTTAAGTAGAGCATCTCTGGATGCCACAGGCGAGTCAGTCCTAGGTGCTCAGCTTCCTGGGCTTTCCGTGGCTGCCTCCTAGAGAGACCTTTGCTGTAGACCTGCAAAAAAATGAAGGTGAGCCTCATTTTCAGGTCACTGTCGATCCCGTTACCTATTTCGCTTTCCTTCTGGCTTTCACCACTGTTCCAAATATCTTTACTCACTTAGGAGTGGTTATTATTCCTTTCTCTCTTTCCTAAAAACAAGCTCCAGCAGGAGAGAAACTCCACCTATATGAATGAGGAGTTAGCAAATTATAGTGTGGATAGACCAAATCTGGCCAATTTTCTATTTTTACAAATAAAGTTTTATTTAAATAGTCCATATCTATTTACAAACACACTGTCTAAGAGGGCTTCTGTGCACAGAAGTTGTGCTGGGTACTTGAAAAAGGCACTTTCTGCCGGGCGGCGGTGGCGCACGCCTTTAATCCCAGCACCCTGGAGGCAGAGGCAGGCGGACCTCTGAGTTCCAGGCCAGCCTGGTCTACAAGGGCTAGTTCCAGGACAGGCTCTAGAAACTACAGGGAAACTCTGTCTCGAAAAACCAAAAAAAAAAAAAAAAAAAAAAAAAAAAAAAAAAAGAAAAAGGCACTTTCTGGCCCTCAGAGCCTGAACTATGTCTTATCTTATCCCTTATTAGAAAAGTTGGCCAACATGTTTCTGGTGCCTTATAGAAACATAGAACAGTGCTTGGTTCATAGTAGATGACAAACACTAAAGATACAAGTCAGGCCCCATTGATACAGAAGAATTTTCCTTCTTTTGATGCAGTTGTGTGGAAAGATCAAATGGGTAATATTTCTACTTTTTGGGAAAACTTCAGATCTATTTGCTACTGCAGCTGAGGCTGCTGGGAAGGAGTGAGGGATGAGTTTTAACTATATTTTCAGAGGCACATTGTATAACTAAATTTGATCAAAGGGTGTATTAATTTTTGGAAAGAAAATTATTTTGTTTTATAGAGTTAATTTTAAAATATAAGTATATTTATTATTGAAATGTAGAAGGAAGAAAAATAATATCTATTTCATTTTTTAAGGATGTTTTTTATTCTGATTATCAGAAAAAATTTCAGAGCCATGGATGGAGTTCAACTGGTTGAGCGCCCAAAGAGTCCTAATTTCTACCTTCAATATCTCATGATACAGACAGCTTGGTGGTATCCTGTAATTCCAACATTTAAAAGGTAGAGGCAGGAAAATCAGAAGTTCAGGTAATTCTCAGCTATGTAATGAATCTAAGAACCTAAGGCCAGCCAAGATTACATGCAACCCTGTGGCAAAAAAAAAGCAAAGTTGTTGTTTTTTTATTAAGATATAGATTTTCAACTACATATAGCAGTTTTTATGTGTCATTCATAAGGGTTTAATTGATATAATTTTGGACACAGAGGCTATTTAGTCAAAAGCAAATTTGCTAAAAACAATCTTCATGGTAGAAAGCAGAATTAAATGGAAGTTTGCATAGCGGAACAGGATCTTAGGGAGACGACAGAACAGATGAGCAGCAGCTGTCCCTGAGCTCCGCTTCCTGTTCCAGCTTCTAGCAAGGGGAGTGCGGAGCATCTTGACAGACGGTCTTCCAAGGACAAATGCGCAGAAGGGAAGAAGCATGCCTCGAGACATTGAGCTGACGTGACCAATAAAGCACAAGCAAGGAAGACAGAACCACATGTCCACTGCCTTGGTCCACTTCGTGCAGCTGTAAGGGAGCAGCGGAGACGTGGAAACTTAAAATGCGCAGGAACACATCCTCACAGTTCTGGAGATGGGAAAGTCTTAGGTCAAAGCATCATCAGTGCGTCTCTACATAGCAGGACAGGAAAGGGGCAAGCTGTGTCCTCACCCGGAAGAAGAACAGGAGAGAGTGGATGGACCCTGCCAAGATTTTCTATCAGGATTAGTCCATTCACGAGGGCAGAATCATCATAGTCTAAACAGACCCAAAACAACTTCCCGGGGGATGGATGCCAAGGAGCACGCATGACTGCTATGTCTGGCTATTATAAATTCTTCATAAATAACTTCATGACATTTATGTGACAAAATAATTTTAAATGATAGGATTTTTATTTAACTCAAAGAATTTTAATTTAATTGATTGCCTTTGTCTTTATCTCGGACCCCACAGGTGCTATTTGCTACGTTACTCACTTCTGACAGTTTTGCCTTCTCTGAGCACTCAACCTTTCTCCATATGTTCCTCTTGAATCCTGTGGATATTTTATTAAGACATTTTGAGACACTGTTTTTGTTCCTTGTTATGTAAGGTGGGGTCAGTAGTAGAGGTAACTCATGGCACTAGAAAAATCCTATAGTTTTCTACAGCGTGAGCTAACCCAAATGCTTGGTTGGGGAAGAGTGTCTTCCAAAACCAAGGTCAGAAGGAGATTGTATAAGGAGCAAAGTTCTTTTCTGTTCTTCAGACAGGAGCACACTGAACCAGAGAACACAAGTCCCACGCGAGGAGAGAGCCTGGATTCTCCTGTGTTGTGCCATTTTATTGAATTAGTCCAAAAGCAGCTTAATAGAAAAGGGATTTGCAAGCTACCTATTTATAAGATGCCAGCTGTCCACGGTATTAGAGTGGGGTGTGTGGGTCTCAAGAAAATGACCACACAATTCAAAGGAGTTCATCTGGGCTAAAACGTCATTCTATGGCTGGGCACTTAATCTTCAATAAGTGTGCCAGCTGGCAAGCACACTCAGCAGGAGTCTCACTGGCTTTTCATTAGTGCTGCAATGGTGGCTCTGTGACTCACTCTGGTGGCCAGGGCTCAACCTCATAGTCCTACATGACTGGCTAATTCAAAGGGGTGTGGTCGATGAGAAGAATGTGATTCTGAGCACGGAATGCAACCTTGAGCACATATTTTGATTTCAAGAAGTCTGACCCCGGAGTTTTGAATTTCTGTCAAATGGTGGTCTTTACAACATTTTTTCCCATGGAGTTTTGTCTCACTTAACCCGTTGATAGAAAAGAGAGTACAATTCTTACGTATTGCCCATAATCCCATGCCATCTGTCCTTCCATCCCCCTCCTCTCATTCTTTCCCACTTGATTAAAAAGAAGGAAAGCTCTCTGGTCCCACCTAGTGTGTCATCCAGGCAACCTGCCCCGAGTGTGTCCAGTGGCGTGCCACGTTTTCACAGGTCTGCATGGAAAGAGAAAGGCTCATAGTAAAGTTTCCTCTTTTCCATCCCACAGTTGTGTGTGTTCTTGGTCTGGAAAGTGGTGTGGGCTGGCTTGTCATAACTTCCACTGACTGACCTAGGATAACTGACCTGAGAACTCACTTGCTCTTGGTCTTACCTCCAGTTTGGCCAGTGTTCTTCCCTTAAATGGAGGAACTTGTTGCTTCTTAGGCTTCTTAATATTCTTCAACAGTGTAAATCAAATCTGTATTTACTATAGATGTGATTTGGAGAAGAAATGTCTCTGCTTGCAATGTTTTATTGAATTTTGTAATGTTTTAAAATATTGTCTGAGGGCCTTTTTTGATTATCAGGGCTAGATAAAATCAGGGACTATTTGACTAGTTGTAATGTAATAAAAAGGCTAATCTGTTCTTAGTGCATTTTTTGTTTGTGTTCATATATGGAGCATGCAAAGGAAGTCTTATAATAATAATTATAATACAGTGAAAAGAAAAACTATAAAACGTAACCAAAATATATAAGAGGTAACAGGCTATAATTATTGATTAGCCAAACAATATACCAATGTCTTCATCTAAAGAATGGAAAAGGAGCCTAAACACTCGCTTCATAATATTACTAGCAATAATAACTTAGGTATTAATTTTTAAAAATACTTTCTTGCTTTTCTCTTAGCCAAAGGTAGGAAAAGTAGCCTGAGATTCAACTTTTATTCATAGTTTAGGGTGTTTTACAGAGATTAACATGCTTGAATATTCTACTATATTTAATTGAAAGAACTAGAACATGACTTTTAAAGCTAAAAAGTTTGGAGGTGTATAATAGTATAATAACTATAATGCCATCACTTGGGAGATAGAAGCACGAAAAACAGGAATACAAGACATCTTCCATCTAATCACAAGCTTGAGGCTAGCCTGGATTGTATGCCACCCCGTCTCAAAAACAACAACAAACAGGTTGAGGATTTGATATTAAACAGCATGTCACTAAAGCATAAGGCATCCTTAGACTAGAATACAGATTCCCAGAAACCCATGGAACTGCCAAGTGAGCATGGTGGGCTACCTGCAATTTCAATCTTGATAGACAGAGACAGCCTATTCCCAGAGCTAGCTTTCTTTGTATACCATATAATAAGTGTGAGTCTAGCCTGGGATACTGAGAGTAGGCACTTTAGTGAGCTTTGAGTTTGACTGAGAGAGCTAACCTAACTAAATAAGATAGAAGAATGATCCAGTATAAATCCTGACATTCACTTTGAGCCTCCACGTGAACATGCACACATATGAAGTCACACCCTTGCACATGAGCCATACATGCAAAATTGTGTATACACATATGTGAACAAAGAAAAAAAGAAAAGACAAACAAACAAAACAGCCACATAAAACCAAAAGCAACACAAATAAAAGTGCTTTACAATTAAATAAAATTCATAAATAATTTAAACATAGAAGTTTGGAAAATAAAATTAATGTATTCATTTTAAATCTATATTGGCATTGTTGTAATACTTTGAGTATTTTTGAAGTTTGCTATTTAATGTAGTACTTGTTTAGGTATTGTTACTGTAAGTTTGACCTCTGTGTTCGATATCAGATTTATCTGTTGTTTCTTAAGTTGGCTACATCACTTCAACTATTAAATAAGCACAGTGATACCACCACCCAGATTACTGACTGGCATACTGTAAATCACTTTCCATAGGACTTGGGACACAGAGACACTCAGTAAATGTTATTCTTATCAAGTATGAATATTCTTAAATGTGGACATAAAAAATCGCTTTCACTGCATAATTTGAGTATATAACCACCCGTGTCTGCTTCTGTATTTCAAATGTTTTCTGGGACTAAGGAGTAACTGCTTTGCTTCTGAGGAAGCAACACATTCACATTCCAAGACATTTTATGTTTTGAGCCCCCAAACCCCACAGCTTTAACAGTTTTAGGGGCAGTTTTGTAAACCTAAGGGTCATGGTCCAGGTAGAAAATCTTCCCTATCATTCTTTGTTTTGTCTACTGATATCTTTTTTCAGTCCAACAGAGATTGTGTACCCAAAGGTCTAGATTTCAGACCAATGGATAGAAATTCCAAAGAAAAATTGCATCATTAAAGAGAAAAGTATCAAATTTAACATTAACCATAAGTTTGAGCACAGTGAAAAATCAAATTCTTGATTTCAAGTTTGACATAAAAACCTGGAATTGGTTTGTAGAGAGCACAGACCTCTGATATAGTGTGGGTTAGAACTGACAGAGAGTAATGTGATTACATATACATTCTAGCCATGCACTTGAACAGAGCTGCATTTTATAGCACCTGACACAGTGCTGCTAGGTGGGGGGGGGGTAATACATAGAAATATACTTGTGTATATGCCTTCTTCTGCAGCAACTCTTTAAACAAAAATTTCCACATGCTCATAATAAAGCCAAAATAGAAACTTGATTTTTCAATTCAAAGAACTATCATTTCTCCACTGCCTCTTAAAACTCATTTTATTTCAAACAGTGTATGAAAGTCTTTGATGACTGCCTTTTAAAGAAAAACCAGCTTTTCATCTCTGACCTACCCGAAAGTGAATTGGCACCAGTCCCCTAAGAGCCACCTGCTGGCCAGCGGTGTGGGTGGCAGGACAAACCTCCAAGCACTGCTCTTGCTTGAGCTTCCGGACAACCACCTTCCAGGTAATAAACGTATCATGGTGATGGTGATGGTGAAGACACCGTGGAGCTATGGGCTCAAATATCACAGACACGAAAATTCATCATTTGTGCGTTTTTGAATGTATGGTTTATTGCATAACACCCAACTTTTAAAAGGTTACTTTTAAATAAGTTTCTTTGATATTGGAAATAAATAGTCACATGAACTAATAGAGGTGTATGGTTTTATATAAAAAAGTCAATAGAAACAGATCTTGAGTGCATGAACACATGATTGACTTTATAATAGTGAAACAATAAACTCTTTGCAAACTATGTTTTTTTTTTTTTTTTAAAAAAAAAAAAGCCTTCAACTCCAAGGTTTGGCAACCTCCAATAGCAAGAAGAGTGGAGGTGATAAGCTACTTTCTCATAATTCTGATAGTAATAAAAATAAATAAATAAAAATCTGCAGAAGGCAATTTAGAGGATTTTTCCAAAATGTCTGTCAAAATGACTAATACGTTTAATTTTGATCCAAGCAGCTGAGTTTTGTGGAATTCATTTTTGCAAACTCCCATGTTTGCAACAAGTGATATATACCAACATGAAGCATGGTCCTTCCTTACTAGTAAGGTATGGACCTGTAACCTTATCACTCAGGGGGTGGGGGCAAGAGGTTAAAGAGCACAAGGTCATCCTGTGCTATAGCATGAGACACTATTTCAAAACAATAAGAATATGGGAAGAGAGGAAAGGAGGGCAGGAGGAAGAGAGAGAGGAAGGGAGGGAGAGAGGGAAGGAGGGAGGGAAGGAAGAAGGAATGGAGGGAGGGAGGGAGGGAGGGAGGGAGGGAGGGAGGGAGGGAGGGAGGGAGGGAGGGAGGGAGGGAGGGAGGGAGAGAAAGAAAAAATGGAGTCTAGAGCTGCATCTGGCAATACAGGCCTACAACACCATGTCTTGGAAGGCTGGGGAAAACAGATCACAATTTTGAGGACTACTTAGGTTAAAGAGTGATTCTTGGCCAGCCTGAGAAAATTAGTAAGGCCTTATCTATAATTAAAAGAGATCTAAAGATATAATTAGTAGAGGCATTTCTTATCATGCATGAGATCCTAAGTTAAACTTCTCCTGCCCCAAACAGTTTGAAATAAACCTTTTGTGGACCCCAGGCACTGGTCCATGAAGCTCTACTTCCACAATGCACCACTCAGCTACAGCGAAGGATAAGGATGCTCTGTGTTCTGAGAAGGATGTATTTCTGCGCTTTACTCTTCCTAAAGCAGTAGCTACATAGTTGGCTTACTACTGTCAACAAAATGAGAAAACATATTGGTTTTATCATATGGTGGTAGAATAAAATGATTATCTGAGAGGAGAGGAAATTAGCCAGATGGAGCAGAATGGGAACAAAAATTTGCCTTCGTTTCTATTTGGGTTGTTTTATTTATTTTAGTTGTGTGTGTATTTATCTGTGAAGTCTTGAGGACTTTAGGTCACAAAGTAAGCCCCCAAATTGTAGTGTGACTGACTAAAATGATAGCCCTGGCCCAAACCAGGCCGTATTCTTACTGGGCAAACAAAAGGATTCCTATGGGGTAAATAGAAACCTAAACTCAACAGCCCTCAGAAACCTTGTGATGGGAGTTTCTGTTCGTCAGGAAAGCCACTATCTGACTTCTCCACCTCAACCGTCAGCTGATGAGGGCAAAGGGCATCTGGTTCCCAATTAACCTGAGAGGTGGCAGGTGTCTGCTCAAAGACCCCGCCCTGCTGACTGTCCTACAAAATTTGCTTGCTTTCTCTTCAAGCCACTCCTCTCTGCTCTTGCGACACAGCCCTGCAGTTTGTCCCCCCAGAAACTTCTTCTGCCCTGAGAGGTTCAGTGGTTCAGGACCAACTTGGGTGTCATTTCTCAGGAGCCGTCCACCATGTTTAGGGACACAGGTCTCTGGCTTTCCGGGAGCTCTTTAGTTAGGCTAGGCTGGCTGCCCATTGAGGCCAGGGATCTATCCCCTATCTATTGCCCAGCACTGGAATTGCAAGCAAGCACCACTATATCCTGCTCTTCTATGTGGGTGATGAGGATCAAACTCGAATTCATGTGCTTCCAAGAACAGCATTTTTCTTACTGAGACATTCCCCAGCCCCCAGAAACTTTTGTTTTTAAATCAAGTGAATATATTCCTAATTCAAAAATAATGAAATATTTTGATGCTTATTAATTTAAAAAAAAGATTAAGTTAGGTGGAACTCTGAAACAGTTTGACCCAGTACTGAGGGGACAAAAGAGGTAAGTGAACAGCCACACAGCAGGACACTCCACTCTATAGTACCTCCACAGTGGGCATTATTAGGGGTGGCAGATCCTTTGGGAAGCAGGCCCCAGGGAGAGCCATGAGAGTCCATGGAGAGCATTGGACCCTGGAACTTCCTCCTCACTCACTGTGACTTCCTGAACATAACTAGCCTTGTTATGCCAAGTCTTCTCTCTCTTGTTGTTCTGACTCTCCACAGGCCCAGAGGCAAAACCATTATTTACAGATTGGAACCTCTGAGTCGTGAGCAAAATCAAACCTGTTGTGAGATATTTGCAGACCGTGTGAAGATGTATTGCTGAGATTTGTTTCATAACAAGCTGAATGGCCAATAGTTAGGCAGGAGAGATAGCTGAGAAGAAGGCTGTTAGAAGAGGCCATTTGTTTGTTCTCAGCTGCCCAGCCCCGAATTAACCACACAAATACTGTATTATTAAGCTCTCTCAGGTTTTAAGTGGATTTTAATCACCCACATTGGGCACCAAATTGTTGTAAAGAGGCTGCTTGTCGGTTCCCAGCTGCTCAGCACGGGAATAACTACTCAGAAACTATAATATTTTAAACACTGCTTGGTCCATTAACTCTAACTTCTTTTTTTTTTTTTAGCTCTAACTTTTTATTGGCTAACTCATCTAGTAATCTGTGTATCACCACTTGGCTGTGGCTTACCAGCAAGGTTCCAACTGGTGTCTGTCTCTGGCTGGCTACCTGGCTTCTCTCTGACTCTGCCCTTCTTTCTTCCAGCATTCAGTTTAGTTTTCTCCACCTAGGTCTGTTCCCCTATAGCTTGCTACAGGCCCAAAGCAGTTTCTCTACTAACCAATGATATTCACAACATACAGAGGGGAATCCCACATCACCAGGCTCTCTCCAGTCAGATGTTGAAGAAACAGGATGGGCAGGACAGAGTAAAGTAACTGAGCTATGTAAAAGAACATAGATTAAAAGATATGAGTTAGTTTAAAGTATAAGAACTAGTTAGGAACAAGCCTAAACTAAGGCCAAGCTTTCGTTAGTAATAAGTCTCCATGTCAGTTTTTGTGAGCTGACAATGCAAAGAAATACCCATCTCCACAAATCTTCTGGTTTAGCATTGATTACCTCAATTCGTGTTGCAGTAATGGGAAGTGAACCAACACAGTTAATAACCAAGGAGCATAATCTCATCCTGTCAGTGATTCAAAATTTACATAATCACACTCTTAAAAATGTTTCTTTTTAAGGATTCAGATATTTTGAAGGATATAATGGCCCATTTCCTATTGAGATAACAATATTCTGACTGATGATTCATAAAGAACGGAGGTTGATTTCATCTCATCGTTCCGGGAGCTGGAGACCTGGGATCACAAGCGGTATATAGTGGGAACCTCAAGCTGCTTCATCTTGTGACAGATACCAGAAAGGCCTGCAGGCATGAGCAGAAGAGACAAAATTACCAAGGGCATCCTTGTCCTCCAAAAACCTTCCTCAGGGACCAACGCAGAGCAGCAGAAGCCAGTTCTCACTCCAGGAGAGGGTGCCAGCCCTCCTGACATATCTCATAAGGACTCTCACTTGCAGCACTGCCATGGTGAGAAATTACATTTCAGTATGCATGCTGGTGGGAACAAAGCACATCCAAATCATAGCAAGGGACATGTCTATATTTAGACAGAAATATAATTAAGTATACAAATAATTTTGGAGGATAAATAAATAAATAAATTTCAGTTACCACCCCTAGAGGGGAAAAACTGTTGATCATGGAAGAAACACATGAAGATTTGGAATAGAATTTATGTTTTGAGGAATATGGAAAGATATCCACAAAGCCTACTTATTATTGCATTGATGACAATGATGATGATGGCGATGATGATTCAGTGCTAGAGATGGATCCTAGTGTCATGCATTCTAGGCAAGAGCTCCACCACTGAGGTATACCAGCACCCACAATCCTTAAATTTTATTTCTATCTTTTTTACACTTATTAATTGTGTGTATATGTGTGTATGGATAGACACTTGACATGGGACACACGTGAGGGGTCAAAGGACAACCTGTGGGAATCAGCTCTCCCCCTTCACTATGTGTGCTTTAACTGCTAAACCATCTTTGGCCCAACTCTACATTTTCAAAATGTAGAAAACAGCACGCACTTTACTATAAAAGCAATTAGCTTATATTAGAGATTAATGATCTATAAAATTAAATTTATATGTGCATGGTAAACCCTGGGTTCATCTTACATTAGGCAGGTCAACTTCTGGAGTAATAGATATTAAGAAGTTCTATGGTTTACCTTACGTTTAAAAACCTCCCAGCATGCCCCAAATGCCAAATGTCACCTTCCAGCCAATCTTGATTTTCAAAGTGATTCCTTCAGAAGATGTAGCTGTTGAGTAGAAATTCAACCAGATACTTGAAATTTATTTTTCCATTCAGCGTGGGACCCTTGATAACCTCATTTGCTTTTCATCTACCATTCTGACAGATTGCTGGGAGGACAGTGTTAATCTGAAATTTAAATCGAATCCTTTCCATTTGTAGCACTGAATTTGAATCCTGAATGATCATTAGCAATCAACACAGAGGGCTAAGGTTCTCTAATTTTCAAGGTCTTTGTATCAAAATGACACATCTCCTTAAGGACCATTTCTCTCTTCTAGCACCATCCACAGGGCCAATCAAAACTCCCTGGCAGCCTGGATGATCTCTGTTCTTGGCAAGAAATGACTAAGAATAATTCCTTGTGCTGTCATGGCTCCTAGCCCTTATAGAAAAGGTGAATCCCGGGTATTATATGTAGGCAAATTGCCTTGTTTACTCTATGTGGACTCACGTGGATTTTTAGCAACAAATGGATCTTGGTTGCAAGTTTTTGTGTCTTTCAAAAAAAATCATGGGAAAGAAAGGATTTTGATTCTTTGTTTTGCCCCTTGTTTGTCTTCTCAGATGCAGAGTGAAAATTAGGTATAAAATTTAAAGAAGATTCTTACACACATGTCTACCCTTGTCCTGAAGCTGTGTTAGCTCAGCAATATGCAGTATGGCAGAACTATCATTTAGGAAATTTCTGATGTTCTATAGTTATACTCTGTCACAAGTGATATAGTTCTCTTTGTGTTTATTTTCTTTCTTGGTGTTTGGGACCAAAGCATTCTGAGAGAGCAGGAAGAATGTGGACCCTGAGTACACAAAATATGCCCTACTGCCCCAGTGATTATAGAACTTATGGACCCGATGTATGCACTTTCTGGCTGGGTCACAGAGAATTTGACTGTCCCTTGTCCCTGGATGATAGCTGCTAAACCCCTGTGGTTTACCTAGTGACAGAAGTAGCTTTGCTATGGTTCAATCGATACTACCTACCTAAGGAGAACACTCTAGGAACTAAAGTTATGACTTAGTTGGTTTGCAAGCAAGTAAATACCTAAATTTAACTCCCCGGAACTGCATTTAAAAGCCTGCATGATAGTATGATTATTTTAGCAGTGGTCAGGGACAGAAGGGTATCTGGAGTTCACTGACCATATAGACTAGTCTAATTGATGAGTTGTAAGCCAATGAGAGAAGGTGTCTCAAAGGATGTGGGCAGCATTCCTGAGGATAACACCTATATCTGGCCTCCTCATGCATGTGCAAACACAAATATTTATTTAAAAAACAGCTCTGACACCGATTAGATTATTTAGTGCTCTTTGAGTACTGTCACATTTCAATACCAGAGTAGACCATGTCTCCCCTTTCTGTCCACGTCATCGACAAAATACACAATCAACTAAAGCATCAACACATGCTAAGCACCACTGATAACTGATTTGGGCATTACCACAGTCCTGTGAGCCAAGCAAAGTTAGTACTTTTCTTTCTCACAGAAAATAAATTGAGCCTTAGGATATGTAATTTGTCCAAAGCCATGCATCCTGGTATGGCGGGTGCCAGGATCTGAACTTCAGTTGTCTGTCTCTATTACTTGACCCCCTGAACTCTTTGCTTTTGGAAAGTAACATTTTCAATTACAGTGATGGGTTGGTATGGCTTTGCAGCTAGTAGTACTCTCAGTTTTTGTATCAAGAGAAGCAGCTCCCTGGAGAATTTGGATGCAAAGAAATGCCAGGAGAAGGGAAGCAGAGGAGACAGTGGTAAAGGGTGAACGGATTAGCCTGCCCAGTGTAGCTGCCTCACATAGTCAGACGGGGTAAAGGCTGTGTCAGATGTGTCAAATCCTATCAGTTCGTGGCTAAGACTCGCTAAGAGCATACCCTGCAACTCCTGGCCTCTGCTGCTCAGTGCTTCTGTATGTCACAGAAGGATTTTTCAGAACCTGACAGGTTATGGGTAGACAGTGATAGATCCTGTCACTCGTTCCCTGTAATTAAAGTTTGAATAACACAGAAACTATGCCCCTGCAGTATCTATTGCTGGAGTGACACATTAAACTTAATTAAAATTAAAGCTGAAAAGCAATTGCTTTAGTTCCATTACCCACATTTCAAGTGCTCAGCAAGCACTTGTGATCATGGGATACAAAGCTAGACAATGTTACAGCTAGAGTATACTCTCTCAGCTCAGAAGAGTTCACTGTGTCTGTTAATTTAGTTTATACAACAACATAGGACCATTCTGTGGAATGTGTCCAAAAAGTCACTTAAAAAAATTTATAACTATTTTTACCTTCATAATAGGTGAACCATTTATGAGCCATCTGTGAACAGGGTGGTCACCATATTATTTATTATTAATATTATGTGTGTGTATGTGTGGTATACATGTGGATTTGTGGGGATGCATGAGCCTATGTGGTTATGCGTGAATGCATGTGTCTATGTGGGTATGTGTGAATGTGTGTGCCTGTGTGGGCATATGTAAATGCATGTACCTGTGTGGGCATGTGTGCATGAATGGGCCTATGTGGGCATGTGTGTATGCATGTACCTGTATGGGCATGTGTGTATGCATGAGCCTATGTGGGTATATGTGAATGCATGAGTCTATGTAAACATGTGTATATGCATGTGTCTGATGTGTGTTGTCTGTGTGTATGCATCTATGTGGGCATGTGTGTATGCATGTACCTGTGTGGGCATGTGTGTATGCATGAGCCTATGTGGGTATGTGTGAATGCATGAGTCTATCTAAACATGTGTATATGCATGTGTCTGATGTGTGTTGTCTGTGTGTATGCATCTATGTAGGCATGTGTGAATGCATGTGTCTGTGTGGGAATTGTGCATGCATGGGCCTATGCGGATATGTGTGAATGCATGAGCCTGGGTGGGCATGTGTGCATACATGAGCCTATGTGGGTATGTGTGAATGCATGAGTCTCTATATGCATATTTGTATACATGTGCCTATGTGGGCATGTGTGTATGCATGTGTCTGATGTGTGTGTGTGTGTGTATCTGTGTGGGCATGTGTAAATGCATGTGCCTGTGTCCATGCAAGTATGAGAATTTATATATGCATGAACCTGTATGGGCATGTATGTATGCATGTGCCTATGTGGGCATGTATGTATGTATGTATGTGCCTGTGTAGGCATGTGTATATGTATATGCCTATGTGGAAATGTGTGTATATGCATGTGTCTGCATATGCATGTGTGTATGCATGAGACTGTATGTGCATGTGTACATGTATTGTCTATGTGAATATGTGTGTATGCATGTACCTGTGTGGGCATGTATGAATGCAAGTGCCTGTGTGGATATGTGTCCATGCAAGTACCTGTATGGGCATGTATATATGCATGTGCCTGTGTGTATGCATGTGACTGATGTGTGTGTGTCTGTGTCTGTATGTGTATAAATGTATGCATGTGCCTGTGTGGGCATGTGTGAATGCATGTGCCTGTGTGGGCATGTGTGAATGCATGTGCCTAGGTAGGTGTAGTGAGGAGCTACGGGTAGGCCTGCTTTTCGTCCCGCCCAGCTCCCGGCTGCCTGGCTAGCTTATGCCCCGAAATAACAACACACAAACTGTATTCATTTAAACACTGCCTGGCCCATTAGTTTCAGCCTCTTACTCACATCTTGACTAACCCATATCTAACCATCTGTGTAACAACACAAGTAGTGTCTTACCGGGAAAGATTCAGCATGTCTGACCTGGCCACTGGCTCCATCGTGTCTGTCCCAGAGAGGAGAAGCATGGCGGTCTGACTAACTTCCCAGCATTCTGTTCTGTCTACTCCACCCACCTAAGGGCCAGCCTATCAAATGGGCTAAGGCAGTTTCTTTATTAACCAATGAAATCAACAGATAGATAGAAGACACACCTACATCAGGTAGGCATGTGTGACTGCATGTGCCTGTGTGGGTATATGTGAATGCAAGTGTCTGTGTAGGCATGTGTGAATGCCAGAAGTTATTAGGATGCCTCTTCCCAACCACTTCTTTGCCTTATTTTTGCTATGAAGATAAGTGACTCAAGAAAAATATAAATATAAAACTGTGCATTGCTGTTTTCATGGTATTAAAACATGTATGTTGTGGGGTTTAAATATGTTTCCCTGCACCCTACATATTTTTGATATTTTCTAGACTGGAAATATTATTCCAACAAGTAGAAATAAAAGTACATACATTCGTATTAAACACATGTAAGATTTTTGAGATCTTTGTTCTCTTATTAAGTCATTGTTAATACTATTGAATGAAACCTAAGGCTGAATTGATAGAGAAGACATTGAAGAGCTCTTTCTGGATTCAATTGAACATGTTTCAAATGTTTTCAGCAGTCAGTAAATTTGTGTAGAAGTCCTGTGTGTTGGCACCCAACCTACATTTCTTTCCCTTGACCACAAGATGTTATTAAGACTCCTTCAAATAGGATAGAAGACCACATATCACAATATTTATTCAACAAATGTTTATTAAAGACCCCTCTTGCCTGCATTAAACAAGATGGGTCCCATGGTTGTATATGCAAGAGGCAGCAAAAACTAGCTTCCCCCAAAGTGCATTAGTCTGTCACCTCTTGAGCATGATCAGAACAGGATAACAGATTCTCTGTGTTTGAGCTGTTCTGGGATGGCACCAGCCTGCTCACCACTTGCCTCATGTACCTCTTAAAGCCTGGTACAGAACTCTTGAAATTGTGGTGCAAATATTTTGAGTAAAAGAGTTCCAGCATAAGACCTAGAGACAGCTCAGTCAAAAAAGTACTTGCCATGCAAACATGAGGACCTGAACTGTTGGAGGAGGGTGCCGCTTGTTCATCCCAGCTGCCCAGAATCAAAATAACCACACAGAAACTATATTAATTAAAACACTGCTTGGCCCATTAGCTCTAATTTCTTATTGGCTAACTCTTACATCTTAATTTAACCCATCTCCATTAATCTGTGTATCGCCACATGACAGTGGCTTACCAGCATTCGGCATATCTGACTCTGGAGGCAGCTTCATAGCAACTCTTCAACTCCACCTTCCTCCTCCCATGCTATAGGCCAAGTCAGTTCTTTATTCATTAACCAATAAAAGCAACACATAGACAGAAGGACCTCCCACACCATTTCCCTTTTTCTGCTTTTTTAATGAAGGCTTTAACTTTAACATAGTAAAATTATATATAACAAAACAGTTATCAAGCAAGAATTACAGTTACAATTTTTATATCTATTTTATCTTTTATCATAAATAAGGAAAACTATAACTATAATTATAAATTCTTCAAGTCCATCAAAGACTCCAGAAGGATATAATATAACCTAAGTAAACAGGAAGTGCATTGTAAGCAACTTCCAAAATTCTAGAATGTACAGACACATCTTGCTACCTGGAAAGTCATCCAAATTTCTTCTGTACCATTGGGGCATCCATCTTCAGTCTATAAGCCCATAGTATCCAGCAGACTTTTCCACAAAGCAGGAAATTTCAAAGACAGTTCCACATATATTGGCAGTTTGCCAGTCACTTTCTTTTGTGTCCTGAATGTGTCTGGCAGATTCTTTCATGAAGTAGAAACCTTTAGGCAAGTTCAACAGTCATTTCTCTGTGGGTCCTGCATGTCCAGTCAAGCAGTCCAGGCAAGCTCAGTTTCTTTCCCAGATGACTAATCAACTCCATAAGAAGCCTCTTCGATGTCCATCTTCCTCTTGATATAGCTTGGTGTTGCCAGGAGCAGATGTGTCTCACTGTAATGAAAAGTCTTAAGTTCTTAAAACATTTTAAATGCCATATTCTGAAGGTCTCTGAAAGATTTGAAGAATACCTAACTAACTGAAATATATCTCTATATATCTAGAAAATCTAACTAACATGACTACAAGCTTGACTATTATAGATGATTATCTATTAACCTATATTTCTTAACTATATATTACATTTTTAATTGAGCTGCACAAACACAATACCTTCATCAAGAGCAGAAATATACATATAACAAAATTGACCTTAAATTTGTATAAATAAACCAAGATCCATACCAATGCAAATCTCTATAGCATATCTCCCTTTAAATGTAAACAAACATTTAGGGATTATATTTTGGAATATGGTGTAGTTTTATTAAAACTGTTTCCTGCTGATTGATTGGGGGTAATACTAATCAGGTCTTTCACGGTATATCCTGTGTGATAGGTTCATCTCAGTCAGCAGTTGGGCGAACTAAATTTTGTGAGTTTTCATGGCAACCTTTGGGGGGTCTTGTTCCATCAAACCAAACCAGTCTGGAAGCAATACACAGGTTCTTATCTGCTGTTGAAACAAGAGAAGAACCTCTTTTCCAAAGCAATATATCCTTAGATCCAAATTAGGAAGCTATGATACTTTTGTAATATTCATGCTGGTTTAGCTTAGCAGCCCATACAATGAAATGTCTCTCAATACTTAACTCATTCACAGTCAAAAAATTAAAGATAACACAATAATATACATAATCCATATTCTCTGTGAATTTTCCACTCTTACATGGCTTAGTTTTCTTTGCTCCTTTTAATCTATAACTATCTATACTCTGTCTCTTTAAAGACTTTACCCTTTTTTTAAAGCATTAACTTTATTTTATGACTCTCTATACTCTTTTTCTTCTTTCTTCCAAGCCTACATACATTTATCCAATACTATGAATCATCTGGATTTGTCTTTATTGCATATCTGCAATTCTTTACTGTGTACAAGTGCTTTTTAAAAATGCTAAGCACTTCTTAAACTTAAGCTGCACTATTATTATAGTATATATTGCATCAAAGAGGCTTTTTATGGAGTTGATTAGTCATCTGGGAAAGAAACTGAGCTTGCCTGGACTGCTTGACTGGACATGCAGGACCCACAGAGAAATGACTGTTGAACTTGCCTAAAGGTGAGATGATCCTTCAGGGTTTCTACTTCATGAAAGAATCTGCCAGACACATTCAGGACACAAAAGAACGTGACTGGCAAACTGCCAATATATGTGGAACTGTCTTTGAAATTTCCTGCTTTGTGGAAAAGTCTGCTGGATACTATGGGCTTGTAGGCTAAAGATGGATGCCCCAATGGTACAGAAGAACTTTGGATGACTGTCCAGGCAGCAAGATGTCTCTGTCAATTCTAGAGTTTTGGAAGTTGCTTATTGTTTATTTAGGTAATATTATATTCTTCTGGAGTCTTTGATGGAGTTGAAGAATATGTAGATAGTTACAATTATAGTTTTCCTTGAATATGATAGAAGATAAAGTAGATATAAATATAGCTGTAATTCTTGCTTGATAACTGTTTTGTTATATATAATTTTATTATGTTAAAGTTAAAAACCTTCCTTTTTTATTTAAACAGAAAAGAGGAGGTGATGTGGGATTTCCCTTTATATGCTGTTAATACAATTGGTTAATTAATAGACACAACTAGCTTGGCCTGATAGGGCAAAAGAATAGAGGTAGGCAGGGAAAACTAAACTGAATGCTGGGAGGACGAAGGCGGAGTCATAGAGAAGCCATGTAGCCCCACCAGAGACAGACGCCAGAACTTTGGCTGGGAAGCCACAGGCACGTGGCAATACCCAGATTAATAGATATGGGTTAAATTAATATGTAAGAGTTAGCCAATAAAAAGCTAGAGCTAATGAGCAAAGCAGTGATTTAATTAATAAAGTTTCTGCATGATTATTTTGTGGCTAAGCAGCCAGGAACAAACTAGCTGCCTTCTCCTACAGTTTGAAGTCTGTTTCTCCCAAGTAATGAGAAAAAACAAGGAGTGTCACATCACTTGGACTTTTCTCATCTTATTCTCTGTCACTGTGTAATGTATTCCATGACATGAACATGGCTTGGAGACAGTAGTCAAGAGGAAATCTGGCTTTTGGTGATAGGGTACATAGTGTTCAGTCACAATAACCACTGTCGTTTTTTTTTTTGTTTTTTTGGGGTTTTTTTGTTTTTTTTTTTTTTTTTTTTTTTTTTTTTTTTTTTTTTTTTGTTTTTTTCGAGACAGGGTTTCTCTGTGGCTTTGGAGCCTGTCCTGGAACTAGCTCTTGTAGACCAGGCTGGCCTCGAACTCACAGAGATCTGCCTGCCTCTGCCTCCCGAGTGCTGGGATTAAAGGCGTGTGCCACCACCGCCCGGCCAATAACCACTGTCTTTACTCAACCTCACTACTACATATGGGTCATGCTTAGGCACAAGAAGCTTTTTGTTAAATAAAAACATGTTTTTAAATAGTATCATCTTCCCCTCCTCCAACTCTATGTTTTTTTCTTTCTCTCTTTTTGAAAAACAATCAACAGTCATGACCTAGCCACAGAGAAAGCAAAATGTGACTGCCTCCCTGAAAAAAGTACCAAGCCACATGGCTAACTCAGACAAGAATTACGGGCTAATGTAAGTTATAAAAATTAGTTAATAAGAAGCCTGAGCTAATGGGCCAATCAGTTTATAACTTTAAAAAAGGAAAAACAATCACCCAAGAAATTCACACACAAAAAATCAGAAACCAAAATATATGAGCAAAAGATCAATAAGGCAAAAAGTACCCAAACGCAATATGAAACAAAAAGTCTGTAAAAATACCATTCAGTTCATTTTGTGTTTGCCATCTACTGCTGGGCATGTGGCCTTCCCTAAAATGTGGTTAATATACTCAGTGAGAATCCATTGACGTCAACTAATTTTTTTCTTTGCAAGTGGGTGTCAATTAAAGACAGCTTCTTGGCTAGGGGTGGAAGTCCATGTGTGTTAATGCTGGCACATTGAGTGTGAGGCACAAAAAACTTAACCAAAGACCTCCAGTTCCCCAGATCTGTGCAAAGATTCAAGTTCAGGAATACTCCCTCCTTTGAAGTGCTACAAGGAGGCCAAAGTGTTCCTTCTCCAGAGGTCTTCCCAGTCAGGATATTCTCTAAGATGGAAAAACACTTAAACTTTTTTGAGGGCTCTGGATTTTGCTTTAAAACACCAGAAACATCCATAATCATTTCTAGTTTCTATGTTATAACTTTGCTCCCTGGGAGCAATAAGCCCAGAGCCCATCCTGGAGAAAGGGGACAGTGAAGAGGAGTATGGATACAATGACCCAGACACACAGTGTAATGTCTTCATGTATCATTAGTGCTCACACTGCCTACCTGAGGGCCCCAATAGCCCCTCCTTGTATAGTTCGAATTTAACTAGCGAGGTATTTCTATAGCCAAGTTCGTTTTTGAATGTCCATGCTCTCTCTGGCCTACTTCACACCAGCAGTTCTGAACTCACACTCAGGCAATCATCCGCAGGAGAGCATTTCCCAGTCATAACGCCTGTGACCCATTTAGCCGCTGGTATTGAAGATGGGTGCCTGCATCTTTTTTTGTGGTTCCCTGGAGATGGGCATACAGTTAAAGGTATGACTCCAACTCTCATGTGTCCATCCCTTCCTGTGTTTCTACACTTCATTTTCCAGCCTAGCTCTGTGCTTTCCAAATTGCTCTCAGCATGGCATATATGAAAATAAAAACACAGCATGATGGTCTAAATAACATCTAAATGCTTGACATCTCTAGAAATCTGGAAAAGACTGGAACTGCAGACATAGTAGAGTCCAGTTCTCGAAATGGTCCTAGATTAGAGATGCCCAGGGAGGCCTACCTGATCTCAGACACTCCATAGAAATCTCCTCCTCTTTCTCACCCAGCACCCTGAGGAGCTTCTGCAGGCAGGAGATTGCTACAGAGTGAGCCTTTGTGGGTATGCACAGCACTGTAGGCACAGGGCAACAAGAAAGCAGGTGGGAGGGAGTCCTCACATTTTACCTGGCTAACTAGGTTCAGGCACCTCTCTGTCTACATAAACATCCGGCCCCGTACATATAACATTGGTAGAATTTTCTTCAGAGCACAGTCACACAGGAATTTTGTCTCTGCTTGAAATGTTAACTTAGTATCTATCTTGGTTTGTTTTTATTGTCAGCTTGACACAACCTAGAGTCACCTCAGAAGAGGGAACCTCAATTTAAAAATCACCTCCATCTGTAAAAGGTTATCTGGACCGATGGTTGATGTGCCATTCCTCGGCAGCTGGGCCTAGGATATATACAAAAGTCAAGTGAGCATTTGCCAGTGGACAAGTGGGTAAGTAGCCTTCTCCCATAATTTCTACTTCAGGTTCCTGCTTGAGTTTCTGTCTCGACAACCCTCAGTTCTAAACTGTGACCTGGAAGTAAAAGTCAAGCAACCCCCTTTTTCCCTTAAGTAGCTTTTCATCACAATGTTTTATCAGAGTAACAGAAAGGAAAGTGAACCATGTCCTTCGCCAGCCTGCAGTGTGTCGAAGAGCTCAGCACACAGACATAAAGATGAACAGACACAGTTGTCATCCCATTAGAGCTTCTGGCTTTTATTGCTCTGAAAAGACTTTACTGCATGCTATCATTAAATACAGCTCATTTTATTTGCTGTACCAATGCACTAAACATTTATCTCCGGCTCAATGGGCTAAAAATTCACTGCTCTGTAACCACATAAAAGTCAGGTATGGTACTAAACACCTATGGTCCCAGCAACAGAAGGTGCCACAGTTGAGGCACGTAGACTCCGTATTATATCCAGACAAAATAGTGATCTCTGGCTCTAGCGAGAGATCCCATCTCATAAATAAATTTAAAAGGTTGATAACTAAATAAGGTGGGAGGTGACAGAGAAGCAAAAGTGGATGTGTGCATACACAAGCACAACTGTACACATGTATACAAACATGCACACACCATACATAGACACTCAATCATTTTTAAATATATTTTATTTTTCTACTTATGTGTAAAGACACTTCATGATCCTGAAAGCCTTCGTTCATCTAGAAAGTGAAAGGATGTTATCAGATCATCTGTGTGGCTTCCCTTATGCTGCTGATGCAGCAGGAGATAAGAGTGCACCAGTGATTAGTATAAATTTCTATAGCATTAAAGTCAGATTAGGAAGATGGCTGTGCTAGCTCAACCTTTAACCCCTGCATTCCAAAGACCTAGCAGGAGGATTGCTGCAAATTCAAGGTCAGCCTGTGTTGCAGAGTAAAATCCAGGCCAGCCTGGGCTAACAAGGGAGAACCTGTTTCAAAAAACTAAAACTAAAAATTCACAAAATCAGATTTCTAAAGCAGGGGCTTGAATTGATACTTGTGTGATGTACACAAACAAGGGGTCCAACCCAACTACATCTTCCCTAAGTAGCAGATAAAACATGATAGATCCTGTGATAGCATAATTAGAAAGTCATTGGAAGAAAGGAGATTCTAATATGCTTGACAACATAGATGGAGCTTCTAGAAATTATTCTAAGTGAAATAATAGGGCTGTGAACATAGCTCAGTTGGTGAGTTTCTCTCTAGCAAATGCAAAGCCTTGGGACTAATTCCCAGCACCACATAAGCCAGACATGGTGGTATAGACTATAATCACACCACTGGGAAGGTGGAGGCAGGGGATTCAAAACAACAAGGCTATATAGTGAGTTTGGGGCCAGACTAGGCTATATAAGACACTGTGATAGTTTTAATACGAATAGCCCTCATAGGCTCATATCTTTGAATGCTTAGTGACCAGGAAGAAGCACTATTTGAAAGGATTAGAAGGGCTAGGACATGTGGCCTTGTTGGAGGAAGTGTGATAGTGCAGGTGGGCTTTTGAAAGTCCCATTCTCCCTCATGTTCCCTACTATGATAACAATGGACTAAACCTCTGAAACTGCAAGCCAGCCCCCAATTAAATGCTTTCTTTTATAGAAGTTGCTTTGGTCACAGTGTCTCTATCACAATAATAGAACAGTGACTAGGGCAAAAACTGACTCAAAAAAGAAAAAGAAAAAATCAGCTAGACACACAATAATAGATGTACGATTCTAGTTGTATGGAAATCTAGTACAGTAAAATTCAATCACGAACCCACTACAGTTGTGTTTACTATCAGAAGACTGCACAGACTTGATCCTCTCAGTGTTCATCATGCATGGACGAGGGATTCATGAGGCCCTGTCCTCATTATTTTCAGTGGGTTTTAGGGAAATGGGTATCATTGCCTTAAGCAGTGTAGCAACCAATCAGTTGCCCATGTTCCAGTAAATAAACACCTCCTCCTGCTAGCAATCATGATTAAATTCTGTGGGTCAAAAAAAAAAGAATAAGAGGGTTCTTGTTGCAAGAAGAATTTCAGAATGGTGTAAAAGAGGGTAATGATGGGGTTAAAATATTCAACATAAGTACTTACATGAACAAATTTTTTTTAAATTAAAATTTCATAGGAACAGAAAGTCTGATTCTTGCCCCCAAAGGCTGGGAATTGGGAGCTATGGTCAATGAACAGAGTTTTTGGTGACAAGGTCTTAGAAAATGGACAGTGCTGCTTTCAGAGTGATGGAAATTTACCTCAAAGGGTTAAAACAGTAATTTCATATTTACATATTTTTCCACAGAGAAAAACAACTTTATAATCAGGTTCCTAAGTACACTTTATACACGTAGGTTTATAAAACTCTAAGGACAGTTACAGGGCTCACCCTAATCCAACTGAACTACAATATTTTGGGGAAAGGCATTGGAAGTCGATAGTCAATATTTTCATGAAGAGTCCACAGCTGACTCATATGAGATGAGCCAGAAGATCCATTTTTAAAAAAGAAAGTTCTTAATTCAACAGGGAGAACAATGTGGGTCAACAGCAACCTCGCATCCCTCAGTAGAACCTCTTCCCCACTGCAAGAGACGGCCTCTGCACACTCCCACTCAAGAAATTCGGGAAAAGGAACTGAACCCTGTCCTGGGAGCAGCTGGTGCTGTCCTGAGACACTAAGGTTCTCAACCTTCCTAATGCTGCGACCCTTTAAAACAGTTCCTTATATTGTGGTGACCCCCAACCATCAAATTACTTTCACTGCTACTTCATAGCTATCATTTTATTACTGTTATGGACCAAAATGTTGATATCTATGTTTTCCAGTGGTCTTAGGTGACCCCTGTGAAAGAGTCGACTCCCAAGGGGGTTGAGACCTACAGGTGGAGAACCACTGTGCTAACTAAGTGCTTCTGCAGCAGTGGATAGAACTTGGCACCCGGGATGAAACACTCTGATAGTAAGAACCTATAACAAGATAAAAGTGGCAGATCACAGAGGGATGTCATACTTTATTCTCTTCATACGCTAAGGTCATGTTATTTTAGATGTATTGTTGAACCATACTTCTCTGCTGTTTCTCCAGGTAGTGTTTTTCCAGAGTATTTCTGATTTGCATAATGTTCCATTCATTGGTTAACTCACACACTGTTCTAACATGTGCTTGCTGTGGCACATGGCCTTATGTTCGTTTCTTCTCTATGTAATGTTATGAAGTATTAATTCAGTGTCATTTGGTGGGGATATTTTGGAAGTTTATTGGCAATAATAATGGCTTTTAAATCAGTTAGATTAGAATTCAAAGCCATGCTACAAAATTTTATATGAATTGTCTCTAAAATTTGCATGATTTTTACTCATAAAATGAAAACAGCATGACAGAAAACCTCTACCTGTCTCTGCTCCTGTAACAATGCAGGACACACTCAGGACCTGAGCCTTTGCTGAGGTTATTTTCAAACAGAAAAAAGCAAAATGAAAGTTAATTATCTTTATTACAAAGAACATGAGATATTTTAGGTTTAAAATTTAGTTCATAAATTGTACATTATTTTTAAATATTGGCATATTTATCCTGTTGGTTTTAAGAACTCATATATATATATATATATATATTTGTGAAATATATTCATCATTTGTTTTATGTAATCATATTTTGTCATTTTAATTTTCCATTTAAACATTTAATTCAATTATATAGCTTATAATTGGGATGATGTTGGTCCAAGTAGATAAGGTGGTGATCAGCACCCTGATGCTGTCACCTCAAATGCTACCAAGACTGCTACTCAACACAACGGCCTAGAGGCTGGACAATATGACAGCTATGGCTTGGCATATTTCTTCTCCATGGCTCCTTTTGTTCTGTCCAGAAAGTTAGAAGCTCTTTGTAAGGTGGGATGAGGGAATGTTCCAGACGAGGACACTTACTACAAGTGAAGCTCTTAGAAACCTTCTTGTCTCAGCTTTTAGACTGCAGGAAAATGAAAAATAGAAACAGAAAAAAAAAGGCAAGATCTTTTAATATTTTACTAAAATATTAAAAACTGCTCCTTTGTGGTTAATACTTTGCATTATATTACAAATTCTAAGTCATGCTCACAGCAGTCTACATTATTATCTTCCTTGGAGTTAGCAAAAATTTATTAAATAAAATTCCCTTCTATGTAGGCTGCTTTTCCTTAAATTTTACCTCTTTGTGGCTTTAGTTAGAAGGTCCCGTCCCTTTACTATTTCATATAAATTTATTTCGTGGAAGCAAAACTTAATAGAATTAGAGTCGTTGGCTGGTATGCTCATACATGGTACTAATTTTTCTTCTTTCTTTTCTTGCTATTGTGTGAAGTACGTATTTAGAGCTAGTACTTGCCCTCATCTTTTGACATATTTTCAAGGTTTCAGAAAGTTAATCTGAAGCTCCTTGATAACATTTTTTTCTCATTGGGTGTAGTGCTTTTTCTAAGGTAACAGTGTCAAATTCCCTAGGTAACAATAATATTTTACTTAATATTCAGAAAACCAAAATAAAAACTACCAGTTTGTCTGAGCTCATTCTTCAATAATTGTTGGGTTTTTATCAGAAGAAGAATTAGAGTAAACTCCTACCAACTAAAATTACCTATGCTTCCAAACATTGTTTTTCTTTCCTTTTTCCTATCCATGGCTGCCTGCAAGGCAGGGTCTTCTATTCTGCATACTGTCTAATCTTGGTATTTAGAGATTGTTTTTCTCTTCCTCTCTTTTCTTACTTTTCTATTTTTTTCTAACTCTTACTCTTTGCAAGGAAGCCAGAAGTGTGACAGAAAGGTGTGATTTTTAATTTACACCAGCGGCTTGCAAATAATGACTTTTCACACCCCGCGATTGCTGCTTAGCCTGGGGGAGGAGCTCTGTGGCTACTGTTTGCTGAAGCAAATTAGATCCACTGTTGGGATTCAGAAGGTGTTCTTCTGTATTTAACCCTTGTTTTCAGTTTTTCCAGTCCGTGTTTGTGGATACTTAGGAGTATGTGGCCTGTTACTTTGAAGTTTCTTGTTTTCTAGGAAATTGCTCTTGAAGTCTGTTCTTATCAGACTGTCCTGAATGAAGGCTACATTTTTTTCTTACCACCGTTCTTAGTCTGACATAACTTACTTGAACACACACACAAGCAAAAATGTTTCTTTTTAAAATTTCCAGCAATAAAGGTTAAACATGTAAACAAATGCATTTGTGTTCTACTTTCCTTTATAATTCCAATTCCACCAATGGAACTTTTTCTCTTTATAAAACAGTATCATACAGCAAAAAGATAAATCATCTAGAATAAAAGTCAACATTGAAAGTAACGGTGAAAGGTTAACGTATTTTAGGATTGCGTTTTGCTTCTATCAATTCGTTAGAAGTCCCCTGGGTTGAATTATAAAGGCAGGAAAGACCCTTCCTCGAGAAAATAGGAAAATGAAGGAAGTTGATAGGGTAGGATGGTGGCATGAAAAGTCAGTGAGTAGCTCAGAATGTCCCTGGCAAAGTCTGCGCTTGCTTCTTTCCCTTCGACACTAACGTTTCGATTATTTCCTAACATTGAATCTTCCCAGCCAATGTTTTAAAAATTATACTAGTTACTTTACCAGTTATAGTGGTGTTTGGTACCATTTGGGAATGTAACAGAATATGTGAGAGCAATACTGGAAGGATGGGGGAATGATATTTGAAGTCACCTTCCCCAGAGAGAACTGGCACGGACTTCTGCTAATCCAAAGCTGCCAGAGTGGTGGGACGTCCCCTCTCCTAGCTGGGAGCAGAAGGGGTTAAACCATCCTGGTTTGCTCAGATCTCTCAGTCAGGCTTCTAGTTCTCCCTTTCTCCCCCTGCCCACCCCTCTGTAAATGTCAACCACTTCCTGATGATTTCACACCTTTCTGTTCTTTGTGAAGAAAGCTGGGTGTTAATGGTACAGGATAGGGTGCCATTGTATGCGCGGGCTGCCTGTGAGTTAAACTGAGGGATGCCTGTGGAATCAAAGTGGGAACCGGTGAAGACATGAGAATAGGCAATAGGCTAAAAAGCCATGTTTAAAGCAAGTATTTGTTTTATTGGCAACTTCTAAGTGTGCATTGTATAAAGAAAAAAAAAACTAATCTTTTAAGAGTTAAATATTGAAGAGAGTGTAGCAGAGTAGAGAGGTGACTAACAATAAAAGAAATCAAGGACCAACAATAAGAAAGGAAGGAAAGAAGGAAGGAAGGAAGGAAGGAAGGAAGGAAGGAAGGAAGGAAGGAAGGAAGGTCATTCTCACCTTTCATTCTACAGGTGTACTGACAAGAACCCAGCAATGGAAGCGTGGTCAGTGGATGAGGTCTGCAAGTGGTTGGTGGAGAAAAACTTAGGTGAGCTAGTCCCCAGGTTTCAAGGTGAGTGCTTTATTCTTCCAGTGAATTTGATTTGAGCCCTGCCGTTGCGCAGGTGCCCTCTGTCGTGAAGGCTGCTTTTGTCACCTCCTGTCTGTCTGTGGTGGAAAAGGAGCTGCTTGGGTGAAGAACTTCATCTCTTTTCTACAGACTGGGGCAGGTTTCCTACCATGCTCGGAAGAGAAGCGATGCCTCGAGGATTGCAAACTCTTGGGAGTTACTTTTGATACAGACGTTGTGCTTTTCTTTTGTCTTATAGAATCACATGTGTTTTGTACAGTGTGGGACGTGCCAATATTAAACATCAACTAAGGAGGTATTATAAAAACAGTCTCCCCCCAAAGACTTTCTATTTCTTTTGGCCATTAAAATTGTCCTGGAGAAGGCGCTAATGTGCATACAAAAGGTTTTATATCGGGACTCTGTGTTCTGGTAATTTTTTAGCAGGAGACATCAAGTCCGAACTACGTACTATCAGAACTCTGACAGACTGCTATTGCAAGTTTAGATGATCCTTTAAATGCTAGAAAACCCCTTTTCTCTCTTTTTCCATGCCCATGTTTTACTCGGAAGTGATATGAAAACTAATTTTCTTTTTCCCAGAGGAAGAAGTCAGTGGAGCCGCACTCCTGGCTCTTAATGACCGGATGATACAACAACTAGTAAAGAAAATTGGACACCAGGCTGTTCTGTTGGACTTCATTAAAAAATACAAGCAGAGCAATCAATGGCTAAAGCCCACTGGAAGTCCCAGAGAGACATCCCTGTTGACCCTGGCACAAGCTACCCCTGAGTGAGTACACGGGTGAACAGCCTTGGTTTTTGTTCCCTGTTTCTGCATGGCTTCTGCTTCATGGCAAGCAATCAAAGCTCTTTCGAAACTGTGGCCAATTTTCAGCTAGTTGGTGTGCACAGTGTTTCTACTATTTGACTGATGCTTATGAAGAATTGGGTCAGGATCTGTTGTTTTTCTTTCCACTGGTCTTTAAACACTGACTGGGGTTGTTAGGGCAATGCTGCAGGCAGGAAGTTCCTTCAGGAGCTGTTGCAGAGCCTACAGTAAAAATGCTTAAGTTGTGGAAAGGGGACGAGCTGCAGTAACGGGGCTACCACCAGGACCTGCGGCTGTGCCTTTGCTTGTCCCAAGCTGTTCGTTTCTGTGTTTATTTGCTTAGGTCTCTGTGGTATCCAATTTATACTCTCTTCTTTAGGACCTTCACAATAGAATTTGTTAAACCCCCTTTGCACAATTGGGCTTCATGATTCTTTCGGAGTCCGTCATAAAATATGGAACACTGTGGCAGAACACTGGGGAAATGGTGCAGAAAATTCACGGTGTCAGATAAAATCTCGAAGGTTGGAGGGTGGCTTTGCTTGTTTTCTCACATCCGACTTTTCAATCTAAAGGAATGATAACAAGATTTATCAATTAAAATGTTCCTTTCACAGATCTGTGCTTCAAGATGCTCTCGGGCACTCTGGTTTAGTGTTTCCATGTTTAAGACTTGCCAAGACTTTTAAGGCTAAATATTTGCTATTGACCAGTCATTGTTCATTAAAAAAAAAAAGTAAAAAGGGTATCATTTTATCTTTACCTTTCCTGAAATTAGTCCTGTAATTATAAATGCTTCTCTTTTTCTTGATAAGCAATATAATGTTAGAGGGACTTGGCTTAAGTAATTTGATTTCTAGAGTATTTAAGTATTTAGGACAGGTAGCCGTGAAGGGGTAGTCTTATATTGGGCTGAAGAGTAAGACATGGTTGATTTGTAACTGCAGTCCTTGAGAGGCTGGACAGAAGGGTTCTTGTGAGTTTGAGACTGATTTAGGCTAGAGTTAGATGTTGTCTTTTTTAAAAGTAATAATAATAACAATAATTATAAATGGGATCAGACTGGAAATTCTGCAAGTGACATATCTGAAGAATTTCTTCCAAACTTGGTTGCGGCATGGTCTTGGGTCTGTGACTTTGCAGAATTCCCATTGTACAATTGTAATTTTCTCTAGCAAAAGGGAGGCGTGTACTTCAAAGAGATTGCAATGTTTCCCAGCACTTTGGCATGGCTAGAACTTTTGAACTGGAAGTCCCTCCCCATTGACTGGAATCCTGATCTTTCCTTGGGCACAGCTCAAAGGAAAACCGGCAGCCTTTAAATTCACTTACACTGCTCTGTGGCACACTGGAACTGGTTGGACTGCCAAGAGCTTGGGGCTTCATCCCTGCTTTTACCAGTGGCTTGGATTGATTTTGTTCCTGTGTTGGAGATCTTGTGTTTTCATCTGCAGATTCAAATCGCACTCCTCACTGCTTAAATTCACACTGAGACACCATAATCTCGTGGCAAATCTTTGCTCCTTTTAACCAGACCAACATAGTCCTCTGTTAGTTGAAGCGTTCTTAACCAGGTTATGAATGCTAATTTCAATTGTAGCCACGGCTGAGCAGACTGGCAGCAGAGATTTATGAATGTGAGTTTATTGCTCTATCCCAGCAAGTTCCCAGCTTCCTTTAAGGATTTGTGTAGTCTTGTGTTTCGGTGAAAGTGTTCTTGTGTGGAATCACAAGTTGCCTGTTGGTTATATTTGCCAAGCACGTTGTACTTAAAGAATATGTTGTCACTTGAGGACAATGATAAGGCAGATATGAATATATGCCATGGAGTCAAACATTTAATAAAGACCAGAAACTTTATGCAACCCTACAGTTACGCAACTAAATGTGATTTCCAATCCCTGCTATATTTGCTTCTCATCTGATCTTGGGCATTTGTTTGACTTTTTGCTGCTTTTATTTTGAACCTTTTCAACTGTAAGATGAAATACAGAATAAATGATTCTTCTGGCCTATTCTTAAAAGTCTATAAAACAGTTAAATCAGAGATAGTAAATGTGTTTTAACTTGAATAAAATTCCATTCAGTGGTTGCCTGGTAAAGTATTTTGCAGAGAAACATCTGAAGAGGATGCATCCTATTCAAAACTGCACAGATAACAGGAATGGCTTGCTTGCAGTTGCTTTTCGATTGTTGTTTTCATTGGATCTGGTAGAGAAATCAGTGAAGGGGAAATTGGAGGAAATAGTGCAGATTCTGACACACAGAACTAAACCTGTGGCCGTAAGCAAGTTTCCTTCCATTCTGGGCGTCTGGGTTTCCTCACTTGGGAATGATGGAGTGCAGTTCTAAGAGGATAAGATTTTATGATAATAATAAAAAAAAATCCCTTGAAAATAGTAGGGAGTTGCAGAGAGGCCAGACACAGCTAAGCATTTGTTTTTACTGCAAGACTATTTACAGAGAAAGACAGACTCTGCTATCACCAGCACTTCCTAAAGGAACGTCTTATCTTAACACGATTTAAAAACATGCCACATCGGGTGCTGAGGAGATGGCTTGGTTATAAGTGCTTGCTATGTAAGCATGAAGACACACGCTCACTACACAGGGCCCTCATGAAAGGGCAGGTGTCATGACAGACAGCTGCTGTAAGCCTAGCACTGGAGAAATGCGAAAATGCAGATACCTGGGGCCCACTGTCCAGGCAGCCTAGAGTAACCAGCATGTCCCAGTTCACAATAAAATAAGGTTGAAGGCCCCTGAGAAATGACAACTGAGGCTGACTTCTGGTATATGTGTGTGTATACACATACACACACACACACACACACACACACACACACACACACCCTCTGCCAGACTCATGAAGGCGGTAAGGTGAACTGGCAGCAGTCTGCTCCATAAACAAGTCACTGTGTGAGGTGATGATGCCTGGGGTCTTCTTTGCAATCAATGTTCTCGGCCATGAGCCTCACATGAGCTCAGATAAGGATGAAGATGAGCTGAGCCTTCCCTTTCGAACACCATGAGATCAGCGGTCGATGCTTCTGTTTAACAACCATTGTCAATCACACAGCTCTTCCACTTTACTACAGGCATGGAGAGAACTCCAGTCCCACAGGCTATGGGGGCCAGACATCACTGTATCCAGTGGAAAACCTTGATAATGGGCTCATTGACCAAAGAGTATTGAAGCAGAGGTGAGAAACCAACTTTATAATATTTTAAAGCCAAACGGTGTTTGTCTTTGCTTATAAAATTTATAAAATTTCATGTGTTTAGATACACTACAATTTAAATCTTTTTCATTGTCCTGAAAGTCAAGCTTTTATCAAGGAATGGAGATCCCAGATAAAATATCAAGGCTGAGTTGACAAAGGAGTTTTGATGATGTTATACGTTTCTTTCAAGTGTTCATTCTTTGGTGGGAAAAGGTACATTCTTCCATCATAATCTATCCAGGGTAATTTGTAGATAACGTCCCATAGATTTTGAATTGAGAAAGAAAGAAAAACCCTTTGGTTTTGCCTTGAATTTTAGAGGTTGCTTTAACTTGACTATTCCAGAGGGAGGCACTGTTCTCATAAGCAGCTCGTTAAATTTTCTGGTGACATTTCAGTGTCTGGGTTCCATTGCACCAAAGGGGGGACTATGGACATGTCAGAATCCAATGCTCAGACAAAACTGATGAGGTGGTAGCAGATAAGAGGCGCCTCCGCCTCCTCCTAGCCTTTTACAGTCACCGAGTCCAGTGGTCCATTCATCCACTGTGGATGGTAAGGATCCCTGCAGATTGAAATATTTCAGATGGTCCATGCATCTGCCATGCATGATAAGAGTTCCTGCAGAGCAGTCCATGCATCCACCATGCATGGTAGAAGTCCTTGCAGAGTAAAGCATTTCAGGAGGTCCGTTCAGTTACCATGCATGGTAGGAGTCCCTGCAGAGTGAAGCATTTTTCAGGTATGAGAGAAACATCTGTAGTAACCAACCAGGACTATGGTCCTTTGTGGTGCGTGTGTGTGTGTGTGTGTGTGTGTGTGTGTGTGTGTGTATTTACAACCCCTTTACATTATCATTATTTAGTGTCTTTGGCACAGCCCACAAAAAAAGAAAGGAGATTTTGCTTTCTCTTTTAATGAATGAGTAAAACTGAGAGAGAGGAAGTCAGGGGATTTCTCGACAGTTTCCCAACAGCCTCTGTATTACAGCTCAGCCGCCTTTATTCCATGGCTCCTTTGGGGGTGGTGGACTAGAAGATGGAAAGGAGGGCTGTGCTCATTGGTACAGGGTTGGAATAAATAGCAGCTACCTGAGAGGCTGAAGAGGGCACCCTGGGCAGCTTAGGGAAACCCATCTCAAAATTAAACAAACGTCTAGGTATACTATAGCTTGGGGCGATGAAGAGGAGAGGCAGAAAATCAATCCCTTGGGAATTATTGGTTCAAGGAATGGTTCAGAAAATGCAAATCCATTTTCAAGGAAGCTTCATTTCCACCTTTCTTCCCACGGTACTAATTGATTCCTGAAGCTTTCCTTGGCTGTGGCTCCAGGTACACTGAGTCGTGAGTCTCCAAATGCCCTCTCTAACACTGCTACTGCTGCTGCTGCCACTACAGAAGTGGGAGGAGAGCCATGGGTGAGGGTTATGGCCAGTGGTATCTACCTCCCTACCACAGTCCTTAATCCTCTGTTGTAAAACACGGATAATGATCTTCATATTTACCATTCTCCATTACACCTACCAAGTGGAAGAAATCAAGACTGCTTTAGAAGTTGAGAGAGATGGAAAGGCTTGGGAAGCAGAACATATATGCCCATAGCCATTCACCTCAAAGTATCTCTTAAGCTGTGGGTTTCTGTATTAGATCACCTATTACCCATCCATCTGGAAAAGGACCTCAAATTATATATACACACAAACATACATACATACATACATACATACATACATACATACATAGATACATACATACACTCACACACACACACACATATGACTTATAAACATGAATCAGTCTTTCCTACCTTCAAGCACATGTGAGTTTAAGAAACAAAAATCTATGAAAACTAAAGACAAATAGGCTTATTTAAGAAAAACAACTATAACATTTGAGGCAGAATCTTTAAGTTCCCCTGGCTCCAAGGGTCTGGTTCTAGACCCCTTTCTTTTCTTCCTTCCTTGCCTGCCTTGTAGCAGAAGACCACTTGGCTGCTTGTTCATTTCCCAGCCACCCAGACCCAAAATAACCACACAGAAACTATATTAATTAAATCACTGTTGGGCCTATTAGCTCTAACTTCTTATCGGCTAGCTCTTACATATTAATTTAACCCATTTCTATTAATCTGTGTATCACCTCGAGGCTGTGGTTTATGAGGTAAATTTTCGGAATCTGTCTCTGGTGGGGCTACATGGTTTCTCCCTGACTCTGTCTGCCTCCTTTCTCCCAGCATTCAGTTTAGTTTTCCCCTCCTAGCTCTGTTCTACCCTATCAGGCCAAGCCAGTTTCTTTATGAACCAATGGTATTCACAGCATACAGAGAATAATCCCACATCACTGCTTGCCTCCTTCCTTTGCTAATGATGGATGCTCCACTCCCTCCATACTGCCTCACCCAGCACCAACTCCATAGAAATTCTCTCCATAATAGCTCAGATCTCCAATGTCAATGAACCCTGTCATTCATTACTGCTTCGTTCTTGTATCTGGGGAAGGGAAACTCACAGGCCATGCGTGGTCAAATAACTTCTCCTAATCAAGGAGTTCTAAGACAAGTTAAGATCATAGTGGTCCTGTAGATTAGAGGACAGAGATCTCATCACCTCATGTTTAATCTCTTTCCAGCTATGTAAACTAAAATAATTTAAGGTATCCTCAATTTTCTTCTTCTGTCCCTCTGCCATTTTATCCATTTGATAGTTATGCATCAAGAGCCTCTGTTTCCTTTTCTGTTAGGCTGTGTGGTCCCCTCACCTGCCTCCCTAAAGCTTGCCCAGCCTTTAAAACTATTTAGTCAGCCTCCACTGATGCCCAGATCATTCAGGCTCTGTCCTTCTAGACATAGTGCCTTCTTTGTAATTCTTGTTCTGCTTACAAAAGTGGACAATAACCTAGTTCATTAAAGTCTACTCCCTCCTCAGATGATAAATACCTCAGAGACAATGACCACATCCTGTTATTTTATAGAGTGAATTTATCTTAGCCTCTGGCACCTCAAAATCCAATAAGGCTTCCAAAACTGAGCTGATGAATGTGAACCAAAGAAAGACGATATACTCTGGGGAGACAGGATATATATTCGAGTAGCAGCAATTTCCTTTTTGATCTTTTGAGGCATTTCATAGCAAACGTGGTGATCGTACAAACACAGCTTCAAGTATTTCCCATTTACTCAGAGCAGGCAATAAATTTGAACGTACTGCCCACTAGACTTTCATGAAGCCAACTGCGTTCAAGAGGTGGAAATGAGTGGTGGAGCAAGTGCTGATTTCAGGGTTCAGTCCCTTTCCACTTGCCTCCCCCAAATTGTTTCTGTAACTATTTGGAATGAGAACACCACCTGACACCCATAGGGGCTTGGTGGGCGACACATCTATGCACCTGACACTTGTCACCCAGGTCACACAGAGGCAGTTGAAGATATTTGGGATATTTGTTTCCTGACAGGGGCTTAAGCTTTCCATGCAGGCTATTTGTAGATAAAAAGGAAAAAGCAGGTCTCTAGAAGCTGCAAACTCACCTAACCGCAGATGTAGTCAACATCTCTGGAAAAGTCTTTGGTTGCAGACATTTGTCCCAGGGGTTGAAACACCGTGGCACTCTGGAGCAGGGGACTTTTTTTGGGTGATAGGTGCTTGTTACTGTATGGTTTAAATACCTTTATGGATCATTAGGTGACATCATCACATACTGGGGATGGTTTCTTCTGCAGTGGTATTCTTTCTTCTTTTATTTACATACTTAAAAACTGTTCATTTCTCTTTTAGTGACCAATAAGGAAAAAAATCAAATAAACTGAGGTTTCCTACGCATTACTTTAAATACTCGACTTGAACTTTAAGTAGATGTGCCAGGCTTTGCTCCTGCCTTGGGGCATAATTGGAAATTAGTCATGGTTTCATGCATATTTAAGAATTACTTTAATGACTTTTTTCGTGGTCTGGCTACTGCTGTGGGATGGTGTAGAATGAGCTTTTCCTGCCTCTGCTCTGTGAAGCAAATGTCAATGGACTGTCAACATTTCTGATATATTAGTTGCGGTCGTTTGCACATCGGTGTTTCAGGCAAGAGACAGCAGCACAGCTGTGGACGCATTCTATCCCAGACTGTAATAAAGGGAAGGCTTCGTAAACAAAGCATGGCAGCCTAGGTAGACTTGCTCAGTACAAGTTCTGATCAGATATGCAGCGAGTCTTCTCAGCAATTCTGGTGAATAAAATCTGGGGCTCACACATGCTCATTAATACACTCTACCACTGTGCTAGGTCCCAGCCTTGTGATTGGCATTTCCAGTTCCTATATGCTTCTGCCCTTTGTTCTGTTGGCTAAGAGGCATGGGAGGTGATTATCAGGGTCTAATCATACCTTTGTCGTGTCACCAAATATTCACTCTAGAAGGGGACTAGTATTTTATGAGTTTTCCATGACTTCTTCATAGTTGAGTCAAATCTATACGACCAGATTAGAAAATAAATCTTTCAAGGGAACTTTGTGATTAGATGGAAGGTCTTGGGACCCTCTACCATAGCTAGTGGCTCATACACAACTCTACATGGCTGATGAGCTGAGAAAAGGGTAATTAGATGGAAGAATAAGCATGTCAACCCTGAGATGGCAGAGTTCATAAGGCTAGGGACCAGGGGCAAGCAGATAGTTAAGAGCTTAGTTTGGGAGTCTGGTTTTGTCATTTGCCATCATTTACCAACTAATTAACAAATCCTGAAGCTTAAGTGGGCCTTTTCTCATCTGCAAATCAATAGAATACTGAGTTAATACATGAAAAGTTCTTAGGTCCTGGCACACAGTTGGCATGCATATATTTTAACTATTGTTTGCATTAAGGCAAGCACGGTGTTCAGTGAGATTTAAAAGATTCTGGTCTCAACTCTCACAGGTGGTTCTAGGTGGAAGATCAAGGCTTATACCAGGATGTTTGGGGCAGCAGTCCCCTCCTGGGACTCAGGATCTAGAATAGAATAGGGGACATTCCTGTCCTAGAAGGTCTGGCCATGGGTTAAGAGTTGTAGTAGAAAACCGAACAAGGAGTCCTGTGGGTCTGTGTATACAATGAGAATTGGAGAGAAGCTTCCAGACCTCATGGACAGACATCGTTGCCATTGCAAGGGCATCAGATAGCACACAGGTGGGTGGGTAGAGCCATATTTGGCTACTGAATCCACAGGTCAATGGATCCACAGGCTCTCCTACTAAAGATCTGTGTTTGAGACACATGACAAGCTAAGCCCCATTCCTTGGTGAGAAACTCTCACTGTACAGTCATATAGTAGAGGCTATGAGGAATCCTATAGATAAAAAATAAATTTACCTACAATTCTTTGTGAAATATCTGCTAGTTCCATAAAATAGAAAATACTTATCTAAAGACTGCTGACCTAAATCAGGATTAAATTGTTTTGTTTTGTTGAGACAGAGCTTCTTGTAGCCTAGGCTGGCCTCAACTTGCTATGCAGTAAAACATGCCCTTGAACTTTCCGCCTTTGTCTCCCAAGTGCTGGTTTACAGGCTTGCACTACTATGCCCAGCTTTTACAACACTTTGTATATAGCATCTCTCCTCTTCGCACATTCCTGGATCTTTTCAGAACACTATTATCACGCAATCCATTTCACTACGAGGATGGGATGTTACTACAGTCCCTGGTCACAAAGGCCTGGTGTTTGACCTGGTGACTCACCTGCACAGAGGAAAAATGACATCAAATATATAAAATGGATTTATTAACATTCTTACCTATGAGCCAAAAACTAAAGAGCTGCTCTCTGTCTCTCCCTTTCCCACAGCATTATTAATAGAAAGAATGGGGCAATAGCCAGAAGACATACATGCAAACATACACAGAGGAGGGAGGGAGGGAGCAAGGAAGGGAGAGATTTAGCTCTGAGACCCTGCCAGATGAGCTGAGAGGTCACAAAAGTCACAATTCTTACTTTTCAGGCTCTTGTTACAGCCTCTTACAACCTGCACTTTGGTGCTGAGGGCTCCCTCAGCTCTCAGTAGGATATTCCCTGTGGACCTAGAAAAGAAAAGGATAATTGAAAAAGTCCTGATTTGCAAGGGGTACAGTTACACAATACAGGAATCAAGATAGGCAAGAATAGTTGCGAGCCCACGTGCAATGCTGGAGCAGGCAGTGTTGTTACTTCCACCTAGGAAGGGCACAGTAGGGCTACCAAAGTAGAGATGAGTATCCATCTGAGGAGAGGCTTAGCATACACTCGGAAGAGGGAGTGGGGGTAAGCTGCTGGCACTGGTGCATTCCAGACTTTTTGTAAGGCTCATAGCTTGCTAATATGAAAGAAGAACTCTGGTAGTAACACACTTGAAGCTATATGATCAAGCCCAGATTAATGTGGGAGCATAAATCATCATGAGGAATAGATAATGTAAGGGGTACAATGCAAGAAATTTTCATGGCGCCTGAGGATACGGAATGAAGATGAAAGATGCCAAGGCTCACCTTACTAAGAGGAAGATGCACGGTAAAAGCCACCAGGAAATCAGCCACTATGTTACCCACAACAATTATCACAGGCTGAGTAGTTTACACAATACAAATTTATATTCTGATTTTAGAGTCTCAAATTTAAGGTCACAGTGGTGATCATTTTGTTCTCTGCTAAGACCCTCAATTGAGAAAATGCCTCCAAAAAGATCAGGCTGTTAGCAGATAAGTTTGTAAGGCATTTTCTTAATTAATGATTCATGTTGGAAGGCCCAGCCCATTTTTGGTAGTGCCACCGCTGGGCTAATGGTCCTGGGTTCTGTAAGAAAGCAGGCCGAGCAAGCCATGAAGAGCAAGCCAGCAAGCAGCACTCCTCCATAGTTTCTGTATCAGCTCCTGCCTCCAGGTTCCTGTCTGGTTTGAGTTCCTGCCCAGGCTTCCCTCAATGATCCCTGATCTTGGATATATAAACAAAATAGACCCTTTCCTTCCCAAGTTGCTTTGGCCATGGTGTTTCATCCTAGCAATCACCTTAACTAGGACAGCCACCTTCTCTCTATATCTTCACATGACCCTGAGAAAGAAGGTGCACTTCATAAAAGGATGCTAAGTCTCAATCAACCTCCATGGTCTCATCTAGCTCAAGTTACTTGCGTAAAGCCTGTCCCCAGATGTAGTCGTATCACATATAGGTTAAGGGTTCAATATGAAATCTGGGGAGGAGGGGAACACAAATGAGCATCTAGAATTTAAAAAAAAAAATGATGAACTATTTCAGAAGCCTTGAGTGGGAGGTAAACAGAGTAAAATCATTGGCAATGTGGGGTAGGATGTGGGAAAGAGACTCTTAGGAGGTGGAGAAGGGGCTCAGCAGTTAACAGCACTTGCTGCTTGCTTTTCCAGAGTACCCAAGTTAGGTTCCCAATACCTCCACTGAGCAGTTCACAACTTACAAGTTGTGAGCACTTCCAGCTCTAGAGAATATGGAGCCTTCTTACGGCCTCCTTGGGTACCCACACATGTGGCATAAATAAAAATAAACCTTCAAAACAGAAGGGAGATTTGATGACAAAAGCACTATGAACAGAACGATTGAGAAGAGATTAAGATAAAAGAATTTAAAGAAGGTCACCAGGAGACTGCATGCAGGCACCGTTTGGATTTAAATGGGGATATGGATGTGAATTCTTTCCGTTCACATTTCTCATTCTCTTAAGAGAAATCGTCATACGTTAACCTTGCTAAGCAATGGTCTGCACACTGCAAAAAAAAAAAGAGTTCCTACCCCCGTGTAACAGTTAGGTCTCTCCTGCTTCCTACTGATGCTCAGCAATATTCCCTGTCAACAGTTTTCCTTAGTGGGCTGATATTCCGCTGAACCTGTTCTTCACAGAAATAGCACTATTACCCTATGTGAACCCCATTAAACTACAGTTAGTCTGCTCTTGGAAAGAGCTGAATGATTTTTCATTCTTATTAAATTTAGACAAAGTTAGAAAACCAATGAGCCTTTTATGAGAACTCCCGTCTCATCATTTAAAAAAATTAGTGCGCAATTTAAAAATATAATGTTTCAGTTGGGCAGGTGAAGTGACTGAGGAGAATTGAGGATGATGGATAGGTTAATCTGCTTGACTCAATAATTCCCCATTGTATAAATATACCATAGCTATACCACAGTATCTCTTTAATCTTATAAATATATGTAATTATCTTTTGTCAGTATATGAAACAAGTTTGAAACTGTAATAATGGCATTGCCATTTGTCATTGCTTGCTTTATTATACATTTTATCATGAATATGTATTTTTATCACTGTATGAACTGATCAGTTAGCAAGCAGTATGTTTTCAGACTGGGGGGGGGGGGTCACATTAACATATTTTAAATGGCTTGCAGGCCTATTTTATAACCAGGATTGAAAACAGAGTTGCATTTGTGGTGGTCAGTTTGTCTAGGAACCCTGACTTAGAAGTGAGAAGAGAAGAAATAATAGTGTCCTTTTAACTTGGGAGTCCTTTTGGGAGCAACCTGCTGGGGTTATTCAAAACCCTAGCTTACTAAAGGTACTGGGAACAATTTTATCATCACAGTACAGATCTTTGTAGTGTGGTGCAAATATAATTTTATTGATGGGAAAGAGCTGTGGCTGTAGTTATCTACATCTGAATTAGAATACATTTGTTAACTTTGGGCAGTTATTTTTCTTGCATAATACCCATTTTAACTAGGATTCGGTTGCATTGCTTAGATTATATCCACTTCAGAAAAGTGCTGATTGTTTAAATGTGAAGAAAAGGAACATTTGATGCCTCTGATTTTTCTCGTCTGTCCAGTCGGAGCATGATGGACTATTACTGTCAGTGCATCCTATAAGGGTTATAATGCAATATGAATATTTGATAGAATGATCTCATGACTTATAGTCCCGACCCTAATGTAGAGGACGAGAAACATACAAAAAATAGGGGTGCAAAAGGGCAGAGATTGAACTAAGTTCTCTCCGACGCTGCTGGAATACTCAAGTTACCTGTTGGTGGCATGAAATGACTGAAAGCTGCCATAGAAGGGCACAGAGAGCGGGCAGCTGGCTTTGCTGCTTAAACACTCACTGGAGAAAAAGGGATGGGTGCCGAACTGTACTGCAGCCCAGTTTAACATTGGCCTCCTACCATCACCTCTGTAAGACTCTGCGGCGGCATAGAGTCTCGTCCTCGAAATTGTCTTTTCACCTCTTACCCTCAGTCTCTGGACATAAGCGAGAATGAATCGACCATGAGAGGATCTAAGTCGCAGGAGGAAATGCGGGTGGTGTCAGGGCAGCGGGCATGGGAGACTTCCCTGCCAGCCTACGCGATCCTGTTAGTGAACTGGGCTAACAGCTGCCTACTGCTGTTGATTAATGGTGGTTTCTAAGTCTTATTTTGAAGCCTTCTTTGTGTATGCATAAGGACAGGGCTCTGATTTAAGGCTTCAGTGTGGTTCTGAAGCTCATTTTATAAACAATCTTATTGATGTTGAACTTAAATGGCATAAAATCCACCAATTTCAAGTGTACCGCTAGCTGATTTTAGTAAACTTAGGTTTAGAAGACTTTGTCTAGCCCTCAACATCAACACAGTCTGTTTGGCTGTCTGCAGCCTTGGGCAGCAGATGACTGACTGAGTTTGGGGAGTTATGGTTTCCCATCGCCATCTGTAGAATCAAGAATCTTGTGGAATCAAAACACCGGAATAAGAACACCGAGTCTTGTAGTGTCGAGGCCAGCTTTCCCTTATTGAAATAGCCAAGGACCAAGTCAGGCGCATCTTGGATTTCACTACAAACAGCAGTAGAGTAGATGAGAAGAGTTCTCTTAATTGGGTATTAAAACTGATTCATTGAGGCTCCACTTGCTTGGCAGAATTGCCGTCTATCACTTCTGTCTATTAATTATTTTATTCAGTTTTGAGATATGCATTACAACTTGGCTCTTCGCGACATATGCAGTAATGTTTTCCAGCATTGAACTTACTTCTAACCCCATGTGATTATGTGTGTATGGTATATTTAGGTGTCAGGAAGTGGTCTTCCGAGTGTAGAGAATGAATACATTACATATAGATGCAACACAGAATTTCACTCGTGTTTTTATCCCACAGAAGAAATTCGAAGCATGTTCTAGCAAGGCATAAAGCATTGCAATGGACTAAGTCCTACATCTTACCAGAGTTTCCCTTTGATGTCAAGTGCATGCTGGCGGAGCAGAAGTGCCCTGATCACAGCATGAGGATAAGGATCATCGAGTTTCTCCAGGCAGATATGACCAAGTACCTGGAAGGCTCGCTGTGAGTAGTAAAAGTGAGGAGGTGATGGGTGCTCAGAGGAAAGGAGAATTTCTGTGGGCCCAGGTCTCCTTGGCTTATGGCTGACAAAGTGAATAAAAGTTCAATATGCAGATTTAGAAGAGGGCCTGTGATCATTGTCTCAGGTGGTTAAGTGCTTGCTGCATAACCCCCAACACCCATCTAAAAATCCAGGCATGGCAGCACATGTTTGTGATGGTAGCTCTGCCCAGGGCAGGCGGGGAGTAGACGGATGGGTGCCTGGTACTCTCTGGCCAGCCAGCCTCGTCTAATCCATCAGTAGGCCCAGTTCTCCATGAGAAACCCTGTCTCAACAAACAAGGTTGACCGTGCTGGGAAATGGGTTAACTTCAGGCCTCCATACCCAGACATACACACACACACACACACACACACACACACACACACACACACACAAGAGATACAAGACAGAAAGACACCACAGCAAGAGAAAGCTTAGAGAAAAACCTGTGTGTTCCTGTGACTCACCTTATCTGGGGGCTGCTGGAAATGAGCTCTGTCTTATCTGTTGTGAACAGGTACCCCACCACCCAGCAGTACAACGACGTGGTCAACGCTCTGCTGAAGGCCCACCCTTTCCTGGACGAGGACGGCTGTGGCTTTGTAAGTGACTGGATGGCTCCACCTTCCTGTCCATCTCAGTTCACTTGAATTAAGAGTTTTGCATTTTCCACTCCAGCTTTGGTGTCTTTTTTTCATTTTCTTAATTTTTCTTTTATCTTTAAGATTATAATAATTATGTCACTTATCCCTTTTCTTTCCTCCCTCCAAATTTTTCATATATCCTCCTCACTCTTTCAAATTCATGACATTTATTCATTGTTACATTCATATATATATATATATATATATATATATATATATATATATATACCTATATATCTGTCTCTCTCCCACCTTTCTCTCTCTGTCTGTCTCTCTCTCTCTCTCTCTCTCTCTCTCTCTCTATCTCTCTCTCTCTCTCTCTCTCTTTGTATGACATGTGGATGGATACAGAGGAAAATATGTAGGGATCAGTTCTCTCTTTCCATTGTGTAGGTCCCAGTAATCAAATTCAGGTCATCAGGATTGGCAACTAATACCTTTACTCACTAAATCTTCTCTCCTACCCCACCAGTTACATTTTCACCTTCACTTTACGGTTATTGAAGTGAGATTCCTACAAAGTAATGAATAATGTCTACTGGGCTCCTGTGGGCATTTGATCTATATGTTCCCAGATATTATGTAAAGATAATAAAGAGACATAGAAAATTACTTAGCAGGTTGTGGCCTCGTTTGAACAGTTAAAGAGTGTAAGTGGGGACTGGTGCGTGGATAGGTATTTGCGCAAACTCTCATCACATCTGTATATGAGGTTGTGGTCCTCATGCTAAATTGTATGATATAGAAAATGCCTAAGAATATTGAGAGATTGTGTGTGTGTGTGTGTGTGTGTGTGTGTGTGTTATTCACTTAGCACACACACACGCAAAAAGAAATGGAGGAAGAAAAGGAGGAGAGAGAATATTTGATCACTTTTAGGGGTGATTTTTATTTTAACTGTCTGTCTTATAAATTTTCAAATCTACACAGTGGTTTGCCACAGGCCTTTCAAGAACAAGATTTCTCATCATATGATTGCACTTGGTGCTGGGTAATTATGAGTTCTCTGTAGTGGGAATCATCCTGGGACAGTGAACAGGACTCTTGACACCCACTAGGTGTGCATAGCTCCCTCTCCACTCCAATCCTTGCGCATGTCCTCAAGCATCATGAGATGTCTTCTGGGGAAGAGAAGGGGTGGCACCAGCAGGCAGGTGGAAGGCCGCAACGCTGCTATTCCAGGCTCATCAGCTATTGTGACGTTTTCCTTCTTCCTGCATGTTGTTTGAGCTACATGATTGTTTAGAAACAAGTTACTGATGACATCTCTAAGCATTTTTTTGCTGTTATTACTGTTTGCTCAGTAATTTTTGCCATCCCGGGGATTGAACTCGGGGTTTCTCACACTTTAGGCAAATGTTCTACCACAGAACAGAACCATAGCCACGGTCCTTTCAGCATAGGCCTTAAAAGGATAATGACAATTTTCTCTATTGCAACAAAGACTGTTTTTATGCCTATGAAAATTAATAATAGTTGCATATAATGTCCTTTGTAATCTGTATTAAGGATTACTTCTGATTCTTCTGTTTCTGGTTTCTTTTTCCTTTTTTTTCTAATTCGGTCTCTTTGTCCTCTTTTGTTTTCCCTAATGTTGACTTTCTAGTCAAGCTATTGTTTTTCACCCTAGATGTCATGTCAGATGACACACGTGCTACAGTTATCTGCATGTTTGTTGCTTATATTCGAGTTTGCAACCTGGGACACACACCTGCCCCGTGCTATAGATTGCTGCACGTGTCACAAGAAGCACGCAGTTTCAGAATGATTAGGAAGGTTGTGTCTGTGTAGGACTTTTCACATCTTCAGCTGTAGACTATGGGGGAGGGGAGGAAATATTCTACAGCACAAATAGCTTCCGCTGAGTCTACTTACCTCACACTGCTAAGTGAATAACTCACAATATGGGCATACAGCAGGTGCTCACTAAATACTCACAGAGTGAACACTCATGTGGATGATCATATTTAACTGGTCTTTTTCAGACTGAGGGATGTGTGAAAACCCTAGCAATTGATGGCTGTAATAGCTTCAGCACAGCTAGGGTCCTTTCCGAGCTGTAGGAAGCACAGAAACAAATATATTTGAACTAGTTCATATTTCAGGACTGAGGAAAAAAAAACACACAAGCCATCTATTAGTTCTTACTGTTGTAAAACAGCAATGACAGAACAGATAAGCCTGTGGGAGGAGATGGAGCATCGTTGACTTGCACATGCCCAGTGGCTTAATCAAAGCACAAACCAGCCCCCACTGAGCCTACGGAATGGCTCACTAGGACTTTTGAACTGTCAAGGGGCTTCATGAACAGCACTTTATAAGTGTCTTCCACAAGTAACTATTGACAAAATTCTCTCCCTCCCTCCCTCCCTCCCTCCCTCCCTCCCTCCCTCCCCTCCCTTCCTCCCTCCCCCCCCCTCTGTTTTAGAGAAAGGATTTCTCTGTGTATCCCTAGTTGTCCTAGAACTCGTTCTGTAGACCAGGCTGGCCTCAAACTCAGCGATCTGCCTATCTCTATTTCCTAAGCACTGGGCTCAAAGATTCAAAGATGTGTGCCACCACCACCCAGCATCACCAAAATTGTTTTAAAACTTTTGATTTAGGAGAGCTTCTCTCTCTCTCTCTCTCTCTCTCTCTCTCTCTCTCTCTCTCTCTCTCTCTCTCTCTCTCTCTCTCTCTCTCATTTAGCTGAGTCAATAAAGTGCTTACCACATAAGCATGATACTCAAGGTTGATAGCCAGCACTCACACCTAAAGCATGGCGATGCATGCATGCTTATGATCCCTGTGCTGGGAAAGTGGAGACTCCTGAAAAACGACACCCAACATTCACCTCTGGCTTCTGAATGCCTATGCACACATGTGAAGCACCCCCCGCTTGTGCACCTGCATACACACTCAGTGCCTGGGGTAGGAAATACCATGCTGTTCCATTTGGTAGCTGAAGAACCTAGACTAAAAGGGTCACTTACTGAAAATTACTTGGTCAGTACATACTAGGTTTAGCGCAGGAATCTGACTCTTCACGACCTAGGCTGTAGAGCTTGCTGAGGATCCAGGAAGGCTGGAACTTGAGCTGTGAAACCAGGGATGGCAATAACTAAATGCCAGATCATGGACTAAGGTTTTCTCGGCCGTTCCATTGCTCAAAAGGAAATAAAGTACATTTGTTGGTTTGGATTTTTTGGTTTGTTTGTTGTTTGTTTTGTTTCCTTAGCTGTAACTTGGGGATTATAATTTGAACAGTAACATCACAAAAGTGTTGTCAGGATAAATCTAAGGATAGATTCACGGCTTTCTATCATAATAAAAATAAAATAATTTCAACCCTATGGGTGGCATACAAAAATTACGTCATTCTATAAAGATTATGCAATCTTTAATGACTGATTGGCCTGCTTTGTTATTTTACACAGTTTTTATGGAAACGAGCCCTCAAAGATCGCTTTAAATATGTTCGAAGACCCATAGAAGACGACGAGCAAGTAATGAGAAATAAGTGCAAATTTGGACACCGAAGAGGCCAGAGAAGGAAGTCTCTCACTGACACAAGATCTGACGGAATTAAAGTTGTGCAGATAAAAGTAAGTCCGAATCCTAAACACTCTGACAGCTCTGGCTGATTGATCATCTGTAGCAATAGTTTGTAGCATTTAAACAAGTGAGACACCTTCTAAAAGCTACCAATAAAAGGGATGGTTTGCATGGCTGACCTAATGTTTCTTAAAGAGGGTGTCAGTAAACATTTGGACACCATGATGTTACTAAACATCTCATGACCAGTTTTCTTCACAGACTTTGAAGAAACTGTAAAAATCCTTAAGCTCTGGTTTCCTGAATTCTTTCTCTTCTACTCTTGCTATAATGCATTGCATATTCTTTTTTCCTCTTAGTTTGGGGAATGTCTCATGGCAAACTTGTTTCAAATTCCTTATGTAGCCAAAGATGACCCCAGATGACTGACCCTCCTGCCTTCACCTTCCAAATGCTGGGATTATAGGCCTGTGTTTCTTGCCCATGTTGTGGCTCATATTGTGATGTTCAAATTACTACATCAAGTAGGATTCTTTTGTGTTGTTGTTGTTTGAGACAGGGCTTCTTTGTGTAGCCCTGGCTGTTCTGGAACTAGTTTTGTAGACCAGGCTGACTTTGAACTTGCAGAGATTTGTTTCCTTCTGCCTCCCAAGTGCTAGGATTAAAAGTGTGAGCCACCACTGCCCAGCTTGAAAGTTATAATAACATGAATTTAGTCACTGATTTTGAGTCCTGGAGATTGAACTCAGGGCCTTGTGCATGTTAGGAAAATGTTCTTTCACTGAACTGTGTTCCTGGGCCTGGGAACATTTTAGTACATGGCAGGAGTTAGGCCATCTCCAGTCCCAAGGTTGAAGGGAGGCAGTTATCCGTAAGCATGGGTACAGCAAAGCTCCATACTGGCTTCCCTTGTCTGCTGGTCCAGAAGGCTTCCAACCCACTGAAGTTAGTAGCTTTAAGGCGAGGGCCAGGTAAAGTGTAGAGATTCCTCCTGCATCAAGGGGAGGCCTTGTGGGTCCTAATATGTGTCCTTTAACTACGTCAGAGCCCCAGGTGTCCTCAGAAAAACATGCTCCTATTTAAGTTCCTAATAGCTAGCTACAATAATAGATTGAACTTCTTAGGAACACTGTCCAAATTACCAAACGTAAAAGCTGAATCTTTTGCCCTCCCAATTACATTTCTCACTTTAATCAACAGGAATATTGTAAATTCTAATTCTTTACACATTTATATTATAGAACGTATATTTTGTAAATATTCCAGTTTTTAAATCTGGTATATTTATTAATAGAGTAAACTATCTGACCGCATCAGCTTTAATAGTATTTTTCTCTGAGCGCCACTGCAACCTGTTTTGTAAACTTTTCATTCCAGCATCATGCACCATACAGTTTCCGGCAGAAATGTGTTACTTAAATATCTTATTGCAGCTGTAAATGAGACTACCACGTGCTAAGGCAGTTAAGATAATTAAGATAATAAGTTAATTATACCTCTTCTGTGACAAAATGGCAAGAACACTGAATGGTACCCTGAATTTTGTGAGGCAACTTTTTAAGAAATTTTGTTTGCACAATTCCAGCTATAAACTAAAATCACTGTAGCTTTAGAAGCACACACTTGCAATTCTAGCACTTAGTAGGGGCTCAGGCAGGAAGGTAGAGAGTCCAAGCTTGGTCTGAGCTATAGAATGAGATTGAAAATGACATGTAAAGGGAGAGAAAATGAACTGGCATCATGATAAGATGGTCACACATGTTTAAAATTGTTTCTGTGAAAATCACTCTGAGAAAGAACTATTTTGTTATTGCTGTGTGACACTATTCCTGGAGAGATGTGAACCAACATTTCAACCCAAACAGGATACTGGCGACAGACCATTTATGGATGTCACCAAAATCTAACAGTGAACCAATGAGTTTTACTGCTCTTACTTACAGGACTTTGTGTGAGGGGTTATTTACAGGAGCAGAAATGACTCATGGGTGACATCTTACCAAACTGGAAACCTGGAGCTCGTTGCACAACCTGTAGGCAGCTCAGTGAGTTAGATGTGTTCTTTCCGGGTGGTGCATTTGGTCTGAACCTCCTCAAGGTAAATAAACTTGCCTGAGAGTCTTCTGGGCAGCTCTGGTGGGCTCTGCTTCTCCCAAGCTGTTAGGCTTGTCTGTGAGAGTCTCTGGGCAGTCTTTTCTGCTTATATCCCCTTGATGAGGGAGGAACCTAGTGAATCTGACCAGTTTCAGGGACTTCCTGAAGCTATTTTATTTACTTCCTGTCTTAATGTGCATCCGTGCAATGTGGAATGTTTCACCTTGCCTTAGAAAAGTTCCGTTGTTTAACTTCCCAGTTTTAAAATATCCTGTTTTATTTCCCTTTAACATTGCATGTGTTTCTCCAGGATGGAAGGTTTTAACCTCAAGGATACTACTGTGTAAGTAAGCATAAATTGATTTCCCTCCAAAAATAGATTTTTGCTACATTGAAAGTAAAGTTCCTTAATAAGGGAATTTTTAAAAAAATGTTCCATTTTCTCTCTTTCCATAGTGCATGTCCTACTGAAATACTTTGGAACTGATGAGTGATAAAACTGAATAAATTGCAATTGTCCCCTGCATTAATACTTAATGTCTCCATGGGATCTGAGGCCACACTGAGAAGTACAAGTCTATATTGAAGTTTTTTTCTGTTCCTATCACACCTTTGAGTCCCTTTTGTACATTGTCAGTCTTTTGTCAAAGAGCCTTAGAATTGTTCAGAGCTACAGTCTGTATGGGTCTTCTAGACCCTCAGTGGTGCCCACATCATAGGATGGACCTCTCTAAGGCCTATGGCACAGGGGCATTGTTTTAAAAGAAACAGGGAATTGAATTTTTCAAGGCTAGGCTTTATTTTGTAATTGAACAGGTTTTATCTTCCTGCCATCTAAGCTCAGAAGGTGGTTATTGTTTACATCTAAGGAGACAACATTTTTTCTGGGAAAGGAATCCCATTGGAATTATTTCTTCTCTTCCATTCTCAAATGGAGCTGTAAATCACTGTTTCCTAAAGGTCTATGGCTTCTCTGTTTATGATTTTGTGCTTTATAAAGTCATAGCTTTTAAAGGATGCACACAGAATTCACGTATTTCTCTCTATGTATTTTATTTTAGCTCCTATGATGATAAAAAAAATATATGAATGTGAGTGTGGAGGTTGGCAGATTCTCAGTGCATTGGATCTGTGTCATGGCATTTAGCACCTCATGCTGATTGCTTGAATGACTTTCAGTCACCATTTTGACCTACCAGAAGGTAGCTCTCTTACGGTTTGAACATCAAAGATGTTTAGAGTTAGATATCACTGGGGAATTTTCATATTTAAAAAGTTTCTTGACTGGTACAATATTTACACACTATCGAAAAAATAAATCTCTTTCATATTCTGTAGAGATGCAAAATGTTGGTGCAAACAAGAAGGATGAGGTTGCCCATGCATTCTAAGGTGGGAAGAGGGATTGGGCCTCTTAGAGGAAGGGATATGGGAGGAGAAGGGATTGATTTGATTAGCTTTGTTTTTCGCTCTGACTTGTTTTTCCTCTTTGGTGATAGGACCCAAGAATGGGAAATAGCTCAAGGAACAAAGACAGGTTTCTTACAAAGAAACTTGTGTGGCTCTGATCAGGGGCTACAGATATTTTGTTCCGAATCCTCACCTTCTACAGTCTCTCTGGTCAGCTCTGCACCAACTGTTTTTTGGCTACAGTGGCTGAAGCAGGAGCAATGCCAATGCCCTACCTGCATGTGTGTGCCGGAGTGCCTCTGGCTGTTCCACCAATACTTGCACCATATTTTAAGGTTGGCTTGCCTTGCCAGGATTCTGAGCTTCATCTCTAGACCAATCCCTCAAGAAGCTGGGTATTTTGCCATTTTTTAAAATGCCTTCTCTTCCCATCTCCGGTCCTCATGGTGCCGCTAGACTGGCCTTGCAACCAGTGCGGTGGCTGTTCTGTCACTTCCTAGGCATTGCCTTTCAGCGTCAAAAGAAATAAAATAGGAGGAAGGCTGAGAGCAGGGTATTGGTAGCCTGCTGCGAGTCAGCGAATATGTTCAGATAATCCAGAACCAAATAATTTATAGTTCCATGCATTGAACACTATGCTTCTTTTCGTTTTTAATTAATTATCGGTGTACATGTATGATGTATGTGCTCATGTGTGCTCCATGGTGCATGTGTGGAGGTCAGAGAACAGCTTTGTGGAGCCAGTTCTCTTTTTCCATCTTCATGTGGGTTATGGGATTGGACTCAGGCCACCAGGCTTATGTAGTATGTCCTTTGGCCCAGTGACCCATGTCACCCTCTTGCTGACTCACTTTTATAAAATTCTGTTTAGTTTCCACTTAATTGTACTTCACTGTATATTTATTGCTGAATATGCTGGCTAATCTTATGTCAACTAGACACACAAACTAGAGTTGTCTGAAAGGAGGGAACCTCAGTTAAGAAAATGCTTCCAAAGGACCCAGCTATAATGCATTTTCTTAATTAGTGATTGATGAGGGAGGGCTCAGACCGTTGTGGGTGGTTCCATCTCTGGGCTGGTGGTTCTGGTTTTCCTAAGAAAGCAGACTGAGCAAGCAAGGAGAGTAAGCCAATAAACAGCACTCTTCCATGGCCTCTGGGTCAGCTCCTGGCCCCCGGTTTCTGTCCTGTTTGAGATCCTATCCTTATTTCCTTCCATGATAAACAGTTCTGTGGAAGTGCAAGCCAAATAAACCCTTTTCTCCCCAACTTGCTTTTGCTCATGATGTTTTATTGCAGCACTAGAAACCCTAACTAGGACAGCAAATTAATAAAAACACTATAGGTTCTCAAAGCAGATCATCTAACTTCGGTCATCGTGTAAGCTGCTATTCCCTATTCTGCTCTGCTGCTCTCTTGGAGTCATGCCATCCCTCATTGCTTTCGCTTCTTACTGTTCCCTACTGAGTGTTTATCACCCGTGCTTAGTGTCAAGGCATTTGTTTTTTTGTTTTTTTTTACTGCCAGTGAATGAATTACTTCATAATAAGGGGAAGGATGATTGATTTCCTATTGGACTCAGGCCTACTTTGTAGGATTAGTTTTCTCATGCTACAAAGTATCGCGGACTAGGAGAGGGCTGCTGCATTGAAGTAGGATCCCTGGGCCAGGAAAAGCTTCTACATACTGGCCAGCCCAAGGCACACCATGATCAACACCATCTTGCTCCTTTGGAGGCTACCATGACAGGGTGGAGAGGGCTACAGGGAGGAGTCCTGTTTGCTCTCATCCAGCAAGTGGGGAGAGGGCAGCTGGTGTACGTACACAGGGACACTGAACCTTCGAGCCCCACACAACACCACAGGCTGATGTTTATTCTTTTCCCCATGTCTCTTTATCCAAAGGATCCCTTGAAGACCCTCTGGGTTTCTTCTAAACACGCCCAACAAACCATTGGGTTATAAACAAACTTTTAAAGAAAATATTTGCTTATTTTATTGAGATAAGACCTTATTAGGTAGCCGTGGTTGGCCTAGAACTTGCTGTGTAGACTAGGCTGGCCTTAAATTCATAGAGATCTGCCTGGCTTTGCCACTTGAGTCCTGGGATTAAAGGTGTGTGCACCATCATGTACAGCTTTATTATTATTGTATATGTGCGTGTGTATGTGTGTGTGTGTGGGGGGGGGGGAGTATGTACCTATGTGTGAACGTGACCACAGAGGCCAGAAGTGTCTGATCTCCTAGAGCTTGATTTCCAAGTAGTTGTGAGCAAACTTCCACGTGTGCTGGCAACTCAAGTTGGGTCTTCTGTAAGAGTGGCCCCATCTTAACGTTTGATAGATGTATCCAGCCCTCTAAACATATCCTTTGAAAGATCTAAATTCTTAGTACTTTTTTGTGGGATGCCAGTACACATGCCTAGCCTGAGCAGTACTGGGAATTCCAGGCTTCAGCTTTGCTTCTCTGTGACTTTTCTGTCCTGTCAGCCTCCCAGAGTTACAGATGTGTCTCTGAGGATCTGCCTGGCCCTGCCTCCTCCCCACGGGTCTCAGAGCATTCGTGTCTTTGTTCTATAGCCGGCAAGGGAGATCTGTGAGAAGCATTGCCACGTGTTGTAGTCTGCTTAAAAAGTGGGAAAATGATTTCGCTCTATATAAACACATCCACTTTTCATTTCCCTTCCTAAGACATTTGGAAATCTGTCTCAGCCTTCAGTCTAGGGACAGATTGTTTCCAATGTGACCTTAATTTTAAGGACACTTCTCAGAACCTGAAACACGGAAATAAAATGAATATTTATCCCACTGGGATGTGAAACTTGAGAATTTGGACCTCCTTTTTTTTAAACCTACATATGTAGGATAGTGACATAGGAATTTGATGGGTGTTTTTAATGGTGCCCTTGTATCCTAAAGCTTTCCAAGTATTTGCTAAATACATGAGAAACGCTAATTAATCACCACTTGTTAAGTTACCGACACTGTATTTACCATTCAGCTTGCTCCTTAAAACATTTTCCTCTTTATTCAGTTTGTACGCAACTCCTTTGCTTAAAGTTGTGAAGCGGCATTTTGTATTACTTTGCTTGGCCCAGAAATAAAATGGGTTGCAAGTTGTGCCAAAGCCTGCCCAGGAATCCTTACAGAGCCCCCTTGGCTGTTTCTCAGGGCATTGCTATTTCTTTCATACCGCAGCTGACACACAGTTATTAATTGCATAAATACTCATTATTTTTATATCCGTTTCCACAGATGTTTCTCTCTCGGTCCAAAACCAAACTAGACAGCAGAAAATGAAGAAAAATGTTGCCAGTTAGCTGTATTCCGGAAAGAATGCAATTATTGCCATCAGCGGGCAGCTAATCTACTAATGCTGGGAAGTTTCACTAGTCAGCTGAAAACTCGAGAGCACTGGGCAAGACTTAGGGAGCAAACCACTTGCTGATCGCCTCAGAGGCAGGCCTGCATGCTAGCCCAGAGGCTGATCAGAATCCATAGGGAAAACATCAAATTCTACTTAATGACAATTAAATTAAAAACAGGCACAATTGGAATTCGGTATGAACAAACCCCCAGCTTCCAACACGGCCCTCCCTCTTCAGCTGAAACATAATATGAACCACATAGGTAATTTCTAATTTTCTAGGAACCACATTATGAAAGAGAAAAAGGAGCAGATGGAATTGGTGCTAATAGTATCTTTTCCTGAACCAACTGTGGTCGCCGTATCATCATTTCAATGTGTAATTATTATAAAAATCAATGATATAGTCTGTATTCTGTCCTTGGCTATGAAATCTTTGAAAGCTAATATTACCAGGATGCCCTTCAAACGAACTAGCCAGATTTAAACTGGTCAGTACCCACAAGTGCCTAGTGCCTACCACATCTGGTCTCTCAAGTTCATTTAACCTTTGAAAAAAATAGAGAACAAGAGAGTGATACTTAATAGCCAACACCATAGTAGCAGACTTTGTTTCCCACAGTGCCATTAAAGTAGATTTTTTTTGATAGTATACTAAAAGAGAAAGAAAAATTTAAATAACATGCTTAAAGTCTTTAAAGATTGCATGTGTGGAAATGTTTTGCCTGCTCCTCCATGCGTGTACCACATGTGCGCCCGCTGCCCTTGGAGGCCAGAAGAGGGCATTGGATAAACTGGCATTGAAATTGCTCTGGGCTATGAGCCACTGTTTGGGTGCTAGGAATCTAACACAGGTCCTCTGAAAGACCAGCCAGTGCTCTTAGCTGCTGAGCCATCTCTCCAGACCCACTTTGTTTTTGATGCCGGCTCTCAGGTAGCCCAGGTTAGCCTTGAACTCACTACGTAGCCAAAGATGACCTTAAACGTCTGTCTTCCTGGGATCCACATGTTGGGATGATGGATTTGTACCTTCACACTGGGCTCATAACAAGATGCTTTTTTTGTTTTACAGAATCATTCAGACTGCAGAGTCCAAAGCAAAAGTTTGTGTAGTAAAATGCAACTTGAGTTCCTTCACCTCTGGAAGGAAGGAAGGGGTTAATAGCATTTTAATTATCCTTTATCTTCCTTTCTCTAAAGCAGGCTCAATCATCTGTTGACATCTAATTTGGACATATTTATCCTCTCATTTCTGTCTCAGCCATAAGCTGAGACTCCAACTCCAATGTTCCAGCTGAGCCTCTTGGTCTTGTAGGGACCACTCCACACCTATCAGTGTGGTAAAGGAAGATCTATGCATCTGAATCCAACTGGTGTTCATCTCCTGATTAATTGATGATGATTTCCCTTGAGGCCACTGTCCTGTATGTCCTTTTCTGTTTCCCGGGACACGAGTGGTGTCTGTGGCCTTCAACTTTCTTTCCTCTTCCCTTTGCCTCTTCTTATGAGAGCACATCTCACATTTTCTTTATGAAAGACACCTTAATGGCAGTTCTGTACGAGTCAGATGTGCTGCTCCCCCTCTACCGTGTTCACTGCTAGGGAATGGACCTTGGGAACAAGAGAAGCAAGCAGAAACATCTTCTTTCCTCTGGCCCTCTCTGTGTTTGAGAAGTCACTTTGACTTTGAGGATCTGTGTGTTCATTCCTAAGGAGAGAGACCTGGACCAACCAATTTCTAAATTCCTTTGAGCTCTGACAAGATAAAGGCCATTAGCAACACACCTATAGATAAGTCATTCAAGGGGCAAGAGTATTGAGAAGTTAAAATTCTGATGCCCTCTTCTAATAAGTAAATACACTCAATCTGGGACACAAACCCTAAACGTTGCTAGTCCTATGAGTAGATCACATAGGAGCTGCCTAGATATTTTGGTGTCATAACAGGTAAGGGATGGCACAGTGGATAAGTACCTTATGCATATAGTAGCTTATAAAGTCAATTTCAGCAACAAAATGCTATTATATTTCAATGGCGATAAGCTGTTCCTGTAACTCAAATTTAGATTCACTTTTTTTAGCAAATATTGACATTTTTTGTTAAAAGATACTGTCTATGCATTTGAGATAATACAAAACAATGTGTGGTGTGTGGCATATATATGATTTATGAGACAAAATGGACACCAAGGGTGTCATTTAGCTTACAACTGGATCACTGCCAGTTTCAGTGTATGGGTCTGAGTTCCCCTTCCCTCCCTCAGTACTCATCTCACCAACACCATGGCCTCTGGAAGTAACTGTGCCTTGGAATTCTATGTCATCATTCACGACTTTGTAAGACAATAACTATTTATTGCCATCGATGCATAAGTTCCCAATGAATCTCTTGTTCCATGTGGCTAATTTCTGAGATGTGGAGTCATGAATATGATTGATTTTGGATAGCTTCCTGTTTTCTGCTTGCTGTAATGTCGTTGGGATCCAATCAGGGTGTTGAGTTCAATGGGGCATTTATTTATTTTTCCAGGGCTGGGTAATCTAATGCAACAGGGAACCCTGCTGTATCTGGCTGCTCGCCTGTCCACCACCGTCTGACCTGTGTCTGGTTTTGGCTGTTAGGACATGCTGCCTTGTTTCCTATGCAGGAGCTTTTGCCAAAGACTTTTGCTTGGTGTGGAGCTGCTGGCTAAGAGATCATGCAAATATGCAACTTTGTAAACCAGAGCAAAATTGTTTCTGTGACAGTAGAATTTGAGTCCCTGAGTAACACTTATTATTGGATCTTTTTCACACTCAAAACTACTGCAAATAAATTGGCATTTTATTGGTACTGATTTTTATTATAATTACAGATTGATAATATCTTCATATATTTGTAAATGGTTCACATTTATTTCTCCATAAAATTCCTGGTCATGTTTTTTACTGTGAAGTTTTTACTTGCTTTTAGGAATTATATATATATATATATATATATATATATATATATATATAGTATTTCATTGCTTTATCAATTATATCCACTGTAAGTATCTTTATTCAGTCTGTGTCTTTCCTTTTAATTTTTTTCCTGGGTGTGTTTTAACAGGCAAAGTTGTCATTTTATTACAATTATTGTTATCAGACATTTCTATTTTGATTTAACACTTTTGGGAAATCTTTTCCCACCTTGAAGTGGGAAATATTCTGCTATTTCCTTTATTCTTTAAAAAAGAGTTTTGCCTTTAACATTAGAATCCTTAAACCATGAAGGATTCTGTTTTATTTTTGGGCAAATTAATGCTGTATATTTTCATTAAACAGCCCTTCTCTACCCAGGGACCTATGGTCCGTCTTTGCTGCTTCTCTGGTTTTGTGTCTGAAAGTATTTTGTACTGCACTACTCTAGCCATCTCCCTCTGCAACAACAGTAGCATTCCTTGATTACACAGCTGTGAAACATCTGGATACCTTTCCATCACTCCCTTCTTCTTTTTCAGAAGAGCCTTATGCTTGAATTTGAAATTGTTTTGAGTACATGTATGTGGGTGTGGTGTGTGTTCATGTGTGTGTGGTGTATGCTCATGTGGATGGTGTGTGCATGGGTGCGTGTGTTTGTATGAATGTGTGTGTTGTGTATGTGTGTGTACTTGTGTTTGTGCATGTGTGTGGTATGTGTATGTGTATGTGAGAGACAGACGTGATAGGTGTGATATGAGTGCATTGTGTGCATATGTATTTGTTACGTGTGCATGCACATGTATGTGTAGTGTGTGTGTGGAGGGTGTGCATATGTGTGCGAGTGTGTGGTGTGCGCATGTGTGTTGGGGGGGCATAAGCATGAATGCAAGAAGACAAGTCTCGGGAACTGACTCTTTCCTGACACCTTGTCGAATCCAAGGATTAGAGTGAGATCAGCCGGTCTGTGAACCAGTTCCTCTGTCAACTAAACATCTCCTGGGTCCACTCTTAGGCTTTACATATTGCTTTCATGAGTTTTAGAATTTGATCAAGTTACTAGTTGTTTTTATTTTTGAAAATTATCATTTTTTTAAAAAAATTGTTTTGCTGTTTATTTATGTGTATGTGTATCTGTGTCTGTGTGTATGTATATGTACTTGCATGAAAGTACCCATAGAAGACAAAAGGGGGCATCAGATCTCCTGCAGCTGGGTTTACAGGAAGTTGTGTGCCCCCTGACAGGGGTTCTGGTCTTCTGAAAGAAGGGTAAGTGCTTTTAACTGCTAAGTCATCTCTCCAGCTATGGGTAATTTATATATTAATACAAATGCTGTTGAACCTATAATTCTTTTTGGAAAAAAGATGACTTCTTACATGTTGAATCTTTCTAACTATAAATAGTCAGTCCACACATTTATTTATTACTGAAATTTTCTTCAAGCATACCTTGCGTGTCATTTCTTAGATTTATTACTGATTACACTAAAAGTACTTTAGTATTGATTTTTGAAATAGTGAAAATATTTTCTAGCTGGGGAATGACACATGTCTGTAGTCTCAACACTTAAGAGGCTCAAGTAGAAGAATTGAAGCGGAGGCCAGCCTGGGCTACACGGTAAAACTTTCCCTAAACAAAACATAGCTTTTGTTTGTCAGTATGATGTGTATTGATGTTTCCAACAGTTCAGAAAATCTCCCCTCAGCCATAGTGGGTATGCTCTAGTGTTTTCCTTAAACAATCTCATAACCTAGGAATAATGAGAATTCCCTTCTAGCACTAGGTTTTATAACATATTTTTCTTTCTTTTAATTAAATTTTATGACATCTGTATGCATGTGTGTGTGTGTGTGTTTTAGTACAACTTGTAGACTTGGTTTTTTTCCTTCTACTCTGTGAGTTCAATCCCAGAATTAAACTCAGATTGTTAAACTTGCTGGCAGGTGCCTTTACCCACTTAATCATCTCACTGGTACCTGGTTCTCTTTCCTTGTCTCAACAGGCAGCTGTATAAGAATATAATACAGCATATTTGACATTTCTCTAATTTTGAGGAGAATCCTTTTGAAAAGTTCCACAAATGAACATGATGTTATTTTTGTTGTTGTTCAATGACTATAGTCTTTTATGTGTATTATTTTACTCTGATTAATGTTTTATCTTAAATTATAAATAGATGTGGAACTATCTGAGAAGCTTTTCAACATTATTGGAAATGATTGTGTTTTTATCTCAAACTGGCTCATGCACTATATAATCTTTATGTACATTTGGACTGGCCAAATAAATGATGGGGTTTTTAATACACAGCATTTCTCTTTTATGTCTCAAACCTCTCCATAACAATGGCTTCCAAACAGGGATTTCAGTGTGATCACTTGTGAAACATTAGGAGAAATCGGTCACTTTTATCTTTAGTTCCATAGTTCCTTTGCGATGTCAAATGAACCCTGCATTTCAGTGATAAGCCCATTAGTTTTCCTGGTCCTTGGTATTTCAACCTCTTTCTTGGATGTGATCTGAATTCCCCTTTCTTACAGTGTTCGATCATCTTTGAGGGGCACATCAGAGAGGCATTGTAGAATGGCTGGAGGCATTCTCTTTTCTTCTTAATTCTATGGCAAACTTTGCCTAACTTCAGAGCACTCAACCTCAAATGTCAAGTAGAATTTAGCTCTAAAACCCCTACTTCTTCTTTGTGGAAAGATTTCTATCTCTAACGAAATTTACATAAGATTGGAGACATTTTATTTTAAGCTGTTGTGATGAATGATATTTTTCTAGGAAGTCACTTGATCTTTGTCTGGGGAGCCATCCTGAGCTCACAGACAGCAGAATGGACACAAAGTCTCCCTAGCGTTTGTGGCGCTTAGATGCCAGAGCCCTCTAGTTCCTTAATGTCGTCTTCCTCACGGACAGGTAACAACTGTGTGTTACATCGTGGAGAGCTAGACTGCCGGTTAACCTCCATTCAGATGTCATCAGTTGGTTTCCTCAGAGTGGATTTCTATAGGAAGGGGTCCTTCTTGCTTCTTCAACACTGTGGTCTTAGATTTTTTTTTTTTTTAGCAAGGGTCCGTGAGCTAGTCTTTGCTACTCCCAACGCACTCAGTACATAATGAACAAGGCTGACACATCGATGATGTATTGTCACAAAAAACAAAAAAACAACAACAAAAAACCAGTTGTTCATTTGAATTTTGTTGGCCTGGCATGGTCAGTAACTATAAAACGGGTACTTAAAAAGAAGAAGAACCGGGTAGACTTTTCAGTGGGTAAAGTGTTTATCAAATAAACATGGAGCTAAGTTCAGTCTTCAGCATTCTTTTGGCTATGGTGACACGAGCCTGTGACCTGAGTCCACTGATGGAGAAGTACAGACTGGAGGATCCCTGGCCTCCCAGTCAGCCAACTGGTGATACTAAGGTTCAGTTCATTAAGAGTCCTTGTCAAACAAACCAACAGTATGGCCAATAATCAAGGAAGCTATCTAATGTCAACCTCTGACCTTTATACTCATGTGCATACATGTGTACCCCTACACACACGAGAGAGAGAGAGAAAAAATAACAAAACCTTAATTAAAACCTTTTATTGTCTTCTAAGAGTTAAATGCATAGAATTAACATTGGTATATTGTGAATTTTCTGGATAATCTGATTCCATATAACCAGATAAGTAGAAATTAATATAATTTTTTTGTTGGAGACCAGCTTCAAAAAAAAAATACCACTTACCAGGGTAGGGATATGGGGATTAGAAAAGTTAGTAAAGGGTACGAAGTCATGAGTGAAAATAATAAAACAGAAAACATAGAATAGTACTGGGAGGGAGTTGCAGTGACTACTGAAATCGCCCACGTTTAATTTCCATTTGAAAAAAAAAACCTGTCCCCAAGAGGTAGAAGTAAGATTTAAAAAAAAATAATAATAATACAAGGAAATGAACAGACCAGTAGAAGGTTGCGGTCTACATTTTTAGTTAAACATTCTCTAGCTAGAACAAGACAAGTAATGCTCACACCCTAGACCAAAACATTCTGTAAGCAAACCACTCCACGGGTGGAATGAATCCATTGTTTCTCCCTAAGGGAACTGGAATTTAGTTGGATCCTTAGACTTTTGTTTGGGGTAGGAACAGAACTACCTCTCTATTCCTGAAATACAAGGTGGGGCTATTAGTCAACACCTGCTGACAATTAACCTTGCGAGAGCAGAATTATGTGGTCTAAATCTAGGTGGGACCTTTGAGGTAGAAACAGGCAATAACCTTGAAGAAATAAAAGTTCCAACTCTCTGACCTTTGATCAGGGTGGAAAAATAGGTTCCCAATTTTGGTCCTCCACACCCTTTTCAATTTTTTTTTGAGACAGGGTTTCTCTGTAGCTTTGGAGCCTGTCCTGGAACTAGCTTTTGTAGATCAGGCCGACCTCAAACTCACAGAGATCCGCCTGTCTCTGCCTCCTGAATGCTGGAATTAAAGGCGTGCGCCACTACCGCCTGGATTCTTTTAAATTTTTCAAGAGCACTGGAGGCTGGACAGATGGCTCAGAAGCTAACAGAACTTGCTCCTATTTCCAAGAACCTGGGTTCAGTTCCAGCACCCACACTGAGCAGCTCATAATGGCCGGTTCAACATGGCGCACATACAGAGAAATAGACACACACGGGCATAAATATAACAATTGCAACGTTATTTTATTTAAAAAAATAGACTATAATTCCACTATAAGTACCTAAGTTTCTTTCATAAATGACCATCCCTTGGTTAACCACGTTCAAGGCCAACTGAAATTACATATGATGATGCTCATCTTAGGGATATATCATAAAGGGTGCAATAACAGTCCCTCAGAGAGCCAGGTTTCCATGAAGTTCTCCTGTCTTGAAACATGAGATTAACTGATACTTTGAAAATATTCGGCAGGAAGAATTCGTTTATTTAGAATCGGAGGTGGATGAGCATATTCACTGGTTCCAGCGGGAATTTATGAAAACAGACAAGGACTGGAAAGAAATTGACAAGAGGATGAGCCAGACTCTGGAAATCAGAAGAAAGATGATTGACCGCCGAGCACCTCTCAAGGACATTCTCACGATGTTTCCTTTCCTGAAGTGCCCTTACCAGGTACGCTTCTTGCATCGTAGAACAGTCTCTGGTCTTGGCGTCCTGTTTGCATCACATTTGTTTTCTTCCTCTTTTGTCTGGAGTGGTGACCAGACAGACTGTCATGGCAGTGGGTGTGGCTCTCAGTATGGTGTGAGCAGGACAGTTAAGCCAGTCAAAGCTGCAGGAAGCCCCTTCCAGAAAACAAGCGCTCACATCTTTAGGATCAGCGTTTCCTGTAGGCACAGGATGGGGTGATAGTGGGGGGGGGGCGCGAGGTGTCTGCGTTTAGACGGTTAAGACTGGTATGTTTAGAACTCCTCCCATATAACATTTTTCTGTGTCTTTTATACTAACAAATCTTATGGTCTTAGGGTTTCCATTTCTGTGATAAAACACCATAACCGAAAGCTGCTCTAGGAAGAAAGGGTTTATTTGAGAAAAACCAACCAGATCTTAAAGTGGTTTGACTGCTTCACTGTCCTGTAACCACTGAGAGTTCATTTGCTGGGGATGTAGGCTCTGAGGAAGAGAAGGGACTGCTGGGGGAGGAGCCCTGGCAGTTAAACCCTATGCACCACCACCTTGTGAACATTAGTATCCTCTCCTTTAAAACTCTTTCAACAATCTTTTTTTTTTCTTCAAGATGAGGTTTCTCTGTGTAGCCTTGGAGTTGTCCTGGAACTTGCTCTGTAGACCAGGCTGGTCTCAAACTCACAGAGATCCTCTTGCCTCTGCCTCCAGAGTGCTAGGGTTAAAGGTATTTGCCACCACTTCTCAGCCTCCACAGAAAATTTAAAAATTAATGAAAAAAATCACTTTAGATTGTATAATACTTCATATAGGATTCTGTCACTAGGCTTTATGGCTATGATGAAAGCCAAGCGGGGCAGTGATTTATGAGGGTGGAGACGTTTCTTGAGGTCTTTGAGATGCTACCACGGTTTCCTTCCTGTGAAGCAGCCTCAATAGCCACCTCTTAGTTAAGTGAAAGTGGGTTCTGAATTAAAACTGTTGTCCCCCAGCCAATCAGAAGATGAGGCGGGGGGGGGGGGGGGGCTTTACACCAGGATGTTTAAGGCCAACTTGGGCAACATAGTGAGACCTTTACTAAAAAACAAACAAAACAAAACCCATAACTTCACCAAAACACCTAAGAACAAAGCTAATAGAGTGTGGAAAACTTTTATAAAGAATGTGAGGGTTTTTTTTTGCTCTAATGGAGTAGGGATACTGCCAGCATGGATAGAGCCGCGAAACCGAACTAGGTGAGGCATTGGCTTGCAGGCCCTAGCTCCTTGGCCTGGCATCATTGGTGGGAGAGCTACTTGCTGTTCAGAGATACAGTGAGATGGCTGTTCTGACGGGTGGGAACATGCAGCACCTAGTGGTCCCACTCAGCCCAACAGGAAGAGCCCAGGGTTTGGGAACGATGGGCATCTGTTGTTTGCTGGACAGGATTCTGGACAAAGAGGGGGACATGCAAAGAAGCTCCCTGTCTGGTATCTGGTCTCCCTAATGCCTTGAAAAGGGAGGTTGCTACAGGACTGAGTGATGTGGGATTCTCCTCTGTATGCTGTGAATACAACTGGTTAATTAATAAAGAAAACTGGCTTGGCCTGAGAGCGCAAAAGAATAGAGGTACACGGGGAAAACTAAAGTAAATGCTGGGAAAAAGAAGGGCAGAGTCAGGGAGAAGCCATGGAGCCTCCGCCAGAGACAGACATGCTAAAACTTTGCCAGTCAACCACTGCCACGTGGCGATACACAGATTAATGGAGATGGGTTAGATTAATATGTAAGAGTTAGCCAATAAGAAGTGGAGCTAGCGGGCCAACCAGTGATTTAAGTAGTATAGTTTCTGTGTGATCATTTTGGTTTGGGGTGGTCGGTCTCCCCCCAACAACTGAGGGCTGATAAGGGAAGCACGCAGTTCGATAAGAGGACTCACACACTCGTGTAGCAACCAGAAGTCCATGCCTTGTGAGTAAGAATCGTCCCTTCACTTGGTTTATCCCAGTCAAGGGCAAAACCCAAACAAACTTACCACCACAGCAAATCTGGTTTGAATCTGAGTCATGGCCCATATGTAATGGGTTAATTAAGAACGCTGAAGGTTCTCATGGACAGTGGGCCATGAGACCATGCCACAGGTCCCTGAGCAAGCAGCAGGCAGGGAGTGCTGAGAGCAGTCAGTCCCAGGCAGGGATGGTGCATGAGACCATGCCACAGGTCTCCGAAGGCAGGTGGCTGGTCCCAGGCAGCGAGCCATGAGGCAGGCAAAAGTCAGACAGATAGGCACGCCATGCAGAGTGAGGTTATGGAGGGGGAAGGGAGAAGAGGAGAAGAGGAGAGGGAGAGGGAGAGGGAGAGGGAGAGGGAGAGGGAGAGAGAGAGAGAGAGAGGGAGGGAGGGAGGGAGGGAAGGAGGGAGGGAGGGAGGGAGGGAGGAAGGGAGGGAGGGAGGGAGGAAGAGAGAGAGGGAAAGACAGAAGCTGCCTCTTAGAGAGGGAGATGGAAAAGCAAGAGACTTGGGCTTCAAGCAGGAAGTAAGATCTGCCTGCCTCAGCAGATGGGGGAGGGAGGGCTTGTCTCTTAAAGGGACAGAACAGATCATTACAACTACTGCAAAGTTAGAAGCATGGAAAGAGAAAGGCTAGAGAAAGCTCTGTGAGCTACGCTAGATCTCAAAGTATGGTTGAGTCTACTTATATGCAGGAACATAAGCAGTCATTCATTTTTATGTTTGTCTTCCTTGACATTTAAATGGCACATGGGAGATTCTCAGTGGATACTGGATTTGAAAATGGAAACCACCGTGTGAGATTATTGGCTCTGGTAAGGAGTAGGCATAGTGAAGATAGAAAAAAACAGGATCTAAACTCAAAATGAGGAAGATTACATACACTGCTTTTGAAATAATAATCCTTGGCTATAAGGTCAATATCAAGGTTATTGCAAGCGTCTGCAAGTGTCCTTGCAGAAGTCTTTTGTGTGTGTATAAGATTTGTGGTGGCCTTTATGCATGGTTATGGTTGTGACAGGTTTGGTGATCAGGTATATATATATATATATATATATATATATATATGTGTGTGTGTGTGTGTGTGTGTGTGTGTGTGTGTGTGTGTGTGTGAAATCCTCCTGTGTGGCCTCTTAGCTTCTCTTTTGTTGGTATTTGAAATAAGTCACTCTGCCTTTATCTTGACACCGTTCACAGTATATAGAACATATTCCTCAGCATTGTTTTATGAGAATGCCTACAGCAATAACATTTCTGGAGAAAGAGGCACATTTTGTGGGTTGAAATTTTAATTTCTAAATGGTGTTTTCCAACAGAAAGAATTAAAACTTTTAAGAGACATTGTGTACTCTATGGCTAAGAAACACACACACGGTCCATACATTGTGCACATACATGTGCAGTATATATAACAAGCCTGAAATATCGTGAAATGCCACAATGGAGGAAATGTTCACCAACTATTGGGCTATGTCAAGAGGACATATCCTCTACTGGAAAAATCTGGAAAATATGTAAAATTATATAAATATTTTGAGGATCATATTTGTAACTCTTTTAGTGAAATAGGAATTTATTAGTATGTTGTATTACAAATAATAAGTAAATGTACAAGAAGAGAAAATTCTACTCCACGGTAAGGAGAGTGCCAACCAATACTTTTAGAAAAGGCAAATAAGACAAATGCCACTTGGGAGTGAACACAGTGGTGTTTGCAGCAATGGGCATTAAATCTGGTAGATCAAGTTACGAGAGCTAGGCAGGTGTTCTGGTGCTTGTCTATAATCCATGCACTTGGGTGGCAGGAGGCAGGTTGGGCTACCTAATGAGTTTTAAGTCATTCTGGGCTCCATAGACTCCCTACCAAATCCTTGTGTCAAAAATCCATACAAAAGATCATTATTCTCAATATGTCTTCTCATAAAATTCAACATAGTTCAGATGCTGAGACAGGAAAAGCTGGTGGATTCCAATTTAATCAGCTGATAAGAGTTAGTTTGTTTCTTCTCTATAGGGACACATTCTCATTTAGTGTTCCTGATCCAGTGAGAAATGCAAGCATTTATGATCCCAAATGTATGAGCCCTGGGGAAATACTACACAAACAGGGAGAAAGGGTATCCATAGCGATGGTTCATCTTTCAAAAATGCCCAAGAAATCTAGCAGTTATTTCAGGCAAGAGACTTGGTTTGAGATATGGTATTTACATTTTACAAGTAACCCTGAATCTATAAACAATATGACTGAAACTACTGCAAATCTGAATGAGACAGCAAATTAGATTCCCCAGTTTTAAATGTCTTTGTACTTAGGAAGTGCACATAGGAAAATTAAGAGGAGGTGTCATGTCTACTTACTATTTATTGTCTTCATGAGGGGCATCTGTAAGCTCTACTTCTTTGAACTTTAATATCAACTTGAAATTATCTCAAAATAACAACAAGAAAAAACACAAACAAAAGCCAAAAACACACAAACAAAAAACAAAACCCCCACAACCCTGGGCCCAGGCAAGTGGCAAATTCGACCTTCTTAACAGTTGCTTTCCTGTCTGCCTAGTGAGAGCCCTTTCCTGAGGCTCAGTGCTCCACTAAGAGCTGGCCTGCTGAGACTCACTGTGCCATGATGACTTCCAGCTTCGACTGACTTAACTTTCAGACCTAATCCTTGGTCAATTTGTGATTTACTAAATTATCTAAGGAACCGTGAAGCCCTATGGGTAACATTAAATGCTACAATTTTCGGGACACTGGTGACTAAATTAATTCATACTGGTGTAGATGACTAGGGGTCTAATGGTTTTGTTCTGTCAACAAAGGAGGAGGGGCAGTAGGGGTGGAATTCTCTGAGAAGCCAAATTTAGAAAATTCTGGGAAAGGTAGAGAAAAGTAGTTTGGAGTCAAGAGGCTTCCATGGGTTTTTGCTTTAGCTCAGAGGCCAACCGTTCTACACATTGTAGGTTGTTTAGCTCATCTTACAGTCTCTAAAACACTCCTTTAGGGTCCTATGATTGGGTATTTTTCAACAGTTCTGTCTGAAAATCCAATAGGGTTCCTGTTGTGCCTCTCGCTGGATGCTACGGAAACCTAACAGTCCTAGCTTGGTTTCTGTTGCTGTGATAACGCAGACCCAAACCAACTCCGTTTATTTGGCTTGAAGGTTACACAGTCCATCATCAAGAAAAGCCAAGGCAGAGACTTGGAGGCAGCAACTGAGGCAGAAACCATGGAGGAACAGCAGTGCTTACTAGCTTGTTCCTCTGGTTTGCCTTTTTTTTTTTTTTTTTTTTTTTTTTTTTTTTTACAGAGCCCAGGCAGGTGCCACATGGGCCCTCCTACATTAATTAGCAATTAAGAAGATGCTCACAGATGTCCTCACTGTTCAATCTAATAGAGGCCATTTCTCAATTGAGAGAGTATCTCTTCCCCGCTATGTCTGGATTTATGTTAAGAAAATAAACTGTAATGGCAAAAATGTGGTTTATATAAAGAAACATGTCTAGAATTCTCCCTGTGTGACCCATGTGGCAGCCAGAATATGTGTGTATTCACTGTTTGTGATCCTCATTTAGTGGAATTTATATCTAAAATATTAATTGGTAATTGACCTTATTCTCAATTCTAGTATTGCAAAACATCCAATTCCTTAAAATAGAACAAAAATAAAATAAAAACAAATGTTTCCCTAAGGTTTTGTTGTTGTTTTGTTTTTCAAGAGAGGTTTCTCTAAATAGCCCTTGCTGTCTTGGAAGTTGCTCTGTGGACAAGGCTGGTCTTGAACTCGGAGATCTACTTGCCTTGCCTCCTGAGCACTGGGATTAAAGGTGTGTGCTATCACACCAGGCTCCAAAATTTTGATTCTGTATCCATTATTTGTGTCGCTATTTACTTCAGACTTTCATTTCTTTCCTTGCTTGTCCGATGGCCACTACACTAAGAAACTAAGAACTCAGGTATATAGTCTATGTTATTTGCCAAAGCTTCACGCAATGGCAACGAGCTATCCACTCCCTTATATTATGAATGCTAATAACCTTTACACGTGGCCTGGCATACCTGTATTCCTTTCTTCTATCAGATGTTCCGAGAAGTCCAACTTCTTACAAGAACAGATATCTATAAGAAAACAAGGCATATTCTGGAGTCCTACTCGGAGAATATACTGACTGCCTTTTCCGTGGTGGACAATCCAATCAACACTGCGCTGCAAGAGGAGATGAAACACTATACAGATGAAGGAGTTCTGAAATGTCAGTCAAGCCCAGGGGCGGGGGAGGGTCGCAGCCACGTCTGTGACCACAGGGGCGGGGTAGGGTCGCAGTCATGCCTGTAACTACAGGGATGGGGGAGGGTCATAGCCATGTCTGTGACCACAGGGGCGGAGGAGGGTCGCAGCCACGTCTGTGACTACAGGGATGGGGGAGGGTCATAGGCACATCTGTGACCACAGGGGCGGGGGAGGGTCGCAGCCACGTCTGTGACCACAGGGGCGGGGGAGGGTCATAGCCATGTCTGTGACCACAGGGGCCGGGGAGGGTCGCAGTCATGCCTGTAACTACAGGGATGGGGGAGGGTCATAGCCATGTCTGTGACCACAGGGGCGGAGGAGGGTCGCAGCCACGTCTGTGACTACAGGGATGGGGGAGGGTCATAGGCACATCTGTGACCACAGGGGCGGGGGAGGGTCGCAGCCACGTCTGTGACCACAGGGGCGGGGGAGGGTCATAGCCATGTCTGTGACCACAGGGGCCGGGGAGGGTCGCAGTCATGTCTATAACCACAGGGGCCGGGGAGGGTCGCAGTCATGCCTGTAACTACAGGGATGGGGGAGGGTCATAGCCATGTCTGTGACCACAGGGGCGGAGGAGGGTCGCAGCCACGTCTATAACTACAGAAAGAAGGGTTTTGCTGCAATGAGTGAAATTCGAGTAGACAGGACAGAATTTTTGAAATGAGAGAGAGAGAAAGCCTAGGTTCAAAAAGTACACTCAACATTATAAAGTTATATTATGGACACCAGTACCCTTTAACTTTATAAGACACACCGCAAGGGCAAACACATTAAATCATCCTGGCCAATGGACACAGCACAGCCCGTTGGCCTCTGTTGGCCATGACCTAGAGGGAAAACTTGAAGTTTGGAAGTTTTCATTAGAATATCTTTGTTCAAAATGGTTGTGTGTGGAGGGTGGGTGGGGGGAGGCAATCACAGTGGTGTTTGCTATGCAAACATTAGGACAGGAGTTCTAGACCCCATAGAAAAGCTGGGCAGCTGTGTGGCCATCTGCAATCCCAGCGCTTGGGAGACAGAGACAGGATTCTGAGACAAGATGGCTAACTGGACTAGCTGAATGTTCTAGCTCCAGGCACAACAGGAGATGCTTTTTCAATAAATAAATGGAGGGAGACACTGGGTGTCAATTTTGGGTACCCCACACACTTACATGCACACCCACCCATACGTAAAGATGCACACATATATGTACACAGATCACACATACACATACTCAAAGTGGTTGTGCAAATACTTGAGATTTGCTCTTTGCACTGGAAGGTAACGATAATTTAGTAAAAAGCAAACCCAACATCTCCATGGGAGGTTTCCTTACAATTTCTCAAAGCCCATTTTCTTTACCTGGACATGCTTGTTCTGACAGATATGAAGATGACGGCCACATGTTTACTCCTCCCAGATGTTTTTGGGGATGATCCCAGTCTTTTTGTTGTCGTGAATGAGAAGGTATGCAGTATGTTAATGTCATTCATTTTATACCGTCACGTAACTTATGAGGTCGGTGATCTATTCAAGTTGATTTTATCATGTTCACAATCAGGTTATATCGTAACTAGCTTATTTACAGTAATGTCGTGTGAATTTCAGGCAGGCTTTATCATTTCGCTGGTTTACGTATCAGTGGGTAGTGACGCCATTCCTCTTTCTTAGGTGCATGCATCCACCCCGGTGCTGGAAGTTAAAAACCCTTTCCACATCAACGGCTGCGAGTTCTCTCTGTATCTGGACAAAGAGAAGCTTGCCAAGGTGGACGACTGTGTCACAGCCCTGGCCGCTTTGGTGGCCGCTTTTCATGTGTTTGGAATTGAGTGTCCGAGAAGACTGTCCCAAACCTTCAACTTTTTGGAGACCTTGATCTTTGAGGCACAGAGCCCCTGTTTTCCATCTTTGAAAGAAAAGGAAATCAGATCTCAGCTTCCCATCACTTAAGAGTGTCTGAATTAGGGCTGGAGAGATGGCTCAGAGGTTAAGAGCATTGCCTGCTCTTCCAAAGGTCCTGAGTTCAATTCCCAGCAACCACATGGTGGCTCACAACCATCTATAATGAGGTCTGGTGCCCTCTTCTGGCCTGCAGGCATACACACAGACAAATATATGCATAATAAATAAATATTTTAAAAAAAGAGTATCCGAATTAACCTCCACGGCAACTGAAACTTCATAAACAATTGTAGAATGATTTAGGGTTGCCTCAGAGGTAGGGATTGGAAAAATCATGTTGTCTCAAGTGTCAATAATTTTTTTGATGCATCTGTCCTTAACTTAGATACTTAAGCTCTCTGTTAAGTTTAATAATAAAATATTACTTAAAAGCTTGGCATTTGATCTGAGTTCATAGGAATTCTATGGCTAGGATTACATGGTCAGAAGTGTCAGTCTTTAAAAGACATTATGAGGTGCCGTCCTCCCAGTTAGGATCTGATCCTGGATTAACTCAGTGTGATAACTTGAAAGTTCAGGAAGTGGACCACAACCTCTTAAGTCTTTTTGGTTAGAACATTGATTGGAAATATCTTGAACTTTAATATTTAAAAAATACATAATCCTCAGTTTCCTTACCCCAGATGGCCTGCCTGGTCTGATACGTTTTGGTTTCCTTCTATCAATATCTAACATGAGGACAGCTGCAGTCTTGAGGCAACCTCCTTGGTAGATACTCTTTTTGGCACAGGGTGAGCATGCATGTCCATCTTCCATGGTTCCTTCCCTACAGGCTCAGCCTATGGTCTCATTAGAAATGTATTTGTTCACTCATAATAATGGTGAGACAGTACTTCTGGGATCTAACAAGACTCAGCACTCAGTTTTCTGAAGAATCCCACAAGGAAAAACCATAAAGTAATAGCATAAGATATGACTTGATAGTATCATCAAAATCTCATCTTATTTCCTAATTCACATCCTAGATATTCCAGAGATTTCAATGTGTTAATACTTACAACACAGTTGGTTAAGCATTTTCTGGATTATTTCATCTAATGAAGTTTTAAAAAAAAATGCTGAAATTTTTATTTTCTTTCCTTTTCAGTAAGCTAAAATAACTGCCTTACAAACTTTTATTACTCAAATTACCCCCTCGATTCCATTGTTTAAAAATTCCACAGTCTGCCTTCAATCTGGGTTTACTAAATTTTGAAGTGCGTCTTTCCTTATAGGGCCACAGTTGGAAGCTGAGTGTCGCTGCTGCTCTGAGTGACAGGCTGAGGCTATGGATAGATGGGCCTGTAGACTGGTCTCATTTGCCCCTGCACAGTACTGTACATCTTTCGGAACTGCATGGACAGTCCCTGTGCATCCCACAGAGGCATCCTTCTCTTTTGTCCCATCCTAAGCCATCCATCTACTCAGGCATTCCCTACGTCAGCCCTTCCTATTCCCTCCTTTAACACTCAGAGCATATTGCAGCCACGGGACAGCGAAAGACCACTGAATCCTGCGCCACTCAGGGATGTTCAATGCTCTGCTTTTCCTGCAACGGAACAGCACATTGCTTAGGAGCAAAGTCCTTTGTTTCTTGTTTTTGTTTTCCCACACAGTGTTTTTCTGTGTAGCCCTAAGTTAAATCTTTAATAAGATTTAAGAAATCTCCTTCATTTCAGCATACACTTTAAATTAGAAAAAAAAAATATTCTCAATGTGGAAGAAAACTACTTGGGCTAAAAATGCAATTGCTGAATTTTTTTTTTAAATACCTATCCTTCCCTAAGTACACTGACAAAAATACTCAGTCTTACAGTCATTAGATTGCTATGTTGCCCCCCTGCCACAAACAACTTTCCTTTGTGGTGTGTGTGCTGGTTCATGTGTGTCTATGTGTGGTCAGTGATCCATTTCCTACAATCCTGTGTCTTCCTGTATTTTTACTCCCCTCGCCCCACTTCCTCCTTAGGAAGTATGAGCGTTTGCCTGCATGTAACTCTGTACACCACGTATGTGCCCAGTGCCTATGGAGGCCAGAAAAGGGGACTGGACCCCTGGAACTGCAGCTACAGATGGCTGAGAGTCAAGTATTCTTAACCATTTCTCTAGCCTTACAACCTAGGCTTTTTTGAGACATGGCCTCTAACTAAACTAGAAGCTCATAAATTCAGGTAGACTCCCTGGCCAGTGAGCTTCAGGTATCCCTTTGTCTGTGGCCCCACAGCACCAGGGGCCAAACATGTGCCTGGTTTCTACATGGGTGCCGGGGACTCACGCTATCCTGACAGGCACTTCAGCAATGGAGGCAGCTCCTCGGTCCGATGGTATCTTTAATGTTGTTGTTGTTCATATGTTGTTGTTTTGTAGTGGAGCAGGTCAAGCCCAGGGTCTCACAAATAAATGCCAGGTAGGTGTTCTAACATACACTCATGCCTCATACCTTTTCTTTTCTCTCCAATGTAACAACCTCCTTAAAAATCATACATATAATAAAAAAGAATCTGTAATTAAGTTTTTATTTCATTCATATCACATGTAACAAGTGCAAGTTAATGTACAAATACTGAACACAACAAAAAAGGAAAAATAACAAAAAGTTTCTTTAGCAGAGTCATGCAGAGAAATGAATTGGACACGGGAGATGTCACGGACCCTGTTTCACCTTGAATCATGACAAATGCAAAGGGCTGATAATAAACCCCTACGATGGCACATCAAAGGAAGTCCTACGTCAGAAAAGCATTAGAGAGTTTATGGAAAGAGGTGGGACTTTCCCCCAGAGTTCCGACAGCATGCCACGAAACTTTCTATTTTTAAAGCGGTCCTTGAACAAACGTCTAATCCTGGCATTAGAAAGTCCATCAAAAGCCTGACAAAATAATTTACCTTTCCCCTAGAAGTGCATGCTTACAAAAGAAACACCGCCAACTATGGATTTATAAATAACCAGGGGCTTTCATTTAAAGTGCATCCAGATGCTTTAAAAAAAAAAAGTCAAGGCAAAATATTTAATAGAAAAAGGAATCGCTCCGCATTGGCGGCTCCCAAATAGCGGCTTTGGGAACAACTTCCTCGGGATTTGTGAGCCCGGAGAATGTTTGGGTCTGCTGGTGTGACTCTCTCTGTCACACAGGTCTGTGCGGTACCTCCTCGTACTGCCTCTCAACTCACTTGGGGAAAATCCCGTGGATCTGGAGGGCCTGGGAGACGGATGGGATCACTTGAACAATTAGTGTTTCTGTCAACAGAACGAGTCCTTTCCTATAAAGCACCAGTTACTTCCATGCCGTTTACAGAGATGCACACGGTAATCTCGGAGATGAAGCTCCTGATCAACCCTGGAAGGTAACCAACCACACACAATTCTGCTGCAAACACGTGGGCACCATGATGTACAAAACTGATCCGCTCAGATACACTACTTCATTCAAATCTAAGTAGGTTTATATATTTTATTTTTCAATTCCATTCTTTTATATACATTTTTTTGGTAACAACAGTAAAGATGCTGGTGAAAAGTAATTTGTTTAACAATTCATAATACGTGCAAAAGTAAAAACATGGATTCAAAGAAAGGCAGTATTTACAGTTCTTCAGTCCCAACAAAGGATGACACACAGTTAGGCGATATCGTGACTCGCAAAATTACACTTGGCTAACGCTGCAATTCCAAATATGGCACAGGGCGAACACGACTGACACTAGTCCCAGGCTAAACTCAGCCAGGTTTCAACGGATTTGGTTTAGGTTGAAATTCAGTTATATAAAAAGGTTTCTGAAAGTATTGAAAAAAAGAACGTATACATGAAAGAGAATCCAACAATGTTTACAAAATGCCGAAAGTTCTTATTTTGCTCCCCCCCATCCATAAATAATGAAGCCCCCGTTTCCCCACCCTCCTCCCACCTCCAAAAGATTTACAAAGGTAAGTTTAGCTCGGTGAGCAGAACTGAAAGATGACCGGTGCTGGCCAGCGGCTGGTGAGAAGCCCAGGCAAACGGTTCCTAGGAACGCATGCGCAGTCTGGAGGGACCATGGACTCCTGTGCGCTGCCCTTGTGAGTCCTGAAAACTTCTCCCTCAGGAGCTAGATCCGCCCTTGTGCTTTGAATAAACATGATGAGCTTTAAAGCGGAAGCTGAGGGTACCAGAATTCACCGCCTTCACAGTTCATTGTGGGAATTCTTCTCCGCAGCTTTAAACATCAGAATAGAATTGAAAATTTTGAGAGCTGGACCCAGCTTAATGCTCATAATTTTAACAATGTCTGTTTGGGTCATGAGTAAAAATGCTTCTCCATCAATTTGCTGAAATAAAGGGAGGAAAAAACAAACACAGGAATATGGATTAACCAGATGCATTGTTGCAGGACATACACAGCTATATGCCGTATTATATACAGGGGACTTCACAGCAATACTCAGAAGGCATACACTAGTAGTAGAGTTCATGAACACAACATTCCCGATTTATGGGTCTGTCATACTTATAATCATACATCCAACAAGGTAAAACTCAATTGTCTAAAACCTCAGTCCAGAAAAAAATGGAAGGTGGTCATACTCGCTTATAACTTCAAGTGTATGTGTGTGGTGTGTGTGTGTGTGTGTGTGTGTGTGTGTGTGAGAGAGAGAGAGAGAGAGAGAGAGAGAGAGAGAGAAGAAAGCCGGAGTTCAATTTTGCATGCCTAACTCTATAGCTCTCTACCTTACTCCCGGAGACAGGGTCTCTTACTGAACCTGGAGCTTGTCATTCCAGCTCAACTGTGTAGCCAACGAGTCCCAGGAACCCAGCTGTTTCTGAGTGCTGGAGTTACAGACACATGCTGCCGTGCCTGGTTTTCTATTTGAGTGGTGGGGATCAAAGGTCTTTATGTTCATGCTGCGAGTCCTTTACCCACTGAGCCATCTCCCCATCCCCAAACCTTGTGTTCCCCTGAATTAGGTACTTAGTCAAGAAGACTATGTTGGTTTTTTAGTTACAAAAGATAATAATGCTTTTGGACAAAATAGAACTCAGGCAAAGAACCAGTTATATAGAAACACCTAACAGATTCCGTCTTCTGCCATGAGGGAAAATACAGTATTTTTGTCTAGCGTGGCCATGGTCAGCTTCCATAAGCAGAAGAGACAACAAACAGTAGGGGTGGAAGTGTGAGGCTGGTGTTAAGCACCACAGACTGGAGGGTTTCTTTCACTACTGGGGTGACTGTGCACAGCCTTTTCTTTCTAGGCTCCTTCTAAGATGAAGAGCTGAATTACAGAATAGGACACTTTGAAATTCAAAGCCACAAGATGATGAAAATGCTTATTTGATTTAGTAGGGTGACAAATGCGACAGATTTTACACACACACACACACACACACACACGTGTGTGTGCGCATGCACTAGTTTCAACCTTTGAGAAATTGGATGGTCTTAAGACACATCAATTAACTTCCTCAATTTCCCCATTTTGAACAACAACAAAAAAGACATTTTTTTTTCTGTCTCAGAGTAACTGGAAACTTTGAAAACAGTGAATGGCTTGATGGAGTTAAACTGTGCCTTTTGAAAATTCTTTTTTGTTTGTTTTGTTTTTGTTTTGTTTTTTGGCATCCCTGTTTCTCTACATCACTGGATGTCTTGGAATTTATTATGTAGATTATGCTGGCCTTGATCTCACAGAGATCTACCTACCCCTGCCTCTGGAATGCTGTGGTAAAAGGAGTGTACCACAATGCCCAGCTGCAAATGCTTCCTTCCTTCCTTCCTTCCTTCCTTCCTTCCTTCCTTCCCTCCCTCCCTCCCTCCCTCCCTTATTTTATGTGTATTGTTGTTTTGCCTGTATGTATAACTGTGCACAACACGTGTGCATTGCCTGTGGAGGATGGAAGGAGGTAATGGATCCCCTGGTACTGGAGTTATAGACAGTTGTGAGCCTCTACGTGGGTGCTGGGAATCAAACTTGTGTCCTCTAGAAGAGCAGTGCCGCTAACCACTGAACCATCCTTTCGGGCCCTCTTTTGCAAATTTTGCATTGAATTCCTAAGCCCTACCTAGTTGCTCATAATGAAACCTATTAGTGGAAATAATGTCATTGAGATCGTAAGTAGCAACTGGTTAAGAAAGTCCACACAGGCCAGGTGAGGTCTTGGTCCAGGAGAACTAGTATCCACAAGATAAAAGCTTTTCTTCTTCTTTTTTTAAAAAGGTAAATTTGGACACAGAGATAGATACATAGAAAGTGAACTATCTATAAGCTACAGGACAGGCTAGAATAGAAGACAGATTTCCAGTCTTGCATCCAGAACTGTGAGACAGTATATTTCTGCTATTTAAATTACTGATTGATGCTTTGCCATGGTACATGAAGCAAGCGACTACAAGCCTGGTTTTCTTGGAATTAACTACTTGTAGGCTTACAGAAGTAAGTGGCTGTTTTTGTTTTTAACATCTTCCTCATTCTACTAAATATGGAATTCAGGGGTTGTTGAAATGTCCCACTAGATAAAGCCTGACAACATGGGTTTCATTCCTGGGACCCACACGAGAAAGAGAACCAATTGCCCCGTGTTATTCATTGATTTCTACATACGTTCTGACATCAAGACAACAAATGACAATATCGGAGATGACGTGGGGGAAAGAAGAACCCTTATCCCCTGCTGGAAAGACTGCAAACTGGTGCAGCCCCATTGGAAATCAGTGTAGAAGTTTCTCACAGAACAAAATATAATCACCATAAGACCCAGCTATGAGACTCCTTGGTAGCTAAAGGACTCTACATCCCCACAAAACCATGTTTATTGCTGCTCTATTCACAACAGCAAGGGAATGCAATCAGTCTATACGTTCGTCGATAGTTTAATGGGAAATAAAAATGTTGGACATATCCACAATGGAATCTTATTCAGCCAACGGAGAGAAATAAAAATAAGAAATTTGCAGGAAAATTAATTAGGTCTGGACATGACCACATTAATTCAAGTAACCAGACTGAATACTGTATGCTGCCTCAAATACAATCTAGCATCTAATTGGAAGTATTAAGGAAGCAGGATGGGAAGGGTGGTGGACCACATGTGACATGAAGCTGAACAAGGAATACTGGGGGCCAGAATGGGACAAGAGGGTGTGAACAGGGAGGCGGGGAAGAACCCTGTGTGGGAAGGCATTAGTCAGAAATAGTGTATATGAAAATGCCATAAGGAAACCTGTTACTTTTACACTAATTTGAAATAAATACTTTTAAAAGATATAATCTCAAGGTAGACAGTGATAAATCCCTGTTCTTACCCATACTACTGAGATACAGGTAAGACTGCTCCTGGCTCTAACGGTAATCTTTATTCTGAGCATCAAATGGAGCCAGGACTAATGCTGTTATGGGGTTATCGGAAATTAAAATAATAAGGGAAAATTCCCATATTAAAGCACTGCTAATTTCTTCCTTTGATTTATTTCTGTGCTATGAACTATATAAGAACAAGCTAATGAGTTTTGTGGGGAGTGCTAGAATGAGCCTTGTTCTACTGTGCACGATCACGAAATGCTTTGTCCAAGCTTTCCTTGGACCTTATCTTCTGTAAGACATTTTAATTCAAGTGGTTAATGCCACTTGTAATGAAGTTATGCCAGAAGTGTCTTCTTTGAGCACACTCGTCTCTTACTGCCTGCTAACTTAACACATCTCCCCACTGCTGGATCTCCGGGCTTTGATTCATTAAGAAACATATTGCAGTATAGGCGAACACTTACTTCATCCTTAAACACCTTTCCATGTTCTTCACACCCAGGCAAGCTCTGAATGAATTCTGACACCTGTCAAAAATAATATCAAAATTCCAAGCGTTTAATAAAAAGCAAAAAGAAATTGGGATCCAAGTGCTGCAGCTTCTAAAATACATTTGAAACTTATAGTTTAGGTAGTTCCCTCCAAACGAATTTTCTCTTATTCCTCCGAAAGACTAGACTCTACTCAGTGAATGCATTTACCAGTCATGAGGCCAATATCCTTGCACTGTAGACCAAATAGGACAACAACATAAAGTAACGAAAGCAAACATACCTCATCTGTGCTCCATTTGGAAACTCTACTGGCAGGGATTCCAGCGACAGTTGGAAGAAGCTTGCTTTGCTGCTCCCAGCGCAGGGGCAGACATGGAATTGGGGGCTTAAAGGAGAGAAAGACAGCTGACCGCCTCTGAGCCTGCTGGGCCTGTTGGGCCTGCTGGGGAGTCTGCTGCGCCTGCGCAGTCTGCTGGGCCTGCTGGGGAGGCTGCTGGGGCTGCTGAGCTGATGAAGGCAGCTGCTGCGCCTGCTGCGCCTGCGGAGTCTGCTGCCCCTGTGGAACCTGCTGAGGCGGCTGGGTCTGTGGCGCCTTCGGAGGCTGCTGAGGCTGCGGTACCTGCGGGGGCTGCTGAACAGCCTGAGCCTGCTGTACTTGCGGTACCTGTTGAGTCTTCTGTACCTGCTGAGCCTGCTGGATGGTAGGAGTAGGTTCTTCCCGAACAACTGGTCAATGGAAAAAGAGAAAGAAGGAAATGTGTATCTGAAAGGCAGGAGGACGGCCCCACGTGCCAGGCATCTCATGAGATAATGACATCAGGGAGGTGGACATGGAAAGACTTTGTACTTTAAATACCACACTCATTGAGTAATTGTAGCTTGCTGATGTTTGCCATGGTAAGTAAACTGTACGTTCAGTTTACACACACTGTTGACGACTATCACGTGTTGCTCGATGGTGCTTCTTGAATGCTCTAGGTAACTGTGCCTCAGAACAGAACTCCGTCCTTCAGAAATTCTGTCTGTTCGCCTATGCTTTAAATGACATAGTGGCAACAGACGCCAATCTGCAGCTCCTGCAACTTGTTCGCAGGCAGCTGGCTCTCCTGACGTGTTCCAGCCTCCGTTTAATCCAAGTCACTTATCATAATGATGTTTCATAGCCATCAACTTTTAAAAAGATAAGAAACTATTGCAGTTTGAGGCCAGCCTGGATTTACAGAGCTAGTTCCAGGACATCCAGGGCTACACAAAGAAAGCCTTAAATAAAACAAAACAACAACAACAAAAAAAAACCCTATTGCAATAAAAGGAAACAGTTAACCAAGTAGAGAGGAAATCCACTGAATAGTAGAAAATATCTACATTATACAAAGAAACAAACAAAAACCAAGCAGCAAGAAAAGAAGAATCCAGTTAGTAAGTGTGCAAATGAAATGAACAGACAATTCACAAAGGAAGAAATACCATAACCAATAAACATATAAAAAATGCTCAACCCAACCTCATGAATCATCAGAAAGATATAAATCAAAAATCTCAATCTACTCAGTGACAGTCATTTAAGAAAAATTAATAAATCCAGGCACGGAGTGGACAGAAGGAAACCCTTAGACCTTGATGGTGGGAATCGGTACAGCCACTCCACTACTGACCACGTATGCAGGGTTCTTAAAGGACTCTGACCCAGATCTCCCACTGCTGGCTGCTACCCGAAAGAGCAAGTGGACACGTTAGAGATACTTGCACATCAATGTTCATGATAGCTAACTTATGGAACCAACCTAGGTGTCCAACAACAGAGGAGAGGCTAAGGAAAACGTGGTGCATATGCAGGGTGGAAATTTTCTCAGCCCTAAACGACAATAAATGTTTTGTCATTTATTGGAAAATGGACGCAACAGGACACAATCACAGACATTATGATACCTCTTTTCCATGCTTCATCAAATCCAGGTTTCAGTACTTGTCCTGTTTTTACTGACTAGGTATTATAAACCAAATATAAACCACCACATTTATTTTATTCCTCTAAATTATTTAAAGCACATTTGTTTTTATTCTTTTAGTTTCAATTATTTAAGTTGAAAATAGGGGTGGGGCTGGACGCGGCTCTGTGGCAGAGTGCTTGCTTAGAATGCACAAGAACCCAGGTTTGACCCCCCCCCCCCAGTACTTAATAAAAAATGTGGGAGAAGGTGAGTAACCTAATAGCTTCATCTCAGATATTTCCAAGAGTTTAGCAAGTACTTGAAATAAATGTACACACAAGGCTGGCTTACGGGAATGATAAGATTTTGTCTTCACATTAGAGCAACAGGATAGAGATTGCTTTATAATTTGGCTTCTGATTGCTTGCCATATGTAAGTCTTCTACAAATGTTTGCTCATTTCATCCTATAATTGTTTGTGCTCTATTAACACCGGCTTCGCTCCATCACTACCATTCCATTCACTTCCTGCTGGACGCTGTATTCCTCACAGCTCGTTTCTAGTGCTCTGCGTTGTTCTTCAGAAAACCAACACCAATAACCACGTTAACGTACCAGCGCTTGTCACCACAAGTCTGAAGTCTTTGAAGATGGTACAATAAGCACACACCACTCCGCTTCTACTACCACAGTGGTTCTCAACCTTCCTAGCACTGGGATCCATTGATACCGTTTCTCACGTTGGGGTGACCCCAACCATAAAACTACTTTCATTGCTACAACAGTAATTTTGCTACTGTATATATCTGTGTTTTCCCATGGTCTTAGGTGCCCCCTGTGAAAATGTCACTTGAGCCCAAAAGGTTGAGAAATGTTGTCCCAGTGACTCAGGCGCCCCTTCCTTTGGCAGCTTTTTTGTTATAGCCGAGGTATCCATCAACCATAAGACACATTCCTTCCTATTCGCATCCAAATGGGATAAAGAAAGCATCTTCACATAAGCGACTATTTGATTCCTTAAACTGCACAGGATGTGGTTCCAGGATTTGATCAAACATGCACTGCAGACTAAAATAAATGCAAGTAGACTTTGGCAGCAATGGCTGGCACCATGGTGAGCGTGAGAAAGAGGGGGGTTGCGGAGTACAGTGTGCTTCAGAAAGCACGGGCATTCAATTTGGAAGGCACCTCTGCCATTCCTGTCTCACCAAGTCTCCATTTCTTACTGCCCTCCTCATACCCCATCTACCTGAATGAGAAACAACACGTTCAAGGAGTTTTCCATAGTTTAGAAATGTCCTAAAGTGAAACTGATCAAAACGATTGGAGCAAAGTCTTCCCCGACACACGTTACTTGGTTTGTTAAGCATTCTTCGTTTTTAAGACAGTGACAAAAGTGGAGCCAGATCCTCCAAGTGTCTCCTGTCACTGCGGTGTCAGCCAGGGCCATGATGGTGCTCTTTGGAACAGAAAGGAAAGAAAGAAGTTCAGCCACACAGAGATATGAGAAGCAGAAGGCCATCACCCCGGCCTCTTCAATGACAGCGTCCTGACCGAGATGCTACATGCTGGATTCAGGTAAATACAATCTGGACCTCTGCTCTATCATCTCAGTGGAGCCAATTTAATTTAAAATCTACTGTAAGAACTGCATGAGGTTTCACAGCGCTTATCCTAACATACAGTGCTTGGCAGGTGGTAGAAATTACTTGTCTTGAAAGGAATGAAAATAATCAACAGTCTTTTGGATTCAAAGTGGCAAAAAAGAAAATGAGTCAATAATCCATCGAGGCTGATATTCTAGGAGTCTATAAAAGGGGCTTTTAATGAGAAAGAAAGAAATGCAGAAGAAATGGGATGCATCTGTTAAAAATTGATGAGCAAATGGAAAAAGGGTGAACAAAAAGTGTTTCATTAAACAAGTGGGTTTGAATCACCAAGCACAGAGATACAGTTGACTTCCAAGTTGGATTTAAATTCAGGAATGAAAAATATCTGAGGGTAATGTCAATGCCAAAAATCCAAATAATCAACCCATCTGTTCTAAAGGCAAAAAGGTTGCTCCATGTCCCCAGGAGAATCTGACATGACACTAAATAGCATTCAGCTTCTGGACATGTGTATCCTATGAGAAAGAATGCTTGCATAGAGAACAAAGAACTGTACCTTCCCCAGGACATAAGGATGCCAGGGAAAGGCCAGTTTACAGAATCTCCACCATGGAGGTTTTCCCACAATGGTGGAAATGAGTATTTCTCTTTTCAAGTAAAGTAGATAAAAAAATAAAAAGGAGCAAATTGTAGTCAGTTTCCCAAGACCAAGCTCAGAAATAGTACAGAAAAAAGTCATGATTACACAGACAATACTGGCTTCATTGGAAAGATCTGAGTATTTTGTTGTTGTTGTTGTTGTTTCAGGAAGAACTTCCTTCCTTCCTTTCTTCAATCAGTTTGTCCCAAGACTCCAAACAAAATAGTCCTTGTGGGCCTCAAAAGCCTAAATCCTACTGATACTAGAAGGAAGTCCTGTGTGGATGTTTAGGCTCCTCAGTGACTCCTGCCCCTACAGGGTCTCTCTCATCTCCAGAGGCAGAAGGCTAGGCTAGGCTGGGTCACCAACACACTGTGAATGAACACTGTAGAGTGGGCAGTAGGCCCAGAATGGATTGTGCCACACCTGACCTTCAGGCTTCACCCTGAAGGGATTCTACTCAGGCCCAAATGGAAGAAGCATGTGTTCTTCACAAAATACACATGAAACTTTCTCTCGAGAAAAAAATAAATAAATAAGAAATTAACATAAAATAAAAGGCAACAACCACCACCGGGCTGCTGGTAAAAATTCTATGAAATTTTTCTATGAAATAATTCTATGAAATATTCTGAAGAATATGGACTTTTGGGCAGCAGAGTCTAATGATCTTATAAGCCCCAGGGAACAAGGCCTCTGCCAGGTAAAAACAAGCTAGTGACATAAATCAAGACCCACAGAGAGCACTGTAAGAGTCAGCGACTCACCCACAGTCAGTTCAGTGTGCTTAGCCATGTGGTGTAATACTGGAACTACACTAGCTGTTAAATCCTTTCAATGTCAAACCTTAGCAGAGAGATATTACCAGTCAAGGAAAATGACAAATGGAGCAGAGGCAGCAATGGAAGCTATAACAGAAGGATACCTTTTCAAATGTAAAAATCTGAATGTTTAAAAAGCTAAAACCAACTAAACAAAACATAAACAAAACCCCGAAAATGCTCGTTGCTTTCTAGGGAAAAATCATGGAAACCAAAAGCCTGGACTGACTTCAGCTGGCCTAACCCTACCTGCACGGAATGATCATGATTTCTTTCTCTTCGGTTTGATTTTTCTTAAAGGAAGAAGCAGGTTTAGAGATCTGGCTGGATATACAGATATGCAGGTACTCAGTCTCCCTTCAGGATGAAGGAGTGGACTCTCCTGTGTGTTGAGAGAAGTGGGCTTACAAAGACCCCTCTCCAGGAACTAACTGCCTAAGGCAAAGGGAGCCTCTCTGTCCACAGATGTTCCCTGTCAGGGTTTCAGTGTGGAATGGCTCCCACAGGCTCATGTGCTTGAACTCTTGGTCCCAGCCGACGGTACTATTCTGAGAGGTTGTAGAACCTTTGGGACATGGGGTCTAGTTTGCTAAACGCAGGGCATAGGGGCACATCTTATGGTTACAGCCCAGCGTGGCTTTGGTGGTCTCCCTCAGCTTCCTACTTCATTCTACAAGCTCCCACAGCCACAGCAAAAACCCAAGTCACCATGAGCCTCACTCTATGACAGCTGAGGGCAAGCAAAATCCTTCTTCCTCTAACATGTTCTGTAAAGTCTTCTGTACCACAGAGAAGAAAAATATCTAGCACCCCCTTCTCAGTCAGCAGCTGAGAACTGGTCAATTCCATGACACAAAGCCCAACCCTCTTGCTGGTCTTGGGATAACCTAAGGCACTCTGTGCATCTGCTTCAGCTCTTTATACTAGGCCTGCCTCCTTAATTTGCCCAACTCTGCTTCTTCCCCTAGTCTCCCCCTCATCGTTCTCAGGGTCTGCTTCCAGGGAGTTCAGTCTGTGACAGCAGGCTGTGTCTGTATTAAGGACCAAGAGGTACAAAGCCATCCAGTGACTAAGGTAGGAGGCATTCTAGTGTCTCCAGGGAACATGAATCTCAGATCTGACTGGAAGCTGTAGGTCCCTGGGGCTCAGGGGAAGACAGCCACACAAGTACTGTGTGGTAAGCCAAGAACAGGAATACAAATGGAATATAAAACTAGTAAACTAGTGCTAAGTGAAAGTCAACAACAAATTCTACACATTCAATTAGTTTTATAGAATAGGCTTACTCAAAATACCTCCACACCACAGAAAACAAACAGACGAAAAACAAAAACCAAGTTCCAAAGTCATCGGGAAGGCCAACCTTGCACTGCCAGCCAGTCTCACTTAGGAATATAAGGTAGGAAATTCTGAAAATGAAGCTCTCTTTATCAATTAAAAAAGATGGTGATTGACAGAAGCATACTCAAGTATAGGTTTTCAGACAAATAAATGAAAACAAAGAGGAAAACAAGAGAAGTAATAATTGACTTCCGAAGAATAAACAAATTACATATGGATTCTAACAACCTTTCTTGACAAAGAATCACGAAACAACACTCAATGTAATTCAAATGAAGAACAACGGAAAAATAAGAACTGGAAATAAACTAGATAAATCGCAACAGCACTAGAATGCCAAATGTGAACAGGTTTGAAATTCTCAATTAAGTAGATAAGGGGGGGGGTAATCAAAATTGGTTCTGCAGATAAAAATAACAGATCACCAAGTTAACTGAAAGTATTCATCAAACCATCACTGCCTCAATAAGCTCAAACCCTAGAAAGTTTTCTTATGGACCTGACCAAGCTTTCAATGACACAAGAGACTACTCAGCAGAGGCAGCATCACCAGAAACCACTCCAGCTACTCACATGTGGCCAAGAAGGTATACTAGGGCTACATCAGGATTACACAAGAGAAAAGTGAGGCCCAGACACAGATAGGACATGAAAGCTAAGACCTGAACACAAGCTCTGCTCTTGACTTGTGATGAACTCATGGCTTATGAAGAAAAGCTGAATTTTTTGTGTAAGAAGCCAAACAGCTATGACAACAAAACCTTCTTGGTGTTTAATAAAAATGCCTTTATAAGTTGTAAGTGACATTGTACATAATCAAATAATTGTGTGGGACTTAGTATGGGACAGGCACGTGCTAAGCAAGGAACACTCATTGCTCTTCCTCTTCCTGACAAGCTCATGGACATACAATACACCATTCTTCTGTATAGACAAGGAACAGGGGTACCTAGTGACCTCAATGCCATGGTCAAAGCCATGCAGGGGTATGTAGGAAAGACTATGCCTAGCCAACTGTAGAATCTGTACCTAGTGTTACCGCAAGCACCATAAACCATGCTAAACATCACCCTGTACGCAGATTACGATGTATTCATTAATTACTATTCTACCATAAACCATGCTGAACATAGTACACAGTTTTCAATGTAATCATTAGTTACTCTTCTATAATAATCAGGCTCTCATTACAGGCAGTCATTAGTTTCCATTCCCCAACCCTAAAATCATCCAAACTGGAAAACACATGAGAAGGAAAGTCTACAGGAACAAGCAACATATTGACAGCCAGACTAGCATTTTCTTATTGGAAAAACAAACAATAATTACCCAGCTATAAGCAAATTATAAGCTCAATCTATATGACGACCAAGAGTCATTAAGCTCTCACTGCTTAAACTATCATCTTTGAAACAAAGACGGGAGAATGACTTACTCTAGCAAACACTTGTTCAAGTGATTACCTTTTCATCTTGTGCCTTCATATCAAGCCGAAACTCTATTTAGATTTCAAAGCACATTTGAAGCCAGCGGAGCCAGCAATACTAAAGAAAATGTGTGGCAAGAATCAAAGAGAATATCTTTGCAAGCCTTACATGTAACGCCGTACCGATGCTGTACTATGAACGTGGGCTACAGGTAAATCTGTGTCACTGAAAGTCTCTGGCTCTCTGGATCCTGAGCAACAGACTTCTGTTTGCCATGGAGGGACAAACAAACCAAGTGTGTCCCCAGTTCACTGTGACTGTCAGTTTCCAACTGTCTCTATTTACTTTGACTTAGTCTGTGGTGCTGAGAATCAAACCCATTGTCTTGCGCATTCTAGGCACTGCTCCGCCATGGGACTACATCCCTAGCCTGCAGTGGAGCTTTTGGTTCTTGACTATTTATGGTAACAAGCAACAACGACATGATAACGCCATGGCTACCTTTGGCTTCGGCTGACGTTCTCGCTTCATTTTCTGGTTTCTGTGCAGAATCTTCTTTGACGTCATTAGCACGGTGTTCCCTGAGAAAAACAGCTGTCTCAGTATTTTATGACAAAAGAATTTTAAAGCATTTCAGAACTGTATCGTAGCAACTGTTTTTTTTGTAACTTAATGACGGATGGATGTACCATTAAATGTTAAAGAATGAAATTCCACCATAAAGCAGCTAACGCCAGTGACAGCCATAAGTGCTCACTTTCTTCATAATCACTTGGTGGCTGCTATGCAGAAAGATTTTTAATGGTGAGAATGCTATGAAGATGAATTACCCTGGAGGATATGGTTATTGAAAATTCTGACAGCTTGGAATGGAGTAATAACACTTATACTCTTAGGTATGACTCAAAGAACCAAAACTTTTCTAAAGTCTCCAGCATGCGATCAAATCACTCGATATTCTCAGTTCAGAGGATGGGGTGAAAGCTGAGACTCGGCCACTGGCATGTACCCCATCTCTGCAAAACTTTTCCTGCCTTGACCAGGTCATTTCCCCCCGAAGTGAATTCACCTGTTTTTTTGAGCAGGCGTGGATAAATTCTGAAATAAACAGGCCTTGGATGCTCCAAAATGGAAACAACTTATTAAAACTCTAATGTACAGCTCTGATCCGGAGGGTAAGGACAAAAAGTGTTTTTTATTTTAATTAAAGTAACACATTTTTAAAAATAGAAATTTATCAAACTTAATTTTTTTTAATTTACTGAAGGTCATACTAGAGCCTACTCTTCAATGTTTAGAATACTCTGACCCAGGCTATCCTGTTAAGGCTCAAGAACAATGAAAAGACAATCAAACATACTAATCGAACACAAAAGGAATTCTTTTCATCCCGAAGGCATGTACTCTCTAAATGAAACTATCAGAATCAGCATGCAATGAATGTTCACTACATGCCAGAAACATTATTTCCAAGAGTACACATTAACCTTCAGGCAAACCTGAGCTTCTGGCTTAGTTTTTACAAAGACATCTTGTAACTGCTGAGATGAGCACCTGTTTGATAAGGAGAAACCAGCTATCATGCAATACAAATATTTCCCCCAGGAGACCCAGAGAACTCCGAATGAGAACTTTGTGGAGCCCACGTCCTTCCAGAGCACCCTGAACTTGTACAATCCAGTACAGAGCCAATTCAACAGTCAGAGGTTCTTACTCCACATGTGAGAACTGAGGGCTGGTAAGCGACATTACCCGAGGTGTTGACAGAAAAATCGTGTTTTCTCCATAGAAACAGGACAGAATAAGCCAACTCTGATTACACGAGCCGCCGGTAATCCTAGCTACTCAGGAGGCCAAGACAGGAGATTTACATTATAGAGACCCAACCCCCCCCCCCCCCCCCCCCCCCCGAACAAAAAACAATCAAAACAGCACACAAAAACTCAAAGAGAGCTGTGAATACTACTTGGCCCTGGGGTGCTTGGCTGGCACATGCAAGCCCCATAATCCCCAGTATCACAAAAAATAAGGAAAAAAAAAATAAAACACCCACAAAACAAAAGACCCAACGAAGCCATACTTTCTAACTACAGTATGTCAAAATCAACTAGCTACAAATTGACGCATAAATTTCTAGACTTGTTTGCACTAAGCCAGAAATAACATTCTTTGTGTCTACAAACTCTTTATACGAATATTGTGACTAATGAAAAAGAAGCAGCTTTTGGGTGGCTATAACATATCAGAAAAAAAAATCACACACTGTTGTGAAATAATTTAAAATTAGTGTTTCTCAGAGTCAAAGAGAATAAATCCCAAGAAGTTCTCGTGCCTTTCTTAGGGAGTTAGATAGATAACTGATTGATTTTTTTTTTTTTTTGAAAAGTGGAAAAGAAAAAGAAGTGAAACAGAAAGTGGGAGTTGAGTCCTGACCGTGTCTACGTCTGTGCGTTCTCAGGAGCAGGAGTCACTCCTGACCAAAGTGCCCTTTCGTGGCTTTAACACAGCGTCATTACTCTTCAAAGCAAATCGTGTTGACGCGCACGCCTTTAATCCCAGCGCTCAGGAGGCAGAGGCAGGTGAATCTCTGAGGCCAGCCTGGACTACAGAATGAGTTTCAGGGCAGCCAGGACTACACAGAGAAATCTTGTCTTGAGACCCCCAAAGTAGACTTAAACATAAGGAAAACTCCTTTGTAGTCTATGTACAAATACAATATCAACTGTTTATGTTTTGAAATGTAGAAAAGGAAAATAACATTTTGGAGCCAAAAGTTCCTTTATACCCAAATATGCCAAAATGTACCCTAAAGAAGAGCAAACTGTTATCTTGGCTGTCTTTTTGGAAATATAATCGGTTTTTCAATTCTCAAGCCAACTCATCTAAACCTCAAACTCAATATGTGACAGGCTCTTTCTTGTTCCACATGCCATTTCCTTTAGTGGCGTAGAACAAGCAGTGTATTAGAACAAATCCTAGCAGCCCATTCAGATATGAGGAAGGGGTCAGTCAGCATTCCTATGAACATACTGCAAGCCAAATGAGCTGAGTGGTTGGCAGGTTGGATATTGTATAGCACTCCCTGATACAAGGTCTGGTATTCCATACACCAAAACCTAAAGACATCAAGTCCATGTTTACAGGGGCGAGTACACACCAGATCTTCCTGACACCAAGGATTTACAATTAGAACCAATATGCTTTAATGTTTACATTGGGTTTCTTCAAAATATAGAACACGCCCCTGTTCCAGGATGGCAAAGGGTGTACTCCATGTACATACTTATTCTCAAACTACCCTTCCTTAAGAAAGCTGAGAATGAAGAACCTGGCCTACATGTTCTTAATTATCTTACATTTTATTCAAAATTTAAAAAATGTTTTCTTCATTGGGGAACCATTATTCCTCTCCTCTGAGACGTGGGAAATCTCTCTGTTCCAATTGCTGCTACTCTATAGGTCTCTTCCCGCTCACAGAGATGAAATCATCCTTAGATTTTTCAGCTTCCTTAGCCAAAAGCTCTTTCTGCACTCCCCTGTGGCAGAGTGGGTAGATGAGGGGAGGAGTGGAGCGAGATTTGTGGACTGGGTAAAGCAGGCTGTGGCACGGAAGGAGGACCAAGGGCTATGCCCACCCCCCAACCTCCTCGCCCACTCCCAGTGATAGTCCAGGGACACACAAATGCGATCAAACTACAACTTGAAAATTCTGGAGTAATACGGTATTTTTTGTAGTCAAATACAAGATAAGATCTTGACAGATTAAAAAAACAGCCATTTTATACTGTACTTTAATATTCCAGTGTCACTCGGCACGGAAGCTTCTTGACTCGGCTGTCTTGATCATTACACTCACTTGCGCCTGCAATCTCAAGGGAGCCTAAGCTGCGCTCCCAAGGGTGTCCTTGGCGGGAAGCAGACCTAATTCACATTTCAGCTCGACTACTCCCTAGCTTTGCACAGACATTTGCAGCAGGTTACTTAACTTCCCAAGGTCTCAGTTGCATCGTTGGCAGGAGAGGGAGGATCAATCCTAATGTGACAATCTGAAGACTGAACATATAAATATGTTTATATTTAGAAATGCCTAGCGCAGGGCCAGGCACACAAGTGAGAGCCTGACCTATGACAGCTTTCCCTTGGCTACCGTTTCCTTCTATGTTGGGATAAGTGACCTGTTTAGTGAGCTGCTTTCTTCAAGCATTACAGCAGACTTTGGAGTAATGGTTTCCACAGCCAGACAGCTCGACAGTTAGGCTTCTAAGCTGGGTCTTGACCAGCTGTGGGCTAAAACCAAGACAGAGGACGAGGTGACTGTGGTGGCACACATTTTTAATCGGGAGGCAGAGGCAAGAGTATCTCTGTGAGTTCAAGTCCAGCCTGGCTGACATAGTGAGTTCCGGAGCAGCCACAGCCTACAAACAAACGTCTCCAGCACCAGGGGTGAAGAAGCCCAGAGTGTCCCGACTGCACAGTTCCTCTTGGGATTTTAGGATTTCCAAGCAACCGTTTATTATGACATTTCTTTCGCTTGAACCGAATACAGCCACAACAAAAGCTTGCTCGAGAAAAACTGCTCGGTGGCTTTAATTAGGACAGTAGAAGCTGCTTAGCTGGTGAAGCAGAATTTCTTGTGAGTCAGCCATCTCTTTCTCTGTAATTATGTGTCGCATGGTATATGTCTTACTCTCTTACTTGAATTATGCCTGTGGTAAATATTGGGGAAACAAACACAGGAAGAGCGAGTGCCTAGGAAAACAGGTGGCATTTGAAGGCACACAGCTCATTTTCCCCAGAGTGTGGGCTTTTCAATGACCAGCCATGCTTAAGCCAGCCCCAGTCTACTGAGAATGACATCAAGAAAATATGCAACAATAAGTTATTTTCCCTCCCTGCAGGGATGTGTTGATTTTAGCCACTTCACTGAATTGAGCATGGGAAGAGGCAGGAGGTATGAAATGTAGAGGGAAACATGCCTATGGGGTAAACCCTATAAAAATTGTGGGGATCAATTTTGAATGCCAAAACATTACCTCTTTTTATGACTCACTAGCTTTAAAAAAAATTTCTGGGCTGAAGTCATTCATAGATAAAATATCAAAGGTCAAGAATTGGGTTCTTAACCTGCCCCCAACACATCTTCTACAAATGTAGAAATTTGACACGCCTCAGAACAAGGAGGGTGTCCTTTCAAAGGGATTCAGAACAGGTGACTAAAACAGTGGCTTCTCATGCCTATGGGTCCACACTGAAACGAGGAATTTTTAAAGTTACATTCCTTTGGTCATAGCTTAGCAAGTGTTTTAATTAACCACGGTTCCATGAACAAGACTGAGAAGAGGTAAACACGACTTATTCTTTATCTAATGACTAAAAGTGAAACATCTGGACTGATAATCCCATAAAATTATAATTTAACATATAGGACATATGTCAGCAAAGGAGCATAATAAAAGGAATATAGAAAGTGTATCAAGCAGGCATTATCAAGATACCAAAGAAAAAGTCTCCAGAAAAAAGCACCCAGCAATTAATTAGTCAATACCCCTCCCCACCATGAAATGGAAGTTCTACTTAGTAAGGTATGCTTTCACAGGGAGATTGAGTCCTCTGCCCTGGCTTGCCATAGAAAAAAACAGATGCCCCTGCTATTTTGTTCCAAATGGAAAAGTTTCTGGAGTAGGAATTAGTGATAGTCGAGAGATAAATTAAGATCTGTTACAATATTGTTCCGACAACTTCACAGCATCTGACAACGAGACTCCTCTTTTTCTGTCACTTTCGATGGTTGCCTTGGTGTCACAGCGGTTATCGCCAGAGCGGTGAGTGTTTTAACTCAAACAGAGCCACTTCCTGGTGCACACAGCAGCTACACAGGCCAGACTCTGATCCCTGAACACCTGCACAGCTCCAAACGTGTACCTGGAAGCCTACTGACAGGAGGAGGGAGACTCTGGAAGCTGGGGAAATACAGGCCTAGAGAGCTAACTCTAGATCACAGCAGGTCCCCAGGACCAGAAAACCCAAGCTCCCCAAGACTGCTGATTAACTTTTGTAATCATTTATGAGTTTGGCTTTAATTAACTCTACTCTGCTTGGTGTGATCATTTTGCAATGCATGCATGAGCGCGCACGAGCACACACACACACACACACACACACACACACACACGAACGCACCATCATACTTTATGTTAGCTCATTTCCTCATCTGTTTAGTACTATATAGATGGGCTCTGGTATGACTGGCAAAATTGAGTTCATGTGGAAAAGATCAATCAGATTGATGGCAGCAATTCTTATATCAAGCACTATGTAATTCTCAGAATTGTAGCACTGGTCCTGCAACTGAAAAGGCATTTTGAGAACCTATAATGAACTGCACAGATTGAATTGTTTCATTAAATTAAGTTTAGCAGTGGGCACTTTGCCTTACAAAATAATACAAGTAATTGCCAAGCATTTTAAAGATGCTTTACCGGGTTTCTGTGGTTATATCTAAGCAGGGTGAGACAGTGTGGGGCTTAAAACACTCAGTGACTCTTTAGTAGAGATAGTGTCTAATTTAGATGCACGGACAAGCAGATGCAGACAGACTTGATGAGAGCAAGACTGTGTGAGAGGGTACCTTATGCTCCCTTCCAATGGGTCATTTACAGTTATTTGCAATAGGCTAACGCAGAGATCACTTGCTCCTGTCACCTGGGACTGTCAAGCGGAGGATTCCTGGGATGTACTGAGTCAAAAGCCAAATTTAACTAAGCCGCCTAGATGACCCCATGTGAATCAAAGAACCAGACCCAGGTTTTATTAAAACACAGAGAAATACATACGCATATTCTCTGACTCAGCTGGAGACATGTGGAGATGTAGAAAAACCTACCATCTTAGAGCCAGAGGCAATGAGAGGGAAGTGATGAACTGCCCTATCCAAAGTGTGGACATCACTGCACAGCCAGCACTTGGCTCAGCAGATGCTCACTAAGCTTGCGACAGATAGGGAGGAGGGAGGAGATGGAAAAGGACTGCATGAATACCCCCATTTCTATCTTGGATGCCCTAGGGATGGTGCACAGCCATTTGAGCAGTGTCTAAAAGAAAACAGGTCTAAGCTTTGAGAACCCAACAAAAAGACTCGAGGATATTCTGAGTCTCAAGTAGAGAAAAGTTCTAGAATACGGTCCCTTAATCTTTTTCTCTGGTCACTAGAAGACAGGTTCACCTCTGTCCTTGGTTTGCTAAATAAACATTGATGCTCATGTAGTATCTTTACTAATCTACATTGATGCTCATGTAGTATCTTTACTAATCTACACAGGCCAGGGAGGTAAATAACCAATAAGAAAGTCTCACCCTAATTTACAAGAGTACAAGAAGGTATTTGGAGACTCTGCATCATCATTTAGTAATGATTTTTTTTAACATCTGGTGTGGCAGTCTCACAAAGGTGAAAATGTGGGGCTTTCAAGTAAATAAAGAGAAAACTACATAACGAATGTCTCTCAGACCCATACCTGGCATTTCTCCTTTGAGAAAGGATGGCTAATTTAAAGCATTTATATCCTCAGGAGATCAAGGATGCTCCATGCCGAGGGACAGGAAGATAGACATGGTCTCTACCATGATAGAACTTAGAAGGAAAAGCACAAAGACTCATAGGAAGTCTTTTCAAATGTATAACGGCCTGATCCACAGGCTTGAGGGTCAGCAAAAGCTTCTTAGAGGGCGGGATGGTGGCTTTAAAGGGCAGAGATTCAGCTTCTCGGCAAAGAGAAAGACAGCTGAAGCATCTGCCTGAAGAAAGAGTCTGGCAGAGTTAGGGGAGTGCAGGACTCCATTGGGGCCACATTAGGGATGAAGGTCTCAATGCCCAGCATCAGGAAGTCACTGAAAATTGTAAGAAGGAGGGGATTTAGCATCAGAAGAATTTTTAAAGTTCAGACTTCAGGGCCCTAGCCTAGAAGATTCTGTTGGGTTGGTACAGGTCTCAAACCTAAACTTTAAGGACACTACAGGACATCTGACATGCAACAGTTTGGGCACCGCTGCTAGAGAGTATCAGTCGTCTATTGTCCTACATCAGGTAGGTGACACTTAAAATAGAGCCAAGGTAGAAAAAGGATAGGCACGTGATTGGCACTATTCATTTGACCTTGCCTGTAAGATTAACCCCTGAACCAAAAGCAATACCAAGACATCACTTGCTTGGGGACTATCTGGCTTCTGGGACAAGTGAATGGGTACAGTGATGGCACAGAGCTCCTATCAGTGCACAACCTGCGCACACCCCAGGCCACTAGCTGCTTCTTCCGCACATGCAGGCCTGATGCTCACTTGCTTCATCTGGAGGCCTCAGAAGAAAAGGGGCGTGTGAGTAGTTCCACTCCCCTGCCCCTCCCCAAGGCAGGCTCTGAAATGTGTGGTTTACACACTTCACAGAGCATTCCCAGCAGGTCTGTGCCTCGCTGCCCTGCAGCAGGAACTGGTGTGACAGGCTAGCTGTTTCTGATTGTCTCCCCCCTGCTTCACTCCCAGTCCCCTACAGGTGTTTTCTTCACCTCACAAATAAGCCACTTGCAATCAGATCTATCTCACAGCTTGTCTCTGGGGGTGAAAATTATCAAGAAGTACAGATCGGCAGCTCAAGTCTGACAAATTAAAAACCTATATACAGGAAATCTGCTAAACATGTGAGGTAAGCAGCAATTACAGGAAGAAATGGGAACACGGTCATTATGAACATCATCCAGGAATACTACAGAAATTGACTAGCCACGCTCATACTCAGGAAATAAAGGAAATATGGGTTGGATATTTCTGATCCCTAAATCTAAAATGTGCCCAAAGCAGAAATTTCTTGAGTGTTTCTTGGAGCATTTCAGATTAGGAATGCTCAACTTGTAAAGTTTAGGCAAATATAACATGTTTAAAAATCCCCAATTTGAAACATCCTGATCCCAAGCATTTTGGATAAGGGAGACTCAACCAGTCCTCTGAAACAAACGAACAAAGAACCTATTTCTCTTTCAGAAATGCTCATAATAACTACCATTCAATAAGTGCTGTGGAATAATCTTTCTGTAAACTATGAAAACGGGTTGCTCTCATTGTTAAAAAAAAAAAAAAAAAGCTGATTGGCCAATAGCTAAGCAAAATTTTGGGGACAAAGAGAATGCTGGGAAAAAGAAGGGTGGAGTCCGAGGAGTCATCATGAGCCAGACATGGAAGAAGCAACATGGGAAGTTTATAGATAAGGTAAACCAGCCCCATAGATTAACAGAAATGGGTTAATTTAAGTTGTAAGAGCTGGCTGGAGACAAGACTAAGCTATTGGCGGAGCATTTATAATTAATAAGTTTCTGTGTGGTTATTTGGGAGTAACTGCCAGGACGCAGACACTTAGGGCTTAGTGGTTATCACCCGGAGAGCTTTTCAATTACACTTTTCACCTTTATCATCCTCACTTAACTATGAGAATCAGAGAGACAAGTGAAGGATCAAAGGTCATATGCTCAGCATGCAGAGAAGCCAATACATAGGCTGCACCATCCTCCGCTTTCTTCTGTTACATCACTTTCCATGGAGGAAAGAGCACAGAGCCGAGAGCACAGCTGGGTGGAGAGGCAAGGCTGGGAATATTTAGTTCATCAACTTTCTACACCCAGCGTTTTGGTGCCCTTCGTTGGTCTGTGAAGAGGTTTACATCACTGACTATTTACCCAAGAAAGTAACATTTGAGAAAATGTCTAGAAGGAACAAGAACTATCTTTCAATAATCCCTGTTAGGGCACCAATAAGTTAGTTACTAAATCTATTTTGTAAAATATTTTTGCATATAATTTTTAGAAAAGTTTTTTCCCCTGCCAGGGATTGCATAAGCTTTGAATGAAAATGTGAGATTATTTACTACACTTACGTTTCAGTGACTTAAGCTTTAATTAAGCAGAATGTTTATAATTCTCATAACCTTTTTTCTAAAAAACCGTGTCTGTGTGTGGTGGCATTGGTGTGTGAGTGTGTGTGCCTGTGTTTGGGGGCAGGGTTCTCTCACCCATGTGTGCAAATCTAGAAGCCAGAGGTAGACACAGGTTCCCTTAGTATTTTAGATTTTGAGACAGGGCCTCTCATTGAACTTGGGAGCTTGCCATGTCTGCTAGACTGGCTGATCAGGGAGCACACAGGTTCTACCTGCCACCCCCTCCTAGTACTGGGGTTAGATATGTACCCGTGCCTGCCTTTTACACGAGTGTCAGAGCTCTAAGCTCAAAGCTTCATGCTTACACCCGGAGCCATCTCCCCAGTCCCTCATAATAATTACTATTTTACAAACTCTTGGTATATTTTTGATTGTTCAAAATGGAACTGAATTACTGTTTTTTGGTCATCTGGAAGGAAAGTAGAAGAAATAAGGACTCCTATACAACTAGTTATGAAGATTACATTATATCTCTTTCTCAAGCCTTGCATATTAAAACCAAGACATTAGCCAATGCTGACGCAGAAAAGGACAATTGAGAAGACGCAATGAAAGCAAAATAGGGTTCTGAACCGTCTACAACTCTCTGCTGAGTAGTTTTATGATGCAAGTCATTTGGGAAAAGGGAATGGCAATTGAGAAAATGCCCCACCAGATTTGCCCATGGGCAAGCCTGTGGTATATTTTCTTGATTGATAACTGGTGTGGGGGTAGGGGTGAAAGGCAGCTCACCATGAGAGGTGCCACCCCTGGGCTGGTAGTTCTGAAAAAGCAAGGCGAGAAGCGTCATTCCTTATTCCGTGCTGGCCTCTGCAACAACTCCTGACTGCTGATTCCAGCCCTATTTAGAGTTCCTGCCCTTACTTCCCTCAGTGATGCACTGTGCAGTGGAAATGAAAACTGAAATAAATTTGACTCTTTATCCCCAAGTTGATCTTGGTCTGTGATGTTTTATCGCAGTAATAGAAATGTCAAATTATGAAAAACTCTGAACGCTCGAACGCAGGCTTCAGGGCTTCAAAGAAGGAGCAAGTCCTTGTCTATACCTCAAGGCATGCACACCGCCCCCACCATTAACTCCTGAATAAATAACCCCAGCTGGAAGTAGATCACTGTGGCTCTGAGAGTTAGTCGTAAGTAACTCTGGCCCATTTCCCTCATTATCACACAAGACACACTGAAATTATTATAATGCATACATATACAATTTAAAACATAACACTATGAGTTTTATAAAAACTTCACAGTTTTCTTGAAAGAGGGAAACACATCTGGGAGAAAATAGAGCCTCTTCTACTTACTTCCTCTACAAACAGCTGCCGGCCTTGGGTCACACTCTGCTCAGGGTTGAATCGCTTTACTTATTTATTTATTTGAAACGAAATCTCACTGTTTGGCTCATACTGATCTTGAACTAAGCAATTCTCCTGCTTTTGCTTTCCCAGTGGCTTGGCGCATGCTATCACAGCCCCATTCAGTTAAGGATTTAAGGATCTTGGTCAAATGCTAGGGCCGATAATTGGGAGTTTCCGAGAATGGATCTCCACTGTTGTTTAATGGTAGATGAAGGGCTTTTGTGTTTTGTTTTTGTACGTCAGGCTGGCCTTAAACTGTATAGTGGGTCTCCTGTCTCTACCTCCCCAGTGATAGGATTCTGGGAGTACAAACCAACTTGGCTAAGTCATGTGCATCCACAGGAAAACATCGCCACAAAACATCAAGCATGCATGACGACAACCTCTTGCTAGACAACGAGCGCGCTCCTGCACAATGCAGGCATTATCATTATCACTTCAATTACCTGGTTTCAGGAGATGACGAGCTTTCATTTATGTCTGTCCTTCTACTTCTTGGAAATGACGGACTAGATGGAGGCATCTCACCGCTAAGGCGGTCCGGGAAAATGCGCTCTTTACTCAAGTTGATTTCTGAATAGGGGCAGTAGGCACCACTAGAAGAGAAAAGTGCGTTCCCATTAGATCATAATTATATAATTAAAACTGTAGGCTAGTGAAAAGATGCCAAAAGTGACCCAAGGATGTTACATACGCACGTGTGTAAACGTATGACTAGACAGACAGCCATAAACTCTTATCTTTACAGATAATTTCAGTTTATTCCACAGGTGAACATACCAGCACTAGAAGAATTCTGCTGCAACCTCTGAGCTGAGCAACAGCCAGAGGATCCCACTGGTACTTTTTATAGGTAAGGCCTATGCATATCTCTGGGGATAATCAGCAACAAGAAATACCCACACTTGGGACAGTCATAGCTGTTTAATTTCCCTTATACCACTTAGTAAATTTCAATGTCCCCGGGGAACACTACAATCTCTGGGACTGTAGTTACAGCTGATTTCCTAGAGAACACACAAATGCTTTGGAGCTAATTCTATCCCTGGTATGAAAGGGAGCCACAGGCCAACCTTTCCTATCTGCCCTTAGATGTTATACTGTGAGGTCCCATATGGTGATAACTCTTGTTACCTAGTCAGAGGAAATTGAGGTCACTGAGTGCTAACTTGGCATTAGCTAGCAGATGCCTGGCCTGGGCCTTAGCATTCCAGTCTCTAGAACATCTGGGTACCAGGCTTCCAATATACACTAAGCTCTCCAGTTGACTGTGCATCTTGCCCCTTTGCTTTGAGAGGCCCTCTTAAGTCAGGAAATCATTTGGACATTAGATACAGTATATTGTTGTCTTGCATACTCTTTTCTTTCTATCATAGTGAGAATACTAACAATAACTCAAGGGAATCTTTTTAAACAATGTGTCTATCAAGAGAAGCCAAGACACTCTCCCGGGAAAAGAAGAGAAGAATCTGAAATGCTCCCTGGTAACTCTAGAAGAGACATAAAATTCATCTCAGATATCTTGTGAGCAAAAAGGCAAGCTTTAGTAAGTACATACTGCTCTTCACTGATACTTTAAGCAAAAGCAACAACACTTAATCACATGCTGATATAAATTTATATAACGTCTATCCAACAACAACCAAGAAAACCAAAACACAATTGACAGAAATCTTTATGGATCACATTGAGCACTGTGCTGTGCTGTGCTTACACACATTGTCTTCATCTACCCAACACCCTATAGAAAAGACATCTCATGAAACACTAGGCTTTGAAATGGTTAAGCAACTCCAGTCTTTAATTTTCTGATTATCAGCAAGTATTTATCAATTTTTTTTTTTTTTTGGTTTTTTCGAGACAGGGTTTCCCTGTAGTTTCTAGAGCCTGTCCTGGAACTAGCTCTTGTAGACCAGGCTGGCCTTGAACTCAGAGATCCACAAGTATTTATCAATTAAGTATCTACTGCATTAACCACCTTTCTAGGCATTGGGAACATAATAAAAAGAGAGGAGGTGAAAATTCTGGCCTCAGAGAGTAGTAGTCTAGGGCAGCGGTTCTCAACCTTCCCAATGTCGTGACCCTTTAATACAATTCATGTTATGGTAACCCCTACATCATAAAATTATTTTCACTGCTACTTCATAACTGTAACTTTGGTAATGTTGTGAACCGTAATGTAAATATCTGTGTTCCGATGGTCTTAGGCAACCCCTGTGAAAGGGCCATTTGACTCCCTTACAGGGCTGTGGTCCACAGGTTGAGAACTGCTGATCTAGGGCAGAAGGGCAACGCCTAATCACACAAAGAAATTCTGTAACTTTACACGGGAACAGCTTCTATAAAGAAAGCGAAAGAGTACAGCATTAGCGAGGACCTGAGGATATTCTGCTGGGCAGTGAGGAAGGGCTTCTCTAGAGGAGAACAAATCCCTAAAGGTCAGGACAGAATTGCTCATGTCTGCTTCCCACACTCTGGAGAAGGCAATGCAACACATGGAGGGAGAGAAGAGGAGATGACAGAAAGCAGGAGACGCAGGGAGAGGTAGAGTCAGGCACGGCTCACTAGACCGTAGCCAGGAGATACAGGGAGCGATAATATCATGGATGTCTCACTAGACAATAGTCAGCAGTTTCAAGTTTAATTTTGGGTTCAAAATTGAAGGCCCTAGGAATCTCAAAATACAGGAAGTGACAGGGATCACCTTGGGTGTGTGGGATGGAAATGTAAGGAAGGTTAGAGGACTGTAGACTTCTCATGCCCATGATGCCCTGCAGACCAAGAGACAGTCTGTGATCTGCAGGGATCCAGAATGGATTGCTGATTTGTGCTTTGAAGAACTTGAGGCAAAAGAGACACAATATTTTTCTTTATTTCTCTCTGAGATAAGAATGACTAGTGGGAAGTAAATGTGGAGTAAACCAATAATTATGGAAAGTAAAGTTTATTATTAGACATTTAAATAAAAATGCTGATTGCCTGAGGTCATACAGCAATGAAATAGCTCAGCAAGATGAGTCTCCTCATTTAATAACAGGCATACTATTTCAGTCAGTCACACTATCAAGGAAAATCTAACCGCATCAGCCATTCAGACACTGCATGGGATCCTGTTTGGAATGCCCAAACTCATCAAGAGTTCACGGGCACAAATTACCAAAACTAGTTCTGCCTAACGTGAACCGAGACCTTGTAGGTTAGTTGGAAAGCAGACAAGCAGGTGTAGGCAGGAGGCAGGACCCAGAACAACATACTGCCTTAGAGGATCTCTGCACAGGATGAGGTTGCTGGGCAGCATACGCAGGCCACACTTAGCCTGCCTACTACCTTGGGGTCCGGACACATTCCTCAGGTTCATGGAGACTACAAGCACAAAGCCTGGCAAGCCTGCGCTCTGGAGGATCCGCAAGACAGAACTTCCAGACCGCAGCACCGTGTATGTCAGCTGCCCTGTACCTACCAAGAAAGCAAACAGGCTGTGTTGCCTTAAGGCACAACACTTTCCTTAATGCTGAGCTTCAGCTCAGGCAGGGTCCTAGAGTCGACTGAAGTCCTCTTCAGATGTCTGAGGGTTTCCTCACAACGTACCATCTTCAATGAACCTCCCTAAAACCATCCAAAGTTACATATAACCAGCTCCTCCCAAGAGCTTGAGTCTCTGCTCTGACCAAGGAGTTAAGTTGGTCCAGCTTCAGTCATCTTGGATGCCAATGTACGCTGTTCTCTCCAGTGCATGTTTTATTGAATTTATGTATTTCAATATTGAGGCAATAAAAGAAAAATCCAAACGTGGTGTTTTGTCTTCTTTCGACAGACAGTATAGTGCTAACCCAGCAGCGGGGTACATGTACAGTTAGACCTCACCCATTCTTCAGCCCCGGGCTCAACAAGCAGTGACCTACAGTGTGTGTATTTACTTTGGATGGCATCAGGGTTGAAGAGCACACACCACCAGCTTCAAACAAAGGGAAGTCATGCGGGAATTTTAGATGACCTAGGTCCCCAGCGAAACACCAGTTACAGAGCAGACAACCGGGTTCAAGCTTTATGAAAACGGCCCTTTGCTTTCGTTGTTGCCTAAATGGAAAACTTGGGGACAGTTCAGAGAAAGGTAAAATGCTGCTTCGGAGCCTTGCTGTCTAAATGCCTGTTTTGTTTTGTTTTGAAAACAGATTGCCCCAGCTCTTTCAACCTTTCAATCAAAAGAGAAACAAGCCTGCCTTCTGAAGACCTGCCCTAATGAGCGAGATCTGCCCTACCAAGGGAGCCATGAGATGGCCAGCCACAGATGTACACTAAGCCTCTCCCTTCCTTCGAACCCTGAGGAACCCCCATTCTTACACCTGCACAGAGGGGGAGGGAATGCCAGCTGGTGATGACTGAGGGGAATGTGACAAGACACAGCAAAGTGCCACAGCCACAGCAGAATGAGAAATGCTCCCGGTAGAACACGGGTACCTGGCACAGGGCTCTGCGGCCTCATCCGAGAACGGTGATGAGCCAGCACAGTGCCTGAGGCTGAGTTTTCATTTCAAAATGATGATGCCACCAAAAGTGGGCACGCCTGACCCAGGCGAACAAACTCCTCACCTGGCATTTATCCTCACCACCGTGGAAGCAGCTCCAAGAGGGTGCTCATGTGACAGATACAAAAAAAGAGGCTTCAGAGGGGACTTGTAGAGTGTCACATGGTTCTTGGTGGTGTTTGACTGGCTCTTGTTTAGTTGCTACACGATATGAGTAAATACTAGCCTATATTATGGAAGCATTTCTTTATTTCAAATCTGAGACAATGACATTGATCTGAGGGATTCATCAAAGAGCTGCATCTGCCCACCCCTTATGTCACGCACAGTTGTATGTGTTGCAGCTTTCTCTGTGCTAGGCAGGGCTCCGAGTCCTGCACATGAAGTAATTCTTTCCTCACAGCACTCCTACGAAGGCCATCACCACCCGTGTTCCAAATGAAGACACTGGTGGAGAAAAGGGCAATACTGTTTCAAGATCCCAGCACTTGCCGACTGCCTTGCAAGGCAAGCCAAGCTACAGACAGGAATTTTCCTCTATCTTGTCTCCCATTATCTACCCCTTGGGGTAGGAATTACAGTAAAACTCATAATTAACTATGCTTTCAAGGACTTAAGATCACTACTAGGCCTGTTGTTTGAAGGAACAAAAGAGATGCAAGAATTGCCTCACCATCACAACCACTGAGTGTTCTGCTCAGTCTTTCTTCTGTTGTATTCATGGAAAGCTAAGGTTTTAAAGATTTAGTGTGTGTGTGTGTGTGTGTGTGTGTGTGTGTGTGTGTGTGCACGCATGCACACATAAGAGTACAGATGCCTACAGAGTCATGAGCTCCCCTGCGGTGAAGTTACAGGCAGTTGTGAACCACCCAATGGCGGTGCAATTCCAATTTAGGGACTTAAAACTGCACATGAACTTTGAAAACTCACCAGGGTTTACTAACTCCTCTGGAAAGAGCAGATTCTCACTGACCTTACAATTAAAAATGTCTAGCTTTTCATGTACTGTTTTTAGGAACTAAATCTTAGTAAGGATTGATTCATTACACTGGGTTTGCATTCATTCCATCAGGGGTGTTCATTTTCTCCCATGCTCATTCATTCTCTCTCCCCCTTTTCCTCCTCCCTCCCCTCCCTGTTTCCCTCCTTTCTTCTTTCACCCCCTCCAGTTATTCATCCAAATAAAGTCCTTTCAGGAAGTAATAGTACAAATCCTTCCCTAAAATGACTTTATTATGTCACGAATATTAGTAAATTCTTGTACACTAACCACTTGACACGTATCTGCTCCCGGAGCCTCTCAGGGGGCTGTTGGTAAATGAAAGGCAGGCCTTGTCCTCTGCTGCCCACTGTCATCTAAAAACCCCTCTTAGTTATAAACTACTCATGTTTCTACAGCAAAGCAACGCATCTGTTTAAGCGCCCACATCGTTACTCTCACACATGATACCGACAAACATTCACTACAGACTGTATCAGGTGACTGCTCTGTGCAGGGCCCTGATGGGAGGAGCAGACATCAAGGCCATTCTGGGATGGATTGAGCACTGCTTCTATCAGTGTCCCATCCAGGGCCTTTGCTCAACTCTTCCAACTTCTTCTCATCATCTTAAGCGGTGCTCGACTCACGGACTTGCTGGGAGGATTAAATGTGGTCATACACATAGCCTTAGAACAGCGGCTATGACAGAGGAGGTCAAACACATCCCGCACATTATAATTACCTAACAAATGAGGTACTTGGCCTCCATCGTGGAAGGGGAAAAATCAGCGAAGGTAAGCAGTGATACGGAAAGCCTGTTTGAGAGGACGCGACTCCATTCAGAGTATAGCGAGTGCTTTACTGAACACAGCCACTCCTACCGCCTTAGACGTGGGCCCCGCCCCTCTTCTGCACAGCCACCAAGGCTAGTTGACCAAAGCACGCACTCAGCCATATGAAGGCTAGATGGACGGCTGCTAAAGGAAAACCGGTTTTCAGATGTGCACCCTTGGTTATTAATTTGCAGAGCACTCCATGAATTTCAAATACATTCTCTAGAGAGAGACAGGAGGAAATAAGCATTCTCTTGTTTAATTTCTAAAAGATCACATTTTATATATCAAAGATGTACTTCTGAAGGCAATATATATGCAGAATAGCTGCTTTGATGTAACTTCAGCTCTCTTAACCTCAAGTGGGTTTTTCCCACTCTCAGACCTCTGAGTTGAACAACAAAAGAATGGGGAGTCAGAATTAAGCAAGCTGGCTATAGAATTATCTCTGGAGAGGAGAATGCTCTTCACTAATTGTATTTCATAGTAAAGAAAGGCTGCAGCCCCAACCTGTGTTACCAAATGCTGACTCTGCTCCTAACGTTTGTTTCTTAGGTCCAACATGTAGTCTTCAGAGACAGTCACAAGCAAGTGCTAGCCAAGCACAGTCTTTTGCTTACGCGCTCCTAAGACTAACCTTACTGAAAGAGCAACTTTCTTTGTTATCCACGTAAAGAATGCATGTTTTGATTTATTCAGTTTCTCAGTAAATTAATCCAAAGAGAATTTTCTCATTATGTTTTCCTAAGCACAGCATTCTCAGCAAGGACAGAAATAATTGCCAGGGAAATGAACCTTTCAGAGAATATGGATGAAGCAGCAAGCTAATCCACACGTGTACTGATGAGATGGAAAACAGGCTGGGCCCGCTAAGGATTAATGTCCTGCCAAGAAGACAGCGTGGAGCACTGTAAATTATTCCGACTACACAAGGAGTGGAGAAAACCTGTGCACAGGCCGGGGAGGGCGGACAGCAGAACTGGGACCATGCCCTTAGTCCTCACAGTTTTATTCTTCCGTCTGGAGACCCGGCCCACCAACTCTGCACGAGACAAAGATCCCGAGAGCCATGCCCTGCATGCTCAAGAAAAATCACTGTAGTTTTCTGGCTGAGCCTTGTCTTTTCCATCATAAACAATATTGTGCCACTTTTTTAAGAACACGAGCAGTTCTTGAACATGGTTCCAATTACTCTGTTTCCTTCCCGCATTTCTGTATAAGTTCCTCTCTGGATCTCCCCATGATTTACCCCTCCTAGTAAGCAGCACAACACCACCTGTCGTAGCCAATCCATCAAGGAATTCCCCAAAGGCAACCACTACACTGGGAGGAGCAGCTGGGCTGGAGGAGCCTCGGGATAAAGGCAGTCAAGACAAGCAGCTAGGGGACGTGGCGTGGCTGTCACTACACACTTCGCTGTCACAAACTTTCCTACTGGGCCCTAAGGAGCTGCCCGTGAGACTATGCGCGTGGTGTGGAACTCTCATCTCTAGAGTTATTCAGTACGCACAGTGCTGTGTGGTGGTTCCGTTCCGGCGCTAAATACAGACTTGGAGTAGCCAACTGTATCCTAACAACACGTCAGAATTTACCCAATTTAAACATTTCTTAGCTCTTTCCTTTCAATTTGAGGAAATTGCCTTGAGTCTAATGAACATCACGGGACTGTACAGTGGTAATGCAGATGAGTCAAAGACCCTCATTTTAGTTTGGGGCTTTCTGTCTTCTACCTAAAATGATGCTGAGTGAGTGGGGAGGCTGAGTGCCGGATGGACGAGTCAAGGAGCAGGGCTGTGGGGGCGGTGAGAAGGCAAAGGTCAAGGCCAGACCTTTCAGCTCCCCTCACCAGCGGCTAGAGAAGACACATTACCGGGCACGCCACAGCTCGTGGGTAAAGAAGTTCCTCTAACGGGGTGGCTCTGAAAGCCAGCTGATTCCCATTAGGCAACAGGACACTCTCTAACACAAAGTAGGCGAATGCTTGATAAGGGTTACACGTTCCGACTGAAAAAAAGAACTGTTCTTCAAAAGAAACCACTGAACAAAAGACTGTCTCAACTGAGGGTGCAGTTTTGCACACTCGTGGGCTGTGTCTTGCACTTGGACTGACCTATTAGCTGAAAAGTGATCCGGCTGCCTTCGTGAGGCACAGCCAATATTCTAGACTGAAGCGTCTTCAGCGGAGTTTAAATTAATGCTCTGTCTGGTTTGTAGGCATACGAGTGGCACTAAGGGTTTAAAAATGGGTATCTGCAAACGGAATCATCAGCCTGTCTGTGCACTTTTTATTCTGGAACACAATGAATGTCAAAACAAGAAGGAACAAACGGAAGATAAGCAACACATGTGGATGCAGAGAGACACAGAACGTTCACTGCACCCAGGTGAAAACAATACACCAATTTTGCAAGTCTTATTAACTCTTAGAAGAATTGGTAGCAACATTTCTGAATGTGTTTAATGTTACATGTGTGGAGGTTAGGGGACATCTTTCAGGAGCTGACTCTCTCCTTTTACCATATGGACTCCAGATGGAACTCGGGTTTCCAGGCTTGGTGGTACTTACCCATTGAGCCATCTTACTGAACTATAATTTCAAAATTTTAAAGGACCAGACTCAAACCAGATAAATAAGAAATAATTTTCCCAATGAGTAATACAATTAGCACATTTCCATATGTACACTGATAACTATTACAATTTTAATACATATTCAAATGGGTGACCCTTCTGTCCTTGAGACGTCCCACTAAATCATAGGAATTTATTTCAGTAATATTTTTCAATGTCTATGAAGATCCCAAATCACCTGAACATCAAGCTTTAATTGTATTTTTTTGGTTTCTTTTCTAGTTACTTACCATTAAGAAAAAATATTGGGGAAAAAAAAATCACTTTTCTGACCATTAAATCCTTACATTTGGTCATATTGTTTTGTGATGGTCACTGCTAATCTACAATATCTGGTCTTTCAAACTGTAAAGTCACCCAGCCACATCATATTCCACTAAATAATTCAACAGTACCTGCCCTCCCCTCATTAATGGTAAATCCCAAATAACTATTTTAGAAGCCAAGGATCTGTAAAACTAGCAAGCTAAAACAACAACAAACCAACCAACCAACAAGACAAACAAACAAAAAAACCTACCAAATAACTAAAGTAAATCTATTTTAAACAGCGAATAAGTGTTGTCTCAGGAAGACTTAACTTTAGATATATCCTTCGGTTTAACAGTCTCCATGGTAACCACATTTCCTATGGCTCTGAATATAAAATCAGCTCACATCTGTTTCTTATGGAAGGAAATTATCTTCTACATTCTCAGACAGGCACCCTCTATGCAATGCACACAAAAGTCCCCATGCAAGTAGTGGCGAACACGTACCTCTGAGTTCCTAGGTACCTCGATTTTTTAAAATGACCGACCCCCCTGCAGCCTAGAGTTGGACATCCCCCGGTTTCTGATGGCTCCATTAATTCTGCAGGGCCTACAACAAAAATAATAAAGAGAAAAGGTTAAAAAGAAAATACAACAAGAAGATGAGCAGAAAGCTATAGATTCAAATGTCTAGAATGAGAGTAGAGCATAGAAAAAGTACTCCATTTCTGAAACGATTGTTTCTATGGGTCCACATAGAAAAACAAGTAATTCTTGTAAAAATTTAAATGTTTTACTATCTCTATTTTAATGATATTCTCTGTGGTTATTTCTGTCACAAAGTTTATATTTTTTTATACTGAAATGGTACATTTTGATCTAACCTTATTTGAAGATGTCAGACAACAGGGATATTTAAATGTGACTTGATAGAGATATTTGAAAGAACTGTTATCAAATAGAAAAACTGCCTAAGAATATTCATTGTGGAAACTTCAAACACTGGATCAGAGAATATGAAATATAAACACCATGTTGGGCCCACCTGAGCCAACTAAATGGCCAGGGCTGGAGTGCACAGGAAGTCACAAACATTAGCAGCTTGTTCTCTTGCATCCACCACTGCGAATGAACGGCCTCCCAGCTATGGCTCCAACCTGTCAATTCCCAGCTCTATCAAGTGGAGGATTTTCATTCTGCTTCACAAACGGTATGACCCAAAAGTGTATCTAAAACAGTTTCTTCCACTTTTGGAGTTGAATTTCACATTTTACAATATTAATATTCTTCGTGGCTATGTTATCTATACAAACTAAGTTCCATAATTTATTTAACTAAGACTTGCTTCCAACTTTGTTACTTTAGACATTCTTCAGTCAGAAATACACACAGATATGGCTATGCACCCTCGGTCAGAATACAGCACACATAAATCTTTCATATAGTACAGCGAAAGGACATCAGTTATTTTTATAAAACTGACTATAGCATATTGTATTTCATATTTTTATCACACAAGGTATATTCTTTAAAACAGATATGGTGTATGCTCTTTTTCTTTTTTAAATTTTATTATTATTATTATTTTTATTTATTTATTATGTATACAATATTCTGTCTGTGCGTATGCCTGCAGGCCAGAAGAGGGCACCAGATCCTATTACAGATGGTTGTGAGCCACCATGTGGTTGCTGGGAATTGAACTCAGGACCTTTGGAAGAGCAGGCAGTGCTCTTAACCTCTGAGCCATCTCTCCAGCCCTCTTTTTCTTTTTCTATGTGTATGTGTGGTATATGCTTTTTTTTATCATCCTGAATTTAAATCTTTACTGAGTGAACTATGAATTTGCATTTAGAATAAATTACAAAGCAGAAGGTGGCCTTTTTTTCTTTTTTATACATGTCCTAGTATCTGCTAATGGGAACATTTTCAAGGTTATAGTATCAGGTCACTGTTAGGATACTGAAATTTTAATAGTCTGGCAAATTATCTTCTAAAAATTAGCACTAATTGTAAAAGGTTATGTTTACTTCTAAACAAAACTCAAAACAGCATACCTTAATTATTTAGGCAATGTGATTGTTCTTTTATAATTTCGTGTGTATGTGCTCATGTGCATGTGTGTTTGTGTGTGCTCACGTGACACACCCACTACTGGCAATCAAAAGAAAAGAAATATATGGAGAAATAGAAAGAAACTGAGAAAAAGGAGACAAAAAATTAAGCACATTATTTAAGAAAATGAAAACATTGGTCATGATTATCTAAGTGTGTCTTACTTAGAGGAGCCTGAAGAGGGTGTCCAGTTTTGGAACACCAACCCACAGGGTGAATATCTGGAGAGTCTGCATCTATCCAGTAGTCATAGCAACTGCTCCAGCCATCAAAATGAACCTGGATAACAGGAGAACACAGAATCATAAGAATCCCTACTGTAAATCTTCTACCCACGGCGTGAGCCTTTTATACTTCCTTCTGATTACCAGTATATTTAATGCTCAAAAAAATCACTTCAATTATTTAAAATACTTCACTCCACAACCTGAGATAAAAGATGCTTTTGAAACTACCCACAGCTTATCGAAACATCAATAACTGCCTTCCCAAAGATGCTCCTGAGGCAGCTGCTCTGCAGGTTTATTACGCATATCCTTAAACGCTGTTAGCAAATGAAGAATAGGAACATGAATAACATCTTCAAACAAGCAAACGAAACACTCACAAACACAGCTGAGGTGATTTAAAAATCAGGGAACGGGAAGGGAAAAGGGGAAGAGTGGAAAAAGACCTTTGAGGTAAATATAAAGTAAGATTTTTTTAAAAGTACATCGCTTGCTAGAAACACATCCAACTTATAAAACATCCCTGAACCGTTCCATTTTAAAAGTCGTTCTCTTTTATAAGGACTTATGTATTCTTATGTTATATTGTATGGGTGTTTGGCCTACATGGATGTCCGTGTAGCACGTGCATGTCTGAAGCTCACAGAATCCAGAAGAGGGCACTGAATCCCCAGAACTGTAGTTACAGATAGTTGTGAAACTCCATGTGAGGGTTGGAGATTAAATCTGTATCCTGCAGAAGAGCAGCTAGTGTTCTTAACTGCTGAGTCATCTCTCCAGCCCCCAAATACTCTTTCTTGTAAATAACCATAGCATCTCTCAAGATACATTATAAAGTGGTCACAGGTAACTTTGTTATTGGTCTCTAAAGTAAAGAACAATGGCCTTTTAGGAATGTCACTAGTTATCAGTGCATAGCCTTCAAGTTTATATACATTACATACACACATGTAATATATATATAATATAAATATTATGTATATATAATATATATTATCTTTTTACAATAAAAGGATATATTGAAGTACTTATTATATTTTACTTTTAGATCAAATTTGTCAACTAGACTCTTTGGAACTGTATATATCTTTCAGTCTTTACAAGACAATAAATATTCTGGAAGAATGCATGAGTAAACACAGTATAATCATGGCAAAAGACTAAACTAAGCCCATAAAAAACAAACACTGATCGATTTAATATCATAAAAATGTAGAGCTTCAGATAGTAAATGTCACCATAAGCAAGATGAAAGTCCTCCAAACACACTTACTATACAACTGACAAAGCTTTCTTCCTTATTAAGCCCCAATTTAGCAATAAGAAAAAATGAAAACTGAAACAAAAAGATGGCAAATAGATACAAATGGCTCATCATCGACAAAATAAATTAAATTGTTGATAAATATATGAAGAGACAATCAATTTATTTGCCACATAAAACTTACAAATGAAAAGTCCAAGACACTATTCTCCTATCAGCCTGCCCAAAAGGGTTCACATCTTGTTGAACCCGACTGCTGGAAGCAGAAGCATAAAGGGAACTCCATAGTCCACCAACAGTTACATAATGTCTGCAGCACTATGTGGCAAAGGCAATGAACATTTGAAACATACTGTCTTTAGCTTATCAAAACTGATACTAAAAAGTAACTCACCATTTTTAGGGAAAGTAGTATGCAGTTGTTAAAAATAAATACACATGTATGTGGGGTAGAAATGATGTAATTTCTCAAGACATTGAGTCAGTTTTCCTAGAATCAAGGCCCTAAAGACTGCCTCTCCTGGAAGAAGTCATGGATACCACACTAAGTGGGACAGAGCTCACAGAGATAAAGTGGTAGCTAGTAAACAGACAGACAGAAGGAACCGGGCCAAGAATCAGAAAGAAAGTTATTTACTATTTACATGCAAAAAATATGAAGCATCATTTAAAGTTTGTTAGCTTTGAATGTTTCCTTTCCTTTAATCAATTAATCAAAAATATTGTCAAAACAACGAGAATAATATTCATAACCTTCTGAAAATAGAAAGTTATGGCATCAAGGCTACCACAGAATGAGCAATGATAATTTATGTTAAATTTCATTTTAAACCTTCTGGTTTTCAACTAACCATAGCAATGTATTTTTGTTTTACTTCAAACATGAAGCTTTGATGTTTGTGATGGTACTATTCCCAATTCTCTTTCTTTTACATTAGACTCATGCTGCTTCTACTGCATATAAACAACCAAATGCTATAAGATCATCCTCACAAAGTAAATGGCTCTCTGGAAGAACACCATAATTACTTGTGAACATTGAGAAGAGGAAGGGGATGTGTATCTGGGCTCATCTTTCTGTTGTAATAGCAGCATGAACGTTGCAGGGGTAATCAATACTTTCTTCTTAGATTCAGGGCCTGGTCCCCAGGAGCGAACTCATGCCTACTACTGTAAATGTGATTAAGAGCTGGTGGCCCCAGGGGCAGCCTTCATTACTACCATTTTGCTAAATGGACATATGACCAAACTGCTTATAAATACTCATTTTTTATAGCCATAGGTTAGTGTTGCTCTCAGAAGTCATCAGAGAAGCTTCTCCTTATGATAGTTGGTTAATATAGAGATGCGTAACTGGCTAAGATGTGAAGAGTAAAGGAAGGTCAAGTGGGCCCCAAATGAGCCATTTCTTGAACCCTCTCCAAGGCTCAGGGGATATTAAGGAATATGGGGTAGAAAGAGTAGAAAAGTTGAGTCCTACCAGTCCCTGAAGATCTACTAACATTGCTGGGGGAAGGGGTGTCACGCTCATCAGTGACATGGTCACTGATAGGTTGCCCATGTTCCAGTAACTAGCTTCCTACCCATGTTTATGCAGGAAACACTATTGAGACGCAGGGGTCACATACTGTAACAGACATGACAATAGAAGGAAGGCCTCGTGAGAAGGATTCAGAAGCAGTGGGATGATAAAGGCTACCAGAGAGGTAAGATGACACAAATTGATCTTATACATAAATGAGACTGTCAAAAATGAAAAACTAAATTCCCAAAAAGGAATAATAAGGTGCAAGATCAGCATGCAGCATGAAAAAAATTACATAACAAAAGAGAAATGAGAATATCTATAATGCTGTGTCACTACAGACGTGGTCATACATGTGATTGAACGAAATGGTCCCTGGAGCCTCACGTATTTGAATGCTTTGTTCCTCCCTAGCTGGTGGAACTGTGGCCTTGTTGAAGAGATTTGTTACTGGGGATGGCTTTGAGGTTTCAAAAGCCCCCTCCCCGTCTCTTGCCCTCCCCCTCCCCTACTGCTCAAGTCCCATGCCTGCCTGCTGCTATGCTCCTCTCTATGGTAGTTGTGGATTAACTCTCTGAGACTGTAAGGAAGCCCCCAGTTAAGTGTTTTGTTTTATAAGTTAGTTGCCTTGGTCATGGTGTCTCTTCACAACGATAGAAAAGTAACTAATACACTAAAAACAAATCAATAATAATGTTGAATTTTTAAAATTAAATTTCTAAAAAAAATTAGATGCTAGTAAATTTCTAAAGAAAATAGATGAAAATACCGAACTAACAATTTTATTACTAAATCATCAGTTTGGGGAGAGAGATACACTTTTCACCTAGAAGTATAATTTGGACTCTTTATAAAAAACATCCCCTATGTTACAGATAACTTTAATATTAAAACAGTTAATAGTTTTATGAATACAATATTTTTTTTTTTTTTTTTGGTTTTTCGAGACAGGGTTTCCCTGTAGTTTCTAGAGCCTGTCCTGGAACTAGCTCTTGTAGACCAGGCTGGCCTCGAACTCAGAGATCCGCCTGCCTCTGCCTCCCAAGTGCTGGGATTAAAGGCGTGCGCTGCCACCACCACCCGGCTGAATACAATATTTTTTAAAGGATGGATTTGGTTAGATCTTTTGTGAATCTGAAAGGCAACTCAGGAAAGCACATGATAGCTATAGATGCTTGCCTCTTCTGTCCTGTGACATTAAAATCCCGTGTTTGAAGAACAAAAACAAGTGAAGGATGTGCTTGTCCGCCCATCAGAACACGTGACTGAAACACAGAGCCTAAAAGAAGAGTCAGGACCAGAAGATGGACTCGTCCTGGAATCTAGGGAGCTGTAAGTGGGTGAGAAAGCCCTCTTCTTCCCCAAGGTGGTCAGCACACAGGGAGGCCCTCCACACACGTGCCAGGTGAGCCTCTTTTCAGTAACCCTTCAAAGGTTCTTCAGGAAACAGAGAAAAATCTTTAACTCTAGGATATGACTTCCTTGGTTCTACCTTCCCCAGAGGGAGGACCTGGATGCTGATGAAAGGCGTGTACCCAGGTGGGAAGGCTGGTATCCTGATTTCCTATACTAGAGTAAAAACTGACCAGTCAAAGAGCATTCCCTCCTTACCCAAGACTGTGCCTAAGATCCAACTACGGTGTAAAATGCCAAAGGGAAAATTTCATATTGCAATAAAGAGAGACCAGTTTCATACAACATTTTATAATATATTGCCATGATTGTCCTATTACTGTTGTTACTCTTTCTATATCTAGTGCATAAATTATATATTATCGTATGCATGCATGTATGTATGTATGCATAGGTAAACCTATGGTATGTAGGGGATTTTACATGTGGTTGCAGGCATACACTAGGGATATCTTGAAAGATACCCCCTATAGACAAGTAATAATACAAGCCTATTTACAAAAATACCTCATGTATGCTACCTTTCTCTTAATATGAACAGATACTTAGAATTATCTGATATGTGAGAACCAATATGAAAACAGAGACCATGCTAGTTAGTAAAGAAATTGGGTTGGGGGGGCTGGAACAATGGTTCAAGGGTTAAGAGACTCTCTTGCTTGCTGGCTCAAATGGACCTGATGCCCTCTTTTGGCAGTCAAAAGCAGATAGGCACACTTGCACACACAAACACACATAGGCACATATACATAATAAATAAATAAAGAAGCAAACATAATATTTAAGAAGAATTTAAGAGAGTAATCAAGGAAGAGAAGAAAACTATCAGCAGTGTCCTCAGACAGAAGCAACATTGCTTCAGGAAATAAAAAGATGCTTTTTAAACAAAGCAGGAACTAAATACCATTTTTAAAAAAAAAAATTAAAATCACAATTGTAGTTAAAAATGTAATAACAAAGTTTGAAAAAGAAATGAAGGCATTTCTAAGCAAACAATTTTGAAACATCAGCAACACATAAGAAAACAAGAGCGTCAACCTGACAGCTGATATCAGGGTACCAGCTTCCAGAAGGAGAGCAGAGACAAGGAATCCATCAAAGCAAAAATAGGATACAGAGACTGCAAAACAGAAAGCTTCACAGTGGGAAGGCATGGGGACCCAGTTTGACAAATAGAAAGATGCCCTCACAGGGTTGGAGACCACTGGAGACAGCCATTCATCCCCACGTGCTGTAGAAATAAGCCCATGGCCCAAAGAGACTCCAATAGAGTGGCCTTGGGTATCCAGAATCTCCAGGAGTGAGATGCAGCGAACAGTGAAACTCTGAGGGTCAAAGCTCCCTCCCTAGAACATCTCACATAGCCGCACTAACAACCTAACACAAAGCCAGCAGATGGACATTTTCTCAAATACAAGGAGTGAAGAGATGTTTATCTAATACCCTTTCTTAAGAAAACACAAAAAGACATGTTTCAGCCAGACAAAAGTACACCTAGCAAAACAAGGCATTTCATTATACTTTATAATTTTCAGGAAAATGAAATACAGTCTAGTGAAAAGGAGTCTCAGGATGCGGGCTGTGCTCCCGGCTGAGAGCACCCACTCTGCTGTAGCAGGTGGCTGAAGAGTTGTGGGAAAGAGATAGACATCAGCTGCTGAAAAGCACACTTGCGCCTCTGATTCAAGACACATCAAACTACTGTAGCATCTGAAAAACACCTAGTAAGAAGCTAGAGATGGTTAAAGAGCAAGCTACAAAAAGATCATTGACTACAGGAAAGCCAAGAAAAGAAAAAGTAATTTAAAAAAGACTTAGAAACGAACAACGCTAGTATATTCATAATAACAATACGGGAAGGAGAAAATGAAACAAAACAAAACACAGCAAGATCTAAGTCACAAGGGGCTGGCACGTGGCTTTAATCTCAGCACTCGGAAGGCAGGGACAGGATGGTCTACATAGTGAGTTCCAGGAAAGCCGGGGCTACATAGTGACGCCCTGTCTCAAAAATACCAGCAGTGAAAGCTGAGAAATACAGTGCATAGAAAATATTTTAAAAATGGGAGAAGAACTGTCACTGGTAGCTGAGGCAGACAGATGTGACTGAAGAGGGGTGCTACATTATTTCATGCCCTGTCCCCAAAGCAGAAGATGAGAGCAGACATGCATTCTGGTCCTTGCCTTCAATAGCACCCAGCAGGAACAACCTCCTTACCACTAGAGATGCTCAAGGTGTTAAACAATAGATACTGTGTAACTTTAAAAGTTGATCTTACTTAAAACACTAGCTCTAAAGCACCGATTTTGTTATGATTTTCACATCACAACCAACTCTAATGAAGAAAAAAGTACACTAGAATGTCAGGTGGTGCTGGCACACCTTTAATCCTTCAACCCAGTACTTGGGAGGCAGAGGCAGGAGAAACACAGAGTTCAAGGCTAGCCTGCTCTAGGCCAATTAGGGCTACAAAACCCTGACTTGAAAAAGAAAACAAGACAAAACAAAACAAAGACAGAGAGGAAAAAAGGAGAAAAAAGTACACCTAGAAAATGGTTAACATAGGCTTGCAGTTTTTATATGATTTGCCAAAATTTATGCTTACATTGCCTTTTGTTTGTCTCTGAGGCAGACTCTGGCTATGCAGGCGGCCAGACACTCAAGACTCAAGGTCTTCTTGTGTCTGCCTCTATTGCTGGAATTACAGGTATGTGCTACAAACCTGACTGAACTGATTGGCTCTTAAACATATTGAGTTAAACATTAATGTTACCATTATTCAGAGATAACAGTTTGTATAACTTTTCATCTTATGTTAAACTTTACTATCTTATAAGTTATCTCATTAGAAATAGCTAATGATTTATTATTATTTTGAAAAATGAACTTGAAGCTATGATTCCTGCTGCCTGGAACAAAGAGTTCTTTCCTTTCTAGTACTGAATAAAGTGCTTCATCAAACCTGCCTGAGCCTTGGCCTCATCGATAGAGTGCTAATGGCTCACATGGCCCACATGGAAGCAACTACAAATGTCCATCAGCATGAGTGTACCGAGAAACTCATCGCCACATGCTGATAATGGCTTGCTGCTTTTAGAGACATTATTATTCCTAACAGAAAAGTTACCTGATCCTAGGCAGAAAGTAGGGTAAGCACAATTCTGGCTAAAGAGAAAAATACGTGGTAAAACCAGAAGCTTATGAGGCCTTTGGGGGTAGCATCTGAATCCTACACATCTGAATCACATATGGATGGAACTAGCAACATCGTCTTGACCCCGGCTTTCTCATAGACAGGTATTGGAAGTCTATTAGTCCAATTCCAGTAAAACTCCGATTTTATTTATAAAGTTATTTATCTTTACTTACATTTTATAAACTATATCAGTGGAGTCAACAAAAAAATTTAACCTTAAAAAGAGGCACGTTGCCCTTATTTTCTTTTGGAGAGAACATTACCTCAATATGTTATACCTATTTTCTCCAAATACACACTCAAAATGAGAAACTGTTATTCATAATTGAAGAGAAAATATCTTGGGGCAATTAAAGGAAACACTTGGATGGATGCAAACTTTAGCATAATCCCCTGGTTTTAGTAACTTATTTACAGGGCATACCGTTCACTGCCTAGTAGACTAGTAATGTTACCATTTAAGATACAGGGTAACAAAGGTCCAAATGGAGGCAGGACCAAGAACACTTACCTTGATCCGGTGATCGTCTGTATCTGCAACAGTTGCTACTCTGATAAACAATGGATTTCTTTTGTCTACAGCTTCCAGCTTCATTTTTTTCTGGAATCCATGTGGCGGTTTCTGCCATAACAGAAGGATGTCATGTTGTGAGGAAGAGCAGGATGATGGACAGCACCAGTGAGCAAGCAACAGTTGAATCGTTTAGGTTACCAGTTCTTAGACTAGCACTGAGTGACACTTGGTGGTCCAAACACACAGGTCAACACACATGTATAGAGACAACCTGACTGCCCAGCTAGGGAGAAGACAGAAAGGCAGAGGTACCATAGCTATTTGATCAGTCACAGCGATTAGACATTTCTTAACAGGTTGAGGTGTAATGATTAAAGTCAACAGTCATGATTTTTTTTTTGAGACAGGGTTTCTCTGTGTAACAGCCCTAGCTGTTCTGAAACTAGTTCTTATAAACCAGGCTGGCCTTAAACTCACAGAGATCTGCCTACCTCTGCTTCCCGAGTGCTGGGATTAAAGGTGTGCGCCACCACTGCCTGGCATTTGTTTTTCTTTTTGAGGTGAATAAAAGCTCATAATTGTCTTCATAACAAAATTGGTTTAGAACTGGATCACTTGGTCCTTTCTCTTGTTATTGCCTCCCAGTTAAAAATGCATGCATTGCTTAGTAGCCAGCATCCTCTTAGACCTGAAGCTGGGTTTATCACACTCCAGTCTCAGCAGGCCTTCTTTGTAGTCTTAGCCTTTTTGCAGAGAACAGCCTGCCCACCTTAACCACTCTGTTTCCTGTCTGAAAGCCGCTTTCCCTGGGCATACAAAGAGCCCTTGCCCTTCTTGTCATGTGTCACTTTGTGGGGTTGGTGCTCATCATTTCTTATGGAATATCCAGCAGGTCTTAGGAACCTCACCATGTTTGCAGAAGCAATATTGACACAGAAAGGGATTTTTTTTTTTAAAGAGGGAAAAATCAAAGTGTCTGAGGAACATCTAGAAGTGGTGGTCATGCGGAGAGGGGACAATTTAAAACAAATCATCAATCCAACTGAACAAGATGCAAAAGCTCTTCTAGGAAAGGAAGATTAAACACTCAGAAGAAACAGTTACATCTCTGAGAAAGCCGCAGGCAGAGGAAAATAAGGTGAATATGATTTTAATAAACTATATAAAATAACATGAAGGACAGAACAATCCCTGCAAGGATTCTTGACCTCCAAGCTGCAGAAACCTTAGTTCTACCTCTTATACAACAGCAGACATGTAGCCTGATCCTGCTGCCCGTGTCCAGGCTAAAAGCCTGTATGTGGGGAGGGTAGAGAAAAGGGAGAAGAAATACGGCCTTCCTCCGTCTTACTCGAAAGCCTGAACATCTGTCAGGAAGAATCATAAAAATCCTTTCACAAGTTTTCTCTTCACTTACTATGGTTTCTCTTTAAAATGCACAATGTCCTTTCCACCTTTTAAACTGTACTTACTAATTAAGTTTACTATTAAAAGCTCTAGCACTTTTTGTACTAAAGTATCGTCTAAAGAAGAAGATTGTCTGCAGAACACAGAGTCATGTTTGAAAGAACAGTATTTTATTTTGAAACAGAATCTTTGTACATAGCCTGGACTGGCCTCGATGTGTGGCAATTATTCGCCTCTCAAATGTTAGGATGACACACAAGTGTCCAGTGTCCAATTCTTACAAAATTATTTAACATAATTATTCTCCCCCATAAATTCCTGAGAAAAATATAAAAAGTAATATATTTAAGGAGCTGGGAGGTATTTCAGTTGGTAAAGTGTTTGCCTTGCACATTTGCTTCTGAGAACCCACATTTACAAAGCGGACATGGTGGTGCACCTAAGATCCCAGCTGGGGAGGTGGAGGCAAGCAGATCCTGTGGCTTACACCAGCCAACCCAACCCACTTGGCAAGTTTCAAGTCAGTGAGACACCTTGTCTCAAAAACCAAGAAGGACAAACTCTGAGGAACAACATTCAAGGTTCTTCTGCACCCACCCCATCCCTCCTCCCCAACACATGTGCATCCACATATTTAGAAGTCACAGGACCAGTTTGGACTTTCAAAACTGAAACACTTTGAAAGCATCTCTCCTTTAACCTCCTGCTGCTTCTCATTGCCACGCCTGCTGACCAGTTTCCTAAATGTCCGCGATTCAACAGCATCATCAAAAGCACACAGATCAAGAGTACAAAGCAAATTCACTCACCACTTTGAAAGCTCTTGCAGGAGCAGGTAAAGAATTGGTTTCTTCTAAATACTTATCCCAAGAAAAGTGTTTCACGTGCGAATAGCCTAGGAAATGAAGAGAAACATGAATCCTATGAGGGTGTCGTGAAATGGGAGTGAGAAGAACAAAGTGTCCCATGAAAATCATGATCCAGCAGTGCGCCAGTCCAGGAAAGAACTGCCCAGGTCCACAGGGAAACCATACTACTCCACAACGGTCTCTCACAGTGATGAGTTCCATTCTGATCCTTTACTCTTCTACTTTTTAGATGAGATTATACGAAATATCTTTATTAAAATAGTGAAATAATACATAAGATTTATGAGTGTTATTTATGAAATATTTCAGATAGCTCCTCCTTTATTAGGCTGAATAAAGAAACATGCCAATATTACAGAATAGTTTTCAAAGTGTATGTAAAAATAACCCCTCTGCCTCTCCCTGCTGCCTTCTGTTTCCTATAGAGCCCCAGATCCACTAGGCAGGCACAACAGTGGCATATTTGGGTGCAAAATTTGCCACATGAAGGGGACTTACAAAATCTGCAGATAGATTAGTTATAATGGAAGCCAGGTTTCTACCCAACTGAGAAACAGGTATAAACAGGGACAGAAGAAAACTAAAATGAAGCCAAAAGTTTGAGACTTGAATGGTATCAATGAGAAGGTTTTTAGCTTACACTAGTGCTGAAATGGGAAAGAACATGAAGTCCTGCATATACTTACAGATGCCCATTTCTACAGCCACGGAGATACCCAATAGGAGCATCACCTGACCAGCCGTGGGTAAACAGCAGCCAGACCAAGGTTTCTATACAGCACTCTACACACACACACACACACACACACACCTTAGAAAGAGTGGCTGTGGGGCTGGATCAAGACGAGTGAGTGTACGATAATCCTAGCTGCTCCAGACAGCAGTTTGCAGAAACTGAGACAAGTGTGTGAAAAAGGAGGTAGAAGCCAGCTGAAAGGAGCTCTTGCTGGGTACATCTTTAAAACATCCACATGAAAACCAACACTGAACTCTTGGATAAAGTTAGTATTCTACAGTTCCATTAAATGAATTAACTGGAGGAATAACCGGGAAATGAAAAAGCTAATGTTTGCAGAAGCACATCAATTAATTCTATACGAAAATAGATGGAGTAAGAAAAATTACCATTACCCATTAACATTTGTCAACTTAGAATAGTAATTAGTTTCAAACAGAAATATTAACAGATGGTATAACTACTGAAAGACAGATGAGATAGGAGGTAATTACAAAATCTCAAAGAACACTAGAAAAAAAGTACTGGGAGAAGAGACTAGCAAATATCTCCTTGAATAATTCATGGTGAAAAGACAGACTGAAATGCTGTGCCCTTGAGAGAATCACAATAAAAACACTGATATTCGTCAAAAAAAAAAGTACAACTCGGAGATGGGCATAAGGGTGCTTTCCTTTAGTCACGGCACTCGAGAGGCAGAGGCAGGGGGATCTCTGTGACTTTGAGACCAACATGGTCTACACAGTGAGCTCCAGGCCAGCAAGGCTACTTGGCAAGACCATCTCAGAAACAAAACAAACAAATGTACAACTTGGACCCAGTCATAAGGAAATGTCAATCATACTCAAACGATACCACTCTGTACAAAAACAATTAGTCTGCAAGTCTCACACATACAAAGGTTGTAATTGTCAAGGAGACCCTGACTGGGGACTCGAAGAATCTGTAGCTGACCGCAGTGCAAGATGCTTTTGCATAAATAAATGGCATTGTGGGGACAGCAGTCCAGCTGGAATGAGTCTCTGGCTCAAGTCAAAGTACAGATGAGTCTGGAAGTCGTCTTGAAACTTCTCCCCATTGGAGGATGTTTCAAAGTAATTAAAAAGGAAACATGCAAGTCTATACACACACACACACACACACACACACACACACACACATGCATTTTACAAAATGTAATGACCTTACCTAGCACACTTTAACCTCAATCAGAGCATTCCCTAAAATGACAGGATAAACAGAAAAAGCTAACAAACCTTTAAATTGTGAAGGGTGAAAACTATGGCTGACTCCATTTCATTTTGAACTTAAAACATGGATTAGGATATAATTTAGAAAACTAAAAATAAAAGTAGTTGTATGCAATTAACACACACACATACACATAATTATATCATTATTTTTATATCTTATCAAATCATAAGGGAATAAAACCAAAAACCAACAGCAAGAGAAATCACAGAATCCATATACACTTGGAAACTGAACAATATATTCTTGAATGAACAGTGGGGTTACTGAAGAAATGAGGGAAGAAAATTTAAAAGTTCCTAAAATGTACATGAAGCATAGTTTACTAAAACTGTTGAACACAGCTAAGGCAGCTCTAAGAGGGAAGTTTACAACTGTGAGAACTTACATTAAAAACAAAAAACCCAGAGTACTCGAGAGATGGCTCAACAATTGAGAGCACTGGCTGTCCTTCCAGAGCCCTGGGTTCAATTCCCAGCAAGCACATGGTGGCTCACAACTATCTGTAATGGGATCTGATGCCCTCTTCTGGCATGCAGGTGTACATGCAGACAGAACTCTCATATACATAACAAAACAAACAAACAAACAAATATAAAAAAAAGCAGAGGATCTTTGTGAGTTCAAGGTCAGCCTGGTCTACAAGAGCTAGACAGGCTCCAAAACAAAAAAACCACTCCCTCCCCAAAAAAATCAGAAACATAGAAACATTCCAAATAAATTACCCAATAGACCATAAGTTCTTAGAAAGAGAAATGCAAACTAAACCCCACTTTGGTAAATGAGAAGATATAATAAAGATCCTAACAGAAATTAATAAAATGGAAACTGAGGAACAATATATTCAGTCACTCGAGCAAAGAGTTGGTTATTTAAAAAAATAAACCTGACTGAAAAAAATTTTTAGCAGAATTAACCAGAACACCCACAATAAAAAAAAATTAGAGATGAAAACAGAGTTAAAAATAGACAACAAATAAATCCTTAGAAGTATTACAAGAGAACTCTAGGGAAAAAAAATCCAAGATATGGACAAGTCACCCAAAGGAAAGGAAACGCCGTGAATAACCAAACAGACACTCCAAGTCACAGGACTGAAGGAGAGACACAGCGTCTTCCAGCAAAGGGAGCCCAGACCAGACGAACTGCTAATGTTTTCTAAATCTTTAAGGAAGAACTCAAACCGGCACTTCTCAAACTGTTGATCTACTACCAAACTCACTCCACAAAGCCAACACACTCCAATACTCAAACCTGGTAAAGCCACACAACACAAAGAAAAACCACAAACCAGTTCTCCTGGTGAACGGAGACAAGAAAGTTCTCAAAACATAAAAGAATAAAACTAGGTCCTTGTCTATCACTCTGCATAAAAAATGAACAGCCTCAGATAAGGCCTTTAGAAACCTTAATGTCAAAATGAGCAGCATCAATAAAGCAAATCAAGAGATACTGGTGGGAATAAGGTGCCCTTACACACCGCTGGTGAGAACACACATTGGCACAGCCATCATGGACGTCAGTGTGGCGGTCCCTCTGCAGACTAACAGGACTACGATGAGGCGAAGTCACTCTTACTCCATGTGCAATTCTGCCCTTTTAAAAACTGGACGAAATCCAAGTCTGGATACCACCGAGGCACAAGCATTGTATCTAGAGCTAAACTACCCATATCAGCCGAAATACGGACCCAGTCTAGAGGCCCATGGTCAGATGCATAAAGAAATGTGGCATGGACGCACAGTGGAATTTCTGCTAAGGAGGAATAAAATTATGACGATCTTAGGAATCTGGGTGGAAAGAGACACCACTATGTGAGTAAAATAAGCCAGGCTCAGACATGTATCACACATTTTGTTTCATATGCAGTGCCTTGATTTTAATTTATAAATGCACATTTGTGTATATATATATATATTCAAAATTATTTTTAAAAGGCAAAGATTTTAATTTCAGAGAAGGGACAATATAGACAGGCATATTTACAGAATGTGAACCCAGTGTAGCTAGGAGAACTGGTCAGGAGATGGACGGGCTGTGCATGAGGTAGCAATGCTGAAAGAAAAGTTGTTCAAGGAAACTGAGAGCGTAGACGCTTCTTTTCAGACAAGAGGTGAGACTGAGCCCTTACAGGCAAAGGAACCAGAGAGAGAGAGTACATCTCTGTAAAGAACCATACAAGCACATCCCTGGTGAACTGGGCTCACATTTGATTGAGATTCCTCATTGTTAGTCTTGCTCTTACATTTTGTAGTATTTATGTAATACCGAATGGATCATTTTCATCATCTTTGGCGTACAGTCTCCTGTACCTTTAAAAACATACTATGATATCTGGACATCTTCACACGCAGCTCTGAACTTTTTTAAAAGCTTGTCAAAAAAAAGTTGTCATTTTCTTCCATTCCATGACAAAAGTGTATGAAAGGTGATGGATGACTTGGGCCTCACAGATGAAGTTAATGCAACACCACACCCATCCCTTCCCAGGGACAGCGTCGGGAACCTGTTTGCCACTGGTTCACTGTTTATTTACCGGATGCTGATGATCACAGAAAGAGTGGTGTGCATGACAGAACTGATATTAAACTGGGAAATAACAGAACTCCTTAGAGCAGGTTAGACCATGGTGCTGCAGAGAACCAACTCGGCGATCACCAGCCTAAGATGGGGCAGCACAGGTTTGAGCCATAGAACTATTAATATTCTGCTTTAACTCTATGCTCCTTCTGCCTCTCTCAACTTCAAACTGGCCATGAAAATGAGTCATTTCTCCCCTTTCTTCCCTTCCACCTACAAACATCTTTGAAAGTAGAAAGGACTAGGTGTGCCAGTGATAAGAATGGTGGGTTCCCTTGTAAGAAGAAATCAGGCAGTCCCAGTGTGGCCCTGGACTAAGGAACTGGGGTGAGTCTTAACTCAGAGATGGCTGTTTGAATGGAATGTAGCTATATAGAGAAGCTGCAAACTGAGACTGATCTTATACGCTGCAGGCTCCACCAGACTAGCTGCCCGGAAACCCAGGTCTCTTTTTTCTGTCTGTGATCAAGGTGGTCTGCTTTACTCTAATATCCACTGAGCCACCAGCCCCTGAGCAGCAGGGGTTCATGTCAGCTGATGATCCTGCCTTTTCCCACCTATAGAGACCATGACACTTTCAACAGAGACACATTCAAATAGTTTTTATAAGAGGATGCTGATGAATCTGTTCTTGGGCACATAAAACCACAAGGACACTATTTACCAGCAGTTACATTGTTTCTTGTCAAAGAGAAAGGGAGTAAAACAAGAAGACTCCACAGATATTGGCAGACAGCTGAAGCACCCCCCCCCCCCCAAAGCTTCAGGGAACAGAGAAACTAGCTAGCACAAGCTACAAAAACCTATGTTGGAACCAGAAACCACAGCAACCTAAACAAAAGCAGAGGTGTACGCTCTGAACTTAGCAGAAAAGCGTAAAGTCACAGGCTCTCTCTTCAACAGGACACCTGCAAGAACTGAACCCAACAATGCGGTCCCGTGCTCCGCCTTCAGCACCTCACCTACTCTGCTTACCTGCCCAAGTTTAGCGACTGTGCACTAATAATATAAATGAGTCCAAAAATGAATTGCAAGTTGGAAACAGAAAGACATTCTTTACAAAGTTTGTCAAGGAAGACGGTAAGCTAAGGTTGGGAGGTAAACGACGCCACTGTTGAATACAGCCGAGGCGCTACCAGGGGTCAGCGAGTTTCCACCTGCTGTCGGCTGCAGGACTTTGTAAAGGATAACTGCAAACACTCACATTTATGTGTTTACTTATTTCCTCCAGCTGCTTTTGCGCTACAACTGAGCTGAGCAGTTGTGACAGGGCCTCCAGGGCACACCAAATTCAAAGTGTCCGTTCTCTGGCTCTTTAGAGAAAAATGTGGTCAGCTCGGCAAGTACATGGAAAACAGAGAGACACATTATAAATCCGAACCTGGTGGGGTAATGAGGGTTCTTCTGTGCTCTTTACACCAACCAACTGGATGAATGTGTGGACTGGACGATTCACACCTGCAAGGTAAAAAAAAAGCTGTCGTTACTGGAGAGACCAGCAGATACTGCCAGAAAAATGTTAGGAGGAAAATTAGTTAGCAGTTATGAACACATTCAAGAGTCCTATCTATTGAAAAAACTTAATAAAATGCTAAAGGAGCTGGCGTTCGTCATATAAATACATGCATGAAGTTTTCACACAGATAGCATATATTTTTTGCTAGATAAATTATCATATGGAATTGACACCACAGTTTTCTTTTCCCATGGAAAAAGGAAGCACAAAAGTCTAAAACCTCAAATGTAGAAAAAGTACAAAGGAGAGAGCATTATTCGAAAGCGTCATGGGAGAAAACAAACTATGTAAAAGCAAAGCTAAAAGCAATTTAGCGTCTCTAAAGCTCAAGCGCAAGATCACTATCAAAACCAGCAGGCGAGAGTACCCACAAAAATCAGGGGCCCTAGGTAGGGAAGTGTTCAAGGAGGATAGAACACAGGTGGTGTGCAGGGGAAGGAGTAAAGGAGCAAGGAGGATTAAATGGGGTGAGGGTGGACGCAGGGAAGGAGGGGGCAATGGAACAGGGAAGGCTAACTAGCACTAAAAATTTTAGAACACCATGTGGGAACCTACTGCTGCAAGGATTTTGAAAAATTAAAATAAATATAAAACATAGTATAAATGGGTTTAATCTATAATAGGAGATCCCATAGACTAGCAAAAGGCCCAGTATAAATAAACAAATACATAAATAGTAACAGCATGCCATTTCTGTTACCCTTTAGAATTGCAGATACCAGAGACTAAAATGAAGCGGTTCTTCCTTTTTCTGCTTTCTCCTGCCCATCATCTTTGCTATAACTAAGCGCGTATTTCCCAGAGTCCTCCCCTCAGCTCACGACATTGGTGCTTTTGAGTCCTTGCTCCTCACCACACTTGTTCTGTAAAGTCCTTACCACCCCATGCAATGGCCTTCACCCATTTATCTGCTCACTCATTTTTTTAAATATCAAGTGAAGACAGTATGTCAAAAACTGATGTGCCAGGCACTGGGCAGATCCTGAGGAAATGACCTTGTAGAGAGGAACTTTAGAAATAAAAGATAACTGTCCTGTCTCTGCAGGGGAATTCGAGCCCAGGACCCCTGAAGATAACAACTGAGGTGCTCAAGAACCTTTTATAAAATGGTGTGACATTTGTATCCACTGTATGTGCATCCTCCTGTGTACTTTAAACCACCTCAGGGTTACTTAAAATAGCTAGTACAATGTAAATATTACAGAATTGTTATGGGAGGATAAATTACTTTAGGCTTGTACATGTTCAGTATTGTTGCACCCATCACAGGCCTAATTAAATTTATGAGCTGCGGTTGGCACAAAGGAAAGCGGATGCATGAAGTAAGGATTACGTTAAGAGCGCAAAGGCGCTCCTGTTTCTAGCCTAGCCTCTCGTGAGGCGACACCTGAGCCAGCACTTGAAAGATGCGAGAAAAGAAAGAAGTGAGCCACTCGAACACAGAAAAAAAAACTACTCTGAGATAAGTCCAAAGGTTCTGAAAAGGGGATCCTAGGAGTGCTGTACCATGGAGAGGAAAGGAAGCAGATAAATACAAAAAGTCAGAACAGAAGCCCATTTAGCATGCAACCAAGGGAAGGCTTTTAATCAAGAGTGAAGTCGAACACTGTGTGTGGGGGGGTGTTATGTAGCTTAGTCTGATTTATGTCTTAAAGTGATTATTTTAACTATTAGGCAAACAGTAATCCATACTGGAAGCAAGAGTCAGTTAGAAGTTGCTCCAAATTGAACACAGGGGCCTGGACCACAGTGGAGGTAGTAAAAACAGTGAGCAATCAGGTTTATGTGAACAATCTAAGCATAGAACTAAGAGCATTTGTCGGTACATTTAATAGAGGAGGTGAGCAAAATGAAGAAGTCAGGCCACTCCAAGGTTCTGGGCAGAGGCAACAAGAACATAGCTGCCATTTCCTTGGGCTGGGAAATACTGCTAGCGACGATTCTGACATTCCAAGTGGAGGATAAAAGCTCCTGCTTTCGGCGTGCTTAGCAAATACCCGCTAGACAAACGAGAAAGAATGTCAAATAAGCCATGTCTAGTGTTCACACACAAAGATCAGGACCAAAGTATTCATTTTGGAGTTATCAGCATTTGGGATGATATTTAATCCACAAGCAGACTTGAGACAATCCAGAGAGAGAAGGGGACAAAGTCCATGTCAGAGGACTAGCAAGTGAAGCAGCAGAAGAAATCAGTTGGGTGTGATGGTGTTACAGATCAAAGGAGAAGCAAGGGCTTGTCGTACAAAGGAGAAACAAGCTCACTAGAGGTCTGAGTCTGAGTAGTTTACCCTAAGGCAATACCTGGTTCCAAGAAAGACCACAAACTGAGACCACCCAGGCCCCACCCAGGAACAGACCGTCCAAAGAAAATTCCTAAAGTTCCAACCACTGTAGATAGGATCACCTGCCAGCACACACCCATCGCTTTCCACCAGGAGTCAGCCAATCAACAGTACTGAACCGTAGAAATTTCTCACCCCCACGTTTGCTACCGTGAAAACCCAACCCCAGCGGAGTTCTGGGCTCTCCCGTCACTCCAATACATTGAACTCACAGAGAGTCTAAGTTTGCAAGCTTGTATAAGAATAAAAGCTCTTTGCTTTTACACAGAGGACTCGGTCTCCTAATTGGTTCTGGGAGGGAACTACATCGGTGACAAGAGCATAATTCAAAGCTGGAACAAAACGGCGTTCAGAGAGAACAGAAGCAGAGGCGATGAAGACAGTGGCACCGAATGCATAGTTAAGACCTTCAGTTATAAATGGGGGCAGCGAGCTGGGTGGCGGTGGCGCACACCTTTAATCCCAGCACTCGGGAGGCAGAGGCAGGCGGATCTCCGTGGTTCGAGGCCAGCCTGGTCTACAAGAGCTAGTTCCAGGACCGGCTCCAAAGCTACAGAGAAACCCTGTCTCAAAAAACCAAAAAATAAATAAATGGAGGTAGTTGAAAGAGCAAAAGTGAAGATTTGCTTTGTTGCTTAAGTTGGACAATTGAAAAACATTTGATAGATATGAGTGGGAAAAAAAAGAGAATTTGAAAAGGACATGATTGGTCCTGAGTTTCAGGAGCAGATGAATGAAAAAAAGAAATTAAAAAGGGAAAGAACGTAACTGCTCCTAGATGTGGCGGAGAAGAAAACTTTATTACAGGTATGTGGGAGAGCATAGCCAGAGGCAGGGATGTCTGGGAGTCTAAAGTGGACGCGACTCTGAGCCCTGTGAGGAGAGCGGGAGGGGAAGGGAGGAGGAAAGAGGGGAACCAGTAGACCAAAAAAGGAGGGGTAACCAAAATGGCTGGACTATACAAAACAAAACAAAACAAAAAAAAACCCATCTGTTTGGAGAGGGGGCAGAGTTAGAGTGTAATACATCTGAGAGAGGAAAAACCTGGAAGGAAATATGGTCTGGAGGAGTAGACAAGGAGAGAGGTTGGGACTGAGGGCCCAGGTGACTTTAACAGGCACAAATGGAAGGTCACCAGCCAGCATGTGGGGTTCCTGTCTCTAGCTATACCCAGTGGTCAGGCACAGACACAGTAGGCAGGAAGTGGATCCAACCTGCACTGGGATGCCAGGCAAGTAGACAGTAAGAAGATAAAGACTTCTACGAGGGAATGCTTACAGTAAATATTACAAATACTTGGAATCCTACAGGCATACCACAGCATCCTTCTTAAAATACTGGTCAGGACCTTGCCCCATCTGTGCTCTCAAAGATAACAAGTATTCTGAAACACACACACACACGAGAGAGAGAGAGAGAGAGAGAGAGAGAGAGAGAGAGAGAGAGAGAGAGAGAGAGAGAGAGAGAGAGAGAAACAGACAGACAGACAGAGATGAGAGACAGAATGACACCAGACCAGACCTGACAAGAGTCCAAATACACATAACATGTCAAGATAGTTCAAAACAACACAATATACTCCACTTCTGAGAATTTCAGTACACAGGATATCAAAAGATTATAAAGTTAAACTATAAAAAAGCCAGTTTAGAATTTTCTAAAGCAGCATTTCCAGGAGGCAGTTAGTTACGGTATACTATATTATCCAGCAAACCTTTAACATTGCATGGAACATGATTGTCCTGCAAAACTCAGCTTGAGAAATAGTGAGCAAAAGGTCATAGCCTTTAGCTATTGTATAAAGTGTCACTTTATACAATTCCTTATGATGTACTGTTACAATTATACTAATAGGGCTATTTGGATACCCTCACCTTTTCTGAATTATTTTGGTTATGGATTTTTACTGGTGGTGTAGTACCTTTAAGAAAGTATTTCTATTTCAGCAGCCTGTACATATCTATGGGGTAGTATATAATATTTCAACACATGAAATAACTATTCTATTTTTCTTTCTAAAATATTGGTATGTTATGATATACTAAATAGATTACTATAATGTTTTAGTAATTTATATTTTCTTTTTATGATAAGAGTACTTTGTAGGAGAAAAAAGGAAGTATTTATAAATAACTTCATAATAATAAATATACACTGGTTTAATTCTTTCCACTGTCAATCAAATATAACTGTAAAGTATCTGCCAGACCCCTGATGATTATTTCAAGGCAAGAACGATAAATAGATTAACTTTTGACTTTATTTGATTTCTTTATAAATTATAATAAGGAAATCTTATGTGTTACATATTAAGTATTACCTAATCTTATGAGAGGTCTTACTCATAACTATAACTACATATTGATTAAACTCACTATTTAAGATAAAGTCACCATCTCAGTAGAGTAGATAAGAATAGCCTACTCTGACCTATTTTACTTACAGTAGCAAACACTTCACTCAAAAGTTGGAAGGCTCCAAGCTCATTTCTTTCACCACATCTTAGTCCCATCTAGTGTTCAAAGGCAGAAATGTAGCAAAAGGAACAAGGAACTGACAGCAAAGCACTTTTCACTGGACTTCTCTATTTCTATCACTTAGGTTTTTTGATTTTTGATTTTTTAATTCTTTTATTCAGAGATCACTTAAGTTTTCATATGTCATGTCGGAAGTACATTTCAAAAAACGTGAAGCGAAAATTAATTGCAGAGTCTGCTATGATCCATCTGGATCAAGACTAGTACATTTCGAAAGACTCGGAAACAAATAAAATAATTCACGAAAAAAATCGTTACTTACGATTTAATTCTAAAGTGAATAAGAAAATGAAGGTCATGTTATAGAAATACAAACAGGCTAAGTGAGTACCTCTGCCCCAGGGGTTGAAAAGAAAGACATCTGTTTTGTTAGCCATGATCATTTGTTTTGAGACTAGCCTTGAACTTGCTGAGAAGCTTTCTTTCATCTCTTAATCCTCCTGCCTCTACCTCCCAAGAGATTACAGGTAAGTACTATCAGGTCACAGTGAAAAACTACATAAAACCATGTACCCATGCAAGCCTAGCAGAGAGCAGAGCAAGAGCATTTCCAGGGACTCATGTAAGGTAGCATCAACGTCTTTCCAGTAACAATGGTTACAGTTTTGTAAACTACGCCACCAACCCCTTCCACTGCCTCATCCCACAGCACGATCGCCTAACCAGGACCGACTGCCCCAGCCACTCATCATCTCTTAACTCTCTGCTTTACTAATCAACTACAAATTTCATCCGGCTGAGTTGCCTAGTTCTCTCTTCCATCCCTAATTCATATTAATTAATGTGCTTTTTTGCTGAGGATCTCTTGATAGCATGGTAAGTTGGCAAAGATCAAAGTGATGCCACTTAGTCACCCTAGGATTCAACTTTTGTTTCTTCTTTTTCTCTGAGCGGAGAGAGAAGTGATTAGTGTCAGATATTCCCACTTTGCGCTTCACAGTGGTTTGAGGCCTTCCTCCAGGCATGAAACCACACTCGAAAGAATCTAGGCGTGGGAACCCCAACTCAGAAGATGTCACTCCACACGTCACAGAAGACAACAACAGTTAGTTCTAACAATTAAACACTAACCACCAATGACTGGGGGGCATGCCTCTTTCCCACGGGAGAACACGGGCCCTCGGGGCTGAAGTTTGTGACTGTCTAAGTCTCATGCACTCCGTGTCCTTCTGCCACCGCCAATACACAGTGCACCTCCAACTAAACTCAGTAATGAAATCGCTTTTGATACCACTCTAAGACCCGTGTTACAAGAACATCAATATTCCATTAGAGAGAAACAAAATTATTATTATTCTCAATTTATAAATACAAAAGAAATCTACCTTTTAAAAGGTCTGCAAATGGATGAAACTAGATAGAAAACATTATTTTGAGTGAGGTAACCCAGACCCAGAAAGACAATTATCATATGTACCTACTCATAAGTGGTTTTTAAACATAAAGAAAAAAAAAACTAGCCTACAAATCACAATCCCAGAGAACCTAGACAACAACAAGGACTCTAAGAGAGACATACATGGATCTAATCTACATGGGAAATAGAAAAAGACAAGATCTCCTGAGTAAATTTGGAACATGGGGACCTTGGGAGAGGGTTGAAGGGGAGGGGAGAGGCAGGGAGGGGAGCAGAGGAAAATGTAGAGCTCAATACAAATCAATAAAAAAATAACAACAAAAAAAGCAAAAGAGGGACAATAACCTAAACATCAAAATATATGATTTTTATAAACACAGACACAATGTATGTAGAAATAAAAGAGGAAATCCATTTTTAAAAATCTGCAGTTTACTTAGGAACACCTGGGGAAAGACTGGGAGGTCTCTGTGAATCCCTAATTTGATGCTTCTTCCCTCTGCACAGGGAAGTCCTTGTTGACTTCTGCCCTTCTTCACTGAGATGCCCCGCCAGAAAACAATCAAAGTGGCTGAAGCTGCAGTTCTAGCCACCCAGGGCTTTGTGCTGAACATGCTAAGTCTTGTCGTCATGCTGTCCAGAGTCCCCAAAGACAAGGTCACAAGGAAATAATATTTCTTACAAGGAAGATTATTTCCCAGCACCTGGGGGGAATAAGAAGTGACTGTTCTCATGATAGGTTCTGCCCCAGGAGCCCAATATCAGACAGCAGGAAGGTAAGAGGGAAAAGAGGCGGTGTTTGCAAAGGGGGATGGGATACAGGACTTCCAAGGTCCTTGTGACTGACCAGACAATGCAGAGGTTCCTCTATCTTGTTTTCTTGCTGAAGTCATTTCAGTTTTAACTAGAATTTGATCTCCTTGATGGAGAATGCCATGGAAAATTATCCAACTCTATTCTAAGAACCTGAGGAAAAGATGCCCTTTAACTTAGCTTGTTAAACCACCTGCTTGTGCAAGCCTCCTTCCCCCCTCCAGCTAACCACTTAGCTTAGCTTCTGTTAAACTGCTTGCTTGTTCAAACCTCCCCTGCAGCTGTGGAGCAAGCTACCAAAAACTAGTTTTTGCCTTTAAATACCCCTCACCCTAAATACACGGTGCTACACTAGGGTCCTGTGTGTACTCCCAGCCGGCAGGAATAAAGACTGTCGATGGACCAGATGTGTCTGAGTGTGTATCGCTGGTGGGATCCCCGGAACAGCCCTCACTTTCCTTCCTGCAGCTTCAAAACAGTTTCTAGTGTCAATATCCGGTGATATTTCAGGTTACTTCTAAGCCTAACAGCCATCAAGACACACAGAGGTAAAGGTATTTTATTTTGAGCATATATTATTTTCCTTTCTTATCCTGTTCCTCTTTAGAAGGAAGAAATACTTTATCACAACTAAACATGTAGTACCTGGATGTAGATGGACAGACGCATGCTTCCCATTCTCTCTGTGTAAAATGGGATAGAGTATCCCTATCCTATTCAAGGGTGTGTGTGTGGGGGGGGGGGTAAAGACTCTCATTTCAAAACTACTTTGAATTGAAAAAGGAAAGGAAATCTGTATCCTCAATTACACACCAAAGTAATTTATGCAGAAACAAAAATTTCAAAGACTAGAGAACTGGAGAGAATCCAGGGCACTTAGGCAATTTTTAATGTGCCTTTGCTGCACCCTGAGGACGGGAGCACACTTTCTTTTTCTGACAATTAACGAGATAGGGTTTCCTGTCAATAGAAATATAAATAATCCTCAAAGGACATTCCAGTGTAAAAATAAGGACATTAGTTTATGCTTTTAAAAGTGCAAAATCAGCTCTAAGAGATCAGATTTCCCCTTTACTCTTTCTCAGAAGAAACCAGGGTCCTTTTTGTTAGTTCACCAAGGAACCTGACATTAGAGAAAGTAACTGTGCCAAAGCTTTCCATGGTCATTGCTTTATTCCAGAAATCCAAAGAAGTAATTATGGCTCTGAAGCACCGCGATGAGCTGGGCATGGTTTCTAAGCCTTTAATCCCAGCATTGGGAAGCAGCGCCAGTTTGATTACTGTGAGTTTGAGACCAGCCTGGTATACATAGCAGGTTTTGGGACAGCCGGGCCCATACAAAGTGACCTTGTCTCAAAAAGTAACAAAAAAAAAATATGACAATAACAACAGCAACAACAAAATCACTGTGATACTTATGTGGTCATACAAATAAACATTAATTCATTTTATCTAAGTTGAATAAAGAGGACGCATGGCAGTCTTTTGTAGGGGCTAGAGAGATGTTTCCTGGGATAAAGCATTTGCTGCACAATCCTGAAGGCCAGAGTTAGGGACCCCAGCACAGACATGAAGTTAGGTGGGTCTGGCAGCCAGCCAGTGATCTCAGCACTCAGAAGACTTGACAGGGAATCTCTGAGGCAAGATGGCTAGCAAGGCTAAATGAATTAGCAAGCTGTAAAATCCAGTGGAAGACTCTACTTCAGAAAACACAATGAAGTGAGATAGGAAGACAATGACTTTAACTTCTAGCCTCTAAATGAATGCATACACATACACCACGCAAGAAAAAAACATATCCAAAGATTCTCCTTCTTAAACAATTCAGGTAAAACTGTTATCTAAAGATACAGTTTGAGAAGTAATGAGAATTATTGACATATCTACTGATACACATATTAAGAAGTGAGATATAATGGGTAAATGCACTTGTCACTAACCCTGACAACCTGGGCTCAACCCCTGGGACTCACACAGTGGAAGGAGGGAACGATTCCTGTGACCTCCATATGTACTCCCCTCAATAAGTGGAAATATATGCAATAAACTTTTGAAGAAGAAAAACCTATGAAACATTTACATAAATTAATATTCCCTTGATAAGCGCCATATTACATCTGACATATCTCTACAATATTCTTATCTCACACGTCTGTAAGACAGAAACACTTAGATGATCTTCACCAGGAAATCCAATTCTAGTCATCAGCTGTGTAATAAAATGCGATGGCTTAGGCTGAGGCTATATCCAGAGGGAGGGCACTGGCCCAGCAGATGCAGGAACCTGGGTTTGATCCCTAGCACCTATATACGCATATAAAAGTTAAATGCTCTAGTACGATGTTTTTATAATGGCATAATTTCATAGTATGATGTTCTTACTATTGTATATAGTATATCTAAAAATGCAGGGATTAAAAATAATATTCCATTGATATCATTTGTATTCAGCTATCTGAATGGTTAATTAGGTGAGTATAAATATATAGAAAGATGATTAAAATAAATTACTAAAAGGTTACACCAGACCCCAAGAGGAGAAGGAAAGTGAGTCTGTGTTTGTATGTATATGTAGGTCTATGTTGCTACATGCAACCTGGGAACATGGGGATGCAAATTTCAATTTCATATTACAAAGTCAAGTCAAACACGAATCCTGAGACATCTGAAAAGATATTAATTAGAAATACATGGACAAGCATAAACTTAAAAATCTGAAATAGGAAAAAGTGGACCAGAACTTTTAAACATCTGCTTTTTGCTTTTCTTTTTCTGGGTATGGGTAGGTATTTTGCCTGCACATATATCTGTATAGCAGTGCTCACCATTGCCAGAAGAGGGCACTGGATCCCCTAGAACCAGAGTAAAAGGGGGGGTCATGACCTGCCATGTGAATGCTGTTAATCCGCCCAGGTCATTTGGAAGAGCAACCTGTGCTCTTAACCACTGAGCCATCTCTTTCAGTCCCATCAAGTTTACTTTTTCAAGACAAGCTTTCAGTGTAATCTTGGCTGGACTCAAAAAGCCCTAGGTAGCAGAGGATAACCTTGACCTTCTGATCCTCCCGCCTCACCCAAGAGCAGGATGACGTCACCACCACGTGTAGGGCTTTTTTGTTTTGTTTTGTTATACACTTCACATTGTTCCTTATTTTGAACTGTGAACTCACTTTCCCTAGCTAAGCATTAAATTCTCAACAGCACACATTAGAGGAAACTGTCTTACCAATAGTCATAGCTCTCATCCCAGTTGTCAAAATGTACCAGGAAGCGATTGTCCACCATGTCTGTTACCGTAGCAACACAGATGAAGGAAGGGTTCTTTTTGTCTACAGCCTCAAGCTTCATCCCAACTCGAAAGCCTGACGGGATAGCTGTCTATGGAAATACGCAGATTTAATTAGAGATAAGCACACTTCACAACCGTGAGATCTACGTACTCTTTACCCTGGCTTCAAGGACAAGCATTTTCACCTAATATAAAAAGCTGTGCCAGCCTCACAGTGGGGGTGCTTTCCACCGGCAACAATAAACAGCGAAGCTCTACCGTACTTTCAATTAACTATCCGAGCCTCAGAGCTAAAGCATCGGCAACCTGGCAGAGTTTAAAGTAATTCATTTCAGTGTGTGTCTTAACACCTTAGTTAGGAGATGTATGCGAGGCAGGCAGGTTTCACTCACCACGCGGCTGATTGTCTGGCCTTTCTTTCTTTTTTTTCCCTTGATTATAGATTGGACAATAAAAATTATTTCACACAAAAGATGCACTTAATTGAGTTAAAAATGTGGAGTCAGTACAAATTCACTCCCACCTCTGAGCAGATCCCTCAAGCACCGTACGGAAAGTAGGTCACCTTCGCTTATGAAAAGCTTCAAGCTATTACTACTTCGGGTTACTACTACAGACAGTTTTTATTCATAGTGGCAGCACAGGAACTGGCTGTAAATTCATGCTGTCATTAGGACTATTACGTATTTTAAGGAAATCCATAGACTATCAGTCGTCTGGGATTTACTAGGTAAACAATAGAGGTTCACTAAGCTAATGCTTGAAGGACAGCCATGTGTAAAGAACCCTTACATTTTTTGTGGAAAATATTCTAATCTCAGAGTAGGATATGCATTACATTAGCTATAAAATAATGTAAGTCATTTCTATCCTCTGATAAAAGCCCTTTATTGGGGCTGGAGAGATGGCTCAGAGGTTAAGAGCATTGCCTGCTCTTCCAAAGGTCCTGAGTTCAATTCCCAGCAACCACATGGTGGCTCACAACCATCTGTAAAGGGGTCTGGTGCCTCTTCTGGCCTGCAGGCATACACACAGACAGAATATTGCTTACATAATAAAATAAATAAATAAAAAAAATTTTTAAAAAAGCCCTTTATTTCAAAATGAAACATATGATCACTAGTCTAATGCTTTAAGTAAACAAATGCTACCTTTCACTTTACAGTAAAACTAAAAGTATCTAGCTATGGTTGCAAAAATGTAAACAAGTATATCTGAAAATGTTGCAAGTACTGAGTGAATTAAAGAGTGCAAATAATACATAGAAAACTTACCATATATTTGAACCCTGAAATTATATATCACTTATGGCCATAAATATATGACTATTCTCTAGAAATAGAAAACTTAATTGCCTCTCAAATACCCAACCCATGGCTTAAGATTAGGGTGTATGCTATCCATGCCCAGAATGCAGCGATGGTTCAAGGCAGTTAATCACACCACGATATAAGTCATCAGCAGGGGAACAGCCATGGGGCAGCCACAGCAGGCTGCTGAGTGTCCAGCAAACTGCCCTTCCTCCAGGGAAATGTCTGGTCAGAGAATAGATACTGACAAAGCGGTATTTACATTCCGGCGATTAAGCTGGCTGCCCAATTAAGAGATAATAAAAGAGGCTGACCATGTTCTTTCTCTTTCTCTCTCTCTCTCTCTCTCTCCTCTCTCTCTCTCTCTCTCTCTCTCTCTCTCTCTCTCTCTACTCTTATTTCAAACTGGTTTATGTTCAGTTTAATCAGAGAATGTTTCTTCCATTAGATTTGCACCCGCAAACCAGCTGCCTGATAACCCTGTCTGGATGGAACGTTTTCCCCATTGCTGATGCTTGTTCCATGTGGAGGGAGCTCTCATAGGGATGCTGCTGCCTCTTATCCTTTTACTCCCTGCTGCCCAAAGGATGAATCTAGGAGAGGAGCATGCTTGTGCTATTAAGAGAGCCAGGCACGTGTTCTACTCTGCTGAGGGTCCAGGGCTCCCTGGTGTTGCAGATGTGATGCAGGATAAGAAAAAGCAACTTTGATCCAGGGCTCGGAATCAAGCGGCTCATTTGTCTGCAGGGAAAGGTAGCATATGTCCTCCTATCTAGTCCATGTCAGCTATAAGGATGACACTTTGTTTGCCCCTGTCCTAATTAGGCCACATCCTGGGGAAGGAAAAGTGTAATGCACAAGGCTCTCTCAGATATGCCGTGGGAGGAACACAGAATAAAAACAGAAAGACAGCAAAGACACAGAAAATGCATACACATCTGCCTTTGCTTTTGCTACAAAAACTGCGGCCAACAAAGCTATGAGCTGCAATAGAGGCATGGTGGAGTCCCTGGTGACCTCCCGCCTGCACACTCTAACAAGGCTGTATCCATCCCACGGTGTGACTCCCATCTGAACTGGCCAAGTGATGGTAACAGTATAATATTCCAGCCGATTTAATTTTTATGTATCTTAATTGTAAGTCACACCTGGATTTCATATTATGTTGGCACTCCATTCAATAAGACAACCATAATATGGCTATAAAATAGATATTTACTCATGAAGAATTGAAGCTAATTTTAAAGTTTAATTAAGATACGAGAATTCTACTTACCAAGGCAATAAAATTGATTATAGTTCCTTGTTGTCACTGTGATTTATCCTATGAGACACTAAAAATAGAACCCCTCCTCCTGAAAGGAAAAGTACTTTGGATACACTTACTATGTTCTGATTTTCAAATAATGACTTGGGAGCAGCCTGGGCTTTGCACGTCTTCAGGTAGGACTGCCAATTAAATTCTTCTTCTTTATACCCTAGGGGGAAGCACACGTGGACAGACTCAGGAAACACACAGAGCACACCAGCTAGTTCCCCATCCTACTCTGCCTGTAGCTGGAACATGTTCAGATCAAGCAACCAAACGATGTTTTTCAATAAATAGAATTAACTCACAATCTATAACTGTGTGTTTTTAGATACAGGTTGTGTTTAGCTTCAACAAACTTTACTATTCTTTTCAAATTCTAAATGGATGTGGTAATGATGTACAGAAAATGGCATAAGGAAGCAAATGCATTTTGAACCTGGTAGGTTTTGCATTGTCAAGCTACTTCTGTCAACAATGTAATTACAATTCCTTAGAAGTAGGTCTAGGGTACTGCAGTAATCATATTTCTCATTTGCCCTCACTTCATTTACTTTGAGAGACTAATATGAACAAAAAGGAAGGTGGAAGAAATAAAAAAAATCATTTTAGTTCTTCAAAAGAAAAAAAATGGGGGTGGGGTGGGGGTTAGGGGTAATCCCAGGTTCACAAAGGGTTTGGCAAATGACAGTAGGAGAAAAGTCTCTAACATTACCAGTTCATCAGGCAGAATTTCCTTATGAGAAGGGAATTCCCTAAATGCTCCTTTATGTATCTCAAAATGCCATACTGTCTCGAACTTTTAGTTGGGACAGGGATGGTAGCCTACTATAAGATAACATCTTTGTGTCTGGAATGTAGAGTGGTGGAGCTCTTGCCTGGCTTGTGCAGGGTCCCTGAGTTCCATCCCCAACATAGGAGGGAGAGGAGGCAAAAGTACCAAACTGTTGGTTGAATTTTTGACAATCCCCAAAAAGTTGAAAAGAAGGAAATACTATTAAATACATAGGGGGTGGACTAAAAGTATCATGTCTGTCTTTCAAATCATAAAACAGGTTAAAAAAAAAACAATAAACAAATTCTGGCAGAGTATAATATAAAGGACATTATATTCTATCAGGTACGGCTGTGCATTCCTATGTGGGCACTCAGGAGACAGAAAAGAGTTCACTTGGAAACAAGGCTTCCTGTCTCAACAAACAAACAAATCAAAAGCAAAGCACCCCATTGCCTAGGGGCCTAAATCAATGTAAATCATTTCCTTATCATGAATGAGACTCTAAGCTTGGTCCCTAGCACTGACAATTAATTATTGTTAATTGTTAGCCCAATTAGTGCTGTATTTTCCCCTGCGATCTGTAACATATCAAAACTGGTGGGTTCAAGATATAATTTCTCAATTACTCATATTCATTCATTCTCATTCTCTCTCTCTCTCTCTCTCTCTCTCTCTCTCTCTCTCTCTCTCTCTCTCTCTCTTCCCCCCCTCAGAGGTAAGATCTACCTACTGTAATTCATCTTGGCCATGAACTCACTGTAAAGCCCAAACTGGCCTCTAACCCATGATCCTACCACGGCCTCCCTAGCACGAGGATTATGGGTGTGTGCATCACATCTGGCTTCTCAAGACTTTCTTATATAATGAAGTAGCAGTAAAACTAACATCTCAAATTGTTTTGTTCAAGGCAATGTGTATATATGTGTATGTACTCACACATATGTACAGATAAAACAGATCTGTATATAACAGTTATTTATAGTCGAGAATTATTATTATTTAGGTTTTAATCTCTATGAAAATAAGTGCATGGAAATAATTCATTCTCTTAGATTTTATTTCTTTAATTTTAATAAAGATGTTTTACATTATGAACAATAAGCTTGACTTAATTATCATAAAGAATATTGTCTAAGAATTCCAAGTTAGTGCCTGAGAAAGTAAGATTTCACTGAATTTCAAGCATGAAACAACAAGCAGCAGTACCTTTTGGAGGCTGGAGCTTGTGGCCAGTTTTCTCACACCATCCTACAGGGTGGATGTCCAGAGCATCCGCATTTACCCAGAAGTCATAGCAGTCAGAATATCCATCAAAATGAAGCTTTATCCTATATCCGCAAACCTGAAATAGATTAGCAGGTTGAGTAAGTTCACTCTCTCTCTCTCTCTCTCTCTCTCTCTCTCTCTCTCTCACACACACACACACACACACACACACACACACACATTCTAAATGAACTTGGGTATACTCTAAATGAACATATCCTTAGTGGGGCTAAGAAGATGGTCTTGTCAGGAAGGTGCTTGCCACACAAACTTGAGGATCCCACAGGAGGCTACGTGCAGAGACATCACTAGGATCCCCCAAAGTGAGGAAACTGTAGTTACTGTCATGGAAAGGCCTCTAAAACAGTCTGTTAAAATTCAAGTGGCAGAGCAAATTATACAAGGTGATTCTGTCTGCGAGAAAACTCTGTGTGCACTTACATATATGCTGTGTATCTCCTTCTAAAAATATATGGACGTTCGTACACATATTTACATGTACATACATGGATATATATATATATATTCATAGTTAAACTCTCTCTCTCTCTCTCTCTATATATATATATATGTGTGTGTGTGTGTGTGTGTGTGTGTGTGTGTGTGTGTGTGTGTTTATTTAACTTTATTTTATGTTCATTGGTGTGAAGGTGTCAGATTCCCTGCAACTGGATCTTCAGACAGTTGTGAGCTGCCATGTGGATGCTAGGAATTGAACCCGGGTCCTCTGGAAGAGCAGTCAGTGCTCTTAACCACTGAGCCATCTCTCCAGCCCCCAGAGTTAAACTCTTTAATGAACACGACAGAATACTGACAACTATTTCTTCTGGGAAGTGGAACTAAAAAGGAAGGAGCTGGGTGTGGTGGTGCATGCCTTTAATCCCAGCACTCAAGCAGGCAGATGTCTGTGACTGTCTTGTAGATGGGGTCTTGGGAGGGAGCAGTAGCAATGCCAGGAGCTGTTGGTGAAGATAAAGCCATGGTGTCCTGGACCTGGGTGTTTAAGGGAAAGATCTGGAGACAGGATTGAGTTTGAAGATTCAGAAAGTCTAGATTAAAGCAATCTAGATATATCTGTGAAAGAAAGGACCTTGGGAGGGTGGGGGGTAGACTTTAATTACTGTGTTTACTTCTTTGTGGTATTGAAGATGGAAGCCAGAGGTTCACATTGCTAAGCAACCAGTCTATCACCAAGCTATGTTCTGAGCCCTTGACTCTTGTTTTTTTGAAGGTTTATTTTACTTACTGTAGGGTTTTTGATTATAAGAGCTGCTTGCTCTTTGTAAAGACTTCAGAGTACAATAGTACTGATCGCTGTCCCATTTGCCTCTTGCCAAACGGCAGAGAGCATCACCCTTTGCTTCTGGTAAATGTCTTCTCTGCACATCAGATTGTATATATCAATTTTCCTCCTTTACATGTAAACGTTACACTGTCATATTCTGCCTTCTGCGACACATATACACATTTACATTTAACCATCAGGTCTTATTGAAAGGGTATTGCAAGAAAGGGTGTCTTCGTGACTGGGGCCAAGGAATGCCACAAAAATCGCACCATGCCATGGACTTCATGCAAGAGATTTATTAGGAGGTGGGGGGTGCAAATGGCTACCTCTGAGTAGGGATGAAAAACAGGTTAGAGCAAACCAGGCTCTAATGCTGGGCTTTGTGGAGTGGGGGTGGGGGAAGAGTATAGAGCGAGACAATACAAAGATGCTGGTGGTTGGTTGTTAGTGATGACTGCCCGGAGTTGATGCTGATTGAAGGTGAGGAGGAACCTGGTTCTGGAAGGTGGACTATTCTTAGTTGACTAACTCTTGCCCCACAGAATTGCTTTTGCTCATTTCAACTGCTTGTGTATTGATATCAGTTGAATGGGCAGGAGGATGGTGAAATTGAAGTTAGACTGAATAGTGGAACCTGTCCCCGGTCCCCAACATCACCAAGTTTGTTTTTGAATGAACAGTCTTTCTTCCCTTCATCTCTGCGTATTAACCCTGGAACTCCTGAAGGAACAACCATGGAGACTGTTTGTAACACTTGTTGCCCTGTCTGTGACAGGGCAAAGCAATATTGAGCCTCCTCCATCTCCTTAATTTTGCTGAACTGAGGTCATTTTAGGTTTAACTAGCTTTCCGAGTTTATCAGTTCTTAAATCTTCCCAAAAAAATGAGTGAGAATTTGTTTACCAAAGACTGAATAAGGCTTTTGTTTTTATTTTAATCTACCCCCTGCCCTGAGAAGGTGAAAGAGCAGATGGAGTCCGGTTCCCTGAGGGCTTTGGGGCTTTAGTCCTGGAACAGTGCTTGCTCAGGAAGAAGGGGTAAAGGAAGGGTGGGGGTCCTGAGCACAGCAGGCCTGCCTGTTAGAAGCAGATGGGTTAATTTCTTTGACACAGGTGTTGAAGAATTGTCAAAGAAATGGAGATACCCGTATTGCTGTCGGGGGTGGAAAGGCAGAAAAGATTTGCATGAATAATGAGAAAGGAAGCTAGGCAATCCTTAGTGGAAACAGCCCAGCATCCCATCACAGTTGATTTCTTTTGTCATTAGTCTTGCTGTGCAGAATCTAGCCTCACACATTCTCCTGCCTCAGTTTCCTGAGCGTTGGGATTACCACCAGGCAGTTGATTCTTCTTACTCAAGGTCATTATGTCCTGGGAAATCCCATTGCTGCTACAGGAAATGTAAACAGGAAATGTAGGCTTAGGTTCCTACATCCTCTAGTGACAATACTTTGGTCAGCACATATACTTGTTTTTTTTTTTTTTTTTTTGTTTGTTTGATGATTCCTTGTTTGCTATATTAGTGTTTTGTTAAAACTGAACTCTCATTCATCAGCAATCACCATGTAAGGCTTGAATAAGGGTCCCATAACACACCTTTTCCTCTGTTAGGTCCGCATAGCGTTCTGGGCACTCAGAGGTTAATGAGTGAAATCACCAACAGAAAGGCTGGGGATGTGAAAAACAGACACTCTGTGGGGTACTTGGGAAGGTCCCAAGGAGAAGGCCCTGCAAGTCCCTGCTGGGAACCTGGATCTTGGGTGACTCATACATTGCTGCCATTCGGTATTCACCTCTCTACTGGCACCAACTATGTTATTTTCAGTTAGAAATAAGTTTTAACAAGCAAGTGAATTCCTAGGTACAGAGTTTATGAATAATGAAAATTGCCTTATTTTTTTGCTTCCCAGAAATATTCACCCTGGGAATCTTGGGAAGAGGTGGGCTAGGAATTGGAAAGATGGAGGCTTTCTAGGGTTAGACCTTTCATGTAGGAGTTGAAAGGAATGGCAGTTTCTGGTGGGAACCAGTTCCATAGGAGCCTGTGTCTGACACAAGAAAGAAAGGATATGGAAGTCCTCAGAATGGAGAAGAGGTATCTGTCAAGCAGCTGGGGCTTGGGGTCTTAATGAGAGGGGACAGACTAGAAGTATAGGACTGAGGATGGCCATGGCGAGAGACAGTGTAACCCTGTGGCCCAGGCCTTGGAGGAACAGAGTTCAGGAGTCAGCTATGGAAAACGTAAAGCCCTGAGGCAAGGCCCAGCTGGACAGCTGTCTCTGGGCAGGGAGGCTGACAATAGAGGAGGATGTTCACTGAAGCACAGCCTCGCAGAGGACAAGAAAGTCAGGACAAGCTCAGAGTGCTGTGACCACAAGGGACTAGGGGTAAATGACTTAAGGCCTCACTTGTAGGAGGGGAGCAGAGACAGCTGGGTAAACAAGAGGCCCCTGAGCTCCCTCTGGGCCTGAGGTGGTGGAGGTGGGAGTAGCCCTCAACCTTCCTGAGAGATTGAATTCCCCAGGGACCCCAGTGTCACCTTGGACTCTAGATTCTGGAAGGAGTGAGTTTAATTGTAAATTTTAAAATGCTACATATTGATGCATTTTAACTAAAATATAACATATAAACTTATAAAGTATGAATAGGATATTATTCCTTTCTTTGCTCTCTGCCCCTCCCCCTTTAGTTTTGTTTTATTTTGTTTTTTGAGACAGGGTTTTTCTGTGTAGCCTTGGCTGTCTTCGAACTCTCTCTGTAGACCAGGCCGGCCTCAAACTCACTGCCTGCTTGAGTGCTGGGATTAAAGGCGTGCACCACCATACCCAGCTCCTTCCTTTTTAGTTCCACTTCCCAGAAGAAATAGTTGTCAATATTCTGTTGTGTTCGTTAAGAGTTTAACTATGGGGGCTGGAGAGATGGCTCAGTGGTTAAGAGCACTGACTGCTCTTCCAGAGGATCCGGGTTCAATTCCCAGAACCCACTTGGCAGCTCACAACTGTCTGAAGATCCAGTTGCTGTGTATGTGTTGCTTGGGTTCTTTTCTCATGAAACATACAGTATGGCCAAGTCTATGGTATCAGATGGACATCGTTTCAAACCCTAGATCTATCACCTTGAGACTGTGATTTCATATTGATCACCTGACCTCTCTGGCCTCATGTCCCTCACCTATGAAACAGGGATGAAAAAAAAATCATGAGTTTCATAAGACATTAATTCATGATGATCAGGGGAGATAACATACATAAAAAAACCCAGTAAACATCCTGCCTCACATGAAGTAAACTTTCAGTCAAGGACATTTCTTTCTCATCATTATGGCCCTGCAGTTACCATTTTGTTTTCCAAGCAAATACAAAGCAAAGCTCACCTCCGCCACGGTGAGGACACAGTACACAGACTGATGCTCCGGGTCCACACCTTCTAGTTTCATTCCGACTTTGAATCCATTTTTGTTATATGGAAAGGACTGGTGCTGCAATACAAAATGGCAGCAGAATTACACATCCACAAAAGGTAAGCAATTAGTCAAAATGTAAACAGTTACTATTCTTAAAAGAGTTCTTAGGGCTGGGGATATGACTCGGTGGCCAAGTGCTTCCCAAGAACAAGTAGGGCCCTGGGTCCCATCCCAATCATCCCAAAGATGGCTCTTATCAAACATATAGATTCATAAACAACTCCTTAAAAATCCCCAAAGAAGAGGACAAATGAAAGATGAAAAATTCACAATGGCTATAATCAAGTCATAGGAACAAAATCTAGTGATTTATAGCTTGTGTCGTTTACAGGCTTGAAGAGACAGTCAGCCTTGCTCATCAGAACCACACAAAGTAAACCAATAGAGAGTGACTTAAAGTTTTACAGAATAAATGTGTTTAAAATACTATGGTTTATCATTAAAAAAAAAAGATGGAGGGATTGATGACCTAAAATGAAATAATCTCCTGTAAAATTAAAAGCAAGTTTAACAAAGTATTGTCGTCACAGGGCAGAGAGGTATTTGTATGTGCTTATGACATTCCAGGAAGGAAACCTAAGAATTAGCAATATTGCCCCTGCAGCAAAGACAAATCTAGTGGTTAAGAAGACAAAACACAGGGTCATACTTTTGTCTTTTAGTACTGATACTTTAAATCATATAACTGTGTCACTACTCATGTAATGTATAAAAATGTAAAAAAGTGGGGATAGAGAAATAACTCAATAACTAAGAGCACTTGCTTCTCTCACAGACGACACAAGTTTGGCTACTAGCACCCACATCAGGCAACTCACAACCTTCTGAATCTTCAGATCCAGAGAATTTTATCTTCTGGCTTCTACAGGCAACCGGTCACATACCCACACACGGTATTAAAAACAAATCTTTTTGAAAAATATGAAAGTCTGTTCTATAAAGGACCAAACATAGAAAATCATGATACAGAACAAGTTGCAATTTCTATTATATTTGCAATTCTCAGGGTTGATGTACTTACGCTAATGTCCTTTTGTTCATTCATAGATAGAAAGATACCCATAGAAGGATTATAATACATTAAGTGATTTAAATGAAGGGTCAGCAAACCGCAGCCTGTGTGCCAAATCTTGTCCACCACAGCTTTGTAAATAAGATCCTACTGGAACACAGCCATTCCTGCTCATTTACATGCTATCTATGGCCACCTTCATGCATATTATGTAACAAGCTCTATTATGGCAACAGACTTCAGATGCCTTAAAAGCACATGACCCTTCCTAGAGAAACTTTACCAAGTCCTGCCTGAGTCTAGAGGCGAGAGAACCTAGACAGAGCCGTAGCTACCATTTACACTTTCACCTGACATTAAATTACTTATGACGGAATATTCTTATCAGTAGTAAATCAGTAATAAAACCATTTTAAATGTTTCTTAATAGGACGTAAATCTCAGTAACTCACATTCAGTCCCTCATAATTAGACACAAAATGGATCCGCTAGTGATTCAGTATTAGTATTCCTATAGCACAAAATGAGTGAAAATGCTGACGTTGTAAGCATCTGTGAGTGTGTACAGTGTTGTACTGCACAGTGTGCAAACCCTAATAATCACTGCCTTTTGAGGGTTCGTCCATGTAACATTCTCCCTGAGAAATTATCCCCCGTCACACTTCCTAAGCAGACAATGGAAATGACAATGAGTTCCTATGAGCTCCCTGCTCCTGTGCCTTCACCCACAGTGCTTCTAGGAGAACTCGTACCTCTTTGAACAGCTTTGCGGGCACAGCCACAGCTTTCTCCTCCTCTAGGTAGGATGCCCAGCACCAAGTTTTCTTGCCTTTAGGAGGCAAACCTGAAAGACAGTAAACCAAATGATGGACTTTCCGAAGCTAAGAAATCAATGAAATGTTCCAGGACATCTCTTGCGCAAATACTATGCTTTCTGTCTGTTCCCGTTCCGTGGCTGACACTTCTGTCTTTTTCTGGTTCCTCTTCCATAAAAACAAGAACTGAGAAGCGAACTGTGGTATAAATATCCAGTTGATGAAGGCAGAAGAAAGTGAAAGAACTCGGAATACATGAAAAGTCCAGCAGGAAGCCAGAGAAGCTGCAGGAAGTAACATCTTCCAGGAGCAAGATGTGTAAATACGCGGTTTGTTTGTTCCCATGGCACCAAGGAGTTGAGGACCGAGAAAAGGCTAGTGCCCCGAGTGCTTAGGGAATCCCTGCTATTCTTGAAAATGAAGAAAAACACTGATGTGATGAATACCATATTTATTACGTACAAAAAAAATGCATATGTGGTAAAATAAGATGGTTTTGGATTAAACGTGACAGAGTGCTGAACCAAGGGGAGGGATGAGACAGGTTGACTAGGAACAACACTGGAAGCCCTTGTGGGTCCATTGGGATGTGCAAAGCATTGGGCAGCTCACAAAGGAAGGAAGTTGGAACAGTTAAGGGGAAAGAGTGATAGGAAGGACAAGATCTACAAGAGCCACGGGTTTGAAATTTCATCCAGAGAAGGCATTAGGAGGAAAGAAGAAAGACTTCAGAGAGAGGACATTTCATTCCATGCAGAGGAACGAAGGGATTTAATTTACTCCCCTTAATCACAGAAACAAACAAACGAAACAGCCACCTGAAAGAATACGGTGGTCTGCTGTGAGCTAAAGACAGGTGGAAGGAAACACTTATAGTTCTTTCTGGGGGATCAGTGGAAGAACCAACAGAATCACAGAACAGGAATGCAGGGCCTCAAGGAAGAGGACAAGCATGCATGATGGTAGGTGGGCTGTACAGGTCTCCATCAAAGGCCTGGCTGGGCATTTGCATTGGGCTATGTGGAATAAGGCTGAGAGAAGCTTATATGGAAATGACCAAAGAAGAAGAGTTTATCCAACTAAACAGTAAAGAGAAAGGCCCAAGAACTGGATTTCCCAAGAGAGTAAGATGTGGCCTCAAGGAAAAGAAAAAAAAGGAGATCACATGACAAGGCCGTGTTTTGAGAGGGCACAATAAACCTAACATCTTGGGAAATGAGCAAGAACAGGTGTTTGGGCAAAGGGGTAGAAGCAGGAACTGCCATCTTGATGGATAAACCAGCAAACGAAAGAAGGTATTCCATACACACGCGCTAACAACCTGAAAACTAGCTGCCTCTCCTTTCTAAGCTGTTCCCTCAAGCCTCTATGTTTATGGAGGAAACTTCATCAGAGAGACTCTAAGAAGTGCTCTATAGCGGTGTGGAGAACCAGAAAGACCGACACTGCTTCTCTGAATTCCATCTTGGGGCCACCAGGTTGGCAGTTTTAACATCACCAGCTCACCCTGCTTTAAGACGGTTGAGTCTCCGCGTCTTTTCCTCCTGGCTCTCTGGGAACCCCTCAGGATCCTTCCATCTTGCTTGTTCTCCTACAGAAAGATAGAAAAACTTTGGCTTCACAAGTTCATGAAATTGGTCTCAAGAAAAACTTAGAGGGCCATCGGAGAGCTTTCTGCGGTTGGCCTTTGCTTCCTGACAGCAGCAATATGGTCCACTTGAGACCATGGTGCTTTTGAACTGAACACTATCCATTGCTGTCGGGAAGAGTTCAAGTCCTGCTCCCTCCTCCTTGGCGTCTCGCTGTTCCTCAGACCTCACTGGTCCTTTTTGCAGGCTCTCTACTGATGTCTACACCTCTCTAACCCAGGGGTTTCAAGGTCATTTCTTTGTGTGTGAGGAGGGTGGTGACTGAGGGGTATTAAGGTCAGGGGACAAGCCTGGGTGGCATTCTTTAAGCTCTTTCCACCTCCCTATGATACAGGCTCTCCTAGTGACTGGAACTTCCCCAGGTAAGCGAGGCTTCAAGCCATGGGTTCTAGGTATTCTCTTGTTTCCACAGCCCCAGCACTGGGATTAGAGGCAGGTGCTACGGCACCCAGCTTCTTCTACGATTCTGGAGATCCAAACTCGGGTCCACATATTCGCAGGGCAAACACTTTACTGACAACCATCACCCCATCTCTGAATGCCATTTGTACGCTAAGTATTTCACCCTCCATCTCTAGCTTCCTTTCCAGGACTCCATGTGTCTGTGTTTGGCTACCTAACAACTTGGAGATGCGTAGGTAACAAGCAGAAGAAACTCTGCACACCCAAAGACCTCCTGAGTCTTTAATCCACTCTTGCCTTCACGTTCCAGGAGTTTATCCAATCCAGGGATCTATGATTCATAGAATTCCCGACTCTTCCATTTCTTATATATCCTCACAACCCTAACACTAACAAAATCACCTAACATATCTTACATGGCCCTCTGACCTAGAATATCTAACTGGTTTCCCCAGCCGCAAGAATATCTAACTAGTTTCCCTGACTCTACTTCTGCTTACATAGGTCATAGAAAACTGGTCAAGCAAAGAACAAATCAAACCATCCCCTTGCCTCTAACTTCCCAGCGTCTTCCCCCTATACTCAGTAAGCCATCAATTTGACCTGACCCAAGTCACACTACCCTCAGCTTCCTCATCCCGCTCTTCCCTAATCTTCCATGCACCTTAGGGACTTCTGTGGGTGCCCTCCAACAGAATGTGCTACAACTATGCTCGCTTCAGGTCTTCTCCCTCAGAAGCTGTATTATGTGAAGAGCTAAACGCACACAGCTGATTCCTGCTCACTGTGCACAGTTGTGTTCTTGTCTCTTGAGGCGCCCTCCCCACCAAAACCCAATTTTCACCAGTCAGCCAATCCTAATTGAATTTTCTACTTTAAATGCCAGCATAGTACTTAGGATAAACTGGTATCTCCCTGGTTCTTTTTGCTTGATTATCATGCCTCCTTAGCCAGAACACAATGTCTTCACGAAGAAGGACCTTAAAGCTATTAATTCTTACTCATTTTTATATTCCCAGTCCATTGAATAGTGTCTAATGGATAACAACTGCTCATTAACTCATCTTGGATAAAATGTTTCAAGACCTCAAAGGTCTCTGTTCCTGTAAAACTACTAATACCCACTTTAGGGTGAAAGTAGTTAGATTTCAGTTAACATATTTCGAATAGTTTTCCCCCTAAGCACACTTGATAGTTACATGTCATTCTCTATCCACTCATAGTTTATAAGATCTATCCGCAATTTACCAAAGTTGTATTGGCATTTTGCTGGTAAGAGAATTTGAAATCCATCCATAAAACTTAAGGTTTGATTGTTGCCTCTCATCCCAGTAATAAATTTCAGGACATCTGACTGCTGAGTATTGAAGAAGAGATACTGTTACTTATTATTCCCATTTTTAGATGATGACAGTGAGGCACCAAGTGGCAAGGAATCTCCTGACATAAGTGGTCCCTGAAAATAGCATTAACTCACTCAAGCACTTGACTCCAGAACCGATCTGGTAACTGGACACACCCAAGACGACTGCCCACACCTCTGAATGGGCACATAAGGGCTACTGACCATTTCATCATCTCTCTCTTCTCCATCTTCCTTGGAGTCAGCTTTCAGAGATAATTTTGGTTTTTTCTTCCGACTACACTTGGGATCCTCGTCCTCGTTGTCTTCGCCTCCATCTCTTTCTTCCTTCTGGTCTCTGCTGTGTTTATAAAGCCCAAAACAGTGACAGGAAACAATACCTATCAAATGCCTACATGTTCATTATTGATGCAGAATTATTTTTTAAAAATTCCTCTTCAAAGGAAACATATAATTACTAAAAGAAATCCACGGGCATTAGCAAATAGTATGTTTAGGGAACATTTAAAATCATGTTTTACAGATCTTTCTGGGTAAAAACTGGAAATGTTTTATATATTAACTTCAAAAGGGAAATATCAATGTATTTAAAATGGATTCTAATGGGTTTATAATTACTTGTCTCTCATAATAATAAAATAATCAATTATGTTGAAATATATGTTTCTGAGGCAACTTGAAACAAAGGAACTAGCAATTTTAAGATTGTCAAATCCAATAGAAAAGGCCAATTATAAATTTGCAAAGAATCCCTTTGCCAATACAAAACAATCAGGAATTTCTATATTAAAATATGATGAGGGAATCTCCACTGAAACACAAAAGTCAAGGGGCTGGAGACATGCTTCAGTGGCTAAGGGCACTGATTGCTCTTCCGGAAGACACAGGTTCAATTCCCAGCACCCACATGGTGGCTCACAACTGCCTGTCATTACAGTTCTAGGGGAAATTGATATCCTCTTTCGGCCTCTGAGGCACGCATATGGTGCATAGATATACATGTAGACAAAACACCCACATAAGAGATTTTTAAAAATTAAATTAAAAAATAAATGTCATTTATTTTGTCCTATGTTATACTCAAGAAACACACCTTTTGCTCCTAAGCTGCAGTTTATTAGTTCCCAGATGGGGAGGTTGTACATCACTTACTGTATGTCCACTGAGGTCATCCTACAAGGGATTATTACATTATTTACTATGGACATTTCTACGGGGGACTTTGGCTTCCAATGTGGAAGTAAACAAGTGTGTTGTCATAAATATCAGTACCATTTAAATGTGCGCATAGGTCAGGAACACCTAAGCACTCTTCACTGGAAACAATCAAATTAGTGGTAACAATGGTCGATTACAGAGACAGAACAGCACTACTAGAATTGGACTTTCTAGAGAATGCACTCAATCCAATGCAGGGGTCAAGGGTCCTCTGTGACCAGAGAGAAAGCCTAGCAAACAGGTCCGAGAGGGGCACAGATGTCCTATGGCCCACTTAATCCTCGTTTCTGCAGATACTATGCTCTGGAAGTCTCTGCCAATTTCATAGATGGAAGGGAAGGAAACCTACTTGTCTTTGACGTGCCGAGCACAATTCTGGCCGCAATAGTTTCCTCCAGAAAGACACTCATCGCCATTGCCGTACTGACAACAGTTCTCACAGAACTGAAGCCCATCTGCTTTTGATTGATCCTTCAACCTGAATGGTACCCCAGTCTTCTCTGAAAAGACTAGAAGATGAAAAAGGAGGACAAATTAAAGTCATGTCAGCAGGCACTTCAAAGTATGCGTAAACTTTCTCTTCTACTAATTCTGTTAGCGACACAATAAGGAATGATGTTTGTTGAATGAGTCAGTTATTGAACTGTAACGTTGGGGATGGGGGCTAAGCTTGGCAGAAAAATCAGTCAAATCACTTCCGGTTATTCTGTTTTTTAAAAAATCTAGACAGAGGGTCAGGTGTGGTGTCTTTAATCTTTCATCTCACCCTTTGAGAGGCAGAGGCAATCAGATTTCTTTGAGTCTGAGGGTTTCTTGGCCTAGTGAGACCTATCTCAACAACAAATATCCAAAAAGGATAAACAACAAAAAAAAATTCACACAAGACCTCGGCTCTTCCTACAGAGTTCAAAATAGAAAGAAAAGAATTTCATTAGTTACTGAATTTCAGATAATACTATTGGTCTAAAAGCTCTAATCTATAGGTGAATCTTGGTACAGCTAAAAGGGTCATCTAAGTTACTTCACGTTTATAATATTTTGATGAGTGACTTTTTATTTAATCGACTAAATTAACACATGTAATTTTAATGTAACTGATCTCCTGGGTCATAATTATCCGAGTCATTTAGGAACTACCATTTCCTTCTGCCTGAGTCATTCAGCAAACATTTATTAGGCACCAATTTATGCTGGACACTGATTATGTCAGTACACTCGCCCAAGACAGCTCACAGTCTAGAAGAGAAGCCATACAAGAAGCCCAGGCCTTCTAATCATGTGGGATGCATGCAGTCATAGAAGTTCATAGGAGTACAAGCAAGTTCTAGGGCGGCAGAGGAAGAAGTGATTTTTTTTCAGCCAGGGGTAAGGTCAGGCAGGAGGGAGTTTCTGACATAGCACTTCAACAGGGTTTTAAAGGCCAAAGCAAAACAAAGAAAGAAACAGCATTTGAGCCAGAAAAAGACAAAAACAAAACAAAACCAGCATGAACGAAGGCAGGGAAGCAGAAATCATAGAACAATTTGGGAAAATGACATGTAGGTCCGAGCTGCTCAAAGGGCCGGAGCACAACACACAGAGAAAGGAATAGAATGGGTAGACAGAGCAATCAGGTGGATGCAGGCCACCAGATCCTTGAAGGCTTCACTAGGGTGGCAGAGAGACATTAGCTAGCCAAGTAGCAGGTGAGCAGTCTACACAAGTTCCACTGACTTCAGAGTGCAGGATAAACTGGAAAGGGGTGAGTTAGAAGCGGTGATTATTTAAGAGACTTCTGCAGTAGTTTCAGGGAGAGTTAGAGGCCTACATTAAGGCAGTGGCAGTGAAAATAGGAAAGGCCAGATCTGAGACTTATTTAGGGACTAAAAACCGAGAGCATTAAGGAACAGGAAGTGGAGGAACAAAGGCAGGATGACTCCTAGACATCTTGATTATGCACTGGGTAGATGGCACTATGGCCAGCTGACATGGGTTACGGAGGAAAGAGTAGGTTTAGGGGAAGGGAGAAGGAAAAAGACAATGAGTTGCGTTTCAGATACGTGGAGTTTGAGGTACCTGTGGGACATCCAGGTGGAGATGTCCAGTAGGCAGGTGGGAATACGGGCCTGGAGCTCGGGGGGGAGGTCGGGGCTGGAGATACAGATTTTGGAGTCATCAGCATATAGGTGATAGTTATAACCATTGGAGTAGATGAGAAAAAAACAAAAACAAAAACAGAAACAAAAAAACAAAAACCCAAAAGTGCCAGGCCTTTTGGCTAAATCACCTTGGTAGGCCATTAGCAACTTGGGTTTACTTGATCATTTACAACGAATCTCAGGCTATTACAGATCTGGCGTTAGACATAAGACAGCATATAATTGTTGTAAAATGTAGAAGCTGGTTCCTGTCTACTCCATTACAAAAATTTACGTAGGGACACAAGACACAAAAGTAATCCGGGGCTTTCAAAGTTTGGCCCTCTTCTAAAAGCTTGGGCAGACGGATTTTAAACCTCTCAGCGAGAAGACATCAGCAGCGGGTGGGCCGGCCTTACCCTCTTGAGCAGTTGGGACCATCCAAGTGGTGGTGGCAGTGGCTTTCTTGACACTATCCATCTCACTTTCATCGGTGATAACCTCCAGAGCTCCGAATTCATTCACCCTAAACTGGCAATCGACATGGAAGAAAGACGGCGACATTTACAAAATTCCTCGGGGCACGATTTAGTTCATGACGGACACACGGTCTTTAAGGAAATTAACCACACGTGCAGACTTAAACAGTCTCTCTTGGGTAGGCTTTTCAGTAACAATAAGCACTTCTGTTTTATGAATTTTGGACTGAGGAAGACTAGTCCGAAGGAGTGGGTGTCACTATGGCTGTGCACAAAGAAAGGAGTGGGTGTCATTACAGCTGTGCACTTCTATTTGTCATCTCAGACACAGTTTTACTACGATTTTTTATTTATTTAATACTACTCTTTACTTAGAAAAGCCACTAAAGGAGTCTCTTCCCTGCTCCTTCCCCCCACCCCCAGAAATTGATTCGGCTCACTAGAGGTGACCTAATTCAAAGAGGAGGCTTATAATGGCCTGTCACCTTCCTCCTTCTATGCCAAGATGAAAATGGACAAACCATGAGATAGTCCCTCCCCAGCGCCATACTTCCCTCACCACCCTCAAAAATTCTCCATGATGTTCAGTCCCAAAGAAGTGGAAGACAGCAGAGAAAGAACTGGAAGAGCTGAACCAGCCTGTGGCATGGCATCGCATCGCTGAGAAGGAAGGTCATGGAGTCTCTCCCCTAGTCCTTCCTCTGTCTCGTGGCAGCAGCTGATAAAGCGGGTTTCTGCATTAAGCCGTTTATGTTTAAGCAGAAGGCTTCATCGCTGCTACTATACCATGGCAGAGATCCTGCTCTTTCTCAGACTCCAGAACTCATGGACCTAAATGTTTCCCTCTCCCCTAGTTTACATCGGACAGAATGACAGTCAGGATACGCAGGTGTTAGCAGGAGAAAGTAGAGTGGAAAGCTCAGATTTGAAAGAATAAAATGTTTCAGATCTTTCACTCTGCTATATGTATTTCCCACACTCACTGTATAAAATTATTACATACTTTCTAGACTGAATGAACGGGAAAAGTCCAGGAATGTGACGTTTCTCCTATTATATATCCTGAGTACAAATTCACAAGCAATGTGTGTGGCATAACTAGTATCCATGTCAGCTTAGAAAGGGGTAAAAGTTAATTTTATGGATAAGAACTAAAAATAACAACTTAAAAAAGAAAGAAAAAAACCTTAAGGTTCAAAAAAAATACTTAACTAGCAACTGTTCAAAATAAGGCTGACAGTACCATCTACTGGGCAAGAGCAGATAGAACATGCTACTGAGATCATTATTTAATGATATTAAAGAATGTGATACAAAAATCAATTCTGAGTTCCAATTTTTAATAGGCGCAAATGATTCACTTATGATGAGTAATTCTGCTCCCATGACTTGCTATCTATGCTCATGTATGCTCACTTGACAAACGTGAGATGTGAGAAATAGCACCAGACATTTAGAGTATGCAGAAAGGATTGTAATGGCTGACACACTGGAAACCACCCTGTATTATAATCGCCTGAGAAAGGACACCAGAGCAGACCTTACACTTGTAAGGGTCTGACTCAAATCCCTTTAAAGTTAAAAGGTCATATCTCTACAAATGCAACATTTAATCTTCACCATCTTCTCCTTCTGCTAACATTAACTGCCATGATTGATAGTCTAAATACAAACAGACACGCAGTGTCACCTGGTAACACTTCACAGACCGAGGATGGACTCCAAGGACTGATGCACTGCAAGGTGTAAATGAAGTGATGTGCACGCCTGAGGAACCAGGACTACAGAAAAAAAAGACAGAGGAATTAAATGTCCCCATGGCTTCCCTACTTGGACTGTGTGTCTTCCATGGCATGAGGAGTGAAATGTTAGGAAGAATGAGTGTGCTAGCGGAACTGGACGTCCGAAGACAGGATTCCAGAAAGATGAATGCATTGCCTTTTGTTTCCCCAATTGAGCACCTGGGACCTCAATGATTTTGTGATTGACTCTGGCAAGACACAAAACTCCTCAAGTGTCCTATTCTCCAACTAAAAATATGAAATCATAAACTTTACAAAAGTAATTCATTAAGCATTAAGCAAGACAAACACACAGTTGGCACGGCAGCTTTTGCTACATATGAATCTATCCAGGTCAGTTTTAAGAAAAAAAGGAAGAAGAAGGATGCCTCCGATATCTGCAGGGTTTGGCATGGTTTTGTTTATGTGGCTTAGCCTGAGCCACTTCAGCTCTTTATTTTTTATTGTCAGCTCTTTATTTTTGCTTCTAGGGTCAAAAGCCCTTTTTCTTCTTTTGGGGTCTCTTTAATAATAGACCACTAAAAGACACTCTTGAGGTGATGATTTCCAGTTTATTACTTTTGATGTTGAAACCTGAATTCCAGTTACCAATGTACTCTAAGGGCAAAGATCTTCGGTCACTAAACTGTTTCACACATTTAGCGAGACAAGGCGAAGCCATGCATTACGAAGAAGGGCTGGATTTACAGCTGGCTTCTGCATTGCCATAGCAGGTCTTGCTCTCTGATGAGGAGCAATTATTCTTGCCAGATAAGATGCTATCGCTCTCAGGGGAGCATCTGCGTTTTACTGAGGGACTCTGGGAGACTAACTCCTTCTGACTCTGAGGACTAATTCTTCCTGAAGAAATGTTTAAGACACCATTAGAAATTCAGGTAGAGAACCTCAGGCACTCAGGCCTGGGTAGCCCTGCCAGGTACCTTTCTACCGCCACTTAGTCAGTTACCTCTCCACAGTCAACCTGGGGACGTCGCTCTACTCAAGTTCTTTTGTATTTTCAAAGAACAAATTAGGTAATGGTAAAATTTCTGAAGCTTGTCTAGGCAGAAATGCTGTGACAATGACCACAATCTTTTTGAGACTAGTGTTGTTTGAACACTGTGCCCGGAAGGGGCTCTGCCTCTGGAAAGCTTGCTCTGCTCTCTCTTCCCCTGCGCCTTCCAAGAAGTCTTCACAAGGAGCATTTAACTCAAAGAACACCTGATTTTCAAAGGGCTTCCTGGTCCCCGCCACTGAAGGAAGCTTCTGTCTCTAACTGTGCACACTTTTCCTTGTGTCTGTTGATTCGAGAACACTGTCTTTAGACAACGTTGTACTAGTGTTAAGAGAGTCCCTTCAACACCACGGCTGTCTCCTCCACCCCAGAGCTGCAATAACTGACTTGGGCAAAGGGGCCTCAGTTTCCCCATGTGTCAACTGACAAGACAGACAGCAGGGGCTGTGAATGGATGAACTACAGCACAGGTAAGGTGCCCCCTCAGGGGGTTAATTTCCTATTTCTCTCACTTCTACACCAAAAAAGATGTTTGTGCTTTATCTCAAATAATTACAGTTAATTGGCCCAGTGTGGGAGGGCTGAACATACCAGTGACAAGTCAGGAAAATATGCCAAAGATGGGGGAAGGGGGGCAAAGAAGCACTGAGGTAAAAGGAGATGTGGGACCAGAGAAAAGTGGGGGCCAGAAATACAAAAACCTTCAGGAGCTCTAACTTGGACAATGGCAGCTGCTTGAAAAGTTTAACCAGAAAAATGACAATGAAATTAGCCAGCAACCATGAGACTGTCACAAAGGAAAGTTTTTTCAGGATGGCAAAATCCACAGAACATAAAGCCTGTTCGCACAATGGGAAGCTGACCTCTGCCTATGAGGCCAGGCTGTACCAGCTGGACAAACTTCAGTTGGATGGCTTAGGTACCAACTGTTCGAAAATCCACATGCCCGTAAACACACAAACCATTTAAAAGCAGCAGCCTGGGTAAGGCGAAGTTCTCAGCATGACGTGAGGAAGCCAACTTTATGAATTATTCAAAGTGTTAACATTTTAGTTTAGGAGAAAATTATTTTCTCCACCTCTTAAACAACTGAGATTGGGATGTAAGAAACACTACAAAATATAGTCAACGAGACGGTGACGTATGACAAACCTTTTCCTAGGGAGTCTCAACGCACACATCTATTCATCCCAGATGGGGAGCCCACAACAAACCAAAGTACAGATACTATCAAAGTTCAACTTGGTGAACAAAATTTTTTTTTAATTGGGGTTACTTTCAGAAGCAAAGATGACTCAGATAGCTGCATCACCAGAGCCTACCCCAGCACTGGTGGCAGCACACAGAGCTAGGAACCTGGAGTACAAACACTATCCAGCCTGCAGGCAACTCATCAGGATGGAGAGTGTCCTTGCCAGGCGTCTTTGTTGAGCTAAACCTCTTCCAGGCGGGTCTGCTGGTTTCTGATATTTCCAGTCAGCTGTTCTGCTCTGATTCTTTGCAGCTCAGCCTGTCTTGAGAATTTTCTTTGCAGCCTGACACTTCTCTCTGGAGAGAGACTCTCTGCTTTATTCTGTTGTTTATTCTGGCAGGGAGAGGCCGAGTGAATCTGTTCAGTTTCAGGGACTTCTGGAAGCTATTAGAGTCATCTAACTTCCTGCTTAAGGAATTTTTCTGTAGGATGATTAAATGCCTAAATCTCTGAGGAAACCGTTACCCAAAAGATGGGCTATGAATCTTCAATTAAAGGGGTTATAAATAAAACATTGTGTGTGAGATAAGACACAGAGAGATAGAGAGAGGTGTATGGGAGTGTCGTACGCACACGCATTCTGGTGCACACACCATACATACAATACAGAGGCTAGGAAAACGTCTACGTCCTGCTTTGTCACTCTCCCCCTTATCTCCTTGAGAAAAGGTCTTTCTGTAAACGCTGCGCTCTTCCACTAAGTCATCTCCCGAACTCTTCAAACTATCTGTGAAAATGAGGTATCAAACAGTCCACTGCTCATGAAGTAGATTGGACACATAGCAATTACCCCAGTAATTACATCAGTGTAAAAGTCATATCAAATAACCCTGATTATAATACCCTAAATGACTTAATTACCTGATTATCTTAATAAAAATAATAGGTTAATTTCCAAAACCCATTGCTTAGAAAACTTTAAAGCAATCCAGATTTCTTAGGGATGGAAACTCCCCTTTATTACCAAAAGCTAACTAAAAGAAAGTTATAAATTTCACCATTATACAGTGAAAATGCACAAGAATAATATGCACATGAAATAACAGAAAGACAGTTTTCCTAATTTATTGCCAAGTCAGAAAATGCACACACTAAGTAATTATTTACATGGCTTTTCAATCCTTCCTAAAGTTGTGGGTCTTATGGGTCCTAACAACCCCCAATTTCTTTCCAGATAAAGCTTACAAAATGTAAAGATTTTAAGTAATCAGTCATAAAGCTTATTTTTATTATTAATTAAGTGTATGTGGCTGGAATCAGGAGGCTGTGAGTGCAAGGACCCTTGGAACCCAAAAGACTGTTGGATCCCCTGGAACTGGCCTTGCAGGCATTGTGAAGCCTAACCAAACTAGAGTACCTTACAAAAGTAGTACGTGCTCTTAGGTGTTGAAATACCTCTCCACTCTCTGGTTTTATATAATCTGGCAAAGTTCACATGGCTGATACATGATTTACATTAGCAGAGCTTGAGGAATAGTATTTTTTCAGCCTTCTATATCTACCATGTCTCATGCAGTTAGACTCTTGCAGAATGTCAGAGCCGTTCAATTCCTATTTGCTCCTGTATTTATTTATTTTACTGCAGAGCAATTGTGACCCAGAAGAACTAACTTATTCCAGGACTCATCATCACCTAAAACTAAAACTGAAAATTTCTTCTTTTTAATAATTTTAAGTGGATTCATCATATATGTGCATATTTATGAGTACCATAGGCTATTTCCATATACACCTATAATATGTAATGTTCAGATGAGGAAATTAGCTCTCCTACTTCCTCAAACGTTTCCACTTATACACATTAAGCACATCTGTGATCTTTTTCTGTTAAAGTATACTATGCATTACTTTAGACTATAGTTTCCTATGGTACAAAAAGAACACTAGAATTGAAAACCTCTGGCTATGTTTTGGTAACCACTTAAAAACAAAAACAATAACAAAAAAAAAAAAAAAAAAACTTCCTCCGGATTTCACTAAACCTCACTGCAATAGTTTTGTTTCCTTAAACTCACTGGCACTTTGTACTTAATTAAACCTAAGCCAACCAAAATCTCAAACATTTTTCCAACGGCAGGCAGATGTTTAAATTGTACCCCTGAGGATAAGTGAGAGCAGGGACTTGGCTAAGATATTTGTCAAGCAGCCATCAAAAGGATTAGATTTCAAGAAGCCTAAGTCAGGAGTAAAATTTTCCTATTTGAGACAGCACAGAATATCAAGTATTACAGAGACAGACTAAGTGACAGCCTGTTAGAGAGACAGGAAGTTTAAACACCTAAATGACTGAGTACAAACACAAAGTCTAAAAGGCCACAGACAGGTTCAAGGTCCCAGAGATAGGAACACAGCTAAACCAAATTAGAAATGAGAAGTGGGGGCAGTTTGAGCGTGCAGAACTATGTTTCATAGAGCAGCAGAAGTGGTCCTACTGTAGATTCAGTGGGGGCAGGAGACATGGGGTGGGCAGCACTTATACAGTGGGCAGACAGAACCCCATGAAGAATGGGGACAGTGATGAACAGTATATACATCGTGAACAGACTGAACCCCATGAAGAGTGGAGACACACGGTGGACTAGCACATATATCATGGGAAGACTGAACCCCATGAAGAGCCCTTTCTATAAGATCACAGGCTGACTTATAAAAAGAACTTGCTGCTGAAAAAGTGATTATACAAAAACTTATATTCATAGTATAAATAATTTAAAGGCAGTGAATAGTCCTATTGATTCAAAATTTTCACGTTATTTTACCCCATTTAATATAAAAACACTAGGACCCACTCAAAGCTCCAAAGCTATTACTAAAATATTCAAAATGCTAGACCTTCTACATCTGCCATTTCCATATATATTGGCCAGCATCATAATAGAATCAAAACAGATAGAGATGATCCTCCTCAGAGCTCTTGACTGATTTTCTTAAACTAAGGACATCCTAAAAAATATTCCTCAGTCCCCTAACCCAACTGACAATCTATCAATATTTCACGTTATCTTACAAATTTACTGCAGAAGACCACATACTGTATAAAGCCATAACATTATATTTAATGGTTTGAGTTCTTATTTTATGTATGTAGTCACTGTAAAATAAGCTCACACACAGATACACACAACATATAATTCATACATGATAAAGAAAACCCACCTTTAAGTCACTTCCTGGTAAGGTACCAACTCCATCCTTCCAGTCCATAACACTGAACACATCAAACTCTTGACCACTTGTGCTAGATGCAGATTCAGTCATGATTTACTTTTTTAACCTTGAAGAGGAATAAGGGAATGTAAATACTTCACATGCACATCAATTTGATTTAGTGATCATTACTACTTGTTTCTTTTAATTACATTATTTTCTTGATTCATCCATCTACAAACAACTGCTTTGAAAGTATCACTAATGGGGCTGAGCACTGGTAGAGCACTTGCTGGCATGTGTGGGGCCCTCCAAGCTCTATTCTACTATGTGTCTGTTTGACTCTGTGTGCCAGAAACTGTGACCAGAGCTGGAGAGGCACTCGCTCTACTACTGACCTATACCACCAGCTTCGTACATTTTTCCCCCTAAGCATACATTCCTACAGGGAAGTTTAACTTCTAAATTAGACACTACAAAATGTTAAGAACAACTGTCAGTGACTTGGCATGATTTTCTTTCCTTATTAAGGTGAGAATTTTCACCTTTTCATTTAAACAAATGGAGGAATTATCTTTGGTATATTCAAGTCATCAGCATCAATGCTCTCACAGTTGGGCTTCAGTGTTAAACAAAATGAGGTGTACTTAAAGACGAGCACTGTGAATCTGGACAATCAGTCTGGTAACTGAGACAGTCTCAGGTCACCAAGTACCTAAGCGGGGGAGGGGGATAGTGTATATACATATGGACTTACTAGACCAAAAGGTGACTCACTCCTAAGCAGGATAGCCTAAGATCTCACACTAGGCAGAACAACATTTAAAACTGATGGACTGTTTGTTTCTTGACAATTCCATTTAATATTTTTGAGGCGATGTTGACTTCAAGTAACTGAGCCCTCTAAGAACTATAACCTCAGAAAGTGGAACCAAAGATAAGGGAACTACTAAATAAAATGTAGATTTAAAAGATACCATTGATGGTGGGAAAATAAAAGGGGAATTGAGTCCACTACTCACTGTCATCTATATTAACCTATCAGTCACATGTCTGACCTAACACAACTAACGTGAATGTGATTTTTATCAGAAAGAGATCGAGTTTGTTTGACTAAGTTGAAGTACCTGCTATGACCCCCGACAGCATCCCAAGAGTCAAGATGTTGCCAAGAACATGGAAAGGTAGTGACAGAAATGAGAATGAAGCCTGAAATACTTAATGAGATGTGATGAGATTTGGAAGATTTACATAGTTCTTTGGAGACATGGTCTCCAAATGACTAAGGTATAATGTTACAACACTGAGCCCAGAGCATGGATTCATTCCAACTCTCAGATCAATAAATTTTAATACAGGGTGAAATCTCAGTGTTCAGGTTTCAACTGTACACTGTACACCAGCCCACCTTTAAGATAAACTGCCCTTCATGGAGTTCTGCTGCGATATCAAAGATTTCCACTATTACTGAAAAGCTAGCAAAATATTCCTCTCTTTTCCAACCCTGTATCTACATTAATCCAGACTCTCTTCATATACTTCAGCCAAAAAACAAACTGGAATAGACTAAATGCAGAAGCAGCTGTAAGAATCCAACTATCTCCTGTAAAACCAGACGTTAGACAGATTTGCAGAAGTTGTAACTATGGCAACTTCTCTCATATTTATTACTACTATTTTATATAATTTATTGCTCTTTCATAAAAATTTTGTTTATATATTTTATATAGTGAGCAACCAATCTATTTTAATATGCATAGGCTATTAGAAAAAAATACCTACTTGAGTTTTCAATCATAAAGGAGATTTAAGACCAAAACTTCTGAAAGTCACTGCTGTGCAGAGTAGTAGTAACTCGCTTCTCTCCATAAAGAAGAAATATTAACCAATGGGCTGAACATGGAACTTAGATCAAAGCACACTTATAGAACATGGTACCCAACCACAAGACACCAATTCACAAAACTAGTCCAATCTAAATTATTAAAAAAATTACCGGACAGAAAGATGAAGAGCAACTTGTCATCTGATAATATCAAAGAAATACTACTACTGCTGCTTAAAGGCGGGATGATAAATACTAATACATAATATTTGTTTTCCTTTTTGACATTCATTCATTCTCATTCACTCATTGTATGTATGTGTCTATTTCAGGGCACATACATGCCATAGTGCATGTGTGCATGTGTGGGGATCCAACAACTTGCATGGAGTCAGTTCCCTACTCCCATCATGTGGGTTCTGAGGGTTGACCTCAGGTTATCAGATCTGGTGGTAATGAGCCATCTCTGGCCCATCTTTTATTTATTTTTTTTTTTCTTGAGACACAGTCTTGCTAGCTGTGAACTCATGGTCTTCATGTCTCTACTCCCTAAGTCCTAGGATTACAGGTACATTCCACCACACCAGGGAGTATGTTCCTTTTAGTGGGAAGTTCTTCTGTATATTTTAGTGATACAAAAGGACAGGTGAGAAGACATGCGAGAAATCTGTGTTAAAGTAATCAATGGAGTCCTGTGACCAAATAAAACTGATGCTGCGCTGGGAACTGTCCAGATGTGACAGGGTCTTCGATGACTCATTCTACATCCTCAATTTTCCATATGCTTAGAAGAAATAGTTCAAGGTGTCTTGTTTTCTCCTCAGACAGAATCTCATTTTGTAATACACTAACCACAATTTGCAATGAAGCCATGGCGGGCCCTGATCTTATCCCCCTGCCTCAGCCTCCCATGTTCTGTGATTCCATGCTTGCTCCACTATGCCAGCAGGCTGAAGACTTTTTAAAATAGATGTCATATGCATTTCTAAACGGGATGTAAAAACTCTGTACTTCTTGGAGTGAGAGACTTTCTTCCACTGAGAGTTTCCAGATGTGCCGATATTCTTTCTTCCCCCTTTGCTTTAAATAAAATATCAACTAGAAGACATTTCAAACTGTATGCAGTGTGAACCACAAGAAGCGGATCTCACTATTACTAAGGCTTAATCCTCAGAACAGGAACTAGGATATGATTGCCAGGGGAGAATTATGTGGGAAATTTTGAAGATATTAGATGAATTAAGACTTTGTTCAGGGTTTCTATTGCAGTAATAAAACACTGTAAGCAGGAACAACTTGGGAGGGGAGGGTTTATGTTATCTTACAACCCTCAAGTCACGCTCCATCACTGAGGGACAGCTGGCCAGGAACTCAAGGCAGGAACTGAAGCAGAGGCCATGGAAGAGTGCCGCTTACTGGTTTGCTTCTCAGGGCCTGCTTTCTTAGATCACCTAAGACCACAGGCCCAGGGACGATGCTGCTCCCAGTGGGCTGGACCCTCCAACATCAATCGTTAATCAAGAAAATGCCCTACAGATTGTTCTAAAAGCAATCTAGTGGAGATGCTTTCTTTTTTTTTTCCTTTTTTGTTTTGTTTTATCTTTTTTTTTTTTCTAGACAGCTTTCTTTATGTAGCCTTGGCTAGCCTGGAACTCACTTTGTAGACCAGGCTGGACTCAAAATAGAGATCCACCTGCTCCCCCCCCCCCACACACACACCCCTAGTACTGGGATTAAAGCCATGACCCAGCACTGCCCAGCTGGAGGTGATTTCTTAATTGAGGTTCCTCTTCTCAGATAACTCTAACTTGTGTCAGGTTGACAAAAAACAAACAAACAAACAACTAGCCAGAACGAAATGGACTAAGATTGCAATGGAACTGGGTCCCTTTGAAGTAAGAGCGGTATTCTCTGATAAAATGCTTTCTCCTGCTGGGCAACCAGTAGGTAACCAGGGTGGTTTAGTTTTCCCCTACCTAAAAGCCATGCAAGTACAAATGTCACAACAGTAGAACTCGTCTCCCTCTAGAAGAACTCTCAAAGCCGGCAGTCTATAAAAGCTGTGGTGAATGCTCCCTCTACTCTAATGATATTAGATAGGGCAGTAGCTTTTGATTCCTGAAAGTATATATGACCCGTTGACCGTGACTATAATCAAGGCATTGTTGCCCAGCATGCCTTTGTCAGTGACTGCTATGGATGGCTCATCAAGAAATTGATGGCATCTGCTGAAGTAAAGGATGATTACTGCTGGCACCAATACCACACATTATAGTCCCAAAGGCCCCTTTTGTGAATAGCCCATTTCAGCTTTATCCATTTAAATTACAATCTTCTTGACCTAAGCTTCTATGGTAGAGTGAGACAGCAAACTAAATGACATGTGGCACTATCTTCAGAATAACTTCCTGTCTCTCTCCAGCACCACTTGCTGGTCTCTGAACCAAAGCTGTACAACTTGACCTTCCCTTGAGATCATCTATCTATTGGATGAACCACCTCAGCATCTCATGTAAACAAATCTCTGACAGCCCCAGGTTAGTGAACTTTTCCCACAAGATGTTAATAAAGCTACTCCATTAGATGCTAATAAAGACAGATTTTTTTTTATTTTCTCATTTGTTTGTTTTGGGGGGAATGTGTGTCCTGAGATTGAAACTGACATACAACACTTCCAAAGTAGGCAAATACTGGCACCAGTTAGTAACATATTCAAAAAGCCCATAGTAAGGGGCTGAGGATATAACTCAGTGGTAGAAAATCCCTAGGACAAAGCAAAAAAAAAAAAAAAAAAAAAAAAAAAAAAAAAAAAAATAACAAAAGTTTTACGTGATGAGGCTGGGCCTCTCCTAGACACTGTAAGCTAACCTTGTATAGACTAAGAATCCAGACCTTATCGTCCAACTCAGACAGTCTACTTCTAGAATATTAAACTTCGGTGTGGCTAAAGCTGTAACAATCCATGGGTGCATCATGGGTAGAGAGTTACAACCATTCCATGCTGTGGTATAAAATGACACAAAAGGTTTCCATTCTAATTCAGAAATAATTCACGTCATAGTTAATATGTCTAATTTTAAACAAAGTGCAAAAATGGTGTGCCACCATTTGTGTAAAACAAAAAGAAATATGAAGGATGGGTTGTGTATGCACATCAACTATTTTTAGAAGGATCTGTCAGAAACTGGGAACTCTAGCTGTGTCCAAAAACAGGTAATGATGCTAAACAAAAGCCATGTTGAGTTTTCTCTGTGTATCTACTAATGCTACAACAATACATTCAAAAATCACGATATAAATATAACACATTCTGCTTCATACTTATTCAAAAGTATATGATAAAAGGCATGCCTTCCCACGAAAATATTTGCTACTGATATCAACAGGACAAAGCACGGTCTAAAAGTCGTGAAGAGAAAAGGAGTCCTGGGAAGCTCTTGGGTAACTTACTGAGAGGTGTCGGCACAAGTGTATTCACACAACAGACGGTTGAAGGGAGAAGTGCAGGGTTCACTCCTTCACGAGATGCAGCCCCAGCCCCAGCACTTACAGTTCCCACCATTCCTGAGCAACACCTGAAGCTCTGGTGACATTTACTAGTCGATCCTTCCTCAGAAATGTGACTCTGAATCATTTCTGCCATTAAGCTGAGGGGCAGGAGCACACCGCCAGGCCTGGCCAAGGGCCAGGTATGCTCTTAGTCACAGAGCTTATTCTTACTGCTACGAACACTGAAAAATAAAAGGATCAAAAAAACAAAAACCTGTTTCTTTTTAGGAAACTGAAAGAGCAAAATTAACTGCTAGTTGAGTCGCGTGTTGAAGACGGACTAAAGGGAATATGGAGACGGTTATGAAAGTCATAGGCCCTGGCCACAAGAGAGACGTTTCGGATACACTGAAGTCTGAAATGTCAAACGCAATGACTCAGACACACTGTGCGAACACGAGTAATGTTTCAAAAGGAAATCAGTAAAAAAGATGTGCAAGCTGACTGCAGTTAGTGCTCAACACCCTAAAGACGACGCAACGAGGGAGACGAGCAGCTAGGGTCTGGGGGTATTATTTAAGTTCTACTTCAGCGATTTTACAGAACTTAGGTGCTACAGTTTTATTTATTTCTTATTTTTATTTTTTAATTTGAGGACTGAAGGTGGCTTGGGACCTACCCCTCACAAATGTCCTGAATCTACTCATCTCACATTGACTAAACATAAGCAGGACGTATGTGCTCTTCATGAGACTTTTTTCATACCACTTGTTTGCTCTTTCTGCCATGAGCAGATAAAAGAGAGGCTTGGGGAGAATAGCAGTTCCTCTGTAGGTGCCTGGAGCACTCTGAAGGGAAGAGACGAGATGGAGAGAAGATAGCAGTCTTCTGAAGACAAACAGAACAACCTCAGTGGCTCAGCACAACACAAAAGAGGGCCAGCAGATGGAGGGAGCAAACAAGGATGACCTGGGTACAGCACTGTGTGCAGCCTGGCCATTTCTGTTCAAAGCGTTTTCTCCAAAATTGATATTGACAGGGATGGCAAGTCACTGCTCATCAAGAGCAAAAAGACAGAGGCTGGGGACACAGATCAGTGAAAGAAACCTTGTCACACAAGAGTGAGACTCAGAGATCAGATCCACAACATCCACATCAATGCCAGGCAGGCAGGATACTTCACCTTTGATCCTAACACTCAGCGAGGGGAGACAGGGAAAGCCCAGAGCAAGCTGGCTAGATAGAATAGCAGAGTCAAGTCAGAGCCCTTGTCTCAAGATAAGAGGTTGAGAATGATCAAGATGTCAACCTTTCGCTTCCACACACATGTGACCTGCACACGTGAGCACAGAAATGTGAACACACGCATACCACAAACAAAGAGATTTTATAACTAAACAAACAAACAAAAACTATAAATAAGGGCTGGGGTGTAGTCCAACAGTATACTGCTTGCCTAGAATTCCAGCTGCCCTGAATTCAGTTCCTAGGAAGACAAAACAAGGAAACAAACAAAAGATCAGTGAAAGAGCCACAATCATTTTATACTTGCTTTCTTTGAAGCTGCACTTTCAAGCTTTTCATTTGACAGATGCAATTTCAAAATTAAGGTCCAGAGATGCGAAGGTTGTGAGCCCAGAGTGGTTATACAATGGGGCAAGCATCACATCAAAGAAGAATCATATTAAAATTCAGAGAACATGATTAAAGATGTGTGATTCACACGAGAGGGCTGAGATATCACTGCCTGATGTTGATAAACTTACCTTTCTAAGCTTTGGTTAAGAAGACAACATACCGTAATATCTTATATAGAGAACCGGAAACACTAAAATCATTACCACGAGCCAAACAACATGACAGCTGTGTCAAAGAGTCACAGGACAAAGGAAGAAAGCCAAACTCAGAGGCAGGAACCCAGTGCTTCTTTAAGATCATTAGCTGAAGAAGGCCTTTTGTTTCCTTGTAGAAATCAGCATTCTTGCTGGATGTGGAGGTGTATGCATTTAATCCCGGCACAGGGAAGGCAGAGACACCTGAATCTTCGTGAGTTCAAGGCCAGCCTGGTTGACAAAAGTTCTAGAATAGACAGGGCTATGTAGTAAGACCCGCTCACAAAAAAGAAAAAGAAAAATGATAGGGGAAATCTCACAAGGCTTTACCTCTAGAGTAGGAATTACACGCAATTAATGGCACTCAGGGAGGGAGAATCAGTCTTCCCCAGGGATGAGTTTCCTAATTGGTTATCCAATACCAATACCAAGAAGTCAGCACTAAAAGCATACACATAAAAACAACATTAAATGGACTTAGCAAATTGTATTGATAAGTGTGTATATTTATATGTGGTGTGCACATTTATACATGTGTGTGCATATATATATATGTGCACACACATATATTATGTGTGTAACAATTATAAGTTTTTTAAAAGGTCATGAATTTGAAGGGAGTGGGAGAACATGAGAGGAGTTAGAAAGGAGATGGGGAATAATATAAAGTACTCATATATGAAAGTACTCATATAAATAAAGTATCTCATATCAAAACTGTTTTAAAGTGGCTCTTTCATTGTTCTGAGTTCCTCATGTTCACACTCTACAGGTCTCTTCCCAAAGCAATTCTCTTGCCATAACAAAGAAGAATAAGTCAAGGGCGGGGATGGGAAATCTGGCATCTACTTATCTCAGACACCCACAACTCCCCATAGTACCACTGCACTGGGCAGAATGCACTTAAACAACACGAGACTACAGGCAAGGAAATAAGTTCCAAACACTGCTCCCTCCAGATGCGTTTCAGAAAGCCATTTACTCATGAGAAAAGATTTTGTGATTTAAAAAAAGTGAAATTCTTAGCAGCCTTTGGGAGAAGCAAGGCTCACACTGGGAGTCTCTCAGCCACATGTAGGGTGCTCTCTCAGTGTTCTCCACAGACACTCGGCCCTCAGCCTTGGGCTCCTTATCACAGTACAGGGAGTCCCATGGACTCCTCACTATAGAACATAGTTTTATAGGACACAGCTTATTTATCTTCAGATTAGACTCCGCTACTAGGATGCTAGCTTCAGATCTAGCTGCTGGTTGGCATTCCTGTGCTGAGGTCTATGGTGTCTAATCCTGGGAATGGCCCCCAGACCTAAAATCCTGTAAGTCCAGTTTTGAGGAAGTGATCCTGAGAAAGATTTGGTCCCTGCATTATAAGGCCTTCCTAGAGGTCTCAGAGACTTTCCATACTTCCTATATGGCCTTTATTGGGACATTTTCCATTCTCCAAAGCACCACGTACACAGGGCCCTCATACACAGTCAAAGAACCTAACAGACAAAGTTAAGAGAGACGCCGACTTATTGAGGCAAAAGGGACTCTGGTTAAAGATGTCACCAACACAAGCTAGCTTGAACCCTATAACTTTCTTTTCAAACTGGTAAAGACTATTATTTCCGGTTTAAAAGTAAGAAAATTTGGGTCATCTGGACAAGAAACACTCTTTCATTTTCCAGGACAGTACCCAATATCTTCCTTTATTTTACACAATAGAAAGGAAAGTGTCCAGTAAGTGTGGTAAGCAAAGGCTCAGGAGCCACAACCCTGATTAAACGCCCGTCTCACAGATCTCTAGGTGCCACCTTCCGCCGAGCATCCGTCCCTTCCTCAGCCTTAGCTGCCTTGGCTACAAAACAGATAGAAATGTCTACTTGCCAGGGACATAAGAACTTCTTTTTGTTACAGTGTTCAAGTTGAAATGCTCTGCCTAGTGTTCAAGCTGAAATGCTCTGCCTAATGCTTGGCCAGCCAGAGGAAAGGAACACAATGTATTTTATATGTCCAGGCTCCTCCAGGCAGAGGACCACAGGTGTTGTAAGCAGCACAGGGCAGAAGAGAACTCTGCCACTACTGGTAGCCCCATTAGGAATCCTCTGGATTTATTCCGTCGTTCAGAGACTGGACAAGAAGCCCAAGGACTCTTGAGATCTCATGAAGGAGTAGATTTCATTTCAAAGAGAATGTGGAAGAGTTTGTAGAGTCTCCCAAATAGAAGGTTGGTAACTTAGTTTTGCCAAAATCTTTCACAAACAAACAAACAAAAAACTTTAACAACTTGAAAGCAAATAAACATAACGAAGACCTAATTTCTGAACAACTACCATGAATGAAGCCACCACCAACCTTTCTGTGATATTTATGCTAAGGAAACATTAAATGTTTCTCAGTGCCCACAATGGTACTTGTAAAACCTGCTTTCCAGAGAGCAAGTAGAAAGGCAACAGAAAGCACCATATGTATTGCGGTGAGAAGGCAGTGGGAAAAGAGAGATCAGAGGGGTTCCACCCAGAGAGGGCTTCTGTAATAACTACAGGGTGAGTCTCTGCATGAGCCCCGGGATGCGCACACAGTGCCCACGGAGATGCCAAGGGAAGAGCAGGAAGACAGCAACTGCCCCTGATTATAATACCCACACTGGGTCCTGATCACCTACAAGGAAGAAGAAGGCTTTGAAGGAGAACTTTTTGCTAATTTTTAAAATCCCTCAGAAAGACTCAATGTAAGTATAACATTTATCAGCTGGGTGACCCAGGATTGGCAGGGGTGGGGGTTGGGGGTGGGGCACGATGGATTGGTTGGTACAGGGTCGCCCTGTGACCACGAGAACTTCGGCTCAGATCCCCAGTACTCACATTAGAAAACACTGTGGTACACGCTGAAAGGCAGCAAGATGAGATGAAGGCAGAGGAAGGGGAAACCCCTTGGATTGGTTGGCTGGTTAAATGCCTAGTGTACTTGCTGAAAGTCCCAGGCAAATGAGACCCTGTCTCAAATAAAAGGGTGCTGGAGTAAACATACAAAGGGTTGTCCTCAGACCTCCAAATGCACTTATGCACAGACACACACACACACACACACACGAGCGATCAAAAAGGAGAGTTATGGATGCAGCTCAGAGGTGTACTGCTTGCACCATCCATCTAAGGCACTGCATTTAAGCATCAGTACTGGGGGGAAACGGGGTGGAGTGGGGAGTAGCAGAACAACAGACTGGCGGAAGAGAGCACTGGGGAGACCAGAAAGAAATTCATTTCTCCATCCATGTCATGTTCTCCATTGAAAATTCCCAGCTGACAACTCGTCCACTAAGTACCTAGTTCACTGCCAGGCAGAAGCATAGCTCTGGAGCTCCAACAAACTCCCCTCACTTAAGCGTCAGAAGAACACATCAAAAGAAGTTAAATTCAGACCTCTTAAATGGGCTTATTCAATAAGGATAAGAGCGAGCTAAACTCGCACTTGAAGCATCTCTCAACAAACACATATTGCTACAAAGAAAAATTTCCCTTTCAAATCAAGCATGACAGACACAAGCTTTGATAGTCTACTCGCCCGGCCTGATAAGAACTCTGAGTTGCACACATATTGGAATTGCGATCTGTACTGGAGAGATGATAAGTTCTGCCCCGAGGGCCTGGGTTCACATATTGCGAGCAGACAGAACTCTAGATTATTATGATGTGAGAACTGAAACGTTAGTACAATCAAGAACCGATCCTGGAGGCTATTGGGCTCCTATTATCCACAGGCCCTGAGCAACGGAAAACACAAGAGTCAAGTAAGCTCTATGAAGCCTTTAAATATACATTCCGTAATTAAGATGGTCGGTCTTACCATTCTCCCCCTACTCGCCCAGTTGGCCAATGGTAGGGAGAACAGCCTTATTTACAGCATCAAAGAATTTCTGTGACTTGCTGCCTGTGCTGTCATGAAGACTGTATGCAAAGCAGTAGTCGCCAGGGTAACCTTTACAAAATCTCAACTTCCTGCCCCTTAGTTTGTTCCTGTACCAAGAAGGTGAAGTGTTTGAGCTTCTGTGGCCTAACCTATTTACTTCCTCTGAAGGAGGAACAGAAAATGAAAAATGTCTTTCAAGAAAGAAAAGAGAATGTAGTCAGAAAGTGAAGATCACATTAACAGACATTAACGGGCTGACGGCCTATTTGATAAGCTCCTGTCAAATGCTTCTGCATTCGTGTTCCATGCACAGAGTAGGAGACAGCGCAGGGCAAAGAAGAACGCTCAGAAGAGCGCTACCATCTCAACATACTACACTGGGAGGACAGTAATAGAACTCCTACACCCATTAGAGAGATCCAAGGGCCGGGAAAAGAACAAGAACCTGCCTGACACAGACACTTCACTTGTGCTACATATGCATGAACTCAGATTTAAAAGAAAAAGGAGCTAAAAGTAGTGCCTTGTTCTTTTTATTTCATTTCATAATTTTTAAATGCTAAGAGCAGCATCTTCTTTCTCCTGCTTCGTGTTTTTATAGAACGCAGAACCAAAATGGAAGCGTTTACACACACACTCTCTCTCTCTCTTTTGCATGTAATAAATTAGATTTGACCAGATTTCCTTTCTCTCACAGAAGCCATGCCTCCAGGCTTATCTCGATAACCCTTGGTAGGCAGCCTCCATATCAACAGATTGAGCAGCAAAGCCGCGGCCACCAAGGAAGCCCACACCAACAGGTTGAATTATTTAGATTACTTAACACCCAGACACAATTAGCCACGCAGACCTTCCAATTCACTCACTATCCAGGAGTCAACGGTGAAACGCATGGGAGAAAGACTCAGGTGATTTTGCAGGCTAAGCAACCTTATTTCAAACATTCTAGAAACACAAAATTAAACACGAATATAAAGGTATGGTCCCACTTAGCAGGAGTGGTGGGTGAGAGGGGACGCCGTCAAATCTGAACAATCCATTGCCCTCTAATCAGCACATGTGATGACAACTTTCTAAGCCACCCTAAAGACTTGTCTGATGTGAACAACTCACATGGCAGATATGTGTGGCCATTACACCTCTGAACCCCTGAAGAAGGCAAAGGCCCCTCCCTTCCCGCACCATACACTCAGCCTTCTGATCAGACTTTAGCACCCGTAGTTAAAGCACTGTTGCGGAACTATTTTCAACCCAGGTTGTGTTTGCATTTTTACTCTAGGATACCACACTACTATCCACCAGCACCACCCCGCCCCATCCACTTGCTATCCCCCCCCCCCGCATGCGTGCGTGCATGTGTGTGTGTGTGTGTGTGTGTGTGTGTGCGTGCTTGTGTGTGCGTGTGTGGTGTCCCTTAAGTTTCTTCTTTTACAATCCTGGCTGTTGAGTGAATTTCATCATCTTTTCAGTCTGTGTCAGTAAACTTAGGTTCCACCTTTTCCTGTGTTAAAGAGGACTGAAGCCAGAGTCTCGCAAACGCTAGACAAACGCTCTACCACAGAGCCACAATCCCAGCCTCTCTCTGCTCTTCCTCAATGTCACTAATACTGTGTGTCATTTCTATCAGAGGACTTTTTAGCATAACCAAATATCAATAATCTCAATTGTCAACTTAAAGATTGGGATAAAAAGATAAATGTTTTCTTCCCATCAATCCTTCTTTATTGTTCATTAATATGAGCCAATACATCACAGAAAACATATTAATCTGGAAATACGTTTTTATTTTAATTCTAGGAGTTGTTTGAAAATCGACCTCTAAAGTTAACAAAACAGTCCTAGGCCTATACTGTCATTTTCTTTGGCCCTCCCCCTTTCAAACAGTATGAAATAGATTTGGACAAGTTAGGAAGTATCTCTGAGGACTGAGTTACTTTGAAAGTAAATAACAAGTGAAAGTAGGAGACACAGCAGGAGGCTGAAGCAGCTGTACTCTGGGTTCAAGGCCAACCTCTCCCTCAGCTACAGTTGGACTTAAAGCTGCCTTGGGCTGCACAGTGAAACACTGTATCAAAAACCGAGTAATAGCACAAATGTTGGAGACTAGTGGAAGTAGCAGGGAAGGCACTGGTGCGCTCTATCCATCTCTAGGTCAGCAGCATAGGTAACAGCACATCCAGAGATGTCCTGTGTACCTGTGACTTAATCTCCACCATGCACCCACAATCATGGTCTGTACACTACCATATGTGTACAGCTTATCTCTCTAGATTACGAGCACACTGAGGCTAACGACTGCTGCTCTGCAGCTC